>NC_054468.1:126533704-127133704 GCF_017639515.1 Carcharodon carcharias | reverse complement strand
TGCCCAAAGTAAACGCCTATTATCTGGCAAGCTTGCTCTGCCTGCAAACACCATCGCTGAGCCCGTCGCCATTTGTGCTGCCAAACGTTATTCGAGGTAAATGATGAAATTGCGGCTTCATTTGGAATTGGAACTGAGCACCCATTGCGAGGACGCCCTTTCATTCGTCGAGCACTCAGCTCAGGATGGTTCGGTTTGTATCCAAACATCAAGAGGGGTAATTTTCTGATTCTGCCCTCTCAGCGGGGAAGCCCCTTCTCGGTGACCCTGAGAAGCAGACACTGAGCCTTCTCCGTGAACTGCTGCAGCCCGCGTGAAGATATTCCTGCCGTGCCATTAGGCAGGGCAGCCAAGGATTTTGACCCAGTGGCGATGAAGGAAAGGCAACCTACTCCCAAGACAGGATAGTGTGGAGGGGAGCATGGATATGACAGAGGCCCCATGCACATGCTGCCTTATCCTTTTCATTGGTGGAGGTCGCTGGTTTGGGAGATTCTGGGGAAGGAACCAGGCAAGTTGCTGCAGCGCCATCACAAGTGCGTCAGTGTCGAAGGGAGCAGTCATTAATTCCAGTGGAAAGACAGTGGACGAATAAAGAGCTTTGCCCCAAATGATTCCACCCCCCACCCCCCACCCCCACCTCCCCAATAAAATGTACTATAAAAACAGTGTGGCATTGCAGACTTCAAATCAGGCCAGACATGAAGCCCCCCCAATAACTTACCTGTAGGATGTTACACTGCTGGATCGCAGTGTGCTGCAAGCGGCTTGCCTGCTCCTGCAGCCTCAGTGCCGTCTGGCAGATGGGGAGGTTGGTGACAATTTCCTCAGGAATTCGCAAAGCAGCCTGATACCTGTGCACGACTTGCACCTTCTGCTTGAAGCTCTCCATGTCGGCCAGTAACCTCTAGCAAGACAGAAATCACACCATCAATTGCGAAAGTCATGTCACCGTCTGGATAGTGTGTCAGGTGTGGCATTTAAATATTGAATTCCACATTTTTTCCTTTATACTTTCATGGGATGTGACTGTCAGCAGCTAGGCCAGCATCTGTTGCCCATCCCTAGATACTCTTGAATTGGGCGGCTTCCTAGACCATTGCAAAAGGCAGTTTAGAGTCAACCACATTGCTGTGGGTCTAGTATCACATGTAGGTCAGGCCAGATTTCCTTCTCTAAAGGGACATTAATGAACCGGATAGATTTTTTACAACCATCAATGATAGTTGTCACCATTACTGAGACTAGTTTCATATTCCAGGTTTCTGAAATGAAGGGGTTTGATCTCATGGTGGGATTTGAACCCATGTCCCCAGGGCATTAGCCTGGGCCTCTGGATTATTAGTCCAGTGACATTACCACCATGCCACTATCTCACTGCCTCCACATAATTCCTCGGGGTGAGGAGGAGGAGAGTGGAAAGCCAATGGAGGGGGTGGGGTAGGGGGCAAGAATTTAGGGTGGAGCCCAATTCTTGATAGGATCCATCCTCTCTAACTGGTACTTCAAATTCCCATCGGAAGGACCTTCCTACCCTTGTCCTCTCTACATTGAGAGGGTGTTTCACGAGGGCAATGTTGGGGGAAGGGGAGGGGTGGGTGGTGTTTGAAGGAGAGTTCTGGGAAACCCCAGAAGTGCGAACCTTTATGTGCAATAAACCAGCACTCATCAGCTGAGATGGTGAAAGTCGTTAAGAATCTCCAAGGTTTTACTGGGGGAAAGTAATTAACAGCAAAGGGATTTGATCCCTCCGGAAAGTAATCCGTCTGCATCTTGGGACCACCCCGACATTCTAGTTTGTGCGTTACATTAGCCACCCCTTGCTCTGGAATCTGGGATGGGCTCTCTGACTCGAGACTCCCATCCTACCCCATGCACTGGTGGGGAGCAGGCCACCAGTAACACCAGGACCTGGCTTTTCTTAAAGTTGGAGCTAGATGGTATGGTGTTGTTCCATCATAGCGCAAAGCAGACTAAGTGAGTCGCTCTCTCACTCCTACCTTTGCTAGTGTGCAGTTTGGCCTTCCTGAGCTGTCGAGGCCCTATCAAACCATGGGTGCACAGACCCGCCTCGATGCTTTAGTGGTGGATACGCGCAGAAGCTCTCACTGGCTGCTCAAAAGGTCGTGGGCTCCAGTCTCACTCTGGAGGCTCTCACATGGAGTCTCTGAATGGTACCATTGATGAGGAACTTCAGTTAGTGGAGAGGCTAAAGAAGCTGGGATTGTACTCCATAGAGCTGAGAAGGTTGAGGAGAGGTTTCAAGGAAGCGTTTGAAATTATGAGGGGTTTGGATACAGTGGATGGGGAGAAGTTTCTTCCACTGGCTGGAGGGTCAGTAACCAGACGGCACAAATTTAAGATAATTGGCAATTAGCCAGAGGGGAGCTATGTTTTTAGTTATGATGATGATCTGGAATGGACTGCCTGAAAGGGTGGTGGAAGCTGATTCACTGATAATTTTCAAAATGGATAAGTACTTCAGGCTCTGACAGGAGGGCAGAGGTGTGCGACAAACTGAACAGCTCTTTCAAAGAGCTAGCACAAGCACGATGTACCAAATGGCCTCCTTCTCCATGGCATGATTCTATGATTTGACACATTATCTGATACCTGTCTTTGAAAGAGTTGCTCCTTAAGGCACAGCCGTGCGAGTTCAGGGGAGGTCAAAGTGACTTGGGCCTGCTTCACCATCGCCTGCAGGCTCTTCACCTCAGTCTCAAACTGCTCCATATCCTGTGAGACACACAGAGTTGATCAATGAATGTCGGCTAGTTACCTGCGTCGCCTGGTCACTCGTTCCCTATTCGCGGTGATGTGTCCACACAGCTGTCCTTCCCGATACCATTCAGACAGAACACTTTTAATATCTAACAGGACCAAGAGAATTGCCTGTGTTTCAAAGATGGGAAAAATGGACAGAGCCCGAGACTCTTGGAAAGGCATCTTGTTTTTACCCTCATGGGATGTTCTCTTAGTAATGTTAATCTCAACGTCAAGGGGGCATATCTCAAGAGGTTTCTGCCATCTTGCAACAATGTAACATCAACTATCTGCTCCCTTGCTTCAGCTCTTTGGATGCAGAAACCCTCACCCAGGTCTCTGTTACCTCAGACTTTATTATTCCAAAGCTCTCCCAGCTGTCCTCTCACCTCTCATCCTCCAGGAAGTTGAGCTCTTCCAAAACTCTGCTGTCCATATCCTAATTTGCATCAAGGCTCATTCACCTATTATCTCTGTGCTTGTAGACCGGCATCGGTTCTCAGTCAGCAGCACCTCCATTTTAAAATTCTTATTTTTCTTTTCAAATCACCCCATGGTCTCGACACTCCCTATCTTTGTAACCTACTCTGGCCTCAAATCCTCCTAGATACCTGTGCTCCTCTAATTCTTCCCTTTTGGGCATCCCTGATTTCCTTTGCCCCTCCATTGGCAGACATACCTTCAGCTACCTAGGTCCAAAGCTCTAGAATTCCCAAGGCACTATTTTAAAGACGAGCTGGGGGCAACGAAGAACAATCCAGCAACAAAGGCCTTGCCCATCCAATCTGAGTCGATTATCTAAGAACTGAATATGTGCTTCTCTTAACTCAGCTTCACAATGGGACAAGTGACATTTTTAACGAATTTGATTGAGTTTTTTGTTGAGGTAACAAAGCGGGTTGGTGAGGGTAATGTGCTTGATGTGGTATATGTGAACGTTCAAAAGCTATTTGATAAAGTGCCACATAACAGGCTTGTCAGGAAAGCTGAAACTCATGAAATAAAAAGGACAGTGGCAACACAAATACAAAATTGGCTGAGTGACAGGAAATAGAGAGTGGTGGTGAACGGTTGCTTTTAGGACTGGAGGAAGGTTTACAGTGGGATTCCCCAGGGGTCAGTACCAGGGCCACTGCTTTTTTTGATATATTTTCATGACCTTGTCTTGTGTGTACAGGGCACAATTTCAACATTTGCAGATGACACAAAACATGAAAGTATTGGGAACTGTGAGGGGATAGTGACAGACTTTAAGGGACATAGAGTGGGTGGACATTGGCAGATAAAATTTAATGCAGCAAAGCCTGAAGTGAAACATTTGATAGGATGTACGAGGAGAGGCAACATAAAATAAAAGGTGCAATTCTAAAGGGAGTGCAGGAACTGAGGGACCTGGGCATATACATGCATGAATCATGGAAGATGGCAAGACTGGTTGAGAAAGTGACAGTCATTATAGAAGAGAGCACTTGGATTGCAATAGCAGGAGGTTGGGGGTGGGGGGGTGGAGGAATTGGGGAGTGGGGAAGAGGAGCAATATAAGAGGTCCCAGATCCCCAGTGGTGGTGCACTAACCCCAACAATGCAGGGAAAAATGGCACATGGGATGTGCAGGCCACAGAATAGGAAACCCGTGGCAAATGACACTATAGTGAATGTTGCAACATTAAACAGCTATATAGTCCCTATATTTAGCCCAATGTTATAGAAAAACAACATTGATTAACTGTATGCATTTGGTGGCTATCTTATATTTACGGTCCCTAGTTTTGGACATCTCTCACAAGCAGGAACATTTTATTCTGATTCATGTGTGTTTTCTCACACAATCATGTTTCTTAGGATGGGATGTTTACAGAAGGGATATCACTGTTTAATAGTTCCTTGCAGAGGGGGAAAATGAAATACCCCAAAGGACAAAGACATCACTCTGCTGCCACCTCGGGGGACTTCTCCATCTGCTTCTTTTCTCCCTGTCCCCACTCCCACCCTCAGCGCTGAAGTCCCTCTTCCCCGTGCTCCGTTCCCACCTTCTGTTCTTGCCTTTTAAGTCCCTGGTGTCCACTGCCACCACTGGGGACTTCTTCACCTGCTCCTCTTATCCCTTGTTCCTGTTCCCACCCTCAGCAATCACTGAACTGATCAACTTCTGCCACTAGGTGGAGTCGGTCACTCCAAAACCAGGAGGATGGTGAATGTAATCTTTATCTTTACATTTATTTACATCTGTACTGTATTTCATTCATATTTTAAAATATGTTTTTTTATTTTAGAAGCTAATTAATTTACAAATGTAGGAATTTAGGCATGTATCGTACCTGTATTTCAACTTGCACAGTAACATTTTAATGGTTTTTTTCTGACTGGAAATTACTGACAGAACCTAACCAATGCTTTTAAATTGGTTGTAATGGGAAAATCTGATTTGCTTAATGTTACTTAATTTAAAGTTGCACTTTTCAGGTGCACAGTTAGGAGTCAGCACGCAATAAGGAATTCAGGAGAAACTTCTTTACCACGAAGTAGTGAGAAAGTGGAATTTTTTGGCACAAGGAGTCGTTGTGGTGAAAAGGATGGATGTACATAAGGAGAAACTAGACAAGTACATGAGGGAGAAAGGAATAGAAGGATTTGTTGACAGCCTTAGATGAAAGAAGGCGGGAGGAGGCTTGGGGGGAGCATAAACACCAACACAGGCCAGTTGGGCCAAATGCCTGTTTCTGTGCTCTAAATACTATGCGGCCTATTACATGAGTTACAGCTTCAAGTGTTAAATTAAAGTATGACATTTTTCACAGAAAGAATTCACAATTTTTCTTTTGGGTTGTGATGGCCCATGTTCTTTCAAAGGAAAAGCTTATGTTTTATGTTTGGGTGATGGTCCCCTTAAGAGCTAGGTTTCACTGAAAGATTTCTTGTAAAGCACCTTGCTTCCAGGAACCGATCGTGTGACCAAGTTGCCTGGGAGAAAAACAACAGAAAAAAGGTCAACAAGAAGATAATTATAGGGGCAAGTAGGTCCTTGGGTATGGTTCTGTTTTCAAGCACATAGTTTAGGAAACATCTCTTTACAGCAGAATTCAATTAAAATTCTGTCTGTCTGTTGCTAAAAGAATTCAAAACTCTTGTTAACTGAATGAGTCCACTAACAGTGAGTTAGTAACTCACCTGTGAGTTCACCCAGCAGTGAACTTTTGGGATAGTTAAGCTGAGAAGAGAAAGTGAGTTTTAGACATAACACCCCAGAGTTAACGAATACTTGAACCAGGAGACCTCTGACCTGAGGTGGCAGCATTTAAGTCATTAGTGCCACCCCTGTTGAATTGGGTGTCTACAACTGAGTAATTGTTGGAGGAGGTTTGAAGGGAAAACCTTGCCGGAGGTACGTGGAAGGCCCAAGAAGTCTCAACCCTTATACGAATCTTTGAGATATTACTCAGACCAAGTGGTTCATTTTCCAATCTCCACTCAGTATCTGACTTGAGTTACTGAGGTTGTAAGCCTAATGGGTGTAGAAGGAAAGTTGAGTTAAGAAGTTTGGTTAGAAGTATAAGCATCTGTTCATTGTACTTTTAGTAGCTTTAATGTAACTGACTATTTAAGTTGGAGTGTAGCTATTAGTATTCATGTTCTTTGACGTCGGTGCAGTAAAATTCTTTTGATTTAAACTGTAAACTTATGGCTTTATTCTTTTAATAAGTACCTGGGATTTCAGATTCAAATAAAAATAAATAAACACATTACTGGTCTCTATCAAGATCATTGCAATGTGTGAATCTAATCCAACTTTCTGATGCAAATGTTGGTACCCTAGCTAGCCTTTGGTGTTAATCAGCAACATTGCTACGTTGAGTGTTCATTACCAAGCATTCTGTTCCCACTCAACTCACTGTAATTCTGCCAAATGTTTCAGTAAGAATGGACAGCAGACGAGCTTTACATAAAGTGATCACAGGTTTACCTTGGCTGCATCTTGCAGGCTTTGTAAACGTGTTCGCATAAGTTGCTGGAGCTCTTCTGTCTGTTGGCGGAGATTGCTCACATGCTGAGACATGGCACCCGTCTGATACACATCACTGACGCTGTCTAACTTCTCACTCATTGCCTGTAGATCACTCTGGATTTCCTCAGATTCACGCAGTGTGGCCTACAAGGGGAAATGAAGAATTGGGATTGACATTGGGCCTTGGGATTCCTGGGGGAACATCAAGAGTTGCCAATAGCTGAGCAGTCAAATATTAACTTGTGCTAATAGTTTAAAGCAGCAGGTTAAAGCGTTGCCTACTACCTGGTAGGTAATGAGCTGGTCATTGAGCTGAGCCGCGGAGTGCCAGTTGATAGCACTGTACCCGAGATTCTTCGCTTTCTCCAACCACTTCAGCACAAAGTCAAGCATTTCATGGTATTCCTCCAACTGTGAAGCAGCCTGAAGAGATTAATGAGAGGAGTAGAAGGTTAGCGTAGAACAGATACAACACTCACACCATCAGTGCACATTTACACAGACGTCCTAACACAAATACACACACCCAACACAACATACACATAGACACACCCCAGACACACACCCAACATAACATACACATAGACACACCCCCTACACACATTTACACACAGCACACAACATATACACACCAACACAACACACAACATATACACACCAACACAACACACAACATATACACACAGACACACCAACACAACACACAACATATACACACAGACACACCAACACAACACACAACATATACACACAGACACACCAACACAACACACAACATATACACACAGACACACCAACACAACACACAACATATACACACAGACACACCAACACAACACACAACATATACACACAGACACACCAACACAACACACAACATATACACACAGACACACCAACACAACACACAACATATACACACAGACACACCAACACAACACACAACATATACACACAGACACACCAACACAACACACAACATATACACACAGACACACCAACACAACACACAACATATACACACAGACACACCAACACAACACACAACATATACACACAGACACACCAACACAACACACAACATATACACACAGACACACCAACACAACACACAACATATACACACAGACACACCAACACAACACACAACATATACACACAGACACACCAACACAACATACAACATATACACACAGACACACCAACACAACACACAACATATACACACAGACACACCAACACAACACACAACATATACACACAGACACACCAACACAACACACAACATATACACACAGACACACCAACACAACACACAACATATACACACAGACACACCAACACAACACACAACATATACACACAGACACACCAACACAACACACAACATATACACACAGACACACCAACACAACACACAACATATACACACAGACACACCAACACAACACACAACATATACACACAGACACACCAACACAACACACAACATATACACACAGACACACCAACACAACACACAACATATACACACAGACACACCAACACAACACACAACATATACACACAGACACACCAACACAACACACAACATATACACACAGACACACCAACACAACACACAACATATACACACAGACACACCAACACAACACACAACATATACACACAGACACACCAACACAACACACAACATATACACACAGACACACCAACACAACACACAACATATACACACAGACACACCAACACAACACACAACATATACACACAGACACACCAACACAACACACAACATATACACACAGACACACCAACACAACACACAACATATACACACAGACACACCAACACAACACACAACATATACACACAGACACACCAACACAACACACAACATATACACACAGACACACCAACACAACACACAACATATACACACGACACACCAACACAACACACAACATATACACACAGACACACCAACACAACACACAACATATACACACAGACACACCAACACAACACACAACATATACACACAGACACACCAACACAACACACAACATATACACACAGACACACCAACACAACACACAACATATACACACAGACACACCAACACAACACACAACATATACACACAGACACACCAACACAACACACAACATTTACTCATAGACACACCAACACAACACACAACATTTACTCACAGACACACCAACACAACACACAACATATACACACAGACACACCAACACAACACACAACATTTACACAGCCACACCAACACAACACACATTTACACAGACACACCAACACAACACACAACATTTACACAGACACACCAACACAACACACAACATTTACACAGACACACCAACACAACACACATTTACACAGACACACCAATACAACACACAACATTTACACAGACACAACACAACACACAACATATACACACATGCATACCAACACAACATAACATATACACACATGCACACCAACACAACACACAGCATATACACACATGCACACCAACGCAACACACAGCATATACACACATGCACACCAACGCAACACACAGCATATACACACATGCACACCAACGCAACACACAGCATATACACACATGCACCAAGGCAGCACACAACATATACACGCATGCACCAAGGCAACACACAACATATACACACAAGCACCAAAGCAGCACACAATATATACACACATGCACCAACACAACACACAATATATACACACATGCACCAATACAACACACAATATATACACACATGCACCAACGCAACATACAACATATACACACATGCACCAACACAACACACAACAGTTTGTGGGATCTCACTGCAGTGTACACAATGACTGTGACTACACCATGAGCAACTTGCTCTCATTTTAAGGTTATGCCCTCTTGTTCTGGATTCTCCCACAAATAGTTGTATTTCTCTATCTACCCAATCAAGTCTTTTAATCATCCTAAATACCTCAAATGAATCACTTCTTAAAACTTCTATACTCGAGGTAATGCAAGCCTAGACTTTGCAACCTCTACTTATAATCTAATCCTTTAAGCTTCATTGCAGGTAAGATAAGCAGAAGTGGGCTGGGATAATGTCCTGAAACTTTAAAATACATTGTGATGACGTAAAGAGGGCTAATGTTGAGGTGTGTACACAGCTGGCATGGCTTACCTTGTTGAGTTTAGAGGCTCTGTACTCAGTCTCCTTGAAGACCTGTTGATAGAGGCTGGACAGCTTTGTCATGTCGTCTGCCAGACACTTGCTCTGTTGAGGGTTCTGCTCTGTGAAATCTTGCATTGTTGCGTCCAGTTCCACAAGCTTCACGTTACAGCAGTCAAGCTTATCCCAGAGTCTCTACAAATACAAATCCCCTCACAATAAATCCATTCCTCCGTGTAATGCAAGTTCCCCCAGGGCCCAATTATTAAACTTAGGGTGTAATAGAAAATCTATTGCCCAGGCCTATTCAGTGTCAACCATGGCTCAGTTGGTAGGACTCTTGCTTCTGAATCAGTCGTTTGTGGGTTCAAGACACTCCAGACTCTTGGCTGACACTTCAGTGCAGTACTGAGTGAGTTCTGCATTGTTAGACGTCCCATCTTACAGGTGACACATTAAGCAGCAGAGGGTCCTGACTGCCCTCTTGTGTGGTCATGAAAGATCCCACTATTTTGATGAAGAGCTGGGACGTTCTCCCTGCTATCCTGCTATCGTTTATCTCTTAACTAATATCACTTACAAACAGGTTATCCAGTTGTTACCTTATTGTTGTTTGTGGGATCTAGCTGTGTGCAAATTGACTCTTGCATTGCCCTCATTACAACAGTGACAATGTTTTGAAAGATACTGCCTTAGTTGTAAACCGCTTTGAGACATCCTGAGGTTGTGAAATATGCTGTATTAATTCAAGTTCTTCCTTCTTTACCATCACGAAGAATAACTAGGGTAGGGTTTTCAACTGGCTTTCCCCTGGTTTAACAGACACAGAGCAGGTGTAGCCACAGAGATCTGCACGTGGCAAAGATCAGGAAGCAGTGCCTTCTCAGCAATTGTGACCATCGATTAGTCAAGAGTAGGGACAGGGTTGGAAAGGTGACAAATTACAAATTGTGGTTGAGCAAGGAGTAACACCAAGATGGGAGTGGTGTTGAGGGGAAAGGAGGGGTCATGTCTAAGCAGCAAGTAGCAAGCTACGTAGCGTTTTAAATGGACAGTATGGTCATGGATACCAAAAGGTCAAGATCCCGCAGATGATTCTGAAACAAAGGAAAGAATGAACAGATGCTCCCTTGGAGAACTGTCGGCGTTTCTTCATAGCCTATCCTGAAATTTTTATTCTTGATAACAGCCTGTGGAGCTTCAGGCTGAACATGGAGTAATAAAAGCAAAAAAACGCTGGAACCTTTTAAGAATGGACTGAATGCTGCACTGTCGGGTCTTCCTGCATCAATGATCTGCAATGGGCCAAACAGCCTTTCTCATTGGAATTGTCTGGCTTTCTGATAACTCACCATTACTTGGGAACTCAAAAGAAAGGTTTCTCAACAGAATGATGTTCCACAGAAGACTGAAACTTCCCAAATGTCAACTGTGATTTTTAGGAAGCAGAAAATTGCAAGAGAAATACATAAAAATAAGCATGCAGCAATCTTGTCACTTTTAGAAGGCCATGGGTTCAAGTTTCACACCAGAGACTTGAGCACATAATCCATACTGACATTCCCAGCACAGAGGAAGTGCTGCACTGTTGGGGGTGCTGACTTTTGAATGGGCTAGATTTAACGCTTGGTCCCCTGCCAGCGTGTTTGAGGGAGGGGGCATGGCTCATAAAATCCAGCAGGTCCCGCTGCCTCCACACCACCCCCCCCACCCACCCACCCACCCCCGACCCACCCACTGACCTGTCTCCCATTTTACCTGGGGAGTGGTTACAGTGCAGGAGCTAGGCAGCCCGCTTGCCCTTGGGCCAAGCTATTAATGGCCACTTAAGTGTCTCGCCCTGTCCCTGCCCTGCCATTATTTTCCCCGCGGTGGGCGAGACCTATGCCAGGCGACTAGTCTGGCAGCTTTTCCTTGGCCAGTGGGGGACCTTCTTTGGGGGTCCCTTGTACCCATCGGAGGCATTTCCCTCCCCCGACAAGATCATCCCTCCACCTTTAACCCCCACCCCCCCACACCTTCCCAGCCTCTGAAACTCAGCCCTCCACCCCCATAGCTGGGGCCTGCCAGCCAGGCCCAACCGATAACCGGGACTTACTTTCAGTCATGCCTCCACATCCTCCTCCTCTTTGGGTTCTGGCCACCACTTGAACCTGGTGCTGTTAGGACTACAACGCTGCCAGCCAACTGCATTAGCTGGCAGCTCTCTAAGGTGAGGTTTCCTCCCCGGATTGCAGGGTGGGGAGGGGGGGCAGAAGTCTCACACAGCCAAGTGAAGTCCCCACTGACTGGCAGCCAGCTTTTGCATGGGTGGGCTCTCAACCCACCTTTATGTTATGGGGGGAGGTTCAAAGAATACGGCGCATTGTAATATCCAACCCTATGGTCTCATTCAGTTGTCGTGGTGACTAAGGCAAGCACTGAAGATCCCGTGGTCCTGTTTGGATAACGGAATACCAGCCAACAATCCTCCCTCAACAACACCACCAAGCAAAGCTCCTCATCTGTCTGAAGACAGTTCGTGAGACTCGGCTGAAGCACTTGTGTACACAATGGCAGTAACTACAGTATGAGCCACTCACTCCATTTGGAGCACATGGGGAAGTTTCTGGGAGACCTGATAAGGTGCTGTATTAGCTAAAGTCCTTTCCCTCTTGTTCCTGTTCCAAACTGGTGTAAGAATGATAGTAAAGTCTCTTTATGTAACAGGGCAAGACGAACACGGGCTCTGTGGCTTACAGAACATACCTCAATCCTTGGATATATAGATGTAGAATACAGACGCTATTGATTGTAGGGTGCTGTGAACTGAAGACAGTAAAATTTGCTTTTGGTGTCTCAAACATTGAATGGAATAAACTGGCCATTGTTTTACTCCCTCACCTTATGCTCAATCTTGGCTTGTACAATATCGGTTCCTTTCTCTTTCAGCTTTCTGGAAATGTCATTCAGTTCATCAGAGATCTGCTGCATCCTGCAGTTAAAGTCCAGGGTCACCGCCTGCATTTGCTGAGCCTCTCCCTCTTTCATATTCACCTAAAAAAATGGGAGCATCGCGTTAACTGGATCCCAAGCCGGATGGTGGAGAATGAAACTAGACAAGGAATTCTTTCCTCGATAGTTGGTTTATTCACAGAATGCAGCATTACACGTGTCTTCCTCTTTCTGACCAACCACTCAATGTCCCAGCAGTTCCTTTTTATACTCTTTTGAGTAAACGTTAAACAAATAAACTAAATAACAACCCCTTAAAGGGGTACCATAACTAAGAAAAAAATCCACAAAGGAAACTTATCAAATTAAAATAATGTTCCTGGGGCTGATGATGCACCCCAGGCACCGGTCAAGGAAGGCCAACACAAAAGTGCTTCCCTGACCTTGAAGAGAAGCTGGGCCGTGATGGTAAAAGCGCAGAATACTAACCACTGGACCACCAGGGAAGAGTGAATATAAATCTTAGCCCAATAGGAATTGCAGTTATAACCTGCACAACTGGAACCCAGGGACATAGCCACCCAGTCACACTTCCCACAACAGCCCCCTTTTATATGCTCTTTTGCTACTCATAAAATAAACTAATTAACAAATGAACTAATTTAAAAAATAATTGAAAGCCCCTTCAAGGGGCACTGCAACGAAAAAACAAAACTTTCAAAGGAAACTTATCAAATTAAATTAAAATAGTGCTTTCAGGGCTTTGTTTCTTAAAGGAGGTGAAGAGGACCAAGATTTGGAGATTCTGGTATTGTCGTATGTTACAGTTCACTCAGGGAGTCTGAGTTGCTGTGGCAACATGCACTTTTACATCCACATTATGGCTTGGAGCTATGGATAGTGATGGTAGAGGCTCTAATTTTCTCTCCATCACATGGCTGACCGGGAATCTCTCCTGCTCTTACTGCCTGTCATTTTCTTGCGTTGGAAGAATTTACAAGTTGATACTCAACCTGTTTGGCCACATTATGATGCACCTTCCTTGGCCATCAAGTCCTAGTGTAGGACTCAAACCCAGAGCTTCTGGCTCAGAGGCAGGGATGCTTCCCACTGCACTACAAGACTTCCCCTAGTCCCTTTTTATACATGCTGAAGATACTTAATCAAATTCCCTCCAGCTGTTTATCCTTAACTTTAACAATACAATTAATGTAACATTAACACATGGAACGTTGCAAATGAAAATCACAGCTCACAGTCAACACAGTCTGCACTATCCTTCCTGTTTACAATTGAAAACTATGTCCACTCTTTTCTAGGAGGAGTTATGGGGGGGTGGTGGAGGAGGAGCGGGTATAGTGTTGGGAGAGAAGAGACCATTTGGTGCTGAGATAAAGAAATTGCATTAACTTGTTTCACCAAATGAGTATTTTCCTCACACTTGCTTTGCCTCTCAGCATCACAAAATCCTAAGGCAGAGTAGGAAGCCTGACGTCCACTTGTGCCGGTGTCTGCTCTTCTGATAGAGCTCTCCAATTAACACCATCGCTCCCTCCCACTCACCACCCCATGCTCTTTCCCCATGAACCTGCAACATTTTCCATTTCAACTATTTGTCTAACTCCCTTTTGAAAGTTACTATTGAGTCTGCTTCCACCGCCCTTTCAGGTAATTCATTCCAGGTTGTAACAACTCACTGTGTTAAATAAATTCTCACTTCCTCAAATCTGTGTCCTCAATTACCAACCGAGCCACTGGAAACAACTCATTTCCTCTTTCAAAGCCCACTATAGTTTTGAACGAATCCAGGAAATCTCCCTGAACCTTCTCTGCTCTAAGGAGGGCAATCCTTGTTTCCATAGTCTCTCTGTGTAACTGAATTTCCTCATCGCTGTTACCACTCCAGGAAACTTCCTCTGCATTGTTCCCAATGCCTTGACACCTTTCCTGATTTGAGGAGCCCAAAAAAGGACACAATCCTCCAACTGAGGCCAAACCAGGATGTTTGACATGACTTCCTTGCTTTTGTAATCCATGCCTCTATTTATAAATTACAGAATATATACTTTTTTAAATAGCCTTATCAACTTGTCCTGCCACCTCCAAAGATTTGTGTAAATCTTATATATTATATCATTTATTTATACTGCTTCTCTTCATCCTTCCTTCCAAAATTCATTGTGTATTGACATGAAACAAGTCCCTTTTGTTCTGTTCCAATGATATCCACTCACTGTCACCCAGTTTGCCCCATTTTTTTCCCCTTTGTGCACTGAAGTCTCAGTGAAATATGATACATTCTTTGCTGCAAACAACAGTCTCCTGTTTGTCACCAACCAAAGGAGAAAGCAGCCCGCTTGATTGGCACATCATCCAGCACCTTAAACATTCACTCTCTCCATCACTGACACACAGTGGCAGCAGTGTGTACCATCTACAAGACACACTGCAGCAACTCACCAAGGCTCCTTCGACAGCACCTTCCAAACCCGCAACCTCTAGTACCTAGAAGGACAAGGGCAGCAGATGCTTGGGAACACCACCACCTTCAAGTTCCCCGCCAAGCCACACGACATCCTGACTTGGAAATATATCGCCGTTCCTTCACTGTCACTGGGTCAAAATCCTGGAGCTCCCTCCCTATCAGCACTGTGGGTGTTGCTACACCACATGGACTGTAGCAGTTCAAAAAGATGGCTCACCACCACCTTCCCAAGGGCAATTAAAGATGGACAACAAAAGTTGGCCTCATCAGCGATGCTCACATCCAACGGATTAATAATAAAAAAGGGTAAGACAGTCAGGACTACAAATATTTCTGCAGGGGGGGAAACCCAGGTAAATATCACAGCCATCTATCCCAATTGCAAAGCTTTGCTTCTCCCACAGAGACTCATCTCAAGTGGATGCAAGCCACTTGAGTCTTAGCAACCATAACCGTGGGGACAAACTTTCTGGTGCTCTCTAAAGATTAAGACTGGAGCACTAAGCAGTCGCCCAAGAGACCCAAGGTGCCTTGCCTTGACTTGACACAGCTGAGAGAGAAACTCTCAGGTAATACTCAGTTCTGGTGATCAACCCAGACCTGTGTGACCGCACTATCCATGCAGAAGAAATGGAAACCCTACTGTGGAAAAATAAAATATAAAGGAACTGCTTTTTCCAAATTGTTTTCGAAAAAATGTGAATGTTTTAAGTCGGAATAAAAGGTAATGGCAGTAGTGAAGTGGTTTCATTAAATTAGAAGTCTTTTTAAAAATAAATTCTTGAGGTATGGGCATCCCTGGCAAGGCTGACATTGATGGCCTGTCCTTAGTTGTCCTTCATAAGGTGGTAGTGGGCAGGGTGCATCATCACCATCTCCCAAAGTCTCCTAAATATTAAAAGCAAAATACTGCGGATGCTGGAAACCTAGAACAAAAACAAAAATACCTGGAAAAACTCAGCAGGTCTGACAGCATCAGTTAATGTTTGGTGAAGTTCTGAAGAAGAGTCATTCGGACTCGAAACGTTAACTGTGCTCCTCTCCACAGATGCTGTCAGACCTGCTGAGTTTTTCCAGGTATTTTAGTTTTTCCCGCTAAATATTGCTGGGTGAGACAGGATTATTACTTCCTCAAATACAAAACTATAAATGCTTAAATGTCACACTTCTAACTAATGTCAAAGACTCTAAGCTATTCAGTCTATGTACAAAGAGTACAAAAAATAGAGAATCACTTCTTAAAGTTCATTCTTGAGTTGTGAGCGCCGCTGGCATGGCCAGCATTTACTGCCCATCCCAAACTGCCTTTGAGAAGATGCCGGGAGTGGGTGGGGGGGTCTATTTCTTGTGCCGCTACAGTGTGTGTAGTGAAGGTGCTCTCAGAATGCTGTTAAGTGAGAGGGTTGCAGGATTTTGACCTAGTGGCCACAAAGGAATGGCAATATACATCCAAGTTGGGGTGAAGTGTGATTTGGAGGTGATGGTGTTCACAAGTGCCCTCTGCCTTTGCCCTCCTAAAGGATGGAGGCTGTGAATTTGGATGGTGTCATTGCAGAGGTCTAGGCAAGTTACTGCAGTGTCTCCTGGAGATGATGCACATTGCACTCACAGCGCACTGGTAGTGGAGAAAGTGGATATTTTGTGGCGCTAGATGGACTGCCTGAGAAAAGTAGATCACGAAGGAACTGAGCACAGACTTTACCTGTTCCTCAATGGCTCCAAGGGCCAGTGTGACCTCAGCCAGTTGTTCGGAGAGCTCAGAGGGCAGAATGGTGTAAAGCTCCAGGTACTTATCGCGCTGTCGATCTGCCAGTTGTTCCACTGTCTGGTGTCGAGCGGCTACCTCGGTGTGCAGTTCCTAAACGCAAGATATTGCTTTACAGTGAGAGAAAGGCTTCCCAATTCCTTTGATTAAAAAAAACCAATCAGCAAAGACAATGGAGGAAGGTACAAATCACCTTTGCCATTGGATAAACACTACCACATTCCACAACCACAAGACTCACTTTGTACAATTAAAATCTCCCTGGTGCCCGGGTGAGAATTCAGTTGGGCAAATTTTCATTTTTACTATACTGGCCTCTGATCCATTACCTCCTCCATTTTAAAATTCTCATCCTGGTTTTCAAGTCCGTCCATGGCCTCACCCCTCCCTGTCTCTGTAATCTCCCCCAGCCCCAAAATCCTTTGAGACAGCTACACTATCTATATGGGACAGGAGTATGGTGATGTTACTGGACTAATAACCCAGAGGCTTGGACTAATGCTCCAGAATCATGAGTTAAAATCCCACCATGGCTGCTCGGGGAATTTAAATTCAATTAGTTACTAAATCCGAAATAAAATGCTCTCTTTAAAGTTTATTATTATAAAGTCTCTTTAATAATAATCATGGAGCTACGGGATTGTCATTAAAACCCATCTGGTTCACAAATGTCCTTTAGGGAAGGAAATCTGCCATCCTTACCTGGTCTGGCCTACATGTGACTCCAGACCCACAGTTGACTCTTAACAGGCCTCTGAAATGGCCTAGCAAGCCACTCAGATCAAGGGCAATTAGGGATGGGAAACAAATGCCGGCTTTGCCAGTGATGCTCACATCCCAAGAGTAAATGAAAAGACTCCTCCATTTCTGGCCTCTTGTGCATCCCTGATTTTAAATGCCGTACCATTAGTAGATGTGCCTTCAGTTGCTCAAGCCCAAAGCTCTGGAATTCCTTCCCTACAGCTCCCGGTCTTTCTTTCTCTCCCTTTAAGATGCTCCTTTAAACCTGCCTCTTTGACCAATCTTTCAGCCATCTGTTTTTGTCGTTCCTTAAGTGCCTCTGTGTCAAATTCTGTCCGAAAATGCCCCTATGAAACCTCTTGGAGTGTTTTAAACTATGTTAAAGGCACTATATAAGTGCAATTTGTTGTTGTTTACCACCCAGGCATGACATTGGCAACACCTGGACATAATACAGAATGTATACTCCAGCTGGGAGAATTGTAAGAATTGTAAATGGATCTTTCCAGAAATTAATGAAAATAATATCAGGCAGGTTCTGGAGGATGTGGTGGGTGTTTTGGGGGTGGCAGTGGGGTGTGGGGGGGATGGTGCGTCTCTTTATAGAGACATAGAAAATAGGAGCAGGAGTAGGTCATTTTGCCCTTCGAACCTGCCCCGCCACTCAATATGATCATAGCTGATCCTCCATTGCAACGCTGTACTCCTGCTCTCTCCACATATCACTTGATGCCTTTAGAATCCAGAAATCTATCTATTTCCTTCTTAAATATATTCAGTGACTTGGCCTCCGCTGCCTTGTGCGGTAGAGAATTCCACAAGTTCACCACCCTCTGAGTGAAGAAGCTTCTCCTTATCTCAGTCCTAAATGGCCTACCCCGTATCCTGAGACTGTGACCCCTTGTCCTAGACTGCCCCCCCCCAGCCAGAGGAAACATCATCTTTGCATTTAATCTGTCCAGCCCTGTCAAAACTTTATACGTTTCAATGAGGTCCCCTCTCATTCTTCAAAACTCCAGTGAATACAGGCCTGGTCGACACAATCTGTTGTCATTGATGGTTTTCCATTCTGCGTTCCGTCCGGTCAATATTTAATACCCAGGTAGTAAAAGCAAAAATCTGCTCCAGTGTCCGTTTAGCTGCCACCAATACTTGCCCATTGGGTGTCAACCTGGGCTCAACAGCACTCTTGCCTCTGAGTCAGAAGGTGATGGGTTCAAGTCCTGTTCCAGGGAGCTAAGCACAATATCTGGGCTGACACTCCAATGAAGTACTGAATGAGTGCTGCACTGTCGACTGAGATGTTGAGCTGAGGACACGTCTGCCCTCCCAGCTGGTTGTAAAATATCCCAAGGCATTATTTTGAAGAAAAACAGGCAAGTTGTCCCTGGTGCCCAGGCCAATGTTTATCCTTCTGCCAGAATCACAAAGGTAGATTATCTGGCCACTATCACTGTGCTGTTTGTGGGAGCTTGCTGTGTGCAAACTGACTGCTGCGTTTCAGAGAGTCATAGCGGAGCAGGATGAGGCCATTCGGCCCATGCTGACTCTCTGTGGAGCACCACGTTAATTCCCATTCCTGCATTCTTTCCCTGTTACTCTGCACATCAATTTCCCTCAAGTGCCCATCCAATTTCCTTTTGAAATCATTGATCGTTTCCGCTTCCACCTCCCTTGTAGGCAGCGGGTTCCAGGTCATTTCCTACGGTCACTACGCTTCAAAAGTATTTTACTGGCTGGAAAGTGTTTTGGGAGATCTTGAGGTCATGAAAGATGCTGTATTACTTTATGTCTTTTCTTTCTTTTCTATTAACTAGCAGCTACCCCTTACACACAAATACCTTTAACTCCCGAAGCTCTGTAACTGCATCGGAGGTAGGATTTAGCAGATACTCTCTTGTCTCGTGGAGCCACTGTTTGACAGCATTTAATTCACTCTCCACCTCCTCCCGCTCTTTCAGCTCCTGTTGGACCATTTTCTTGCTCTTCCTTATCTTCTGTCGAACACTTCAATTGGAAAAAAAGAGACTTTTCTCAGTATTCACCACAAGCATACCTTGCACAACCCAATGAGGAAATTGGGCCCATGGAACAAAATCCACCCTCAAGACAAAAATGCATTGCATTTTTAAAACCTGATGAGGTTCAAATAAGATTATGAGGATATAACTATCAGTAGGAAATGTTTAACCATTGTTTGGTAAGTTTGTCTATTGATGAAGCATTTGAGGCTCTGACCCGGCCCGACATTTATCCCTCAACCAACACTATTAAAACAGAGCAACTAGTAATTTCTTGCACTCGCTATTTGAGGGATCTTGCAGGGATGTTGGATGAGGTTAGGTGATGAAGTCTGGTTGAAGTCTGCTGTCACTGAATGTCTAGCTTTATGCATTCAGATGCGAAGAAAAGGCCAACTGGATGAGATACTGTGGGCCTAATGAAAGGCCCTGGCAGATAAACAGTGAAAAAATATTTCCACTAGTTAGTGAATTGGTGATAAGGCATGAACTGAGGATTATTACTGGGAGAATCAAAGGGGAAGTCAGGAGAAATGTTTTCACACAGAGGGTTATTAGACTAGAGGATGCTGTATGAAAAAGGACTATGAAAGAAGAGGCTGTAACGTCACTTAAAAGGGAACTGGATAAGGATTGATAAAAGATGAATAAGAAACAATAGAGTGCAAGGGTTAGGGAAATAGAAACATAGAAAATAGGAGCAGGATGAGGAAAATAGGTCATTCTGCCCTTCAAGCCTGCTCCGCTATTCAGTATGATCATGGCTGATCCTCTATCTCATCGCCATACTCCTGCTCTCTCCCCAGACCCCTTGACACCTTTAGAGTCCAGAAATCTGTTTCTTTCTTAAATATATTCAGTGACTTGGCCTCCACAGCCCTCTGTGGTAGAGAATTCCACAGGTTCACCATCCTCATCTCAGTCCTAAATGGTTTATCCCGTGACCCTTTGTTCTAGTCCCCCCAGCCAAAGGAAACATCATCTCTGTATCCAGCCTGTCTAGCCCTGTCAGAATTTTATACATTTCAATGAAATCCCCTCTCATTCTTCTAAACTCCAGTGAATACAGATCTAGTCGGCCCAATCTCTCCTCATATGACAATCCTGCCAGGAATCAGTCTGGTGAACTTCCGCTGCACTCCCTCTATGGGGAGCATATCCTTTCTTAGGTAAGGAGACCAAAACTGCACACAGTACTCCAGGTGTGGTCTCACCAAGGCCCTGTACAGCAGCAGTAAGACATCCTTGCCCCTGTACTTGAGTCCTCTTGCAATGAAGGCCAACATACCATTTGCCTTCTTAACTGCTTGCTGCACCTGCATGTTTGCTTTCAGTAATTGGTGTACAAGGCCACCCAGGTCCCTTTGTACATGCACATTTCCCAATCTATCACCATTTAAATAATACTCTACCATTCTGTTTTTCCTACTGAAGTGGATAACTTCACACTTATCCATGTTATACTGCATCTACCATGTATTTGCCCACTCACTCAACTTGTCCAAATCACTTTAAAGCCACTTAACATCCTCCTCACCATTTACGTGCCCACCAAGCTTCATGCCATCAGCAAACTTGAAAATATTATATTTGGTTCCCTCATCTAAATCATTGATTTATATTGTGAATAGCTGGGGCCCGAGCACCAATCCCAGCGGTACCCCACAAGACACTGCCTGCCACTCTGAAAAAGACCCATTTACACCTACTCTGTTTCCTGTCTGCTAACCAATTCTCAATCCATGCCAATATATTACCCCCAATCTCATGTGCTTTAATTTTGCACACTTACCTTTTATGTGGGACTTTATCAAAACCTTTCTGAAAATCCACATACACCTCCACTGGTTCTCCCTTACCTATTCTGCCAGTTACGTCCTCAAAAAACTCCAGTAGGTTTGTCGAACATGATTTCCCGTTCATAAATCCATAATGACTTTGTCTAATCCCGTTGATATTTTCTAAGCGTCCCATTTTCACATCCTTTATAATAGACTCTAGCATTTTCAATACCACTGATGTTAGGCTAACCAGTCTGTAATTCCCTGGTTTCTCCCTCCCTCCTTTTTTAAATAGTGGGGTTACATTTTCCACCCTCCAATCTGCCGGGACTGTTCCAGAATCTACAGAACTCTGAAAGATGATAACCAATGCATCCACTATTTCCATAGCCACCTCCTTTAGCACCCTGGGTGTAGATTATCAGGCACTGGGGACTTATTGGCTTTCAGTCCCATTAATTTCTCCAGCACTATTTTTTTAGTAATACTAATTTCTTTTAATTCCTCCTTCCACTAGGCCCTTGGTTCCCTTGTATTTCTGGGAAGTTATTTGTGTCTTCCTCCATGAAGACAGAACTAAAGTAGTTGTTTAAGTGCTCTGCCATTTCCTTGTTCTCTATTATAAATTCACCCATTTCAGACTTGAAGGGCCCTACATTTGTCTTCAATAATCTTTTTCTTTTTACATATTTATAGAAGTTTTTACAGTCTGCTTTTATGTTCCTTGCAAGTTTACTCTCAGACTCTATTTTTCCCCTCTTAATCAATCTCTTGGTCCTCCTTTGCTGAATTCTAAAATGCTCCCAATCCTCAGGCTTGCTACTTTTTCTAGCAACTTTATCTTGCAATCTTATAGGTGTAGAGTAGACAGCATTAGCTTAAGGGGCAGTGCTTGTACAGATGCAATGGGCTGAATGGCCCCTTTCCTGCTTGTAATTTCTATGATGGCCATGATGGAAATACATCGCAGCTTGAGATCACCTGGAAGAGTGGGGAGAAAGTCAAGAGAAAACTACAAAATGAACCATGCCATGTGCTGTTGGGAACATTACAGAGTTATTTTCTAATGTTATAGTACATGGGCCTTGGTGGCATTCTTCCATCTTGTAAAATGTTGGTTGGCGCTGTGGTGGTCATTCCTTCATGGTACTTGTAATAACATAAACAACATATTGATTTTTTTTGAAGGGTCATGAGGACTGGAAACGTCAACTCTTTTCTTCTCCGCCGATGCTGCCAGACCTGCTGAGTTTTTCCAGGTAATTCTGTTTTTGTTTTGGATTTCCAGCATCCGCAGTTTTTTTTTTTATATTGATTTAATAATTCTATAATGATAGCACAAGATATTACTCTGTGTCAAACATCACACAAGTTGTGGCTTGCTTGTTGTTATTCCTTTTGAAAAATCCCAACCCATCTATGAGCAGCCCGAGCCTGGTGAGGCACCTATTGGTGAATAAATAGTAATTAAATGGGAGAAATGAGGCTGTGTATCTGGATTGGGGTTGAAAGCTTGTGGCTGGGAACTGGTAATAAGTGGCAGTCACAAAGAGCCGGGCTCAAGTGAAGGAGGCTGACACTGAGCAGTGAGTTTGCACACTCGTTACTCACTGCAAGCCGGATGCTAGATGTGCGTTCATGATACGTAACAGGTGTACATCTGGATTGTTCACACAGCTGCACAGGCAAGGCGGCTCTAACTTCACTGATCTAAACTGCGCACCAAAATATAAGTTGCATTTTCAGTTCAGTTGCTTCATTTTAGGCCACATAGGTCAACAAGATCATTAATAGAATGGAAAAGGAACATCTGGAAATGGCTTTATATTAATTTGTGACAGTAGGACAAGGAGTCAAACAAAAGCAAGTTTCAGATTGACATTGGGCAATTCTTCTTCACATAATACATGAAATGGACTCCAGTGTGGTATAGTGGAGGGAAAAACCCTAGAATCAATTGGAAACTCCAATGGGGTAGGAATGTTGGATCTTTCTGGATGGATGGACCCTAGTTGGCCCTTTTTGTAATTATCTTGCAAAAGTCACCTGAACACCAAACATCTCCTGAAGTACGACCTGCTTGTTGTTGTTTTCCTTAACTAAGAAAGCCCTTCACAACAATTGTCAAAGTTCCCCACTGGTAAATCACTCATTTACCCCCCTTACTCAAGGGAGGTAGAAGCCCCTTTTCTAAAGGGTAAACAACAGCCGCCCATCCAATCCACTTACTTGTCATATCTGTCCTGCATGGCTTTGATCTCATGCATTACAGGCAGGTCCTCGACAGAGGTGGAAGGCATGGCCACATCACGGAGCATGTTCAGCGCTTGCTGTCGGAGCACGGTCAGAGTGGACTGCTCCCGTTCCACTTCCTGCGCGAAGGCATCATGGTACTCCAGGAGCTCGAGCAGCTCGGTCTTCCTCGCCTTTTCAACCGAGCTGTCGGGGAGCCGGTCCTGCAGCTGGTCCACTACAACAGTGGTTGTCTCGATCTGGGAACCAAAGTCAATCCCAACACGGGGGAATAGAGTAACTAACATGAAAATAACTCACGTGACCGACAGAAAACACTCGGGTGAATACACGCCTTCCCTCCGCCCTCACTCCACCACATTGCTAGGAGTGAGTGAGGATCAGAGGCAGGAGATAGGATCAGGGCAAGGCCATTCAGCCCCTCAAGCCTGTTCCACCATTCAGTGACATCAGGAATAATCTGTCTTCTCACCGCCTCCCCACCTTGTGTAACTCCAAAGATGAGAGTTACAATGCTGGGGAAATGGGATCGTGGTAACTCACTCAAAAAATTAGGTCTTGATTCCAAATTCAGGCAAAACACAAAGCGTAGGAACGACAATAGAGCAGAATGCTAAAACAGCATTACAATTAAATTACATAGTAATTCTGTGCAGACAACTTACACTATAATGAAAGTTGTGTTCACATTGCCAACCCTTGATATTTGCTGGCTTTGTTCCCACACCCAAGCAAAGGGTAAAACTGAAACAGATATGTGGGTATTAATGCAGTTGGCCTTGACATACCCAATCAGAATGGAAGACCACTGAACTGCAGGGCTGCGTGAGGCAACTTGGGCTTTTCAAACTTGAAAGGATCAACTGAGGGGAACTTTATGGATATAAATTGTTAGAGAATAAGTAAATTGGGAACCGAATTTAAAATTAAACCATAATAATGGGACAAGGAGACACAGATTCCAGCAGGTCAAAGGGCAAATTTAGGATTGAAATCAGCAATAATTGACCCACACAGAGTGGACCTCCGAATGGTGTTGTAAAAATGCCAAGGAACAATAAAGCATCAGGTGGACAGGGCATTGTTGTTGGATTTCTCTAGATGGATGAGTTGGGTTAGGTTGACGGGATCATCATTATCTTGTGGTCCTGCAATTAACACCATCCTGACCCAGACTTCTACTTTTTGTATGATCTCTCTCTTGCATCCAGTCTCCCTTCTAGAATTCTGCCCAAGCACAAGGAGAAAATCCATTTTAGTCCTTGCTTTCAGTCCTTCACCCCCATCCCAATTTTGCTTCATGACAAACAGCCCAAGAGCTCCTTCGTTCTTCAAATCATTGGGATCCCTGTTTGGGCCTTCATATTTCTACTGTAAAAACGAACACAGTGAGGAAAATATAGTCATTAACCAATGAGCTTATAACAGGATGTACAGAGTACAGGTGTTGCAAGTGGTTTTAGGCGGGCTCTGACCTTGTGTCATGGATGTAACCTTTCCCTTATTTGGAAAGATGACACCTTCAACCAAATCCACGGGAAGGGGGATAAAGACTGAAAATCTCAGCAGGTCAGGCAGCAACAGCTGGGGGAGGCATGGAGTTATCATATCAGCTCGATCAACTTTCATCAGAGCTTTTATTAGAAGTTAGCAATGAAGAGTTCTTGAGCAAGTGCAGAGCCAGGGAAAAAGGAGTGGGAAGGAAGGAACAAAGGGAAAGGTCCGTGATAGGGTGGAAAGGAGGGCTGTCATTTCCTCCTCACCAGAATTTCCATGCTTCCCCCGCCCTCTGCTGTTCTGTTGTAACTATTTGCACCTCCTCCATCCATCCTTTGTTTCTGTTACTTGCCCCATTATCAACCCCCTTTTGCCTCGCCCAGTCATCACTTTGGTCATTTGATCACTCCCGCCCTCCGCCTTATCACAGGCCTTCCTATCGTTCTTTCCTGCTCTTCCCCGGCTCTGAATTGCTTAAAAACTCCTCGGAGGAAGAAATTTGTTCATGTAGCACCATGTCCACCCACGCCATGCAGACATATGTCAATTCCCTAAGACAGACAACAGTGTGGAACGCTATCTACATGGCCTTACACAAACAAATTTTCCGCCTTCCGTTTCTAACTTCTCCCAGTTCTGGTGAAAATTTATCAACCTGAAACATTAACTCCATTTTTCTCTCTCCGCAGGTGTTACCTGAGCCGTTGAGTGTTTCCAATGCTTTCTGCTTTTATTGAAAATTTCTTAGCTTTTGTTCTATTGGGAGCAATGTCTTTCACTCTGCTTTGTACCTTGTCGGTGAGGTTTTTCCAGCCCCGTGCAGCTTCTTCCAGCATTTTCTCCTGCTCCCGAGCTACAGTGCGGAGTCGCGTCCAACGCTGCCACACGGTTGTCATCGACCTGCTTATGGTGGCCTTGCTGGCGTCGTTCCCCAAATTCTCGAGGTGTGAGGCTTGCTCCTCCAGGGTTGTGATCTTCTCATGGAAGGAGTTCACCACAGAGAGCAAGGACTGGGAGTGGAGAGAAATACTGGTGAAACGTGTGGATTAAATTAGAATGTGACGCTTTCACAAACACATAAAACTTAGAATTTAGGATATACAGCCCAGAAACAGGCTATTCAGACCAAGCAGTCCATGCCAGTGTTCATGCTCTACTTGAACCTCCTCCTCCTTCCTTATCCAACTATATCACCATAATCCTTCTCCCGTATCTGATTATTTAGCCATCCCTTAAATGCATCCATACCACTCACTTCAACTACTCACTGTGGTAGCAAGTTCCACATTCTCACCACTCTCTGGATACAGAAGTTTCTGCTGAATTCCCTATTAGATTTCTTGGCGACTATTTATATTGATGACATCAATTCTTCCACAATTAAAAACATTGTCCCTTTATCCACTCTATCAAAACCTTTTATAATTTTAATGCTATCTATTAGATCACCTCCTCACTGCCACCACCACCCCCCCAGTCTTCTCTTTTCTACAGAAGGACACCCAGCCTGGTCATACTTTCATGACAGGTATAATATCGCAATTCAGGTATTGTCCTTGTAAAACCTTTTTGCACCCTCTCCACTGCCTCGATATCCTTTTTATAAAATACGGACTTTTTATAATTCCAGAACCGTACACAGTACCGGGAGCGTGGTCTCCTACTTTTCAATTCTTGGAATTCATAAAAACTGAAAAAATAAAAATGAACGAGAGAATGAAAAAGAGAAGGAGCTAGTTATGAGCTAGTTATTGTTGTGAGCTAGTTATTGTTGTGTGTTAGTTATTGTTGTGAGCTGGCTATTGATGTGAATTAGTTATTGATGTGAGCTAGTTATTAATATGAGTTAATTATTGTTGTGAGATGGTTATTGATATAAGTTAATTATTGTTGTGAGCTGGCTATTGATGTGAATTAGTTATTGTTGTGAGCTAGTTATTAATATGAGTTAATTATTGTTGTGAGATGGTTACTGATGTGAGTTAGTTATTGATGTGAGCTAGTTATTGATGTGAGTTAGTTATTGCAGTGAGCTGGTTATTGATATAAGTTAATTATTGTTGTGAGCTGGCTATTGATGGGAGTTGGTTATTGATGTGGGCTAGTTATAGTAGTGAGCTTGATATTGATGAGTTAGTTGCTGTTGTGGGCTAGTTACTGATGTGAGCTAGTTATTGATATGAGTTAGTTATTGTCATGAGCTGGCTATTGATGTGAGTTAGTTATTGATGTGAGCTGGTTGTTGATGTGAATTAGTTATTGCAATGAACTAGCTATTAATGAGTTAGCTGTTATTGTGAGCTAGTTATTGATGTGAGTTAGTTATTGTGTGAGCTAGCTATTGATGTGAGCTAGTTATTATTATCAGCCAGTTACTGTTGCCATACTGACCTTATGCTGAGTCAGCTTCTCTTCACTTTCATGGCTAGTTGCTGCTTTAGCTGAAGAGAATTCCGACAACTTCTTTTCCGCCTGGTTCATCAGTGCAATGACCTGCTGCCTGGCCTCCTGGTAGTCATGCCACTGGGTCACACATCTAGGGAAAAAGCCGGAACCACACTTAAGTCAGTTCTTGTTTTTAAAAAGTCAACACTCCCTGGAGCAGTGCTGATCTGGATGCATTCGATGGAGCGCTGACATTACCATTAGCAATTGTAATTCAAAGACACTCTACTGTGCCAAGATGTTGCAAAAACTAGGCAGTTTACTTAATGAGTGAAAAGAGAGAAATGGTATTTATTTTCAAGCAGCAATAGAAGCCGGGATTTTCCGCTCCCGTTTGCAGCCGGTGTCATAGTTGGCGGGAGCAGAAAATATTGGGAAATCGCAAAAATCAGTTTCACTACGTTGTAAAACCAGCTTGTGGTCATCTGCTCCACCTGTCAATGGCAGGGCCACGTTTCCCACCGCCACAGGTCAGGAACCTCATTTCAATACTTTAGCATCTCATTATAAACCCTGCTCGTCGGAATCATCCCCCCCATGCCGGATCATGAGCTCACTCACGCCAACATGTTTCATAATGGTACATGAGTGACATGCACCTGGAAACCTGCAATTCACTCGGGACTTCGAGATTCAGTTACCTCCCTTGCTTACAGTCATAGCACCAGGTTTCACAGGCAGCACCACATCACTTTTAGGGGGGGGCTACCAGACCAGCGGTAAGATGGGGGTTGCTTTCAATGGCTGCAGGGCTAGGGCTTGCTTGGGGAAGAGGGGTATCCCAGGGAGTGTGTGGGGGCACAAGTTTATCTGTGTCAGTGGCCTCAAGATGGTGAGGGCTGAGGAGGAAGTCTCTAGAGCCGATGAGGCCAGATGGAGATGTGAGGGTGTGAGAGAGAGAGTGAATGGTGATGTCCCTTGAGCTGGCAGTGAGTGAGATACCAGTGAATGTGCAATGGCCTTGAGAGTTATCTTTTATTCATTCACAGGATGTGGGCGCCACTGGCTAGGCCAATATTTATTGCCCATCCCTAAACACCCTTGAGAAGATGGCAGTGAGCTGCCTTCTTAAACTGCTGCAGTCCATGTGGTGTAGGTACACCCACAGTGCTGTTAGGGAGGGAGTTCAAGGATTTTGACACAGCGATAGTGAAGGAACTTCAAGGGGATGGTGTTCCCATGTGTCTGCTGGTAGTGATCATGGGTTTGGAAGGTGCTATCTAAGGAGGCTTGGTGAGTTTCTGCAGTGCATCTTGTGGATGGTACACACTGCTGCTACTGTGTCAGTGATGGAGGGTATGAAAGTGGTGTCGATCTAGCGGGTTTCTTTGTCCTGGATGGTGTCAAGCTTCTTGAGTGTTGTTGGAGCTGCACTCATCCAGGCAAGTGGAGAGTATTCCATAACACTCCTGACCTGTGCCATGTAGGTGGAGAGGTTTTGGGGAGTCAGGAGGTGAGTTACTCGCCACAGGATTCCCAGCTTCTGACCTACTCTTGTAGCCACAGTATTTATATGGCTAGTCCAGTTCAGTTTCTGGTCGATGGTAGTTCCCAGGATGTTGATAGTGGGGGAATTCAGTGATGGTAATGCCATTGAATGTCAAGGGACGATGGTTAGATTCTCTCTTGTTGGAGATGGTCATTGCTGGCACTTGTGGCGCGAATGTTATTTGCCACTTGTCAGCTCAAGCCTGGATATTGTCCAGATCTTGCTGCATGGACTGCTTCATTATCTGAGGAGTGGCGAATGCTGCTGACCATTGTGCAATCATCTGTGAACATCCCCACTTCTGATCTTATGATAGAGGGAAGGCCATTGATGAAGCAGCTGAAGATGGTTGGGCCTAGGACACTACCCTGAGGAACTCCTGCAGTGGTGTCCTGGAACTGAGATGATTGACCTCCAACAACCACAACCATCTCCCTTTGTACTATGTATGAGTCCAACCAGCGGAGAGTTTTCCTCTGATTCCCATTGACTCCAGTTTTGCTTGGGCTCCTTGATGCCACACTCAATCAAATGCTGCCTTGATATCAAGGGCAGTCACTCTCACCTCACCTCTGGAGTTCAGCTCTTTTGTCCATGCTTGAACCAAGGCTGTAATGAGGTCATGAGCTGAGTGGCTCTGGCAGAATCCAAACTGAGCATCAGTGAGCAGGTTATTGCTAAACAAGTGCCGCTTGATAGCACTGTTGATGACCCCATCCATCACTTCACTGCGTGTGGGACTTTAGAGTGATGAGACAGTTGCCTCACCATGGCAACATGGATGGGATCATTCATCCTCTTTCTGCACTGGATGGCCAACATCTTCTGTGCAGCGTTGGCCCTGACCACCACTGCCATCGCCTCCCAAGCTGGAGTGGTGAGATTGCTGGACCTCCTGCAACCAGAGTAGGGATAGGGGACATCATGGCGGGCCTCCGAAAGGCATTCCAGGGACAGGTCACGGAACTCTTCTTGGCTTTTGGGGCATGTCTTGACTGGAGCAGTCCTGGACTGCACGTGTTGAGAATTGTGTGATCGGCTGCAGTTTAGACATGGCACCCAGAGTGAGGAAACAATGAGGTAACGGCGTGGCAGGCGATTCAGAAGCTGCCCGCCAGACAAACAGCATGTTTTCCTACGGCTGCCTTATTAATGAGGTGGGCAGTGGATGATACGGTGCAAAAATCCGCTCTTGCAGCTGGAAGGAAAAACATCTTTTTTCATGCCTGCCACCACACTTGGTGCAATTCAGGGAAAATTCTGGCCTCACAATGGGATAAATCAGTCATTATGCCCACTCCAGCAGGGCCTCAGGATGTAGAATAGGCCTAGGATGAACAGCTTCAGTTGAGGAGCTAACATCGGCCCAGGCAAGAAGGAATGAAAGGCATCCTTCTGTAATTTTGGTGATTCCAGACCCTTTGGTCCATCAGTGCGAAGAACTCATCAAATCTTCACCTGGTCACTCACATGACAAATGGAAGCAACTGCTCAAATTCAGCCTGACCTTTGCAGTCAATTTTCAATGGATCATGGATCAAATTATACACAGCTATCACACAAACCGTAAATTACAAGAATGACAAGTCAATTTCTATTTGGTTAAGGGAGGAGAATTGGCCAGGCCACCAGAAGAACTCCATGCTCTTTAAATCATTCCATCCACCAAACAGGGCCTCAGTATAACATCTCATCCGAAAGACATCTGTACCTCTGACAGAATAGCACTCCCTCAGTACCATACTGAGAGTGTCAGCCTAGATTTTATGCTCAGACCTCTTCAATGAGGCTGGAACCCACGTCCTTCTGACTCAGTGGCAAGAGTGAGCAAGCTAGGCCAGTGGTAGGCAAATGGATGGAAAACCAGGTGAGTTGCAAATTGGGTGTGTGCCCCTCGATGCCTGACAATCAGATATGTGTGAGGTTGTCAGACAGAGCTTGGCGGGCTAAATCATAAAACTATTGCACAACTTCTCCTCCTGCAAATGTTCGCTCAATGCTTGAACAGATTTTCCAAGATTTTAATGGAACTTAATTACACAGAATTTATAAGACATAAAAAGGTCAACAGATCCATGCCAGTGATTATGCTCCACATGTGCTTCCTCTCATCCCGTCAGCATATCTTTCTATTATTTTCTCCCTATGTACTTATCTAGCTTCTCCTTAAATATACCTGTGCTTATTATCTCAGCCATCCATATGGTAGCATGTTCCACATTCTAGTGGCTCTCTGGGTAAAGAGTTTGTCCTGAATTTCTTATTAGGTTTATTAGTGACTATCTTCTACCCTTAGTTTTGGAATCCACACAATCAAAAATGTCATCTCTAAACTCACCTCATTGAATGCCTTTACAATTTAAACACCAGATCACCACTCAGCCTTCTCTTTCTAAAAAAAAAGCTCCAGTCTTTCCTGATACTTGTAACATTTCAGTTCTAGCACCACTCATACAGTGAAGATCTTGTGGTGCAGTGGGAAGCACCCTTGCCTCTGTAACCAGAAGCTCTGGGTTCAAATCCCACCAAGGAAGGTGTGTTTGTAATGTGGCCAAACAGGTTGCGAATCAACTTCCAGGAGAGATTCCTGGCCAGCCATATTATGGAAAGAATGTTAGAGCCTCTACCATCACTATCCATAGCTCCAGACTACAACACGCCTGTTGCCACAGCAATTTGGACTCCCTGAGTGAACTGTAACACACCAGTGTTCTTATGAGTCTTTCTTGCATCTTCTCCAATCTCCTATATTCTTTTTGTAATATGGAGAAAAGAACTGGGCACTGTATTCCAAGCCAGTTCTGGTTGAAAATCTGCCCCATGTTGTATCATTGATGACCAACTCAATGACACTGCAGCCTCACATTGTTTATGTAAAGATATTGACCCTATTTGAGGAATTTACCTTTGGAGAATGTCTTGCTGACCTTGAGCTTGTTGCTCAGTGTCTACTCTTCTTTGCCGTAATGAGGCCAAGCTCTGTTCCACTTGCTCTCGCCCTGCCACGTTGATCGAGGGCAGTAGGTCGGGTATCAATGCCTCCAACTCTACCAGCTGGCTGGCTAGGTCTGCTTCTGTGGCGAAGAATTCATCGTGCCTCCTCAAGGTCTCCTCTGAACCCTCCACATCCAGACTGTCACCCATCTGCTGCAAGAGAGCACTGGCATCATCCAACCAGTCACCAGCTGACTGAGCTGCCCGCTGATACCGCTGGATCAGACCCTGCACCTTGTCCAGGGATGTCTGGAGGGGGAAGAGAAATTACCATTATCACTCTGTCGAAACAGTTGTCACATCGACAAGGCAGTACTACTTAACCTGAGCAGTCTCCAACAGTAAAATTAACAGGGGTCCTGTCACTCCTTAGGTTTGTTCATAATATTTTTCACAAGATTCACAAATCTCATTTCCCTGCCAATGAGGGACAATAGCCTAAGGAGAGTTCCCACTTAGTAGCAATGCTGGACTGGAGGGTAGACTGTAATGCCAGAGAGAAAGCTATAATACTGCAGAGTGGACTGTAATACCAGAGAGAAAGCTATAATACTGGAGTGAGGGATGTAATGCCAGAGAGTGGGCTGTGATACCGCAGAGAAAGCTATAACACTGGAGGGAGAGCTGCAATACCCGAGAGTGGACAATAATAGCAGGGAGAAAGCTATAATGCTGTAGAGAGGGCTGTAATACCGAAGAGTGACACTGTAATACCAGAGTGTGGACTGTAGTACTGGAGAGAGCCATAATACTGGAGAGAAAGCTGTAATACTGGAGAGAGGGCTGTAATACCAGAGAGAAAGCCATAATGCTGGAGAGAGGGCTGTAATACTGGAGAGAGAGAGAGAGAGAGAATTTTAATACAGAAGATATGGCTGTAATAATGAAGAGTGGATAGCAGCACCAGAGAGAAAGCTATAAGACTGGAGAGGGGGCTGTATTCCAGAGAGCGGACTGCAATACGACTGGAGAGAAGGCTGTAATACTGGAGAGTGGACTGTGTTAATACCAGAGAGAAAGCCATACGACTGGAGAGAAGCCTCTAATACTGGAGGGTGAACTGCGATAATACCGGAGAGAGGCAGGAGTGTAGTACCAAATTTTGAGGTGGAGCTGTAAGGAAACGTGTTGGCCATATCATTTCTGAATCTACTATTATGTTGTTTTTCTATGTATTAGTCACTTGAGTCCCTAAACGTCAGTAAGGCTATGCTTTTTAAATATTAGTGCCGGTAGCATTTTATTTCCAACCATGTAGTATTTTGAAACATTATCTTTAGCATAGCTAGAACTTCATTATGCAGCAGTTTAATTATTTTATTCAAGCCTATTAAAAACATGAATTACAGAAAACTTTACTTACTTCTGACTGGGGATGGTATATATAGAGACCACTGCTTTTCTTGATTTATATTAATAACCTAGAGCTGGGTGGATAGGGCACAATTTCAAAATTTGATGATGATGCAAGACCTGATAGTATTGTGAACTGTGAGGAGCATAATGATAGACTTCAAGTGGATATAGACAGGCTGGTGGAATGGGCAGACACGTGGTAGATGAAATTTAATGTAGAGAAGTATGAATTGATATATTTTGGTCAGGAAAATGAGGAAAGGTGACATAACATAAATGGTACAATTCTAAAGGAAATGCAAGAACAGAGAGACGTGGGTGTATGTGTGAATAAATCAATTAAGGTGGTAGGGCAGGTTGAGAAAGCTGTTAATAAATTATACTGAATCCTGGATTTTATAAAGAGGGGCACAGAATAGAAAAGCAAGTAAGTTATGAACCTGCATAAAACACTGGTTCAGTCTCAACGGGAAGGATGTGAAAGTTTTAGAAAGGGTGCAGAAAAGATTTACGAGAATGGTTCCAAAGATGAGAGACTTCAGTTATGTGGATAGGTTGGCGAAGCTGGGGATGTTCTCCTTGGAGAAGAGAAGGCTGAGAGGAGATTTGTTAGACGTGTTCAAAATCATGGGAGTCTGCATAGAATAAATGAGGAGAAACTATTCTCATCGGCAGAAGGTCAAGAACTCTAAGGTGATTAACAAAAGAACCAGAGGGAACATGAGGAAAAACTTCTTTATGCAACAAGCGGTTCAGATCTGGAATGCATGACCTGAGCCAGATTCAAATGCGGTTTTCAAATGGGAACTGGATAATTATCGGAAGAGAAAAGATTTTACAGGGCTACAGGGAAAAGTTGGAGGAGTGGGACTAGCTGAGTTGCTGTTGCAGAGAACTGACACAGAGAAAATGTGCTGAATGGCCTCCTTCTTGCTGTAACCATTCTATGACTCTAGTATAGATACATTGAAGGAACTTGATAAACACATGAGGAAGAAAGAAGCTGAAGGCTACCCCGAGTGTGATCAAGAAAGGTGGGAGGAGGTTTGTGTGGAATATGAACACCAACATAGACAAGGTAGGCCAAATGGCCTGTTTCTGTGCTGTAAATTCCATGTAAAACTGCCAGCAGGAAATACATACAGTATATTGCATTTCACATCCTCAGGCCTTCACAGCCAAGGAATTGATGTTCAGAAGGCAAATGCAGCAGGGTGTCTGGGGATACTGATGCTGGTTTAGATCCCGGGAACCTTGAGTTATAAAGCTCCTGAAATGTCTGTTTATGAGAAAGCTGTGTGCAGGGAGTTGTAAGGTTTGTATTTTTTTTTACAATCAGAGGGCTGTACAGGAGGGTCACTGCTGTTGCTGCTGCTGAACATTGACTCAGAAACATTCAGCAGCAGCAGGATGAGGTCCAGGGCCCTTCCCTCCGCCACCTCTTCACCTCCACAGGCTCCGGATGCATAGCCACACCGCGAGCTCTGGACATTCCGGTCAACTCTCAACATCCGGCCTGAACTCAAACTCCAGGAATTCGTGGCCAAACTTGCCCTTGCGCCCCACATAATAATGCAGGTAGAACTCACTCTACATGGTCTTCATGCCAGCCACGCCTACGAGTCTCGCAGCCTCATGTGGCTGTGAGAGGATTTCCTTCCAGTTCTGATTGTTTCCATCAATGAGGCAAACCACCACCACCACCACCACCACCACCACCGCCCCCCCCCCCCACCCCCCATGCATGTTACACTCATGGAGGGCTTGGCCTAAATAGCCAAGTGACTATGGTACTGGGCTTGTAATCCCAAGATCAAGAGTTCAAATCTCACAATGGCAAACTATGAAACAATGTAACTTCATCTGAAACAGATGGAAACGGGTTTGTACTCGAAAGAGTTACACTCCTGGAAACAAGTAGCTTCAATATTGGAGGTGGTGAGGATTAAAATCAACAGCAATCTTACAGATTGACAATCCAGTCAGACAATTAATAGAGTGGATTCCACTGAGATCAATGGAAAGAAAAACCAGGTGGGGCATATAACAGATGGCCAATCAGCAAAGGGAAGTTTGCCATTGAGCGGTGAATATTAAAGCCTTTAAACTGGAGGTGGAGTGGCGGTCCAATGTGCTCTGGCATCACCATGCCCCTGCCCTGCCGCCAACCTCCTCTCCACCCCTCCCCCCAACCTCCCCAACAACATCACACCCCTCCCCCCAACCTCCTCACACCCCCCACCCATTCCCCCAAACTTATCACACCCCTCCCCCCAACCTCCTCACACCTCCCCCCACCTCCCCAACCTCCTCACATCCCTCCCCGCCTCCCCAACCTCCTCACACCCCTCCCCGCCTCCCCAACCTCCTCACACCCCTCCCCCTGCCTCCTTAACCTCCTCATACCTCTTCCCCCAAACTCCCCAACAACCTCACACCCCTCCCCCCAACCTCCTCACACCCTGCCCCCCCCACCTCCCCAACCTCCTCACACCCCTCCCCCCAAACTCCCCAACGACCTCACACCCCTCCCCCCAACCTCCCCAACCTCCTCACATCCCTCCCTCCAACCTCCCCAACAACCTCACACCCCTCTCCCCAACAACCTCACATCCCTCTCCCCAACCTCCCCAACAACCTCACACCCCTCTCCCCAACCTCCCCAACAACCTCACACCCCTCTCCCCAACCTCCCCAACAACCTCACATCCCTCCCCCAACAACCCCCAATCCCCCCCTCACCATCATCCAAATGCCCCTCTCCACCCCCCAACACCCCTCCTCCTCACTCCCCAATTCCCCAACCTCCTCAGCAGCAGCGCAGCGATGAGTGAAATTGACCCGACAGACCCATTTCAAAAAATCCAAACTCTCAACCTGAAAGTTGCAATTTTTTTAAAACTGGTCTGTCAGGTCCTAAGCCCAAGCACCCCCTACCCCACCAACCCCACCCCACCCCCAACCCCCCCCACCCCCCCCCCCCCCCCCCCCCCCCCCCCCCCCCCCCCCCCCCACCCCCTGCCCCCAAGCCCCCCCTCCACCTAGGCCCAGTGTTTGGAACTGTTGGTGCCCCATCTCTTGGGCCCTGGTTGGAACTGCTAGACTGGACTGGCGCTCTGGTGCATTCTGACAGCACAACACCACTGGAGAGAAGGCTGTAATACTTGAGAAAGGACTTAATACTGGAGCAAGAGCTGTAATATTGGGAGAGGGCTGTAATACCAGAGAGAACTGCAACATTGAAGACAGGGGCTGTAATACTGGAGGGAGGGCTTTAATACTGGAGAGAGGGCTGTAATACTTGAGAGAGGGCTGTAATACTTGAGAGAGGGCTGTAACACCGGAGAGAGGGCTGTAACACCGGAGAGAGGGCTGTAACACCGGAGAGAGGGCTGTAACACCGGAGAGAGGGCTGTAACACCGGAGAGAGGGCTGTAACACCGGAGAGAGGGCTGTAACACCGGAGAGAGGGCTGTAACACCGGAGAGAGGGCTGTAACACCGGAGAGAGGGCTGTAACACTGGAGAGAGAGCTGTAACACCGGAGAGAGGGCTGTAACACCGGAGAGAGGGCTGTAACACCGGAGAGAGGGCTGTAACACCGGAGAGAGGGCTGTAACACCGGAGAGAGGGCTGTAACACCGGAGAGAGGGCTGTAATACTGGAGAGAGGGTTGTAATACTGGGGAGGTAGAACTGTAGCGATGGTGAAAGAGCTGTAATACTGGAAAGAGGACAGTAATGCTGAAGCGGAGCTGTAATACTGGAGAGAGAGGGCTTTAATACCAGAAAGAGAACTGTAATACTGGAATGAGGGCTATAATAATGGAGAGAGCTTTAGTGCTGGAGAGGGGGCTGTAGTACCAGGTTAGGGTGACCAACCGTCCCTTATTTTACGAGGTCATCCCATATCAGAATTAACCGTCCCATGTCCAAGGCTGCATGGTGCCGGGACGCTTTTTTTCCCCAACCTCTAAGTTTCACTGATGAGTAGTACCCAATCTTCTCCTGTTTACACATTCTCACATCTCTGGCACCACACCCCCCCGCCCTACCCCCTGCTCAGACGGACCCCCGTGCCAGGATACTTGCCTGTCCCTTAATTTTCTATGCAAGAGTTGTGCCAGATAAAATTGAAATATTGGAGAAAGAGTTGTAATACTGGAGAGGGCTGCACTACTGGAGAGGGAAAGGGCTGTAATACTGGGGAGAGAGGGCTGCAATATTGGAGAGAGTGGGCTGTAATATTGGAGAGGGCTGCAACACTGGAGAGAGAGGGCTGCAACACTGGAGAGAGAGGGCTGCAACACTGGAGAGAGTGGGCTGCAACACTGGAGAGAGAGGGCTGCAACACTGGAGAGAGAGGGCTGCAACACTGGAGAGAGTGGGCTATAATACTGGAAAGAGAGGGCTGTAATACTGCAGAGAGACAGCTATAATGCTGGAGAGAAAGAGGGCTGTAATATGGGAGAGAGTGGGCTGTAATACTATAGAGAGAGCTGTAACACTAGACTGAGAACTGTAATACTGGAGAGAGGGCTGTAATAACAGAAAGAGAGCTATAATACTGGAGGGAGTGGTGTAACAGTAATATTATTGGACTAGTAATCTAGAGTCCAGGCACAGGTGCAACTCCCACCACGGAACATTGAAGAGCAAGAAAGATTTGACTGAAGGAAAGATAAAAGTAGGCAGAAAGGAAAAGTAAATAAAAATTTAAAAATTACATTTGTTTTATAATCTCTAACAACAGTTGACCAGTTGAGCCTCAGCTAGAGTATTGCATCCAGTTCTGGGCACCGCACTTTAGGAAGCATGTGAAAACAGTGGAGAGGGTGCAGAAAAGATTCACGAGAATGGTTCATGGGATGAGGGACTTGAGTTATGAAGGTAGATTGGAGAAGTTAGGACCGTTTTCCTGAGAGAAAGGAAGGCTCAGGAGAGATTTGATGATAGAGGTTCAAAATATTGAGGGGTTTGGGCAGAGGTAGATAAAAAGAAACTGTTCCCACTCGTGAAAGGATCGAGAATGAGAGGGCACAGATTTAAGGTCATTAGTAAAAGAAGCAAAAGTGATATGAGGAGAAACTTTTTCACACAGCGAGTGGTTAGGGTTTGGAATATGCCGCCTGAGAGTGGTGGAGGCAGATTCAACTGAAGCATTCAAAAGGGAATTAGATTGTCATCTGTAAAGAAAGAATGTTCAGGGTTACAGGAAGAAGGCGAGGGAATGGCACTGGGTGAGTTGTTCATTCAGAGAGCCAGTGTAGACGCAATGGGCTGAATGGCCTCCTTCTGAACCGTAACAACTCTGTGATTCTAGTGACTTCTTGCAGGGATGGGGTGGAATAGTTTAATTTGTTCACCTCTCTAGGTCAGAAAGGTTGAATGGCATTAATAATTACTGCTTTGTTAACAGGGTACCACCCTTATCATTCTGTGGTGAGTTTGATTCAAGTTTAACTTGCAAGTCCAGCAAGTTTTTAAAATTGGGATGGAGGCTAAAGGGTGAGGTCTGTGCAGAACAAATGTTGGGGAAATGGAAATCAACCAGAAAGTTTGGAAATTTGCCATTCAAGGCGTATCTCTTATTCCTCTGAACTTGCAGGCTGATTTCCTTAATAACGGCATCTGTCATTAACACACTATTATGTTTCCAGCAAGATCTGGGCCATTATTTCAGTGAGCAAGTGATGAACAGGTTCCAAAGGGTGGAAAGAGATGGTATAGATTTCTTTCAGAAAATAACATTTTGGGATACAGTCTATGAGTAAATTGAGGCATGACTTGTGGTAAGTGTAGCATGGCTTGGGAGAAGCAGGTGACTTTGGGCCGATGGCTCCTAAAGCTCTCCACTACTGGTGTTTTCTTCATCTCATGACTGGGCCTGTTCCAGACTAACTTGAAAGAAATTGATTGCTATGGTTAGTCAACAACTCCATTACTGATGCATCATATGACTAACAGGATGGTAGAAGGTCAACTGGATAGGATTTGGCCTCTTCTTATTTAGCAGTTCCTATTAACTAACCTTCTTGATGCTCAATGTCTCCTGGACTTCGGTCTCGAGTTTGGAGAGCTCAAGCAGGTTGCTCTCCACCTGTGGAGGCATCAGCTCCCTGGACTCTGTGTATTTCTCCTTCTCTTTACTGCTCAAGGCCGCCATGATCCGAAGACTTGACTGCACTTCCTCCTCAAGGATCTGGGATTTCCGTACCTCTTCCTGGATGCTCTGAAGCTTTATGTCCAGGTTCGAGGCTGCGCTGAGGTCTCCCTTAATCTGCCGCAGCCAGTCCAGGGTGTGCTGGATTTCAGTCTGGAAGTCGATCCTTTGAATAAGTCTGCTCTCGCATTCCATTATCCTCGCACTGATCGTTCCTTGGGCCGACTGTAGCTCCTCTTTCCAGGCTTGTATCTGTTGACTCCTTGCCTCATGGGCTCCGCTGTCCAGCTCGGGTGAAAGCTGTTCCACTTGTTCAACCAACCTCTTCAAAAGGGAGCTGGCATCCTGCATGCCCCCCGCCAAGGCGTGGTAGTTCTTCAGCTTCTCCTCGATGGAGAGGGTCTCCTCGTTGATCTTGACAAGCTCTTGGCCCAGAGCCCGAAGCTGCGCCTCCAGCTGCAGGGACGCGGCCTCATGGTCTTGGTGGGCCGCGATGGTGTCGTCCAGCAGCGCCACTCGCAGCTCAATCTGCCGCTTCAGGCGGCCGTAGAGGCTGGCCAGGCCGGCCATCTCATCGGGTTGCCACGGCTGGCCGGAGCCGCGGAAGGTCTCCTTCCTCTGGTTCAGGTCATCCACCGCCCTGCCGAGGCCGGTCACCTCACTGAGGAGGGCTCTGTAATCGCTCTGCACTAGAGCCACCTCCTTTGAGGACAGGCTCAGATGCCCTTTGCCCATCTGAATCAGCTGGTCCTCCAGTTCGCTCAGTGCCTTGCTGGTTAAATCAATCAGCGAGACGTACTCTTTGCGGCCCGCAATGACTTCCTGGATCTTGTCGGACTTTTCCTTGGCCAGGGCTACGATGCAGTTGAACTGTTTGGGCAGAACATTCAGCTTCTCATCCAAGAAGGAATGATCAGCTTCACTCAGCAAAGGCAGCAATTCCCGCCCCGCCCTTTGCACCAGCAGGAGCAGGTTTTCATACTCGGGGGATTGTTCCAGAACCTGCTGGTACTTGCTCAGCTGGGAGGACAGCTCTGCATCACTGCTCATGAGGCTGATCTGTGGGAAGGTGACAATATCCGCCTGTTTTAGCCAGTGGCACACCTTATCCAAATCCGCCTTGAAATACTTCCGGGAGACCAGGATCTTCTCCAGCTCCTGCAGCCTCTGGGCGCTTTGCTGCAGGGCAGAGTCATACATGCTCTGCAGCTCCTGTAGCTGGGTCATGATCTCAGCCGTCTCCTCCTCAGTCGCTTCCTTCGCCAGTTCCCTGCCCTGGGCCCACAGGGCCGTGACGTCCGCCTGATACTCCTTCAGGCGGCTGCTGATGTTCTTGCAGGTTCGGATCTGCTTGCCCACATCGAGGGGCATGAGAGCCACGTGCTTCTGGGATGTAGCCACCCTCTCGTTCTGCTGGATCCAGTTGATGGCGAGGCTGGCGGCCATAAGGAACTGCGTGCGGTCCGACAGGGCCTTGCTCAGGTACTTCCTCCGCTGGCCAACCGCCTCACTCAGGGAGTTCATCTTCCCGTGCAGCGCGCTCAGGGCCCTCTGCAGCCGCTGCCTCTCGTCCAGACCCAAGCGGGCCAGGATTTTCTCAGCTTCCTCCGTCAGCGCTCCATGAGTCAGCTGCTGGGACTCCAGCTCGTTGCAGATGGCAATGTGGTCCAGGAGGAGCGTCTGCGCCAGCTCTGCCGGTGGGCTGCATCTCAGGGCCTCGGCAAAGAGGTGGGTCTGGCCATCCGCCCAGTCCAGTAGGTCATCGAGCTTGGCCTGGCACTGGCTCAATTCCTCCAAGGTCAGGACGGAAGCCTGAATTTTCTTTTCGATCAGGTCCTCTAAGTGGGCCCATTGCTTCTCAAAGTGGCTGGTCTGCTCTTTGATCAGTTCCTTATCCTCGGGGTTCAAGCGATCCATTAGTTTTTGCTTCTGCTCCTTCAGGTCATCCAGGACAAATTTCTGAGCCTGCACGACGCTCGCCAGCATCTTCAGAGCTTCCAGGTGCTCAGCTGTACTTTCAGCATCAGTTCTGTAACAAATAAAACAATAGCAGAATGAGAATGTGCCGTGTTCTGCCCGAAAGAGTGACAACGATTACTCCCAGTGAATTTCTTTGGTTTAATTAGAGGGATCATTTTCAGACTCCGCTCTGAAGCAGGGTCCCTTCACCTACTTGGAGCACACGCTGGGAATCTGGAGTGTTATGTGTGATCTCTTATTGTGGATTGGTGACAGAAGGTGATAAGCAGCGGATGCTGAGATTTCCATCGTGTGCTCTCAGTGAGTGGGCCTCCCTGCTGCAGGCCAAAAGCGGCAACTGTTCCCGACAATGTAAAGACGTCACAAAACGTCCTAACTTATGGATACTTCCTGCTGCACTGACACATGGCTGATACAGAAATTACACAGAGAGGTCAGAGAAAGGTAGCTAGACAAATAACTAGACAAATAGATAGATGGGTAGCTAAGTAGCTAGACAGATAGCTAGATGGACAGATGGACAGACAGACAGACAGATAAAGATTACTAGGTATAGAGAGACAAGATATTTGGAGAAACAGCTAAAAGAAAGAAGCTACATTTATGTAGTATCTGCCACATCTTCAGTACAGCCCAAAGTGCTTCATATCCCATTAAGTATTGTTTGAAGTGTAGTCATTCCTGTATTGCAGAAAATGCAGCAGCCATTGTACACACAGCAAGACCCCATCAATTAGCAATGGGAGAACTTAATAGATAGACAGGCTTGATAGATAGGATAAATCTGTCTGTCCAACCAAACACTCACCTGGCTAAGTTGTCCCATTCTTTTGTGAACTTGTCCAAAAGCACCTCCACAATACTCATTCGATCGTGATAATCTCTTGCTCTCTGCTGGTCCTCCTCTCTCATTGACAGAAGAGCATTGATCTGGTGACACAGCTCCAGCCACTGGTTGCTTAACTGGCCGATCTCGGAGTGTTCTGGTGATTCATGGCCTTCTGTCAGACTACTGACCTTCTCTGTGAGCGCAGTGATGTTAGCTTGCTTGGACTGGAACTGATGACCCAGTTCCTAAATAGAAGAAAGAAATGCAGAATCTTTCAATGTATTAACATGCCAACAGCTTATTAATCTGAATTCTGGACTTAGCTGGTAAATGTGAGTATGACCTCATCAGCAAAAGACCATTCGGGTCAAAGGTGAGAAAACTCACTCCAAGTTGCTGCTCACTTCCTTAAGATGTTGGACCTGGGCTTGTTCAGTCCCAGATTCAACTGAATGAAACATGGAAAACCTCTAAACCTTTGTAACATCTGGCAGCATACTGCAATCTAACTGGAATCTGAATCAAGTGTCAAAGCTCCCATTGACCGATTCAAAGTGAAACTGCACCCAAGACAATTCTGATATGTTTTAGGATTGTGGCCTTTAACACAACAGTATGAATACCCGAAAGTTAAATAGGAAAGGTTAAAACTGCTATACTGGGTACCCGAACTCAGCCATTCAGTGTCAATTAATGGGAGGTCAATCCAGTCAATTCCCTGATGTGAGGCACAAAGGCTACAGCAATGCTCTTGCAAGGGAGAAGGGAAAGAAGATAGGGTAATCCACCTTGGGGAGGGCAACCTTGGTGCCTGCTAGCCACGGGGCAAAAGGGCAACCAGCAAAGGTCTGAGAGGAAGCCACAGGTCCTTCTCTTTGGTGCAAAGTGAGTTTAGACAATGCAAACTTCAGAATGCGATGAGCCTGCTGGGCTTTAAAACTTAAGTGGAAGGGTACAACTTAGAAAATGGTAAAGACAGTCCTCAGCCATACAGAGTGCTCTTCAGACCCCATCTGGAGTATGGCGTTCAGCTATGGGCACCAGACCACAGGAAGAATACATTGGTCATGGGCGGGAAAGGGGCAGGCAATGCAGGTTCATCAGGACCATCGGCATAAAGGGTTAAATTATGAGGACAGGTTGCATCAACTTGGGTTTGTATTCCCTTGAGTTTAGAAGGTTTAGAAGGGGTGATCTAATCGGGAGGTGTTTAAAATCATTAAGGGATTTGATGGGGAAGGTGCAGAAGAACTATTTCCTCTAGTAAGGGAATCCAGAACAAGGGAGCATTCCCTTAAAAATTAGAGTCAGGTCATTCACTGGAGATCAAGAAGAGTAGTGGAAATATGGAACTCCTTCCCCTTAAATGCTGTGAATCATTGGTGGGGGGTGTGGGGGTGTCAATTGGAGTTTAAGATTGATAGCGACAATATTTTGTTAATTAAGGGTATTGAAGGATAAGGAGCAAAGGAGGGGGGAGTAAATGGGATTGAGGTACAGATTAGCTATGATTTTATTGAATATTTATATCATTCTGAAGTCAAGAGGCCAAATGGCCCATTCCTGTTTTTATGATCTGACAATCTCAGTGTTCTATACTTCTCTGTCAATACTGGGATTATTTCTTACCTGCACCTGGGCCAACTGCTTCTGTGCAATTTTCAGCTCCATTTCCGCAGGCCTCCTCTTTAGGCTTTGGAGCTGCTGCTCGGTGTCCAGGAAGTAAGCCACAAGCTCTGCCTTCTGTCGTTTTATTTCCTCCCAACCGAGGGCCAGCTCCTGTGACCTGACCAGGTGCTGCTCAATCTGAAACACAGCACAGCCTGGGTTCAGCTCACAGACAAACATTAGCTCACGAGGGCCGCACCATCATGCATCAGGAGAATGTCGAGAGACGGTGTTGGGTTGGTTGAGGTGCTCAGTGGGTAGCCCCCTTGCCTCTGAGTCAGAAGGTTGTGGGTTCAAGCTCCACGTCGAAGACTTGAGCACAAAATATAGGCCGACACTTCAAGTGCAGTACTGAGGGAGTGCTGTACTATCTAAGATGCTACCTTTCAAATGAGATGTTAAACTGAATCCTCATCTGCCCTTTCGGGTGGATAAGAAAGATCCCATATGGCACTATTCAGTGAATAGTAGAGGAGTTCTCCAGCGTCCTGGCCAATATTTATCTCTAAACAGGTTATCTGGTCATCATCACAATGCTGTTTGAGGGAAATTGCTGTGTGCAAATTGGCTGCCACATTTCCAACGTTACTATGGCAACACCAATTCAAAAGTGTTTCATTGGGTGTGGGACATCCTGAGGTCCTGAATGATATTATAATAAATGCAATCCTTCCAAATTTTCCCTATTTTTCTATTCCCTCTTTTCTGCTTTGCAAAATTTGGGGGGTAAAATTCAAAATTTTGTTTAGAAAAGGCTGCTCATCAAAGGTCTCAACAGGCAAAATTTTAGGAAAAAGAAAGACAGCTTTATGTGGTGGGAGATAAGAATCGCCAGGAAGGAACTGGTGACCTGCCTCAGCTGGAGCTAATTCACAATGGAGCAGTGTAATGTTTGGTGAGGAACCTGCTTAACCTGGATTTCGATGCGCTTCGAACCTGACTGGTTCAGCACTTGGACTTGACAGAGAGGAGTCTGTCGGGAAGAAGATAAACCATTGAAGATGAAGCCCTCACCCATCTCTCTAACCACCCATCAGTGCTTTAAAACCACTCCACCATTTGTGCCAGCTGGTACTTGGAGGAGATGTGAGCAATAACCTGCACAAACACCCGCCCAACACACAAATCATTATTCCAACCCTGTCTGAGCATCACACTACCAGCAAAGAGGCACAACTCATATTTCAAAATTAAACCTCATCAACCATCGTCTTTAAATGAGAACAATTTAGACGATTATCAGGCAAAGTAGATATGAATTTTGGGAGAACAGTGTTTGAAGTGAAGTCGAATTCTAGAAATTGCCCCAGGGTTTATTCCTTTTGCCTGTCTCATACTATAACAAGCAGAGATATACCGTACATTTTCCTCTTGACATTTTGGACGGGTGTTACACAGAATATTATGTTGAAATGGTCTGTGCCAGGGTTTATGCTCCATATGAATCTCCTCCCACCCTAATTCATCTCACTGCATCAGCATATCCTTCTATTCCTTTCTCTCTCATTTGTTTATCTAGGTTCTTCAGAAATGCATCTATGCCACTCCATGTGTCAATGAGTTCCACATTATTATCATTCTCTGAGTAGAGGTTTCTCCTTAATTCCTATTCAGATTTATTAGTGACCATCTTATATTTATAACTCGAGTTTTGGACTCCAGCACATTAGTAACCCAACAGTAGTCTGAACCTTATGATGCTCTATATCTATATCTGCAAGAACCTACGAAGCCTGACATTCTCCGTTATTCTGTGTGCTATCAAGACCCATAAATTATTATCCAGCTCAATGGTGAATAAAAGTCTCTGGGCAGAATGTTCTGTTCGGCTAGTGGGGGCAGGGGCCCGCTCGCGGACATGTAAAATGACGTGGGGTGACGTCAGGACCCTGCGTCATTTAGATTTTCACCCACCGACCTGTCAACGGCCTATTAAGGCCATTAGAAAACTAATAGCAACCATTAATGGACCTGCCCATCCAACCTTAAGGTTGGCAGGCTGGCCAGGAGCCCTGGCGGGGTTCTGAGAAAGCATGAAACCTCATCCACGGGCAGGATGAGGTTTCATGAGTAAGTTAAGGGTCTCAGAATATTTCAAAATAAAAGTTATGGACATGTCCCAACTCATGTGACTGCGAAAGGGGACATGGCAGGGAAATTTTTCTCTCAGTTTCATTTGAAGTCCTCATCCTGCCCATGGATGAGGTTTCAAGCTTTCTCAGAACCCCGCCAGGGCTCCCGGCCAGCCTGCCAACCTTAAGGTTGGATGGGCAGGTCCGTTAATGGTTTCTATTAGTTTTCTAATGGCCTTAATAGGCCGTTGACAGGTCGGTGGGTGAAAATCTAAATGACGCAGGGTCCTGACGTCACCCCACGTCATTTTACATGTCCGCGAGCGGGCCCCCGCCCCCACTAGCCGAACAGAACATTCTGCCCAGAGACTTTTATTCACCATTGAGCTGGATAATAATTTACGGGTCTTGAAGTTTCAAATCTGAGCTGGCCTCCCTGAGGCAGCAATTTGCCTAAGGAAGATCTGTGTGCTCTTTCATGCGTATGCGCGAATGAGTGCACTCCCAGCTCAGGGAATACACAGACACACACACACACACACACACACACACACACACACACACACACACACACACACACACACACACACACACACACACACACACACACACGGAGCACGTAGAGCTTCCTGGCAGATGTCACTTTGGGAAGGCCTTAATTGGCCCACCCATGTGAAATAGGGGTGCCAATCAGGAACTCGTCCACCTGCGCCCGCTCCCACAAATCCCCCCCGATGGGGAGAAAATGTTGGCCTCTGTGTATGCTCTGTTGTGCTTTTTATTCTCCCTCATGGCTAACTGAAAACCTTAAAGGTCATACTAAGCAAGAAATTAATTTAACTTTTAAGTATAAAAGATGATACATAAAACCTGAATTGTCAATTACTCTTTGTTAAGGGTATGAAAACTCAGAGGTTGATTACATCAGTAAGAACAAATATTTTGGTTCTGTAAATCGGGTTTTAAAAGTCCATAAAGATTGAAAGCTAAAGACCTTTTTAACCACTTATTTTGGTCTTGGGCTGAATAGTTTTGGGTGAGGAATAAATTGGCAATGGAATAGAATGTCTGGAGCAGGCAGGTCCAGGAGCCAAAGAAGTGAGACAGATGGATTACCGCTTGTTTGGTGTGTTGGATGTCTGCCGCTCCCTTCTTCACAGTGTCGTCAGATAAGTCACACATGGAGCAAAGCAGCTCCAGGTAAGTACTCGCCTGCTCCTGCAGAGCCCGATAGTGCTTCACCTGCAGCAAGGTGGAGCCTAGGGTTATTAGCAGTAACACCTTACATCATACAACACACATAACTTTCCATGTACAATACACTCACTGTGCTAACAATTTTAGTACATCCAAAAAACAAAAGACTGAGGTAGTATGCAGTGTAGACTATATCACAATTATTTCACAGAAGTGCAAGGTGAGTCATTTTGGAAGGAATTACAAGCAGAGGTAATATACACTAGAGGGTACAATTCTAAAGGGGCTGCAGGAGCAGAGAGACTTGGGAATATAAGTGCACAAATCATTGAAGGTGATAAGGCAGGTTGAGAAAGAGTTTAAAAAGGCATACAAGATCCTGGGCTTTATAAATACAGACAGAGCATAAAAACACAGATGTTATGATGAACCTTTGTAAAACACTGGTTCAGCTTCAACAGGAGCACTGTGTACCATTCTGTGCTTCACACTTTAGGAAGAGTGTGAAGATATTGGAGAGGGTGTAGCAAAGATTCACAAGGTGAAGGATTTTAGTTACATGGCTAGATTGCAGAAGCGAGGCTGTTCTACCTAGAGAAGTTTAAGAAGAGATTTAATAGAGGTGGTTAAGAGCATGAAGGGTCTAGACGGAGTGGTACTCAGAACTGGATACAATATACCACCTGATTAATGGAAGTTTACCATAACTTCCTTGCTATCAGAGCCTATACTTCTAGTTATAAAGCAAAAGATCCCATATCCTCTATCAACAGAATGTTCATGAATGACTTCATGAATATGCTGAAATGAAAAGAATTTTTTTCCAAAATTTTCTAAAAATTAGCTTAAAAGAGACACATTTACCATTGCCATGGGATATTCTTGACTTGTCTGGATAAATGCAGTTCAAACAATGACCATGAATCTCAGCATCATTCAGGACAAAGCAGCCTGCTTTACTGGCTGTCAATCTATCACCTTAAACATTAATTCCCTCCACCACTAGCGCACAGTGGGAGCAGTGCATTCTCCCTGCAGGATACACAGCAGCAACCTTACAAGGCTTCTTCGGCAGTAACTTCCAAACCTGTGACCTTTGCCACCTCGAAGGACAAGGGCAGCAGGTGCATGGGAACACCACCGCCTGCAAGTTCCCCTCCAGGTCACACACCATTCTCACTTGGACATATATCGCTGTTCCCTCACTGTTGATGGGTCAAAATCCTGGCAGCATTATGGGAACACCTACATCACATGGACAGCAGCGCTTCCAGGAGAAAGCCCGTCACCACCATCTCAAGGACAATTAGGGCTCAGCAATAAATGTCAGCCTTGCCAGTGATGCTAACATCTCACAAGTGGATTTTAATAAAGGTAAGCTCTCAGCACTTACAGATGGAGATACCCTAGCGTTCACACAAGCAGTTCCCACAAAATATACAAGGATTCATAAATGTCACCCTTGATGCTACATTTGAATGTAACCTGTGCAAAAGGCTTCAGAAACCTGGATGCGGCATCACTCCAGAGGTGATGCAGGTCCATGGTAGATAACTCTACCCCTTCGGGAATGCTGTCAGGGTTTGGCTCAGGCGCTTGCGCTGTTACCTGTTTGAGTGATTTTTGTGGGCTGATAGGCGGTCGAGCTTGGGGCTCCAGTTCATGCTGCACGGACTGGAGCCAGGCTTGGCATTGCTGCAGCGTGTCCTGGTGGCTGACGTGCTTCTGCAGCTCACGTTCCAGACTCTGGTACAGCTGGGGCAAAACAGGTCAGACAGAGACATAGAGTTAGCAACCTGCAGGCTTAGTTAACATGAACTAGGTGTAGTTCAGAGCTCGCTGTACACCTTTCAACAACAATGGCCACAATGGGGCATTCTTCTTCTGCAAAGCCACATCGGAAACAGGGCAAAAGATTTGACAGGCCATTTCTCTGGGCCTCCCTCCCACAACCAAGGGTGGGGAGAGGGTGGAATGCTAAGCACTGCTCAGGAACAGTCATTCATATTACATTTAAAGGAGGCAGCTGCAATGGTAAAGAAGCTCCTACCTCATGGAACCGCTGGATGGAAGCCTATCAAGTAGCAGTGCTGAGGACCAAAACAAAAACAGAATTTGAAGAAGTGCTGAGGACCAACCTGCCCTGTGACCAGCCTCGCTCAGACTGCAGGGCACGAGAAGGGACTGGCCCCAGGATGGTGCAAGCACCCCTTGCATCTGAATAGTTCCAGCTGCTTGGTGCCCTCATTATCTTGCTTGGCAACTCAAACCTGGCTCAATGCCATTGGGCCTTTCAGGTATCTTATTCAAATAATGCAGGTTTCAGAAGTTCAACAGGAGGCAAGAATGTCATTCTGACAGAGCAAGGTGCAGAGTTAGACTTTCAATTTGCCCACCAGGTTAAGAAACTGCCTGGTTTACGTCTCCATGTAAAATCTACCCGCCAGAGGCAGGAGGCAAGAACAAGTACACTTGTGAGTTTGGGGATTGTTCCTTACTCTCTGAGCTGTGCTACAGATGGCAGAATAACTGTCCCGAATTCCCTGCAGGTGACCTTGGATCTGATGCTTAAACTTCCCTTGAAGCTCCTCCGTGCAGTTGGCAATCAGGTTGTCCCCCTTGCTTCTCAGACTTGCTAAGGCATGTTCGAAACCAGCTATCTCCTCCATGATTGGCTGTTAGGAGAGAAAAAACCGGGTCAGTTCGAGTCATCCTACAGACATCGTGCTCAGTGTGACAATAACTGAGGAGCTACTTGGAACATGGGAGCAGGAGGCCATTCAGCCCCTTCAGCCTGTTCTGCCATTCAGTTAGATCATGCCTTTACTCCCTACCTGCATTGGTTCCTTAACACATTTGCCTAACAAAAATGCATCAATCACAATTCTGAAATTTTCAATTGATCCTCAGCCTTACCAGCCTTTTGAGGGTGAAAGTTCCAGATTTCCACTTTCCTTTGTGTGAAGAAGTGTTTCCTGACATCTCCCTGAACGGCCTAGCTTTCATTTTAAAGTTGTGCTCAGTTGGTCTGGACTCCTCCACCTGAGGAAACAACTTTTCTCCAATTACCCTACAAACTCCTTTAATCATCCTGAACACTTAAATACATCATCCTTTCATCTTCTATACAAGTTAAGTCTACACAACCTGCCCTTTTCAGTCTGGTATCATTCCAGTGAACCTGAACAATTTGCCAACCAATCAGCACTCTTTTCTCCTATAGTATAAATTATTATGATGGTTTGAAATTTGGCATTTTTGCATTTGTCCTGATGAGTGCAAAGATGAAAAACTTCAGCAAGATGTCTCTCTTTTCAACAATGTTGGAGTTCTGTACGACCAAACGACTGTTTGATTAAAGGAACTGATAAGATAGAGAGAGATAGAGAGGTAGAGGGAGATGGAGCGAGAGAGAGACAGAGAGACAGAGAGAGACAGGGAGAGACAGGGAGAGACAGGGAGAGACAGGGAGAGACAGGGAGAGACAGGGAGAGACAGGGAGAGACAGGGAGAGACAGGGAGAGAGAGAGAGAGAGACAGAGAGATAAAGAGCTAGAGAGGCAGGAAGATACAGAGACAGAGAGACAGACAGCGAGACAGACAGCGAGACAGACAGCGAGACAGACAGCGAGACAGACAGCGAGACAGACAGAGAAACAGACAGAGAAACAGACAGAGAAACAGACAGAGAAACAGACAGAGAAACAGACAGAGAAACAGACAGGCAAAAGAAGATACATAGATAGAAAAATAGACAGAAGGAGAGACAGGGAGAGATAGATGTATGAATAGATAGGTAGACACACAGACAGACAGATACCATTCCCTCTGGTGTGAGTCCAGAACAAAGGGGCATGACCTTAAAATTTGAGCCATGCCATCCAGGATTGATGTTAGAAAGCACTTCTTCATTCAAAGAGTCACAAAATCTGGAATTCTCTTCCCCCAAAAGGTTGTGGATGCGCAGGAGCAAATGGAGCTTCCCAGAATGAGATCAATAGAGTTTTTGGGTTAGGGTATTAAGGGATATGGAACAAAGGCAGGTACAGTGGATTGAGGTACAGGCCATCCATGATCCAACTGAATGGCGGAACTGGGTCAAGCGGCTGAATGATCGACACGCATTCCAATGTTCCTGTGTGCACCCAGTGCGGAGGAATACCCACACAATCTTGATCTCGAGAGTTTCCTAATAAAAGCAATTTGCATAAAATGTAAGGTTGTTCTGCACCTTGTGTCTTGCCAGGTTCTGGGTTGCCATCTCCAGGTTGGTGCTTTGGGTGGTGTCAGGAGCCACCAGTCTGGTGGAGATCTGTAGCAGCCATTTCTCTACCTCCTGTAGGTTACTGTTATAATCCTCATGCTCCCTCACTGTCTCTTCCAAATTCTGCATGCACACCTTGAAAAGAAAGAGCAGCAACAAATTAACTATTCTGCTTGCAGGAGCCCAGTAACAGTCAGTGATTTTTTCCTCAAATGCATTCCTGGGATGTGAATGTTGTGAGGCCGCCACTTTTGCCTATCTCTTGCTGCCCCGAGAAGATGGTGATACAACTGAGGGCATTGTTAGCCACTTCAGAGGGCAGTTAAGAGTCAACCACATCGGTATGGAGTGGAGTCTCATATACTCCCAGAAAAATTTCCTGTATGGTAATCAATCCATCAGTTCTGTTTGTATTTAGTTTGGGAACGCCTCCTGCTGTCCATACCCTGGGCTCTTACCCTGAAGCTTGGTTCCTTACCATACCCGGGGGCCCTTATTCTGACCCTTAGTCACTTATCCAGATTCAGGATCCTTACCCTGACTCTTTTTCCCTTAACTTGATCGTGGGGCCCAGCACCTACTCTGCGGCCCATTGCCTGATCCTGGAGCTCTCACCCTGCCCCCAAGGCATGTACCCTCATTGTGGGTACTTATCCTGACCCTGGGGCCCATACCCTCACTGTGGGCACTTACCCAGACCTTGAGGCCCTTACCATTACTGTGGAGCACAGCTCCTGGTAATCTGACAGCAGCCTCTTCAGATTGTCATTGACGGCAGGGTCGTGAATGAGCTCGAAGACAGCCTCACCCTTCTCAATCACCAACTTAATTCCCGGTTCATGGGACACAATCGTTTGCTGAATGGCCTGAGACAAACAGAAGAAGTTAGGTCTGTGCATTATACAGTCAGCAACTCCGCAACACTCGTGTTTTAAAATGAATTATCATCAATTGGAGACTGCAAAATGAGAACAATTTCAATGATTATAGGGCAAAGTAGATAGAAAGTGAAGTGAAGTAGAACACGAGAAAGTAGCCTAGGGTTTATTTCTTTTACCTGTCTTGGGCTATAACAGGCTCAGGCTAAGATACTTCATACATTTGGACAGGTGAACCTTGTACATCCTGAATTTCTTTAGCTGCGACGCTGACACTCATGCTTTAGGCTGTCTAGGCACTAAACTCTGGAATTCCCTCCCTGTCTGTCCATTGCTCTATCCTTCGTTAAGATGCTTCTTCAAACCTATCTCTCTGACCAAGCTTTTGGTGACCTGTCCTAAGATCTCCTCATGTGATTTGATGTCAAACATTGCCTGTCAGTGCTCCTGGCTTTGTGATGTTTTGCTTACATTAAAGGTGCTATATAAGTGCAAGTTGCTGTTGTTCGGTCCTATCACCTCTTTCCCTTGCACTCAGATCCAATTGAAGTAAAAGAATGAATACACTACTGTTACTATGAAATGCATGGAAATATGAAAGCTTGACACCCCAGCATGATAGGAGGTCTAGGCTACAATTTGCTGTTGCGTGTCCTACATTACAAAAGTGACTGCACTCCAAAAGTACTTCATTGGCTGGAAAACGCTTTGAAACTTCTGGAGGTCATGAAGGGCTACTTAAATATAAACCTTTCACCATACAGTAATTCTGGTTATTTTTATAAAGCCAGTTTCTCAGATTGGGTGACTGCTTTGTGGTACACTTATGTTCAATCCTCAAGTATTTTATTTATTCATTCACAGGATATGGGCTTCACTGGCTGGGCCAGTATTTATGACCCATCCTTAGTTGCCCTTGAGAAGGTGGTGGTGAGCTGCCTTCTTGAACCGCTGCAATCCATGTGGTGTAGGTACACCCACAGTGCTGTTAGGAAGGGAGATCCAGGATTTTGACCAGCGACAGTGAAGGAAGAGCAATATATTTCCAAGTCAGAGTGGTGAGTGACTTGGAGGGGAACTTCCAGGTGGTGGTGTTCCCATCTATCTGCTGCCCTTGTCCTTCTAGGTGGTAGTGGTCATGGGTTTGGAAGGTGCTGCCTAAGGAGCCTTGGCGAATTTCTGCAGTGCACCTTGTTACTGCTGCTACTGTGCGTTGGTGGTGGAGGGAGTGCATGTTTGTCGATGTGGTGCCAATCAAGTGGACTGCTTTGTCCTGGACAGTGTCCAGCTTCTTCAGTATTGTAGCTCACCACCACCTTCTTATGGGCAACTAGGGATGGGCAATAAATGCTGGGCCAGCCAGCGAAGCCCACAGCCTGTGAATGAATAAAAAAAAATGGAGCTGCACTCATCCAGGCAAGTGGGGAGTATTCAGTCACATTCCTGACCCTGAGTAAGTATGACCCTGAGCTTCCTGTCACTTCGTTCCCACTCTGACCTTTCTGTTCTTGGCCTGCTATAGTGTTCCAATGAAGCTCAACGCAAGTTCAAGGGACAGCGCTTCATCTTTCAACTCGACGATCAACACGGAGTTGAACCATTTTAGATCATAGCCTCTGCCTCCATTTTGTTCCTTTTTGTATTTTGCTGGTTCAGTTTTTTTTTGTTTCTTTATTCCTTCGTTTTGCATTCGGACGGCTGATATCCAGCCATTCACACCTCATTTGAACATGTCTTTTGTTTCTTTACTATTCTCTTTGCCACTCCCTTTAGCTTTTGTTCCATGAAACCTTTTGTCCAGCACTCCACCCTTTTGCAGACCCTCCTTTTTGTTCCTCCTTCCCCCCCACCCCTGACCGCCCCTGTTTGCTTGCTCAAAACCTATTAAATTTCTATCTTTGCTCAGTTCTGATGAGAGGCCATCAACCTGAAACATTAACTCTGTTTCCTCTCTCCACAATGCTGCATAACCTGCTGAGCATTTTCTGATTTTATTTCAGATTTCCGGCAGTATTTGGCTTTTGCATTATTTTCTCAGTTTCCTTTACCTTGTACTTAGCTAGCTGGGCCTTCTTTTCAAACAGTTCCACTTTTGGATCCACCGGGATCTGTAAGATGGCCTGATACTCTGCCAGCCACTTGGTTTGGCTCTGGTACTTATCTAAGAACTCCTTGGTGAGGTACAGACATTTCTCCAGGTTGCCGCGCTCCCTCCTGATGGAGCTGGTCAACTCATTCAATTGGCCAATATGACCATCCATTGACTCCCGCAGACTCTGAGCTTCCGGCCCCTCAAGATACTCAATAGCCTTCTCGCTCTTCTCAAGAATCATCTTCAGCAAGCTGTTCCCCATGTCAATGTCATTGTGCAGGCCCTAAAAATGAAAACAGTGTCTCTGAAAAGGAAAGGCTATGGCAAGAGGCCAAGTCTGTCCGCAATGTTAGTCAGGAAACCTCCAGGTTTATGGTCAGCTCCACTTTAAGGGTTTTCATACGCCTTTTCTTTACTAATCATCTAAAAGATCCCATGGTGCTTTGGGGCTGGCCAAAGTTAAGTGATTGGTCTCACAGCTTCTTGTGGACTTTAATAAAGCCAAGAAGACAGACTGGACTGGAAATTATGTCCAGTGTATTCAGGCTGCAGAACATGCACCACATGAACCTCGCAGCCCAGTATCAATCCCAAAATAATTTCCCAGTGCCCCATTCTCTCCTCGCCTCCTTCGCCATTGCCGCATTCTCTTCCCACTGCCCCATTTCAATCCAAAAACTGATCCCAACGCCCATTTTTCTCCACATCATAGGAACACAGGAGTAGGAGTACGCCACACGGCCCCTCAAGCCTGCTCTGCCATTTAACTAGATCATGGCTGATCTTTGCCTCAATGCCATCTTCCCACACTATCCCTGTATCCCTTAAAGTCACCCTCTGACTGAAGAAATTCCTCCTTATCTCCATCCTAAATGGCCTATCCCTTAATCGGGGACTGTGTCCCCTGGTCCTAGACCCCCCAAACAGGGGACACATCCTTGCTACATCTACCCAATCACATCTCATTCTTCTAAACTCGAGGGAATATAGGTCCAATCACTTCAATCTTTCCTCATAATCCTGTATCCATCCCAAAGCTAATCCTACTGCCCCACTCTCTCCTCAGCCATCAGTCGCAAAAACTTATCCCACTGCCCTGCTCACTCCTCATAAACCTGTATCAATCCCAGAACTAATCTTAATATCCTCTTCTTCCCCATAGTTCAGTAGCAATCTCAAAATTAATCCCACTGTCCCACTCTCTCCTCATAGCCATTAACCCCAAAACTAATCCCATTACCCCACTTTTTCCTGACAACATTTTAAATTCCCGATATGTGCTCATATTATGTACAGCTTTGGGAGCACTGATGTGCTAGATCCAGCTTGCTATAGATACACATGTAGATTTATGCACAAGTCTTTAACTCTTGAAATGAAGAAACCCAGCTGTGTGCACGCATTTCCTTTTCTCTTACCTCAAACTTTTTAATTTTGATTTCCATGGCGATTTTGTCCACCACACTCAAAGCCACAGCCATGTTTTTAAAGTTCTTCTGCGCAGCCCTGAGCCAGTCGGTATAGGTGCTCAGCGCTGAGCCAGCTTCTTCCAAGGCTCTCAGCTCCTCTCTCAGCAACTTCGTTTGGTCCTATGAGAAATAGATTGCTCGGTGTGGGATGTGACATTCACCCATAACATTCAGGAGGCTGATATATCAGAACAGCGACACAGCAATATCAACCCGCCTGTCAAGAAGCTATTAATGTATATATTATCGGAAAATATTTTTCTTTTAAAATAGAGATTTAGTCTGTGGGTGTGTCTTAATTGGATTAAAGCCAGCCAGCTTTGATGTGTATTAGTTTTGAGATTTGAGATAGCATGCATTTGCATTTTTTGAACAGAGCATTCAAGAAGTGGGGTGAAAACTACCACCTCGCTCGCAGATACCAAGCAATATGTTTACATTAGAGATAAAATTGGTACTATGAAAGGGGTTTTATTGTTGAAAGTGGAGTTCAAAAAGGCTGGTGATACAATGAGAATTTACATTCAATGAGCGGTGCTAGGTATAACTTCAGCAGTTTTGTGTGTGCAAGCAGAGGCAATGTGATATCAAAGCAGCTGTGAGCCTACCACTGTCTCCACAGGAACCAAAGTGAAAAGAACCTAGTTTTGAATTTGTAAGGTGAAAGTGCTTCACCTGGTGTCTGGTTAAGTCTATGGGGTGCTGTTGCCTTAATAGAGATGAGTTTGGGAGCTTGTTAAAAGTTATGATCGTAGTAATTTGTAGCTGTGTGTATATATATTTTAACCTGTGTAAATTAATAAAATGTTTCATTTAGGTTAATGTAAAACCTCGAGAACTGGTGGTCTGATACCCGAATTTAGGGTTACATCTCAAACATAACACTTTAAACAACTGTCATAACCTATAATTTTAAGCTTCCCTCTGGGATTTTTAAATAACTCAGCTTTTACCAACTGCTCGGTTATAACACCACCTCTGCTAATCCCTATTGTTATAACAAGGCTCAGTGGGTGACATTCTCACCTCTGAGTCCGAGGCTCCTGGCTTCAAGTCCCACTTTAACACAGAATCCCGGCTGACTCACTCAGAGGGAGTGCTGCACTGTTAGGGGTGCCATGTTTCAGATGAGATGTCAAACTGATGCCCTGTCTGCCTTCACAGGTTGACATAAAAGATCCCAAGATTCTATTTTGAAGAGGAGGGGGGGGTCTCCCCAGTATCCTGGCCATTAATTAGCCCTCAACCAACAGCTAAAAACAGATGATCTGGCCATTACCACATTGCTGTTTGTGGGGCCTGATGGTGTGCAAATCCCTACTTTTCAACACCGGCTACAATTCAAAAGTACTTCATTGGTTTTGAAGCGCTTTTGGAATGCCCTGAGATTATGTAAGGTGCTATATATAAATGTAAGTTCTTTCTGTCATAAGCACTTTACAGTAAATATTCTTATACTGTTAAGTGAAAAATCAAAAATCGTTACTGGCATTTGGACATCAAAATGGAAAGATCTTTGCAGCAACATGAAAGCTGAACTTTCTCTCCCTGCTCGAACCAGAAGTAATCCCAATGCAGTGAATCAGAGTGCCACAGGGACCCAATCCTCCAGTCAGGCTGGAGTTAAGTATTGCAGGCCTACACTGGGCACTCTGGTCTGTGCCGTGAGGGAACAGTTCAGTCAGAGCAGGTAGGCCCTATGAGAGGGGAATATTTGTCAGAGAATAGGGCAGTTTCCATAGTCCCATGGTGAGCTTCTAAATCCACACACATGTACTAGAATGCCAATGGGTTTCATGTTGACTTAAAGGAACCACCTCTTGTGAATGAGTTTTGAAGAGAGTTGGAAGCTCCCAGCTTTGGTCCCCCTCATATTTGTTCCCCCAATCTTGGCTCCACTGCAGCATTTAATCCCCACTTTAGCTTTACTCCTTCTGGATTTGATTGCCTCTAGATTTGGAACACTCGGCAGAGTCATCTCTCGGGCTGTTGTGTCACATATCTGTCCATGGATGATCCAGAGCAGAGATTGAATCAGAGAATCCTCCAGTACATAAACAGCACACCTAGCCCCTCATGTCTGTACCGCTATCTTCTCCATACGAACCAAACAGTCTCATCCACTCTCCTGCTCGCTCCTCATGCCATTAAATATTCTACTCAGCCTCATTCCACTTCCTCCTCAATCTCCATACACACTAATATCCCTAGTAGTCTGATCCCACTCTCTTGCTGACTCCATGCGCTTTAATGTCCCATTCAGTCTAATCCCACTCTCTCACTTCTCCCTTTAATATTCCTCGTTCTCAAGCAACTAATTCCCTTTTAAAAGAATTTATGGGCTGTGTTGCATTACTTTTGTGCCAGGGAATTCCACGTTCTAATCGCCCTTGGTGTAAAGGAGCATTTTTTCTTCCCTCCCCTTTAATTCTTTTATCACAGCCCTAAATGCTTTCCCTCTTAATACCATCTGTCTGACCAGTGCGAACAGCTTGTCACGATTTACTGCGCTATAATCCTTCACAATATTCAGGTCACCCTTTACCTTTCTCATCACTAGCGGAGAAAAATAACCATAACTATAAGTCCTCACCCCTGCAATATCCCAGGGAACGGACCGCACTGACTGAATAGCACTGTTTTGACAAAGGTACAGTGATGACTGAAAGGGCACCACGTTTGAAAGAATACAAAGCCTCCAAGTGCACATGGGAAATTCTGCTGAAAGGTCGAGCACCTAGAGACCAGTAGCCAGTTTAGCACAGATCTTGATTTTTGAGCTGTTGGTTCCATACCGCCACATGAAGCAGAATGCCCTGGTATCGGGCTGCAAGATGGGTAGCTTGACTTCCCACGCTGCTGTTGATGTGACTCTCCTCCAGGACTTGATGGGCTAGCAAACCGACGCTCTCCACTTCGTCCTTCCGAGCAAGGATTTCTTCATTCCATTTCTAATAAGGCAGAAGGGAAAATGAATGTCATTTAAATCTAACTAATAAGGTACTTTTAAAAATGTATTCTTTCATGGGGTGTGGGAGTTGCTGGCAATGGCAGCATTTGTTGCCCACCTCTAATTGCCCTTGAACTGAATGGCTCGCTAGGCCATTTCAGAGGGCAGTTGAGAGTCAGGCACATTGCTGTGGGTCTGGAGGCCATACCTGGTAAGGAGGGCAGATTTCCTTCCCTAAAGGAGTAATAATGTGACTGATTACAGAAAGGGGAACCAAACATAACTTGTGGTAGTTGAACCATTGTACTAAGTGCAGAACTATCTCCCAATGGTTAGTTGGTACCTTCTTTTTATCTCTCACTGAAAACCTCAGGTACCAAAGCTCTGCTATATAAGAAAACTCAGCTGGGATGGATTTTTTTTAAAAAGTGAAACTTCCAATTGTGATAGCCTTAGTGACAGAGTCAGAGAGGAGATCTCCATGGAAATTCTGCTTAGGGGAGGCTGATTATCAGCAGAAAATATGGGTGGTGGTGTATATGCAACATAACCCAGAAACTAACATAATTTGTACCAAATAATTAAGAAGGGTTAAAAAGGAAAAAAATGGAATGCTGATCTTTATTTCCAGGGTCTTGGAATATAAAGGGGTGGAGAATGTGCTTGTTATATAAAGATTCCGTTAGTCCCTATTTAGAGTACTGCACTCAGTTCTAGGCATTGCACATCAGGGGCATACACTGACCTAGGAATGGGTGCAATGCAGATTCACCAGGACGATACCGTGGGTGAAAGGATTAAATTATGAGCACAGGTTGCATGGACTAGGTTTGTATTCCATTAAGTATAGAGTATTAAGGGATCATTAAATTGAGGTGTTTTGGATGGTTAAAGAATTTGGTAGGGCAGATAGAAAGAAACAGTTTCCTCTGATGCGGGAGTCCAGAGCCAGCTGAATATAACCATCAAATGCAAGCTGGACCATTCAGGCTGATGTCAGGAAGCACTGCTTCGGACAAAGGGTAGTGGAAATCTGGAACTTTCGCCCTCAAAAACTGTTGAGGGTAGGTCAGTTGAAAATTGCAAAGCATGTGATTGATATATTTTTGTTAGTTAAGGGTATTACGGATATGGAACCAAGGCGGTTAAATGGGGTTAAAATTTAACTGAACAATGGAACTGACTAGAAGGGCTGAATAGCTACTCTTGTTCCCAAGTCCAACAGCCAATGTTATTTCAACCTCAGATAAAACCTTTGTCGAGTGTGATGTTTACATGGGTTGGATAAGTCAGTCAGGCAAGCTTTAGTCATGATGCAGCAACACAAGGAATGGATTGATGGAATAAGTCCCAGTCAGCAGCACTGCAGAGCAATGTGATGCTGCTGCTTACACTGAACACACCTGTAACTGTTGAAGCTGAGTCTCCTTAGTGCCTCGGTCAGACTTTCTCCCTGTCCGGAGGTTGACCTTGCTCTCAAGGTCAGAGAGCCACGTGTCCACCTGCTGGAACATCTTCTCCAGCCGCCTCAGCATGTTCAGGGTGGCATTGATCCTCTCCTTTGACTCGGTAAGCCTCCGCTGGTACAGGTGCCAGTCTCTTTGAGCAGATTCAAGGATGCGATCCTCCATGTATGTAGACCCAGACAGGGTCATCTTTTCCTGGCTCTTAAGGACAGCGCTCATTAAAGTCTGGCCCTCGGAGCAGTGCCTCTCCAAGTCCTGTGGAACAATATGATCATATTGGACTCAATTAATACAATGTAAGGCAGCTCCTTGGAATATATTCATGAAATGAACTGCATAATCTACATTTAATTGTCTTTAAGATCAGGCTTGGGTCAGTGGGAGCATTCTTGCCTCTGGTTCAGAAGCTTATGGGTTAAAACCCCACTCCAGGAACCTCACCCTAACCTAGGCTTCAGTGCAGGGCTGAGTGGGCACAGAGCACTGTCAAAGATACCATCTCTCAGGTGAGATATTAACCTGAGGCCCATTCTGCCCTCTCACATGGAATGAAACATCCCATCGGCCTATTTTGAAGATGAGCAGGGGAGTTCTCCTGGTTAATATTTGTCTCTCAGCTAATATCACTAAAACAGGTGATCTGGTCATTTATTTTAACTCTCCTCATGGTGTGTGCAATGTTGCTAAAATGTTTTCTACATTATAACAGTGCCTGCCACTTCAAAAAATGCACATCAGTGACTGTGAATTGCTTTGGAATGTCCTGAGGTTGCGAATGGTGCCAAAGGAAGTTTCTTATTACCTCTAGCGCTCGGAGTGTACTTTCAAGGGTGTCAACGTCATTCCCAAGGTGCGAACAGCAGCAGAGCTTCTCCTTCTCCTGTTCTAGCCACTCCTCAAATGATTTCAGTCCATGCTGGTACTCTTGGTGGAGCTGAACCAGTTCCTCAGCCTTCCGGGTGCCCTCCTGGAAACCAAAGGAAACGGTTTCACATCTGCATAAACAGCAGAACTATTCCCTGGGTGTCATTTTCTGAGCACACAATAGGGATGACCAGTTAAGTTGTAGGCTCAACAAAGCACCAAATGAGTCGTGTTGAAAATGGAGGGGTAGCAGCTGATGATGGAGCCAGCATTTACCCTTAAACAGAACTCTCACGAAGCTCTAATATTTTTCATAATATTATTGTGGTTTATTGGGAAGTAGGTTTATGGGGGTGAATGTAGATGGTTCTGTCTATGTGATTTAATTAAATTAGAGTCAGATAGGCTGCAAGCCTGAAATTATCAAAAGAAGTTAGGGGTAAAAGGCATTTGAAATGCTAATACATGAATGAGATCTTAGTATGTAGGGTTTGGAGGAAATTTGCATTTTTTGATAAGTGAAAGGGTTGTTTGGATTTCAAAGGGATGGTAGGAAGTTTACAACTAACAAGATAAATAGGACAAGGTTATTATGGCTTGAATTTTTCCCGCATCAGGCGGGAGCGGGCAGGGGCAGTCAGGGAGTTGGACGCTGCCTGCTATCGGCTCCGCACCGCAATTTCACTAGGGCAGGCCAATTAAGGCCTGCCCTGCGTGGATTGTGAGTGGTAGCACACTACCTGTGCAGGCAGGAGAGGGGGTTGGGGGGTGGAGAGAAGGGAGAGTTGGGTCTAGTGTGCAGTTCATGCATGTACACAAAACAGCGTTTCAATCTCCCTGAGGCATGGAGCTGCCTCAGGGAGGTTAAAGTGTTTTTTGAAAAAATTAATAAATGCAATAAAAATTCAGTGAAACATGTCCCCTTCATGACTGTGTCACATGAGGTGGGACATGTTTTTAATTTCAAAAGAAAGTTTTTATTTAATTTGTCATAGCTTTAGGAAACTTCATCCCGCTTGTGAATGAGGTTTCCTAAAGAATGTAAAAGCTGATTGGCCTTTTCGTCTCCCGCCAACATAAACTTCAATTTAATTACCTTGTTAATGGCCTTAATAAGCCTTTCAATTATTGGCGGGCACACAGTCGACTCCGGTGCTCGCCCGCCAAATGGTGCGCAGTGACGTCAGGACGCACACCCAACTTCACCATTCATCATTTTACATTCCAGCATGTCAGGTGAGCGACCACACACCGAAGGTAAAATTCTGGCCTATGTTTATTTTTCCCAAAAGGTACTGACCATATTGGCAACGTGAAAGATTTTTATATTATGGGAAATCAAAGTTCCAAAGATATATAGAACAATGGAACTTACAGATTAAAGAGAGAGAAACATATATAAAGAAGGAAGGAAGGTGATGTTCGGGGGCCATATAAGAACTAACATGGGTGTGTAAAACAGCCTCAGGGAAAGCCTCTAGCCATGTTTTGAAAAGTCTGCTGTGTCCAGTAACTAAAGTTGGAGTAAAGCCTTTAGAATTCCACTGTCAAGTGGGTGCTGTGGTAAATTTGCTGGCTTGCTATTTAAATTTAAAATCTATTTTGGGCTGTTGCCTTAAAGGGGGTGTGTAGTTGTGAGTCAGTTTAATTAGGAATTTTGGGATTTGTTATATTAGGTAACTATAATCTTATGTATGCACTTGAAATCTTTTATTTTGTTAATAAATGTTTTAGTTATTTTTTTAAAATCTCTAATGTGTGGGCTCTTTACTTCTGAATTCAGTGCCCAAATCTTCTCATAATAAATACAAATTGCAAAACCATTGTGATAGCGTGACCAAGTTTCCCTTGTGGATTTGGTCTGCCTGGCACACTTCACCTGCCACATGATAACAGGAGGGACAGCCAAGTGTATGATTATAGTCATCTCCTATAAATAGGATAGGCCAGGAACAGGAGTAGGCTGTTCAGCTATTCAAACCTGTTCTGCTAGCCAATCAGAACATGACTGATCTGTACGTCAACTCCATTTACCAGCTTTGGTTGCATATCATTTGATATCCTTACCCAATGAAAATCTATTTCAGTTTTGAAAGTTTCAATTGAACCTAAACATCAACAGTTTTGGGAGGATAGAATGCCACGACCATTTGTATGAAGAAGTACTTCCTGGCATCACCCCTGAACCATGCAGCTCTTCATTTAAGGTTATGCCTCCTTGTTCTGGGCTCCCCTACCAGAGAAAATCATTTTTCTCTCTCTCTCTACCCAACGAACTCTGTAATCATCTTAAATTCCTTAATCATATCAACTCCTTACTCTTCTATCATCAGGGAATACAAGCCTAGTCTATGAAACCTATCCTCATAATTTAATCCCTTGTTGTATCTGCATTCCACCCTGTCCAAGGCCAACATATTCTTCCTAAGGTGTGATTCTCAGAACTGAATGCGGTACTCTAAATGGTTGTAACCAGAGCTCTGAACGGCTGTAACATAACTTCCACCCTTTTGTATTCCAGCTGTCTTGAGAGAAAGGCCAATCCCATCTGATTATTTTTGTACCTCTCCACTAGCTATTAGTAATTTCTATATATGGACCCATAAATCACTCCGTTCCTCCACAGTTCCTAGCATCTGACCATCTAGAAAGTATTCTGATTTATCTTTCTTAGATCAGAAGAGAATGACCTCACACTTCCCCACATTGAACTCCATTGCCATGGTTTTGCCCAATCACTTCATCTATCAACAACGGAGGTCTTGTGGGGTGGTGGTAGTGTCACTACCCCTGGGCCAGAGGCTCAAAGCTCAAGCCCCACGCTAGAAGTTGCTGGTCACAGAAGGAACATTCATGGCGTGGTTCAATGGACAAATAAACAGCTGAGAATCCTTCCACCACCTCCCTGCTAGTCTCCAAAGAGAATAAAGTGTGCGAAGGTATGCAAAATAAAAAAATCTATCAATGCCCCCTTGTAAATCTCTGCTCCCACCTGTACTATTTAATATGCCACCTATGTTATGAGACAGGCCTCCTGCATGCAGCCTGTGTCATTCATGTCACCCATTATACCATATACCATACATGTATCTCCATCAGCAGGCATTAGACAACTTTAGATTGCACTAACAGAATATGGTGCACAATGACAAAAATAAATAGATGCTTGTGTTAGCTGTGGTTCAGCTAGTAGCAGTCTCTCCTCTGAGTCAGAAGTTTTAAGTCCCACTCCCAGAGATTTAAGTTCAAAATCTAGGCTGGCACTCCAGTGCAATACCTGGGCCAGGATTTGCGGGCTGTGCCACAGTGGATGCAGCGAGCCAGCCACATGTCCATTGACTTCGGCAGGACCAGAAGGTACCGCCAGTGGACGGGGCCAGAAAATCGCACCCTGGGGGAGCACTGCACTGTCACAGTTGCTATCTTTAGGATGAGGTATCAAACCATTGTCCTTACTGCTGAATCACGTGGGTGTAAAAGACACCATGGCACTATTTCAAAGAAAAGCACAGGAGATCACCCTAGTGTCCTGGCCAATACTTAATGTTTGAGCAACATTACTAATGACCATCACACTGGCGTTTCTGGGATCATGCTGTGCACAATTCAGTAGTCATGTTTCCTACATTACAACAGTGATTATGCTTCAAATAGTGCTTCAGTGCACTTTGGGATGCTCCGAGATTCTGAATGGTGCTATAAAACTAAATTTTTCCTTTCGTTTTACTGAATTATTTCAGTGTAGCATACCTTTGCCTTTTCACTCAGATTTTTAAAGCGTTCCTGAAGCTCTTGCAGTTCCAAACGTGTCACGTAATGCTGGGCCATGCTCTCACCTTTAGCCTGGATGGTCTCCAGCAGGCGGCTGTGACTCAGAGTATCCTCATACAGCAACTGAAACAGCAGAATCCACACTTGACTCATCACACAAAAGGGAAACCCCTAGTTAAAGCATTCATGCATCTTTCAAAGTAAAACTTGCCCTACCTTTCAGATACAGCAGGTCACAGGAGTGAGGCGAGGTGGAGGGACCTGTCCCAAGTCTGAACCCAGTGGTACCAGGTCATTGGACACAATGAATATTGGAAAATTGGGCAATTAGAAATGGCACATGCAAAGCAGCCATCTTGATTTTCTTATATTTGCCATACCCAGGCGACGCACTGCCCCAGGTGCAGATGCAGGAAATTCTCCCCTCGTGTATTGTATCAGCTCATGGAAGGCATTTCAAGCTGGGTCAGTAATCCAAAGATTTGGGTCAGTAATCCAGAGAACTGGACTAGTAATCCAGAGAACTAGGTCAGTATTCCAGAGAACTGGGTCAGTAATCCAGAGAACTGGGTCAGTAATCCAGAGAACTGGGTCAGTAATCCAGAGAACTGGGTCAGTAATCCAGAGAACTGGGTCAGAATTGCAGAGAACTGGACTAGTAATCCAGGGAACTGGGTCAGTAATCCAAAGAACTGGACTAGTAATCCAGGGGACTGGACTAGTAATCCAGGGAACTGGGTCAGTAATCCAGAGAACTAGGTCATTAACCAGAGAACTGGGTCAGTAATCCAGAGAACTGGGTCAGTAATCCAGAGAAGTGGGTCAGTAATCCAGAGAAGTGGGTCAATAATCCAAGTACTACATCAGTAATCTAGAGAACTGGGCAAGTAATTCAGAGATAAAAGCAGAAATGCTAGAAAAACTCAGCAGGTCTGGCAGCATCTGTGGAGATAAAAACAGAGTTAACATTGCGAGTCTGTATGACTTCTTCAGAGATAAAGAGAAGTAGAAATGTGATGGATTTTATACTGTTTAAGAGGGGGTGGAGCAGGTGGTGCAAAATTGAAGGCCAGGGAGCTCGGAAGAGATTGACAAAGATGTCATGGACACAAGGCAAAGGGAGTGTTAATGGTAGTGTTAAAGAGTAAAGAAGGTGCTGATAGTGGCATAAAGGTAAGATAGCAGAATGTGTTAATAGCAGAACAAGGGTCAGCGATCTGTGAAAGCAAAACATAGAGACAAGTGACAGATGGCCGTGGTGGGGGCTGGGTGTGGGGGTGTTAAGGAAAAAGGATGAGAAAAGGATTTAAAAATTAAATCAATGAATACATTTTAAAAAAAAATTTTTAAAAATTGTATTAAAAAGGGGTAAAGATGGAGGAGAGAGTTCATGGTCTGAAGTTGTTGAACTCAATGTTAAGTTCGGAAGGCTGTAAAGTACCTTGTAGAAGCTTGAGTTGGGCTTCACTGGAATATTGCAGCAGGCCAAGGATGGACACATGGGCATGAGAGCAAGATGGTGTACTAAAAGAACAAGTAACAGGAAGGTCTGGGTCATGCTTGCGGACTGACCGAAGGTGTTCTGTAAAGTGGTCACCCGGTCTGCATTTAGTCTCCCCAATGTAGAGGGGATCGTATTGGAAGCAGCGAATACAGTAGACAAAATTGAAGGAGATGCAAGTGAAATGTTGCTTCACCTGGAAGGAGTGTTTGGGGCCTTGGATGGTGAGGAGGGAGGTGGTAAAGGGGTATGAGTTGCATGGGGTAGTGCCGTGGATAGGGAATGAGGAGTTGGGGGTGATGAAGGAGTGGACCAGGGAGTCACGGAGGGAACGGTCCCTATGGAATGCTGACAGTGGGGGGTGAGGGGTAGATGGGTTTGGTGGAGGCATCATGCTGGAGTTGGCAGAAATTGCGGAGGATGGTCCCTTGAATGCGGAGGCTGGTGGGGTGAAAAGTGAGGACAAGGGGGACCCCATCATGGTTCTGGGAGGGAAGAGAAGGGGTGAGGGCAGAGGTGCGGGAGATAGGTCAAACACAGTTGAAGACGCTGTCAACCACAATGGCGGGGGGCGGGGGGGTGTATTTCCTCGGTTAAGGAACATGGAAAACATGCCAGAAGCACCGACTTGGAAGGTAGCATCATCAGAACAGATGCAAATGGGGGAATGGGATGGAGTTCTTACAGGAAGCAGGGTGTGAGGAGCTGTAGTCGAGGTAGCTGTGGGAGTTAGTGGGCTTGTAATGAATATTGGTAGACAGTCTATAACCTGCAATGGAGACAGCGAGATCAAGAAGGGAAGGGAAGTAAAGGTGAGAGAGGGGTGGAAATTGGAAACAAAATTGATAAATTTTTCCAGGTCCAAGCGAGAGTATAAAGCAACACCGATACAGTCATTGGTGTACCAAGAAAAGAGTTGTGTATTGGTGCTGCTTCATGCTCTTGCCTGGACCTAGAAATATTTATTGATTTTGTTTCCAATTTCCACCCTTCTCTCACCTTCACATGGTCCATCTCTGACACTTCCCTTCCCTTCCTTGACCTCTCTGTCTCCATTTCTGGTGATAGACTGCCACCAATATTCATTACAAGCCCACCTACTCCCACAACTACCTTGACTACAGCTCCTCACACCCTGCTTCTTGTAAGGACTCCATCCCATTCTTCCAGTTCCTCCGCTTCCAACGCATCTATTCCAATAATGCTACTTTCCAAAACGGCAATTCTGACGTCTCCCATTTTCCTTGACTGAGGTTTCCCACCCACTGTGGTTGACAGGGCCCTCAGCCGCATCTCTGCCCTCACTCCTTCCCCTCCCTCCCAGAACAATGATGGGGTCCCCTTGTCCTCACTTTTCACCTTATCAGCCTCCGCATTCAAAGGAACATCTTCCACCATTTCCGCCAATTCCAGCATGATGCCACCACCAAACACATCGTCCCCTCACCCCCCACTGTCAGAATTCCACAGGGACTGTTCCCTCCGTGAACCCCAGTCCACTCCACCGTCACCCCAACATCTCATCTCCTGCCCACGGCACCCTCCCATGCAATCACAGAAGGTGCAACACCTGCCCCTTTATCACCTCCCACCTCACCATCCAAGGACGCAAACGCTCCTTTCAGGTGAAGTAGCGCTTCACTTGCACCTCCTTCAATTTGGTCTACTGTATTCGGTGCTCCCAATGTGGTCTCCTTTAGACTGGGGAGCCTAAGTGCAAAGTGGGTGACTGCTTTGCGCAACATCTTCGATCTGTCCACAAGCATGACCCAGACCTTCCTGTCGCTTGACATTTCAACACTCCACTCTGCTCTCATGCCCACATGTCCTTCCTTGGCCTGCTGCAATTTTCCAGTGAAGCCCAACGCAAGCCAGAGGAACAGCGCCTCATCTTCCTATTAGGCACTTTGTAGCCTTCTGGACTTAACACCGAGTTCAACAACTTCAGACCATGAGCTCTCTCCTCCATCTTTACCCCTTTTTAATCTAAGTTTTTTTAAAAATTTATTGTTATTTATGTACTTATTGATTTAATTGTTTAATCCTTTTTCCCTAACACCCACTGCTCCTGCAACCCCCAGGGCCATCTGTCACTTGTTTCGATGTTTTGCTTTCACAGAGAGCTGACCCTTGTTCCGCTATTAACACATTCTGCTATCTTACCTTTATGCCACTATCAGCACCTTCTTTAGTCTTTAACACTACCACTAACACTCCTTTGTCTTGTGTCCATGACATGTTTGCCAATCTCTCCTTAGCTCCTACCTATCCCTGACCTTCTATTTTGCTCCACCAGCTCCATCCCCTCTTAAACAGTATAAAATCCATCACATTTTTACTCCTCTTTAGCTCTGAAGAAGAGTCATACAGACTTGAAACGTTAACTCTGCTTCTATCTCCACAGATCCTGCCAGACCTGCTGAGTTTTTCAAGCATTTTCTGTTTTTATTTCAGATTTTCAAGCATTCATGGTATTTTGCTTTTATCAAGTAATTCAGAGAATTGGAATAACCATAAGTTCAAATCTCACCACAGCTGTTTGAGAATTTGCATGTGGTTCAACAAAATATGGAAATAAAAAGCTGATATCAGTAAAAGTGACCGTGAAGCTGTCAGATTGTCAAAAAAACCCAATTGGTTCACTAATGTTCCTTTAAGGAAGGAGATTTGCTGCCCTTACTCATTTTGGCGTACATGTGCATCTTACTCTAGCTAAATTTGTCATGATTGTAATCACCTCAACCTCAGCTTTCTCTGCTCTGAGGTGGGCAACCCCAGCTTCTTCAGTTTATCCATGTAGCTGCATACCCTCATCCCTGGGACTACTCTAGCAAAGCTCTTCTGTGCGCTCTCCAAAGCCTTCAAGTCCTTCCTAAAATGCGACACCCTAACTTGAACAGAATACATTCCAGCTCATGCCAAACTAGTCTTTTATATAGGCTTATAGAGCTTTAGCATAACCTCCTGACTTTGACACTCCATGGGTGGAATTTTCCGGTCCCTGCTGCCACGGGAATTGTTGCAGGCAGGATGGAAAATTTGATGGACCAGCCAAAAACCTGTTGACGTCGGGCAGGAATTGCCAGTCTCGCGGTGGGCAGGGCCAGAATATCCTGCCCTATGCCTCTATTTATAAAGCTTTGTTAACCTGTCCTGCCTCCTTCAAAGATTTGCTTGGCTGCATTTCAAAAGTAACCCACTAGGCATGGAGCGCTTTGGGAGTTCTGAGTTAAGTTGCACATAGAAGCATATCACTGATCTAAGTCGACTGAACTTCATCCTGTCTTGCCAGATGATAGGTTTTATCCATCTCTAGCCTCTACGTACCTTGGCTTTGCCCAGTCCTGTTGCCTTGTCCCTAAGTTCTGTACATTGTCGTTCGGAGGCCTTCAGATCTCCTTCCATCCGATCCATCCAGCTCATAAACTGCCGGACATCATCCTGGTAACTGGTCCACTGCGATAACGCACCTTCCAATTGACTGGACACCGAATTGAGAAAGAAAGTTATATCAGTGTGATATATCTGAGTGGCTAATTCATAAAATCTTTCCCACCGTCGGGAATCAGCCTTCAACTGAAATTGTTGCAGTGTTTTCTGCCCGGGAAAATTTCACTTACAACCTGACTGACACTTAAGCACTTTGTGTGACTGCACCTTATTTCAACTGGGGGATCATTAACATGTTGTGAAGGTCATGGGACAGTGTCGCTCAGTCATTGAAAGAACAGGGGCTGATATGCGATGTGACCGTTACAATGAGGAATAAGTGGTTTCTGATTTTTGAAGCCACGCTTGGCACTGTGCGAGGACATTTCAAAATCCATCACTTCGGTCAGTCCTCCTCTGCGATAAAGTGCATCAGAAGGAGCAACGAACTGAAAATAGCAAATAGCAATGGCAAAGAGCGAACGCGTGCATTGAGCCTCATCACCATGTAAGGCAAAATTAGGAAAATTGTTAGAACTTTAAAAAAAACATTTTTTTGATCGCTTCCTGGCTCAGTATTCTTTGCATCAGGAGGTCATGGTTTTAAGTCCCACTCCTGAAATTTCAGCACATAATCGAGGCCAACATTCCAGTGCTGTGCTTTAGAAATAGGAGCAGGAATAGACCAAATGCCCCCTCGAACCTGCTCCACCATTCAATAAGATTATAGCTGATCATCTGCCTCAGCTCCACCCACTCCCCGTATCCCCTGATTCCCTCAGAGATCAGAAATCTACATACCCCAGCTTTGAATATACTCAACAATGGGGTAGAAAATTCCAAAGATTCACAACCTTCTGAGTGAAGACATTTCTCCTCATCTCAGCCTAAAATGATCACCCCCTTACCCTGAGACTGTGCTCCTGAATTCTAGGTTCCCCAGTCAGGGAAACAAACTCTCAGTGTCTACCTTTCAAGTTTTAGTTTTAGCTTAAAGCCCTATCCACAAGCCCAGTTATATGATTCCCTAGGACACCGATCCTAGCTTAAGTAGATGCCCATCCCAACAGTACTTTCCCCAGTACTCATGCTAGTGCCCCCGAGAGCAAAAGCCCTTCTTCCCACACCATTCTTTGACCATGCGAATAATTCTCTAATCTGTTTAACCCAATGTCAATTAGTGTGTGGCCCAGGTAACAATCCAGAGATTAATACTCTTCTGCCTTTTAATTTGGACCCCAACTCCACAACCTCTCTCACCACATCATTATTCCTAGTTTCCTACATGAACCACAACAACTGGATCCTCCTCCTCCCACTCCAGCTGAGAGGGAATAGCCTGCGAAGGAATCACAAACTTCAGAACTTCTTGGCTGCAAGGAACAGCATCTATCCGCTGACTATCCTGTCCCTCATCACGACCACATTGCTTTTCACTCCCCCACTAGAATGGTTTCCTGTACCATGGTTCTATGGTCAGTTTGGCCATCCACCCTGCAGTCCTTGCCCCCATCCATACAGGTAGCAACCTCATACCTGCTGGGTAGAAGTCAAGGACCAAGGCTCCTCCGTAACTATATTCTGGGTCCTCAAACCTGCCTGATTCATAGGGCAGAATTTTGCCCTTGATGGGCAAGCGGGCCCCACCAGCTCAGCAGCAGGCGGGCAGCCAATCACCGCTGCCAAAACGGGCCCTGCCGCCATTTAAAGTGGGTGGGCTGGCCGACAGGAAGCGCTATGCACTTCCTGTGCGGGGATGGGGAGGGATTCCCCAATGGTCAAAGTGCGCTGTTTCACATGCGCGCGAAAGAGCGCGCTGCTCGCTGAGACTAAGCGCTGTCTCAGGGAGATCACTGACCGTGCTTCAAAGTTTAAAAATAGAAAAATAAAAAAATTATTAACATGTCCCCTTCATGTGACAATGTTAACAAATATGACTAAAAGTTTATTAAAGTTTTTTAAAACAGACATGAAACCTCATCCCGCCGGTGGATGAGGTTTCATGTTTTTTCAGAAGCCCCCGGGACTCCTGGCCTGCCCACCAACCTTAAGGTTGGACGGGCAGATCCTTTAATTGTCTTAATTATCCTGTCAATGGCCTCAATTGGCCATTGACAGGTCGGCGGGCACAAAGCTGATTTCGCTGCGGGCCTGCCTTCCTGAAAATTTAAATGGGGCGGGATGACATCGGGGGTTCCTCCCACGTCATTTTTGCATCGGTGAGCGGGCCCCGCCCCCAAATCACCGACTGGAAAATTCTGGCCATAGCCACACTCTGCTATCACTGACAATTGATCAACTCCACATGCCGTAAGGCTGTGACTGCCTCAAGGAAGAAAGTGTCCAGGTAACTCTCCCCCCTCTGACGTCCTGCAATGTTGGCAGCTCGGACCCCAATTCAACAGCTCCGAACCAAAGTTGCTCGAGCTGCAGACGCTGACCGCAGACGTGGTTGTCTGGGAATATAATGCTCTCCACAAACTCCCACATGTTGCTGTGTTATAGCACATGACCCACCCTGCCAAGTCTATAAACCTTATTTATTTGATTAGCTAACAAGTTACTGATTTAAAGTAGGAGCATATTACAGTTTTCTAGCTTAGAGACAAAGTTGAGAAAATTCACTAGCTACTGGACACAAAATAAGAAGAATAAAGAGGAGCACCTGCCTCCACCCCCTTGCGCCAAAATCCTGACATTAGCACTCTGTTTACAAAGTGCTCTGAGGGTGTGCTGCCCTGTTGGAGTTGCCATCTTTCAGATGAGACATTAAATTATGGTCCCATCTGCCCACCCAGGCGGATGTAAAAGATGGTCATGGCAATATTCAGAGCGAAACGAGTTCTCCTGATATCTCAGCTAACACTCCTCCCTTAACCAACAATGCCAAGCACCAGTTAGCTGATTATGCATTAGACAAACACACATGATGGTAATGGGGACACAAGGCAAATTTTAGGCTCAGAATTGGACCTGCAGGTATTTCTTCATTCAGGAGTACACAGTAATTGCCATAGGTAGGCTGGGCTGAATTATATGGGCCACCTGCAGGCAGGTAGACCCATAAATTAAGGGACCAGGCTGTCAGCGGCATGCTCTCTATCTGCCGCCACCAGGATTTTATGAGGGGCTGGGTGGGTCGCCAGCCCATGGCCCAATTGAGGCCCATACGTGGGCAGTTAGTGCCAAATTAAGGGCTTTCTCCTACCACCATCTGGATTAAACCAGTGGCTTGAGAGGCCCATGCCAAGCAACCCGCCTGACTGGTTTCTCTGCACAGGCTGGTGGTGGGCGAGGGTTCCCTCTTTAGCTGGTCCTTCCCAAGGCGTAACCTCTCCCCAGGTTCCCCTCTCCCCATGGCCTCTCAAGGCCCTACCTGGATCTTAAACCCCCTTTCCCGACCCCCGACCACTTTCTAAGTTCCAATCCATCACAGCTTGCCTCCTCATCGACCAAGTGCAGTACCAGCAGTGGCCACCGCCTCCACTGGCACTACTGGTACAAGAGGTGGGACTTCCTGTCCCTGAGGGGTGGAAATCCAGTCTCCATTCTTTGGCTGTTATGGCTGTTAAATGGCTACAGGGCAGGTGGGGCTCCCCTCGGTGGGCTCCCCCTGACTTTTTAGCCGGGGAGGGGAGGGGGGTGCCCAGGACACCCCACATAATTCAGCCCTGTAGCTTCAACCAGTAATGGTCGTATTACTGGCACTGCAGAGCCTTGGCTGAGTTTGACATGCTCCCCTGATTCTATCGCAGGGACTGACCTTTTACACTGAATGGAAAAGGAGAGCAAAGAGTCCCAGGAATCTTTCAGATCTTCCATCTGCTCTCGAATAGCGGCGGTGCCCTCAGGAGAGGTGCTCCTTAGAACAGACTCACCGCGAGTCAGCACCATCTTCAGTTGAATCTCCTTCTCCTGTCTGAGGGCTAGCAGAGCCTGTTGAAAGAACAGTTCCATTCCAATTAATAGAGGCTGTCAGCTTCACTCATCATAGAGGGGAGCCTTTCAAAAATTCATTCTCAGAATGGGGGCATCGCTGAAAGGGTTGGCGTTTATTGCCTAGCTGCACTTGTGTATTCTTCATGACTGTTGTCCATGTGATGAAGGTACACCCACAACGCTGTTTCGGAGGGAAGGATTTTCACCCAAAAACAATAAAGGAATGGTGACATATATTTCCCAGTCAGGTTGGCGTGAGTCTTGAAGGGGAATGTGGGAAGGGACAGTGTTCCCAAACACCTGCTGCCCTTCTCCTTCTAGTTTGTGGGTCTGGGAGGTGCTGGCTGAAAAGGCATTGGTGAGTTGTTGCAGTGTAAATAATGCACACTTCAGGTGGGATATACTGGTTGTGAAATCCTAACCATGGAGGAGTTGATGTCTGTTTAGAATATGTGTCATGGTTTGCCAGGCCATGAATAACTCTGTCCACCACTGTGGCCTGTGGCATTTTGCCCATGCATGTTAGGAATTTAATTGCATTCATCTGGAAGCGGATTGCTCAGTCCAGTGGTTTGGGGGAATGAGAACAGAGTAATACAAGAATGAGAAAGTGGGGCAGCAAAATAGCACTGAGAAACAGGTATGTTTCTCGCATTAAGGTGGTTAGAATCTTCCTTAAAAGATGCCAATATCTGCCATTCCTATAAAAGAATACAGGACAGGTTTTCATCTTCCTGCTCCTGCATAGTAGAAAGAGTCACCTTTGCTTCATAGGACATTCCATCATTTTCACTTCTCTACTCTGCCAGACCACCACAAACTCCTACTCCTTTTTGCGTCATGTGACACCAAAGAGTAGCCACATTCCCCAAAAATCAGTTTTTTTCTGCGTGTATCACCTTCTATAACTTTCCATAAAGTAGAATCAATACCTTCTCTGCTATATGACATTCAAGAGCTCCTGCAAATTTCAACCTTCATATTTATCTGGATTCCTGAACCTCTACAGCAACATCAACGAGCTTTACAGTGTTACAAACCCTTCTGTTCGATAAAATCCACTGGGCAGCAAACTGCTGGAAAGCTGCAATAGTGAAGAACGTTGAAAGAGACATGTCATGCACATGAATCACTTACTGTATAAACAACATAGGGCTTGGGCACCTAATGCAGGCTGACACTTTCAGCCGGATAGAGAAGATGCCATGGCACAATTTTGAAGAAGGGGAGGGAGGATCTTCCCCCATGCGCTGACCAACTTTTAATGGGCAGAGAATTTTAAACTCCAAGCTGCTCATCCCCTGGATGAAGGCTCCAGGTCAGGAGTGTAAACATGGAAAACCAGCCCAGTGACAAATAAACATGCTTTACTGAACTCACCTCAACCTTTGCCATCCGACTGTCCAGCAGGTTTTTATCGGCAGTGGGAGCACAGTAGGACTCCAGCATATGCCTGGCATCGGCCAGCCAGTCCTGTAGCTCTTTCAGTCCTTGCGAGAACTGTTGATGTTCTGACACAGTTCGCTGAACTCGTAAAGCCTTCTCCTGGAATCCATAAAGAGATAGATGCAACCATCACAAAAATACTTCCCAGTACAATTTTACATTTTATCTTTCCACAAGTAATTGGGCCGAGGGTTTTCCAAACTAACAAAGCCAGCGAGAAACGGTAGGACAAATCAGGGTTCTTTCTAACAATGCTACATTTACTTTTGAAAGTTAATATTGAATCTGTTTCCACCACCCTTTCAGGTAGTGGATTTCAATTCAGAACAATCCACTGTGTAAAAAGGTTTCTCAGATCCACCCTGTTCTTTTGGCAGTTACCATAAATCTGTGCCCACTTGCTACTGACCCACCTCTCATCAATAAACACAGTTTCTCCTTATTTACTCTCCCAAAGCCCTCTCCATTTTAGAAAAACTCTCTGTTACATCTGGAGAACAAACCCTTCTCCAGTCTCTCCATGGAGCTGAAGTCAGTTCCAACAGAGAGCTTCGTCTACTGGTATGAATGTACCTGTTTCACGGCCTGGTGCTGATGTGCATAGTTCTTGAGCTCAAGTAGCATACTTACCTCCTGAGCCCCCATCATTCCTTCACCATTGTCACTAGTTCATGGTGACCCCACCAAAGAAGACAATAGCAAAGAGGAGTGTGCAGCTGTTAATGGTCAGGCTGTAGGGTTACTAAACATTGGCAGATAGCTTTGCGGTGAGCGGACAGAAAGCATGGCTACAACAACCTACAGGTAGACACGCAGTTGGTCTATGTGGGTGGGCGAGTGTGGTAAAGCAATTAGAAACTAAGGGCGCAGTATCCTGAAAATAATGGGAGTGTTCCCATGTGGCAAGGCTGCACTCTGGGAATACCAGTTCATACGATTTACCCTTAAATGCGTAACTGGAATATTCAATGGGAATACACTGATGGTGCATACCCTGCTTCCTTTCAAAATATTATTGCCTAGCATGAGAGTGTCACGACACAGTGCAACCATTTGGAACCGAAACCAGGTGATAGTGAATCAACTCCTTGGATAACAAGTGGCTCTGAATGCTTTCAAACTTCACACAAATCTCTCACAGGTCTTCTTGTTCATCTGTACTTCTGCCACTCAGAAACAGTCACTCGAGAACTGTACTTCAAGGGTGTTAGTAACTTGAAAAAGATCATTAACAGTGAGTGGAAGCTTTGTAACCTGAGGCACATTTACTGATGTCAGTGTAAATATTATTTTTTTCCAGCATTACTGTGGGATGCTGTGAAGCAGGCTTGTGGGAGCTGTGTGTGTGTTGGGTGTGTGTGACTAATTTAATTAAACTGAAGACAGTGGACTGCAAGGTTTAAATCATCGAAGGGTTTAAGAAAAAGCAGGCATTTTGAAATGGAAATGGACAAGCTAAGATAAGATCCCAGTACATACAGTATGAATGGAGTTTGCATTCAGAGATAAGTGAGGAGTGAATTGTTAGCTGTTGAATTTCAAGGGGGCATAACAGGAAGTTTTACAACTGGCAAAGATTGTAAATAAATATGACAAAGTTATTAAGTTTATTCTTCCAGAAAGTACTGGCCATAATAACAACATGAAAGATTTTAATATTCCGGGAAAGGTTACTTCCAAAGTAAGTTTAGAACAATGAGATTAGAGATAAAAGGGGAGAAAACGTATTTAAAGAAGGATTGAAAGCTGTATGAGGTGAGTGGCCATGTGAGATCTTTGAAATGTGGGCTGTGCAAAGACAAACATGTAAAAAGCAGCCTCTAGCCGCCCCAGAGAAGTGCTGGTTTGTTCCAGAAAGCAAGGTTTTGCTACAAGCCTTGGATTTCCATTGTCAAGTGAGAGGGAGAGGGGAGTGAAGCCCTGTGGAATACCTCCCTTATAGCAACAGTGGGTGCCTTATGGTAACATTACTGGATGTTTTATAGATTAGGAATCTATTTGGACTGTTGCCTGGAAAAGGGTGGTTATTTGGGAGTCTAGCTAAATAGAAATCTTTAGGGAAATTTGGTAAGACTAAATTTAACTATGTAACTGTAATCTTGTGCATTAAGTTTTCTTTCCTTTGTTAATAAATGTTTTTACTTAATATTTAAAATCTCTAAAAGTGGTAGTGGGAATCTTTACTTCTGACTTCAGTGCACATACCTTCTCGCAATAAAATACAAATTGTAAATTGTCGTGATAGCTTGGCCAAGATTCTCTTTGGGATTTGGTCAACCCGGCAATTACCACCTGCCATATTATAACATCAACACTCCATCCATGTGGTCTTTATGCTGGGTTTTCCATGGGAGCAGGAGCTGGGGGTGGGGTGGGGGTGATAAATAAATCAATCCTATCAGTACAACCAGACCAGGGAGTTTCACATGATTTTGAGAAAATGACAGACTAGTCACTTCCTGTAAGCAGGTACAGAAAAACAGAGGAAAATCCAAGAATTTACTGCAAAGTTTTGTGTTTAGAAAGTTACAGATCTGATTGGTTTTTGATTTCCGAGCAGAACACATTCACTTCTAGGCCTTACCTTGGCTAAGTTACTTAAGGCTAAATACCAAGCAGACAGCTGAGACACTCTGTGCATAAAGCTTTTGTTAGATGCTTGCTCTTCCCATAGGTGCTGAGCTTTCTCTTTCAGCTTGTTTAGCTGGGGTTCACGGCAGGCTATATCCTCTAGGACAGACTGGAAGGCACAAGCAGGTTCGCAAAAAACAAAACACATGTTACAGTGCATATCATATTTGGCAGGACTGAGGAACAGGAAGAGTGTGAATGCTACCATGTGGGTAACTGGAAACAAAGCACATTAAAAGCATTTGGCCTGCATAACTAATTGTTAAAGACACAAAAGAGACACAGTACACAGCCAAACAATAAGGCAAGCACCAAGTTACAGGATAAACAGAATGGAGGTCCTAATTTATGAGTTCAGCAGAGTAGAGTGGGTGATGAGGAGGTTATATTTTGGTGATGAAGGTGACTGTCCCGCTTAAAGAAATAAGCCGCAGCTGGTTTGTGAATCACACGGGGTGTGTAGCAAGACGCGTTGTGTTCAGGGACATTCTCGGCCCGGTGTTTGCAATGGAGTGATCTACCTGCATTCTGAACTGCTCGTTTTTCTTCGCCAGCAGGTCAGGCAGCTGGCTGCTGCTCCCTTGCACAGCTGCTTCCGTGGCGACCAGCCACTCCTGCACAGGCCCAACGCCAGCTTCGAAGTCCTTCATCTGTGATTGCAAGTTCTGAGGGCGGTGATGGGGGGGAGAAAGAATACCGAGCGTTGGTGGTGGAGACCATTTCAAACACAACACCTCCGAACCAATGATTATGGCGGCCCTTTAAAAAGTGACACCGGAATTTACGGACCCCAACCGCTAACCACCCCCCCCAACACCCCCACAGGAGCGAGCTAGCAACCGAGGAGGGTGGGGGAAGGGTGTAAAATTGGGTGGGATGCCAGAGGGTGCTGTGCCCATTGCCTTTCTGCTCCCACAGGCATTTGACCAGCAGCAGGGTAGGTAGCCTGCCCATCCTTAGGCCAATTGAAGATCTCAGTGGTGGTTTAAGGATCTCTTCCCGTCGCCGTTAGTATGTTGCCAGTGGTGGGGGTGGGGTTCCCCATGCCACATGGTGAGGCTGCTAGGTAAACCCTGGCAGTCTGGTTGTGTGCCGGGGGCCAGGGGTGGGGAAGTGGTGCACAGGCTGGGGGTAGCAGGGAGTGGTCCCTCCCGTTCAGGTGTCCTTTTTGCAATGGAAGGTCCCAAGCCCGGCAGAAAGGGCCACCCCCACTTGAACCGCAGCCCAACCCCCCCAACTCCACCGACTTCCCAATCGCTGCTCCACCAGCCCCTTGCTGGAGCCTGACTGTCCCAGTGAAGCCACTGCACACCTTCCATTCCGGCCTCCAGAGATGCTCCTGCTCGGGTCGCAGTACCAACAGTGGCCACTGCTCCCGTGGTGCTGCTGGGGTTGGAGAGCCATCGACCACCTGACTGGCCAGCAGTTCTCGGAGGCGGGACATCCTCCAACGTGGGGGCGGACGCCACAACCTCAGGCTTAAAATCATTTGTGGCTAACAGAGACGGCGGAAGCAGGGCTCAACCTGACTTTTCAGACGGTGGGACATGGCCCCCACCTCATCCTAAACTTGAGCCCCTTTAAAATGATGATTATAATAGGCTTTTAAAAACGAACACCTATAAAACGAAGATTATGGCAGGTATAGGCCATTGGATTGGTTCTGCTCATCAGCAAGAGGGCAGAAACACAAGATAATTGGAAAAGAAATTAAAGGGGAGGTTTGAAAAGAACCCCTTTATCAGGCAATAGTTACAATGTAACTATTGGGGGGTTGGGCTGCGGTTCAAGTGGGGGTGGCCCTTTCTGCCGGGCTTGGGACCTTCCATTGCAAAAAGGACACCTGAACGGGAGGGACCACTCCCTGCTACCCCCAGCCTGTGCACCACTTCCCCACCCCTGGCCCCAGGTAATTCTGTTTTTGTTTTGGATTTCCAGCATCCGCAGTTTTTTTGTTTTTATCAATAGTTACAATGACATGTGATAGGGGATCAGTGATTAGTGCACTCAATGCACAGCCTCCTCAAAAATCACTCAATGCACAGCCCCTGCAGAATTACTCAATACACAGCCCCTGTAGAATCACTCAACACACAGCCCTCGCAGAATCACTCAATACACAGCCCTCGCAGAATCACTCAATACACAGCCCCCGCAGAATCACTCAATACACAGCCCTCGCAGAATCACTCAATACACAGCCCCCGCAGTATCACTCAATACACAGCCCTCGCAGAATCACTCAATACACAGCCCTCGCAGAATCACTCAATACACAGCCCCCGCAGAATCACTCAATACACAGCCCCTGCAGAATTACTCAATACACAGCCCCGCAGAATCACTCGATACACATCCCCTGCAGAATTACTCAATACACAGCCCTCGCAGAATCACTCAATACACAGTCCCCGCAGAATCACTCAATACACAGCCCCAAAGAATTATGTCCCTGAAAATGCCCATTAAACTATAAGATTAGAAAAGACGTGGAGACCAGGAATAAGCTGTGAATTTTTACGGTGCAGAAGGATACCACTTGGCCCTTTCGTGTCCGTACTAGATCTCTGAAAGAAATTTCCCTTTATAAAGGATTTATCCATTCCTCTAAGTTTCCTGGGTACTGATTAACCAGCTGTTGTTAGCGGCTTCCAACCTGTAAGGCAGCTTCTTTCTGGTGAAGGTTTGCGAGCAGATTCTTCCAGTCCTCCTTGGCGGTGGACACCTTGGCCTGGATGGCCTCGGCCTTCTCCTTGCTGAGAATTCTGCTCAGCAGCTCACCTTTGGAAATCAGGGTGTTTAGTTTGCTCTGACAGGTCTCGCTTTCTGACAGGAAATCCTAAAAGCAGAAACAAAATGGCCATCAGTAGAAGAGGAAGAAGAACTTGTATCTATACAGCAGCTCAATACCTCCGATGTTCCCAAGTGTTTTACAACCAATGAAGTGAAATCATGCAGAGGACGAGGCAGCTAATTTGCGCACAGTAAGCTCCCAGAAGCAGCAATCTAACAGTGGCCAAATTCTCTGCTCTTTTTCAGTGATGTTGAGGACTTAACTTCTAGCAAGGACAACAGGACAACGCCACTCCTCTTCTTCAAAGCAGCATTTTAGGATCGTTTACGTCGACCTGAGAGTGCAGATGAAGCCTAGACCTTATGCATCCAAAAGACTTGGTACCTCCAATAGTGCTTTGTACCCTCACAACTGCACTGGAGTGCGAGCCTGGATTATGGTCTCGAACCCACATCTTTTTGACTCAGACAGGAATGCTACCACTGGCTCACAGCTGACATCAGCTAAGATCAGCCTACAGCATGTCTACATCACGGAAGCAGTTCCACTTGGAGCAAGGTGTTAAGAGAGCAGTTGCTGTGAATTTGTCACGTTTACATTGTAAGGTGAAACTTACAGCACCAGTGTGCAATTAAACAGCGGAAGAACTTGCATTTATATAACATCTTATCATGTCCTCTACATGTTCCAATGTTCATCAGAACCAATGATTTACCATCACTGTTGAAAGATAGGCAGGTGCAATGGAAAGCCATTAGAGACTCTAAATGTGTGGAGAGAAAATAGCAGCACTCACTGGTTGGGTCAAACATGTGGATAAAAAATAGCAGCACTCACTGGTTGGTCAAACATGTGGATAAAAAATAGCAGCACTCACTGGTTGGTCAAACATGTGGATAAAAAATAGCAGCACTCACTGGTTGGGTCAAATAATCTCTTTCTGGGTTTTACTTTCAGCATGTTTCTATGCATAAATGAGATAGCCAGTTAAATTTTTTGCATGTATTGGCTAAGGGGTAAATGGCTGGGGCACCAGGAAAAGCTTCTGCTCCTTTTTTGAACAGTGACGTGGGCCGGAATTTTACAGCCTCATCGTAGCGATGTCAGGGCCTGAAAACGCGGCGAGCAGTTCCAAACTGCATGGACTCCAGCGGCACCATAAAATCCTGCTGGTGTAAAATTCCACCCATGGGATCCTACAATGTTTCATAGATTACAATTCCTGTGACTACAATTCCTTAGCTATAAAGTACTTTGGGACATCCAGAGGTTGTGAAAGGCACTATATAAATACAGGCCTTTCTTTCATTTCCACCTCAACAGGCAAATGGAGCCTCAGTTTAAGGCCACATCCAAAAGATAGCATCGCTGACCGTGCAGCACTTCCTTGTTACTGCACTGGAGTGTTGGCCTAGATTACGTGCTCAAGTTTCTGGAGTGGGGCAGGACTTGAACTCACCACCTTCTAACTCAGAGACAAGAGTGCTACCCATTGAGCCACAGCTGACACTGCTAGACAAAATCTTGCACCACAATATTAGTGCATTTACACAGCCCTGAATGTTAAATTCTGACAAGAGGGCTCAGTCCTCCCAGTCCTAGAATGAACTGGCAGGTGTTAATGTGTGGCATTGGCAGTGCTTTGTTGTGATCCTCATGACCCTAGAGGCCCTGATTGAACTTCTGGTGTAGGATGTAAGGCTACCCGTAGCTGGAGTGTAACAAAAAGGCAGTATTAGCGTGGAATGCATTCACCCTATGACTCAGTAACAATAACAATACAAGTGCATTGGACCCCAAGGTAATGGGGGTTTAAGTCTCATTTTGTACGTAGCGCCTTAACTCGAGGGATACACAATGTGGGCTGGCACCATGAAAAGTGACAACAAAAATTGCCGAGTTGTTGCAAAAACCCAACTGGGTCACCAATGCCCCTCGAGGAAGGGAGCCTGTCATCCTTACCCAGTCTGGCTTTCATGTGACTCCAATCCCACCCTACTTGGTTGATTCTTATCGTTCTCCTGTTGGGTGAGTAAGCAAGCAAGCATGTGACACAATTGCATCCAGGAGAAAACTCATCCCCACCTTCTCAAGGCAGCAAATGTCAACGACTCGCACATTCCGATAAAAGGCTTCACTGATATCCTGTGCTTCTTGCATGGGGTTTGTGTCCTTCACTCCTCCCTCCTAATGTGCTTCATGCTAACTCTACCAATTTTTCCTCTGTAGGATAATGAGACCAGTGGACCCTCTACTACTAACACAAGGCCTAACATCTCTCTTCTCATAAAGGTTCACTGCCAAGTGTTGAATTGTATGAATCCCCTCCCAGATCCTGCCTTCCCCACATGGTTTAAGCACTACCTAATTGAAAAAAAACACCAGCACACAAATAGAGAAACACGAACTGTGAAGAAATTCCTCTGTCACTGTTGGGCAAGTATATGGCAAACACACTGAGGCTGTGCAACCTTACCCCAATCTTGGCCCTGCAATATCTTCAATTCGAATATAGACACCACCCTGCCGTATCTTCAGTTCAAATACTAATATCCTACAGCACTCAAGTGAAATACAAGCATGATCCTGCAGTATTATTAATTCAAATACAAACATCACCCTGCAATATCCCCAATTCAAATATAAACATCACCCTGCAATATCCCCAATTCAAATATAAACATCACCCTGCAATATCCCCAATTCAAATATAAACATCACCCTGCAATATCCCCAATTCAAATACAAACATCACCCTGCAATATCCCCAATTCAAATATAAACATCACTCTGCAATATCCCCAATTCAAATACAAACATCACCCTGCAATATCCCCAATTCAAATACAAATATCACCCTGCAATATCCTCAATTCAAATATAAACATCAGCCTGCAATATCCTCAAATCAAATATAAACATCACCCTGCAATATCCCCAGTTCAAATACAAACAGGGCCCTGCAATATCCCCAATTCAAATACAAATTATTGCAAGTTTATTATCACACAACATAGCTGAAGAGTTAAGAGACCAAGAGGAACAAAGTACACTGGAAGTTCTCTAACTATTCATTCCCCCTTCAATTAGTTTGCATTTTTGTAGATGTTTTCCTTTTGAACACATCTCTTGTTTTATTACAGTTACTATTCTTGTCATAACTGTGTTCTGAGAGCTGTTTACCTGAAGTTTCTGTATGATTGCAGTTGCTTCATCAATATTTTGAGGTGTATCAAAGCAGGTGGTAATTTTAGTGTTGATCATCCACTGTTGAAACTCTCTGAAAGTTGTACGGAATCGTTGCTCCAATGCCTTTTCCTTGTTCCGACAATGTTTCGCAGTCTGTAAACAAAGGCTGCGGTGAGCAAGAAACAAGGGGACAAGAAGTTAGATGAAGGGTTAAGCATCAGAAATGCCGTGGCCAGTCTTTTCCCTTTGCAGGGGCTGCCTAAACTTCTGCGGATTTCCAGCAAGTTCTGTTTTTAGCACAAGGTCACCGCCTGAGGTTCTGATATTTCTTACCAAGTAGCATTCAGGACTCCCTTAGACCAACAGACAGGTCACTGTTAATACCGTGGCCTTTGCTTCAATGTCATGCGATACCAAGGCAGCTCCAACACCCAGCCGCCATTGGAGACATGAGGAGCTGTGTCATTGCAGACAGTCATGGCCCAGTGTAAGTCAACCCACGACATGACTCGCATGGCACTTTTAATCAGGATGACTTCCATCAAAATCAATCGAACCCAAATGGGGTCACTTCCATAACATAGAGTTAGAGAGAATGTTACAGCACAGAAACAGGCCATTCAGCCTATGTTGGTGTTTATCCTTCACGAGGCTCCTCACACCTTCCTTTATCTAACTCTATCACCACATCCTTCTATTCCTTTCCCCTCATTTGGCTTTTCCACAGGTGCATCTATGCACTCTTTGTGGTATAGAGTTGTGCATTCTCACTACTCTCTGAGTAGAGAACAGCAGGTGGGGCAATCCTCTCTGCCAGTTAGCTGAAGGTGAAAATGAACCCCTTCGGCCACTGTGTTGTGCTGAGCATCTGACAATATCATCCATTCCTCCAAGGTCACATGTGCTTGACTCTAGCTTTGGCATTGTCCTGCTGGCTAGGTGGGAGCAGGCCGCACAGACCGAAATGCCAAGAAATTTAGAAATCAATTTGAGCAACAGTCAGGGCAATATGTCCCCTCGGAGAGGAACTAAACTTGAATGGAAAGGCTTCCAAGTTTAGTCTGCTGGACACCCTCATGCTATTCTCGAAAAAGTGCCATGGGATCATCCAATCAGGTAAATAGAGCCTTAGTTTAAGGCTTCCTCCAAAAAAATCTGCAGCTCCAACAGTGCAGCACTACCTCAGTACTTACACCCATGCAGCAGCCTAGGTTGTAGATTTCAATGCCTCGGGAGGCATTTGGAGCCACCCCCATTTGGTTCAGGTGTGAGAATACTACTCAATAAACCCAGGCTAGAAACACAATGCTTCGGCACAAAGCAGACTGACAGCCATTTACCTGTTGTATTCTTTGATCAAAGAAGAAACTTTGTCGGAATGTGAACTCAGATCCTTGGAAAACCTGCAGAGGTCATTTAGTTGAGTCTTCAGTGATTCGCTTGTGCTTTCCGCCTCTTTCAGAGCTTCTTCTGTTTCCTGCATCAGAAACAAGAGTTATATACCGCATCACCGAGGAGATGCCACAGATTACAATGACATTCATTCTTCACAAAGTACAATCATAGAATATTACATATTATTATTACATGAAAGGGATACCATGTAGGAATTACATTGTGTGTAGGTAGGAGTGACACTGGCTGAAATTTTATTTTCATAGCAGGGATCCTGGCAACTAACTGGTTGATGCCAGGGCTGCCGTCCCTGTTACGGACAGCCAATGCTCCCAGGAGTGGCAGGCCAATTGCAAGGTGCAGCAGCTCAGCAGCGCCACCGGAAGTGGTGGACGCTACTAGGACTGCACCTGGAGAAAGAGAATGCCATGGAAGCGGGCCAAACACTGAAAGTGAAGCAGGCCGCCTTTGCAAGTAAGTGGGATTTAGGGCCAGTCAGGCAGGCCCAGGAGGTGGGTGGGGTCAGGGAGGGGGAAGGTAGGCAGTGCCGTTGTTGAAGGGGCTTCCCCCTGGGTCTAAGAGTGCCCAAATAGGAGGGCATCTGACAGCACCTCAACCCAAACCTGTAAGGAGGCCTGCCAGGGTTTACCAGGCATTTCCCCGACATAGCGGAGGCCCAACCACCACTGGTAAAATGCCAGTGACAGTGGGGAGAAGCCCTCAATTGGCTACTCAAGTGAAACAATTGGCCTCTGGCCAGGAGTGCTGTCTTCTACCTTCCCCACCACTGGCATGATGGTAGGAAGTTGACGGGCAGGCCAACACCCTAACTCCTCTCGTCATTTTACAAGACCCCAACCTTCCAGCCCATTCACAGAGGGCTGTTAATATCCAAACCACTGTGGGTTAGAGTGACACTGTATGTCAGAGAGGTGTGTTGGAGGGATAGTGCATGTCAGAAGATGGCATGCATCGAAGGGGGAGTGTGTGGATAGTGTGCATTGGAGAGATAGTGTGCGTTGGAGGGGTAGTTTGTGGATAATGTGTGTCGGAGAGGATGGTGCATGTCAGAGAGGATGGGGCGTGTCGGAGGGATTGTGCATGTCAGAGGGATCGTGTGGGTCAAGGGGATAATGCGTGTACATGGAAGTCTTCTGGCATAATAGGTAGTGCCCCTGCCTTAGAACCAGAAGATTCAGGTTCGAGTCCCACTCGAGGATTTAATGGCTATGGAAGGTGAGCTTACAACATGGGAGAACAGGTTGATTATCAACCTGCAAATCCTTCCAACACATCAATGGCAGGCAATAAGAGTGGGAGAATCTCCTGGTCAGCCAGAATCCCATGTGTGCTAGCTGCAGTGCAACAGCCGCCCCAAGTATCCTCCTGGCTTGGAGGGACTACCAGAGATTGTGCGTAGGAGAGGTAGTGCATGTGTAGCAGAACATGAGCTATTTTTGATTTGGTTGGAGTTCTGTTCTATGCAACTAGTAACACTTAAAATTGTCAAACTATTTACATTTTGAAAGCGATCTATTCTGTACTAAATTAAATGCAAGATAGAGTGTGATATTAGTCTGGATAAGTCTTACAGTCTAATGGAGCATTTTCCTTCAGTTGTGAGACACCGAGTTAGTCATCAGTCTAATGACTCACCAGTACTGTATGATGCCCAGAAAACGGCTGAAGTTTCAGCTTTCAAAGATGAAATTTCTGTCACTGAGTCTAGTTAAAGCTCTTTCACTTCAGTAATATATAACTATGCTGATGTGAATGGTGTACAATTATCTGTTAGGAAGGAGTTATTTTTATGCCCTATTAACATTCAGCATTACCAGAGCCAAAACAACCCGACACTAATTTGCTTTCCTTACTGATTTTCCGCTCCCCTACACAGACCCCACTGGACCTTTATGAGCCCCAGGCAAACCTTTGCTTTCTGCCAACATTCTACGACTTCTTCATCTGTGGTTTTGTCCTGCAACTGAGACAGGCTGTGCGAACAGGCCCCGAGACTGGCACTGAAGTCCTGCAGGTCCTTGTCCAGCTGAGCGACCTGCGCCTCGAACTCCTGCTCGGAGCTGGTGGTCTGGCTGAGCATGTTCTCCAGGCCGTTCTGTGCTTGCAGGGTGCTCTCTTCCCACTGCTGCCAGTCAGTCCGCAGGGCATCCAGCTCCCTGCCTATTGCCTCACGCCCACTGGCTGCTGTGTGCTGTCTTACTTCCCCAGCCAGAGCCTCCACTCTGTTTAAACGCTCTCTGCCATTCCGTCTGGAAACTATCAGTTCCTGGGAATGGAAAACATACACCGTTACCAGCCCTGTCATAACTGTTTATATAAGTCCTCGTGAAAGTTCATAGTTGAACAAATGCTGCGTAACATCCTGCAGAAAATATTAACCCTTACTCTGCCTGATAAAGGGCAGCTGTATCTGCTGATTTTTGCAAATCTGACGACACACGGCGCTTATTTTCAAAAGCGACTTGCATTTATGAGATGTCTTTTAACAGTGAGGCATCCCAGAAGCATCAAACAAAACACTGACACCGAGCCACATGAGTAGACTGTTTAAAATGTGAACAAGGATCTTAGCATTGTAAATAGAGGCAATTTAAAATTTCAGATCATGAATGTGATAAAATTGTTACACTCTGCATCTAGTTAGATTTTAGTAACATTGACCCTGTATTGTAAGATTTTGGGAGGTAATTAAGGGCCGGAACATTGCTGTCGATGTGCAGGGGCAGGCCTGACATGCCGACGCGAAAAAGGATGCGAGATGACTTTGGGCGTGCTTCCCGGCGTCATCACGTCATTTTGATTTCTCATTCAGCGGGCACACGCTGGAGTCGGCTGCACGCCCACCAAACTGTCAGTGGCCTATTAAGGCCATTAAAAAAGTAATTAAGCTTACGAACAACGCTGCCCGTCCAACCTTAAGGTTGGTGGGCAGGCAAAGAGCCCAAGCGGCCTTTGCATTTTTCAGGAAACCTCATCCGCGAGTGGGATGAAGTTTCCTGAAGGTTTTATTAAACAATTTAATCAATTTTTCCACATTCACAATCATGTCCCAGCTCATGTGACACTGTCACATGAGGGAACATGTTTAAATCATTTTTGATTTTATTTATTACAAATTTTTTTCATCAACTTAATCTTCCTGAGGCACGGAGCTGCCTCGGGGAGATTGTAGCGCTCTTGCGTGCGCGTGCGCGTAAGAGCGCAGGCCCCAGCTCTCCCTTCTCCCCCCGCCCGCGCAGGTAGCGCTGAGTGCTTCCGGCTGCGCATTACACTTGGCAGGCCTTAATTGGCCCACCCGCGTAAAGTGGCAGCATGCAGCCAATTGCAGGCGGTGATCGGCTCTGCACCCACCCGTACCCGCTCCCGAACAGCCCACCCTGAAAAATTCACCCCAAGGAAAATTTCAACACCTCTAAAGCAAGCCTTTGTGAAGCAAGGGAATTATATTGCATCGTGTGCCAGCATGGCTCTGTTGGTAGCAGTCTCGCCCGAGTCTCATAAGGTCCCAGGTTCATGTGCTATTGCATGGCCCGAGCATAAAATCAAGGCTGACATTCCAATGCAGTAATGAGGGAGTGCTGCATTGTTGGAGGCAATGCCTTTCAGATGTGAGGTTAAACTGAGGGCCACATCTGCCTGCTAGAGTAGATATAAAAGATTCCACAGCATTATTTCGAGGAAGGGCATGGGAGGTATCCCTGGTCAATATTTACCCCTCAATCAACATCCCAAAGACAGATTATCTAGCCATTATCATATTTGCTGTTTGTGGGAGCTTGCTGTGCACAAATTGGCTGCCACGTTTCCTACATTACAACAGCGACTACACTCCAAAAGTAGTTCATTATCTGTAGAGTGCATTGAGATGTCCGGCAGTCATGCAAAGTGCTATATAAACACAAGTCTTTCTTTCTTTCTAACTCATTGACCGGGCCTCAGTTTGGTCTTCTGGGCACTGCATTTTAGGAAGGGTGTCAAGGCCTTGGAGAGAGTGTAGAGGAGGTTTATTTGGTTGAAGAATTTCAGTTATATGTCAAGACTAGAGAAACCGGGATGGGTCCTCCTTGGAGCAGGGAACGTAGGAAAAAAACAAGACTGGGGGTTGAGCCCTACGGGATACACACAACAACCACACAGGTAGTGACAACATTAGAGAAATACTGAATAAGTACACTGCCTCAGTAATCGCCAGGCAGGCTAACAAGGGATACAGGATAGTAAAAGAAGAGATCAAAATAGACATCAGGCAGAGCTTTGCCCTTGTCGGGCGAGTTCGGTGGGGCTGGACCGTGATTTCATGCTGGTGGGCCAATTAAGGCCCGCCCAGCATGAAACGCGGGCAGCAGCGCTCAGCACTGCTTGTGCGGGCAGGGGGAGGAGGGCGAGTGCGAACTTCGGGCATGCGCACGAGTGGGTGCTCGAAAATCTCCGAGGCACAGAGGCTGCCTCAGAGAGGTGAGCAATTTTCAAAAAATACAATAAAGGTTTTAAAAAAGTTATAAAACATGTCCCCTCAGATGACTCTGTCACGTAAATGAGATACAAAATGTTGTATTTTTATTTTTATTTGCTGTTGGAAACCTCATCCCGCCCATGCATGAGGTTTCCTAAAAAGTGCAAAGGCCGCTTGGCCTTTTCGCCGGTCTGCCAACCGTAAGGTTGGGCGGTCAGTGAAAAATTTAAGTCAATTATGCTTTTAATGGCCTTAATAGGCCTTTTAATTGTCGATGGGCGCGCTACCAATTCCTGTGCAGACCCGCTGAATGAAATATTGCGCAGCTGCGCGCTGACGTTGGGCACGCTCGAGTGAGTCGGGCATGCACCCGCCCGACCAGGTAAAAATTCCACCCATCAAGACATTTAAGATAGAGAGAGATAATCAGATAAACTAATCAAATTTAGAGAGAATAAAATCCATGGTCTGCATCAATCACGTCTGCACACATAAAGAGGAATTAGGGAAGATTTAGCAGAGGCACTATTACACATATATAAGAATTCATTAGAAAAGGGAATACTGCCAGAGGACCAGGGGCAGGTAATGTATTCCTACATTTAAAAGGAAAATAGAAGTTCAGGGAAATATGAACTAGTCAGCTTGACATTGGTGGTAGAAAAGATAATGGAATCCTTACTCAAAGATATAATGGGAAGACATCTAGAAAACAGAAGTATGACAAAGAGTAATCAGCATAGGTTTCAACCTTACTGAACTCTTTGGAGAAATAACGTAAGAGTAGACAAGGGTAATGAAGTAGATGTAATGTAGTTGGGTTTTCAAAAAGCTCTTAATAAGCTTTTTTCTCCAATGCATCGTAGACTCAATGCAAAGATGGGGAGAATGTTTTCATGCAGCAAGTTGCTATGATCTGGAATGCACTGTATCAAAGGATGGTAGCAGCCAATTCAATGGTAACTTTCAAAAGAGGGTTGGATAAATACTTGAAAAGGAAACATTTTCAGGATTGTGTGGAAAGAGCAGGGGAATTAACTGGATGGCTTGTTCAAGGACACAGCACAGGAATGATGGGCAGAATGACCTCCCTCTGCGTTGTATAAAGCAGTGATTCTACTAGGCACCAAAAACTTGGTTAGGTTTTAAGAGGCGCCTTACAGAAGGAGAGGATAGAGAGGTAGAGAGATTTAGGGAGGAAATTTAAAGAGCTTAGGGGCCCAGGCAGCTGAAATCATGGCTACCGAGGTTCAAAAGAAACTGGGATGTACAAGAGGCTAGAATTGGAGCATTGTAAGGCAGAAGGAGGTTACGGGGATAGTGTTTACAATCAAAAACACAGAGTGATAACACTACTATTTCTTACAAAACACCATAGGCCTGATATTTATGGGGAGGTAAGGAGGGCGTGGCAGCACAGAAATGCGGGGATAAAACTGTTAAGTATGAGGGTCCTTGGGGATTGTCCCCAGCAATCAGGGGCTACAGATCGGGGAAAAGAGTGGGATGAGGCCACTGATAGTGGCAATGAGGAGAGAGAGGCCGTGATTGGTGGGCAGGAAGCCAAAGGACTTCCTTCAGGGACTGGTGACCTTCTCCTGGCCCACAAGGAGTCCTCTCAAAGGACATTTACCTTCGGCTCCAGAAGCTTTTTTCTCCAATGCGCTGCCAGGTTTCCTGAGCCATGGGAATACCACGTGGAAACTGTAAGTCAGGCATCTAATTGCACTGTTAGAGCCTCTTTTAAGTATCTACTGAAGCGTCCTGCCTCTTGAGAGTGGGACACAGCAAATGGAGTACTGCTTGAAGTATAGCCACTGTTAAGATGTAGGAAATGTGACAGACAAATTGAGCACAGCAAATTCCCACAAACAGCAGCGTGACAATGACCAGATCATCTGGTTTTAGATGTTGGTTGAGGGATAAATACCGGCCAGGAAACCAGGGTTACCTCCCCTGCTCTTCAAAATAATGCCATGGAATCTTCCAACTCCACTTGAGGGGGCAGACAGGCCCTTGATTTAATGTCTCATCCAAAAGACGGCACCTTCAACATTGTTGCGCTCCCGCGGTACTGCACTGGGAGTGTCAGCCTGGGTCATGTGCTCAAGATTCTGGAGTGGGGCTTAAACCCACAATTTAATGACTCCAAAGCAAGAATGTTACCCACTAAGTCTCAGCTGACATCACATGTAGATTTATCACTCCTCCTTACAAATTCCTGCTGCCTAACTTCTGAAGATCAGATAAGGGGTGATTATTCCCACCATGACTTTCTTCAGTTTCCTCTGTAGAGCGGTTGAGTCTCCAGATAAATCCGACCAGCGGTGGAGCTCCTCCTTAGCTGAGGTCAGCCAGTTGGTCAGTTCCTGCACGGCGCTGTTATACTGTTGATGGTCCTGTACCATATCCTCCAGCTTTTTGACTTTCCCCTAGAATCAAAGCCAAATGAGCTATAAATGTCATCATGTTTATTACTGATATTGTTATGACCGCAACATATGTGTTCCACACTGGATCATACATACCCAATAACCCCTGCACCCCCAGACCCCCACCTCTCCTGAAGGTGGTGACTTCTGTTGACCTATGATTCTAGGGGCCCATCACCCTCCTGCCTATTCATGGGATGTGGCCTTCGCTGGCTGGGCCAGCACTAATTGCACATCCCTAGTTGCCCTTGAGAAGTGGTGGTGAGCTGCCTTCTTGAACCACTGCAGTCATGTGGTGTAGGTACACCCACAGTGCTGTTAGGAAGGGAGTTCCAGGATTTTGACCTAACAACAGTGAAGGAACGGTGAAAAATTTCCAAGTCAGGATGGTGAGTGGCTTGGAGGGGAAATTCCAGGTGGTGGTGTTCCCAACTATCTGCTGCCCTTGTCCTTCTAGGTGGTTGTGGTTGTGGGTTTGGAAGGTGCTGTCTAAGGAGCCCTGGTGAGTTTCTGCAGTGCATCTTGTAGATGGTACACACTGCTGCTATTGTGCATCAGTGGTGGAGGGAGTGAATGTTTGTGGATGTGGTGCCAATCAAGCGGGCTGCTTTGTCCTGGATGGTGTCCAGCTTCTTGAATGTTGTTGGAGCTGCACTCATCCAGGCAAGTGGGGAGTATTCCATCACATTCCTGACTTGTGCCTTGTAGATGTGGGCATGCTTTTGGGAGTCAGGAGTTGAGTTACTCGTTGCAGGATTCCTAGCCTCTGACCAGCTCTTGTAGGCACTGTATTTATATGGCTAGTCCAGTCCAGTTTCTCGTCAATGGTAACTCCCAGGATGTTGACAGTGGGGGATTCAGCGATGATAATGGTTACTTCGGCATGAAGCTCATCACCGACATTTGGGACCCTAACGTCACCCCACACCTGCAGAACGATGAGAGAGTTGGCTAGTTTCCCACACCCCTGCCCTGAGCGAAGAGGTCAAGTGTATTGGTGTAACTGCAGCGCCACAACTGTGGCCTGGATATTAATGGTGGGAGGGACTTGGGGCCGATGGGAAGCATGGCATTTTGGATGGGAAACCAGAAAGTCTGGGTTTCCCCACTCAGTTCTACACCTTGACCACCCAGAAGTTGGCCTGCTTGAGCTAGTCTCCAGTGAGGGCTCAGGTGCAGGCTACAGGAGTAGGTAGGTTTGATCCCTAATCCTGGAAAGGCATTCGATCCCAGGGAGTGTCCGATCTCTGATTGTTAGGAGGGGGGGTGTGTCTTTGCATGGAATGTGGGGGGTTGATGGAGGAGGGGAGTTTGTGGGATCACCAGGGGTGGGGGCAAAGCACTCCTGCTCCTCTTGGTCCATAGGCAGTGCTGAAAAGGCACTTATCTTTTCCTCAAAGCTGCCCTCACCACCCTTCAGTTGTTGGGTTTCCTGAGACCAGCTGCCATTAAATCTGCAAAGCATGTTACATCAGAGGCTACCAGCCTCAGAAACACACATATTTAAAACACCAACCCGCCTCCTGGGAGCAGGTTGGCTGTCCACCCTCCATTGTCCCACCTCTGTTAAGCCCCAGAAGTGGGCGGGTTGTAGGCGGGCTAGGGTCAGGTTTGAGAATTGTAAGCTTTTCATGTCTAACCCGACCCCGACCCGCCCATTTTTGGAGATTAAAATTCTCCCCCGAATCACCATAACCTGCTCACCATAAACATACAACCATAACCTTATCACCAAGACGACTGGCCCAACTGTTGGGCGGGTTGGTGTAGACTTGTAATTGAGTGTGAGGACTGAGTCTGGACAGTTCGCAGGACAGTGTCTTTTCCCACTCGTCCATTAAGAATTGAGGGTGGTTCCCTACAGTTACAGAGTTATCTCCTCAGTCAACATTAACAGAGTTGTTCTCTTCCTATGTGTATGCTGGTACACAAACTACATTCTGCAAAGGAAGGGTTTTCAGCCAGAAGCCAGCAACGGCAACTAATGTTGCAACTCCCACATTACACTACCTCGCCGTTGCTGTAAATATTTCCATTATAACTTTGGAGAATCGGACATGAACAGGAAGGGCCGGTTACCTTGGTAACAACAACAATATCAGCAAATTGGGTTCTCATCTCCAGCTGTGCATCTTCTGTAAAAGACGCATCACCCGTTCTCTCCAGCAGCTCCTTGGCCTTCTCAATCAAACGGTTGAGCATGACTGAGTGCTTCTCGATGTCAGCCAAGAGGCTCTGGTGTCGCTCCAGCTGCGAGAGCTTGTCCTTCAGGTCGGGCTGCTGCTCCAGGTCCTGGCTCATTTCCTGCTCCGTGGACTCCATCCACTGCTGGAGCTGCCCCTTACTTTCCAGGTAACTATTCCACTGCGCCACCACCCACTCAAGCTGGCTGAAAGGGAAAAGAGCAACAGAATGTAGAGTTATTGAAGAGGCACCGATGAGGGAAAGCAACGCAGGGCCCAATTTTAACTCTAGGCAAGTGGATGGGCTTCAAGTGAATTAAAATCTTGCTCACTGTAACTCAAAGGGTGAGAAACCAAGGACCCCTGACAATAACGGGGAAGCACTAAAGGGAACAGACTAAGAACAAGATTATACGCAAGTGTGGAGAGGGAAGGTCACATAACGTACTGTTTAACTGCACATTGTTGCCCTCCCCCGGCATTACCCCACATGGTTAAGCCATGGCGATCCCGTGACGCATTTGGCAGCCCAATGATTCTGGTCCTGGACTAACAATCTGAGAGGTTGCAAGTTCAAACCTTGCCAGGGCAAGCTGTGAATTGGAGTTCGATAAATCTGGTCATTTGCAGGGCTGACAACTGAAAAGTGACCTTGAAACTGTTGGGTTGATCATGAAGACCCAACTGGTTCACTACTGCCCTTCAGAGGAGGGAACCTGCCCCCAGTCTAGGTAGCTGGTCTACATGTAATTCCCATCCTGTACTATGCGCTGGACTCGTAATGCGCTCAGGCAATAAGTGTAGCCTCCCCACTGTTGCTCAAATCCTGAGGACAAATAAATAATTAGAACCATTCATAAGTATTATCTTTGCCTCAGTTGACAGGGTGCCTACCCCTCCATCCATATCTAGAACATGTTAAAGGTCTAACTTGCAGCATGCATTGTCTTGTGACACTTTTATACAGCACTTCCTTTCACGTTCCCACCCACTCTTAATCACAGGTAAATATTCAAATTTAGGCACATTTACTCTCCCTCACCAAATTCCAAAGAAAATTAGTTAAAATCAACAACAACAATTCGTATTCATATGGTGCCTATAATGCAGCAAAACAGCCCACGGCGCGTCACAGGAGTGTAATCAGACAGGATTTGAGACCAAAGTCAAATTAAGAGATATGCAAGCAGCCATGCAAAATCTCAGTCAAAGAGATAGGTTTTGAAGGATTAACTTGAAGGAGGAGAGAAGAGTAGAGAGGTGATGAGGCATAGGGGGAGAATTCCTCAGCTTAGGCCCTTGGCAGTGGAAGGGTATCTCGGTGGGTTGGAGGACTGGAGGGGTAGGGGGGTACAGAGGTGGGGAGGGATGAAGTTATGGAGGGACTTGAACACAAGGATGAAAATTTTATTTTTAAGATATTGGCGGATCAGGAGTCAATATAGGTCAGGGAGCACTGAAGCGATGTGTGGACAGGACTGGCACAAGTTAAGATACAAACAGCAGAGCTTTGGATGAGCTGCAGTTTATGGAGGATTCAAGAGCCTTGGGAGACCTGGGAAGCACTGGGACAGCTGAGTTTAGAGGGAACAAAGGCATGGTGAAGACTTCAGCGGGGGCCGGAATGAGGTGGGGCAGAGACAGGAAATGTTACAGCGGTGGAAGTGGGCAGTTTTGATGGTGACAAGGATATGGGGTCACGAGCCCACCTCAGGTGGAAATGGGACACTGATTTGGCAAACAGTCTGGCTCAGCATCAGTCAGTGACCAGCGAGGGGGTGGGGGGGTGGACTGTTAAGTTATAGGAGGGAGTTTTTATTTACTGGGCCTGTAGAGAGAGAGTTTGGTCAGAGAAGCAGAGAGTTCAAATCTCCCCAGTGTAAACTCTGAATTGGGGTTCGATACATCTGGTCATTTGCAGGTCAGAGGATTGTGGCGATCCCGAAATTCGGGATGTTATGGATGCAGCAGGTTGAATTTTCTCGGGAGGCAGGACCGGGAGAAAAAAATGGGAAAATAGTATGTCAGGTCAGCTATCCAGCAGTTTCCAAGGGGTCTTGCCAGAGGCAGGGTGAATACAGCAAAGGATGCTCACCCAACAGCAGCAGGCAGTCGATCAGGCCCATTACTGGCCCAATGGGGCTGGAACACCACCATCACCAGGATCTTCAAGATGGTGGCTGGACTCCACCTGAGGCCAGAGCCCAGGATTGAGCTGGAGGTGGCCTTGCAGTGGCACCAACTGGATTTCGGCCTGATTGAAAGGCTATGCCTTCAGTCGGGTGGGGGACCAGTGAAGAGTATAGCAGCAGATAAGTAGAGCGAGCAGGTTGGTTGTCTATCCACCTACCCAGCCTCAGGAAACGGTTGGGTTGGAGACAGGTTTGGGTCGGGAAACAGATTTTTCAGACTTTAACCCTCCAACTGACCAAAACCTGCCCCTTCTTTTAAGGCTAAAATTCAGCCCATATTATCTAAATGTTTTTTAAAAAATGAACGATAGATCACAAATTCCAATGATAAATTTATCAAATAATCATTAAAATTAGCCATTACTTGATGCCAGAAAGAATTTGAAAAGGCGGTTTAGAGCATTGGAAACTGTGACCATAGTTGTTTCAGACGCAGGCTGTACCTGTGGCAGTTCACAGAGTTAGTGACAACCTCCACCCAGGCCTCCCTGAGTGCCTGAAGTTGGTTATGAATGACCTTCCCCGCCTCCTGGTTACTGCTCTTCAGGGACTGTTCTCCTTTGCCGATCGTCATGTTCAACTTCACCTCCCCTTCCCCCTTCATCAGCACGATCTCCTGGACGAGACAACATAGCAAGTTTAAAACAATCACTGGTGGCACCAAGACAACCCACGACACCATTTTGTTAAGTCTCCCATCAGGCGTTGCAGGAAGTAGCACGATGATACATTTTACAATAAAACCAGAGAATGCTGGAAACGCTCAGCAGGTCTGGCAGCATCTGCACAGAGAGAAATAGAATTGATGTTTCAGGTCTGTGACCTTTCATCAGAACTGTTTAAAGGAAAGGTCATCAGCCTGAAACATTAATTCTATTTCTCTCTCCACAGACGCTGCCAGACCTTCTGAGCGTTTTCAGCATTTTCTGGTTTTATTTCTGTTTTCCAGCATCTGCAGTGATTTGCTTTTGTATTATATGCTACACCTGGCTGTAGTTTAAGCAGTTTGAGTAAAAGGCCTTATCACAAATATCTCTTCACTTTATAAACATCTGATAGTTTCAAACTTAAGTTGGTAATATTATGGAATTTACAAATCATAGAATTCATGGAATTTTACAGCACAGAAGGGGACCATTTAGCCCATCATGTCTGCACTGGCTCTCTGAAAAGTTCAATCTTATTCACTCTCCTTTCCAAATACCCTGCTAAATTTATTGAGCTGGATCTTGCTGGAGTGGGGCATCTCAGGGAGTACATCATCAAATGTTTTCCTGCACCATTCAGCTCATCAAAGTTTATCCCTTCAAACAACAAAACTCCAAGACTGAGGAAGTAATGGAGGAACAGTGGAGAAGGAGGGTGAGTTTGGGTCAAGAGAGGAGGCAGAAAGGAAAAGGAAGAAGATGATTTTTTTAAAATCTGCAACAACAATTGACTTCTTGCAGGGATGAGATTGAACAAGCTAAATTGTTCCTCCCTCCCTCTGGATTCTTACCTTCTCTCGATCTTTTCATTGAGAACTGTCGGCGCGACATTAGTCGTCTCAATTTCTCTGCTCCTCTCACCCATTCTAACCTGTCTCTCTCTGAACTTACTGCACTCCATTCTCTCAGGTCCAACCCTGACATTGTCATCAAACCCGCTGACAAGGGTGGTGCTGTTGTTGTCTGGCGCACTGACCTCTACCACGCGGAGGCTGAGCGTCAACTCGCAGACACTTCCTCCTACCTCTCCCTGGACCATGACCCCACCACTGAACATCAAGCCATTGTTTCCAGGACTGTCACTGACCTCATCTCCTCTGGGGATCTCCCTCCCACAGCTTCCAACCTGATAGTTGCCCAACCTCGGACGGCCCGCTTCTATCTCCTACCCAAAATCCACAAACAGAACTGCCCCGGTAGACCGATCGTCTCAGCTTGCTCCTGCCCCACAGAACTCATTTCTCGTTATCTTGACTCCCTTCTCTCTCCCCTTGTCCAGTCCCTTCCCACCTACATCCGTGATTCCTCTGACACCTTACGTCACATCAACAATTTCCAGTTCCCTGGCCCCTACCGCTTCCTCTTCACCATGGACGTCCAATCCCTCTACACCTCCATCCCCCACCAGGATGGTCTGAGGGCCCTTAGCTTCTTCCTCGAACAGAGGCCCGAACAATCCCCATCCACCACTACTCTCCTCCGTCTGGCTGAACTTGTTCTCACGCTGAACAATTTCTCCTTCAACTCCTCTCACTTCCTCCAAATAAAAGGTGTGGCTATGGGTACCCGCATGGGCCCCAGCTATGCCTGTCTCTTTATGGGGTATGTGGAACATTCCTTGTTGCAGTCCTACTCCGGCCCCCTTCCACAACTCTTTCTCCGGTACATCGATGATTATTTCGGTGCTGCTTCATGCTCTCGTCAGGACTTGGAAAAATTTATTAATTTTGCTTCCAATCTCCACCCCTCCATCATTTTCACGTGGTCCATCTCTGACACTTCCCTTCCCTTCCTTGACCTCTCTGTCTCAATCTCTGGTGATAGACTGTCCACCAATATCCATTACAAACCCACCGACACCCACAGCTATCTCGACTACAGCTCCTCACACCCCACTTCCTGTAAGGACTCCATCCCATTCTCTCAGTTCCTTCGCCTCCGTCGCATCTGTTCCGATGATGCTACATTCAAAAACAGTTCCTCTGACATGTCCTCCTTCTTCCTTAACCGAGGTTTTCCACCCACGGTCGTTGACAGGGCCCTCAACCGTGTCCGGCCCATCTCCCGCGCATCCGCCCTCACTCCTTCTCCTCCCTCCCAGAAACATGATAGGGTCCCCCTTGTCCTCACTTATCACCCCACCAGCCTCCGCATTCAAAGGATCATCCTCCGCCATTTCCGCCAACTCCAGCATGATGCCACTACCAAACACATCTTCCCTTCACCCCCCTTATCGGCATTCCGTAGGGATCGCTCCCTCCGGGACACCCTGGTCCACTCCTCCATCACCCCCTACTCCTCAACCCCCTCCTATGGCACAACCCCTTGCCCACGCAAAAGATGCAACACCTGCCCCTTCACTTCCTCTCTCCTCACCGTCCAAGGACCCAAACACTCCTTTCAAGTGAAGCAGCATTTCACTTGCATTTCCCCCAACTTAGTCTACTGCATTCGTTGCTCCCAATGTGGTCTCCTCTACATTGGAGAGACCAAACGTAAACTGGGCGACCGCTTTGCAGAACACCTGCGGTCTGTCCGCAAGAATGACCCAAACCTCCCTGTCGCTTGCCATTTTAACACTCCACCCTGCTCTCTTGCCCACATGTCTGTCCTTGGCTTGCTGCATTGTTCCAGTGAAGCCCAACGCAAACTGGAGGAACAACACCTCATCTTCCGACTAGGGACTTTACAGCCTTCCGGACTGAATATTGAATTCAACAACTTTAGGTCGTGAGTCCCCTCCCCCATCCCCACCCCCTTTCTGTTTCCCCTTCTGGTTCATAGAGATTTATTAGCATTGCATTAGCAATTAACGCATCATTAAAAGGGTATTAACACTCTTATCTTCTGGACTTCAATTTTTGTAGCATGTTTGGTGGGCAACTAGTGTGCAAATTCATAAGCTCTTAAAAATTTCAGTGAGGCTATGGGCAAGAAACTGTTTGCTTGAAGTAAACAGTGGAGTGCCATAAATTGACCAGCAGGTTCTGGAGATTTACAACTCACACTGTCTCTCTTAATCCCCTGAATTTGATAGCCAATTTGCCTATTAATAATGATGTGTATTCTGAACTTGACCTTATCTTTCCAGCAAGATCTGGTTTTCAAAAATTTGTGGTCGACATTCCATGTCCTAACAATCCCTCTGTGTAAAGAGATTCCTCCTACGCGCCCCTTCAGTCTTTTTTTTTTAGTTCATTCACAGGATGTGGGATTTCATGGCTAAGCCAGCATTTATTGCCCATCCCTAATTGCCCTCGAGAAGGTGGTGGTGAGCTGCCTTCTTGAGCCGCTGCAGTCCATGTGGTGTAGGTACACCCACAGTGCTGTTAGGGAGTGAGTCCCAGGATTTTGACCCAGCAACAGTGAAGGAACGGTGATATATTTCCAAGTCAGGATGGTGAGTGGCTTGGAGGGGAACTTCCAGGTGGTGGTGTTCCATCTATCTGCTGCCCTTGCCCTTCTAGATATTAGTGGTCTTCAGTTTGGAAAATGCTGTCCAAGGGGCCTTGGTGAATTCCTGCAGTGCATCTTGTAGATGGTTCATGCTGCTGCTACTTTGCGTTGCTGGTAGAGGGAGTGAATGTTTGTGGATGGTGTGCCAATCAAGCAGCTGCTTTGTCCTGGATAGTGAATTTAAATTTTGCATTTAGGGCAGAATCTTGTGGAGGTGATGGGGGTCTCGGCTGCTGGCTAGAGAGCTGACGAAACCCCCGCATCGCTTCTTTTCGGGAAGGCCAGCTACATCCTGTGTCACCAAGGCACCTGACAGGCCAGCGATGGGCCTTCCACCAGGGGCAAGGAGCCCGGGGCAGAAGTTCAATCAGAGGCTAACAGGTCTTCTGTACTCAGTAGTGCCGCTGGGAAGACTGTGGCTGCTGCTGGTACTACACCCACCCAAGGCCTCCAATTGCTGAGGGGCCCCAACACAGGTGAATGATGGTGGGGAAAGATTCACAGCATGGGGGTCACAGGGGAGGGGGCATGGGGGGGGTCAGCAGCAAGGTCACAGAGATGGCTCTCATTAGCATCCACTTCCTGATGCTGGATCTCTCAATCAGGTACTGAGTGCCTTTGAACAAGGGACCCCGACCACCACACCCCACAGGCAAAGGTTTGCTTGTCATGTTCCCTGCATGGTAAGATCACCACCCGCCACTGGATTAATACTAGTGGCAGCAGGACAACACCCTTAAGTTGGCGTTAATTGCCCACTTAAGGACCTCAATTGGTGGCCAGGCAGGAAACCCGTCCATGCGCCTTCATGCCACAAACTTAGTTGGTGTAGATGTGGAAAGGTGGCAGGGTCCTCACCCATCACTATCCTGCCTGATTAAATTGTCCCCCACCAAGGGGGAGGGCACAAGATTCTGCCCTTGGTTACTGAATCGCCAACCAGTGCAAATTTACTTATCAAAATCCCTCAGAATTTTGAACCATTGTATCTGGCCTACATGTGACTCCAGAACTACAGCAAAGTGGTTGACTTAAATGCCAAGGGCAATTAGGGATGGGTAATAAACGCTGACCTAGCCAGCGACGTCCACATCCCATGGACAAATTTAAAAAATGATCCCCTTTTTACTTCCTCGTTCTGATGAAAATAGTCCCATTTTCTCTCTTGATAACCAGAGCCTCTCATCTCTGGTATCACCTTCATGAATCTCGTCTTCACTTTCTCCATGACCTTGACATCCTTCCTGAAGTAAGGTGCCCCAAAACTGGAGCCAGTATTCTAACTGCGCCCTGACCAATGATTGGTACAGGTTGAATATGGCACCCTTTACGGATGACTCCTTTCAACCTCAAACACCTACTGCCGACTGACCTGCTCACTGGTCAGATTGGGCATTGCAACAAGGCGCAGCCTCCATGCTGTGAAGCACATGGAGAGACACAGGGATAATTTTTATTAGTAATGCACTCCCAACAGAGATCACCAGGCCTGATTTTACATGGATAACTCTGAACTTCGGGAGATCCCTCTTCAGATTGAAAAGGTGTGTGTGGCAGGCCGTTAAAATCTTAAGAGTATCACTGGTGTTTCCCAGACCCAATTCAGGACAGTTTGTCCTTTATGGAAAGAAACCTGATGTTCTTGTATGGTCTGATCTATATTGGTTTTTATTCATTCCTAGGACACAGACGTCATTTGCAAGGCCAACATTTATTGCCCATCCCTAATTGCCCTTGAGAAGGTGGTGGTGAGCTGCCTTCTTGAACCGTGGGGTAGGTACACCCACGTTGCTGTTAGGGAGTTCCAGGATTTTGACTGCAGTGACAGAGACGGGATGTTGATATAGTTCCTAGTCAGGGAGGTGAGTAGAATGGGAACTTGCAGGTGGTGGTTGTTCCCATGTGACTGCCTTTCTAGGTGGCGTAGACAGTACACCTACATGTGACTCCAGTCCCATACCAATATGGTTGACTCATAACTGCTCTTTGAAGTGGCCTAACAAGGCACTAAGGCACACTACCATATTAGCAGGGCAACTAGGGACAGGCAACAAATGAAAGCCTTGCCAGCAATGCCCACATCTTGAGAATGAATCAAAAAAAGATCCATATACTCACAGATTGGGTGGCAAGGGGCAGGGAAATAAACTTAAAGAGACAGTCTGGGGGTATATTGGTATTTTCAGTTCTCTGTCCAGCTCAGTTTAGGAAAGCTCCCAGTTATGAATAGCAGTATGCGTAAATCTGCCACGTGTATCTATACCACACCTGGATCTGAAGCAGCTGTTTCTCCAGTGTGGACTTGCTACCGATGGTGCAGTCTACGGTGGCGAGTTTACTCTGAACCCCCCTCAGCCAGGACCAGGTGCTCTGCAGGGTTTCCTCGAAGGCCTGGTGCTCCTGCAGGCCCAGCTGGCTGGCTCTCAGCTTTTCCTTCAGCGTCTTGGCCAGCTGCTGGTGCCGGGACAGCAGCTGGGAGGCCGGCCGCATTGCCCCTCCATCTCCGTAGCCCAGCTCGTTCAGTGCCTGCGCCTTCTGGCACAAGCTATCGAAAGAATCCCTGGATGGTGAAACACAGAAGCAGGCATCAGAACAACAACAACCTGACTTTATATAGCACCTTTGACGTTGGGAAACATCCCAAGGTGCTTCACAGGCCAGAAGAAAATGCAGTGTGGTGATACAATATAGTGCGACCTTGCTGTAATCTGTCATGTAAAAGCTGATGGTACAAGGACTCAGGATACAACATTAGCTTTTTCCCAAATCAATCTAGCATACCCCTTAACGGTACCCCACTGCCCACCACCACCCCTCCACCCCATCCCATGAGTATTAGAAATATTAACAGGCCAGTCCGTCAAGATTGCCTTATACACCATGATGGCTGGAGCACTAGAGATTTCGCACTACCAGCCCCACAGCTCCCCCGCCCTCCTCACCTCGGACATGTAATCTCCTGGGAGAGGCAAATAAAACATACATTGTCGGCCTGTAGTTTATCACGTGTCCATTGCCCACCAACATTCCCTCTCACCCCCCACCCACCCACCCACCACCCACAACCACGCCCCTCCCAACATCCCTGCCGACCCCTCCAAGCCCAACTTTTACAAGGAATTACTTTCCTCAAAGGGTTGTGAATCTGTGAAATTCACTGCCTCAGAGTGCAGTGGATGCCAGGACGCTGAATAAATTTAGGGAGGAGACAGACAGATTTTTAATTAGTAACAGGTTGAAAGGTTATGGGGAGAGGGCGGGAAGTTGGAGTTGAGGCCGAAATCAGATCGGCTATGATCGTATTGAATGGTGGGGCAGGCTCGAGGGGCTGAATTGCCTACTCCTGCTCCTAGTTCTGATGTTCTTATGTAACTTGGATCTACTGTGCCTCTCTCCTTCTCATTTCTGGCCCCTGCTCTCTGGAGTTCTGCCTGTCAGAACGGAAAAACGGTGAAAACTGGGAAATAAGAGTACTGGTCCGAACTGGCATTCTATTTTCAGTATACAAGACCAGTTCTGACCAGTACTCTTATTTCCCAGCTTTTACTGTGTTTTTCCCCTTTGGCTGAGCTATCCTGTGGACTTTGGGAACCAAATGGGGTACCCTAGTCTGGGCCTGGCGGCTGCAAAACCTGACAGCAGTCTCCTCATTGGTTGCCTTCCAAACTCGTCAAATTAAGGAGCGCAGGCAGGCCCTCTGAAGCTGACGACCCAATCAGAGGGCTGGAAGCTCTGGAGCCTTGACAGCCCCGCTGGGAGAGGTGGGCGCTGCTGAGGCAGGTGGGTGAATGCGAGGGGGCATCACACCTGAGGCATCCTTGGTGCCTAAAGAGTCATTTGAGGGGGAAAAGTGGGAGGCCCCTCAGATCAAGTGGGAAACCTCTTAGGATGGTTACAGCCAAGGAGGCGATCTTTGATGTCTGTAGCCCACTCTGGTTCTGATGGCTCCCCCCAGACATCCTCAGGGAAGCTGACCCCGTTAAGCTCATGGTCTCTGTATGTGGCGGGGAGCTATAGCCAGCAAGTGTGAACTATTGCCCTAACTGGGGCCTTCATTACTTCAACTGACTGGCCATCTCTGATGGGGGGGAGGGGGGGCCATCAAATCCACTTGCTGCTGCCACTCCTGAAACATCTCTGTTGGCGGGGATGCGTCAGGGTGGCGTCCCAACAAGGTTCCCCGGTATTGTTCTACTCCCCCACCCCACCCCCACCCCCCAACCTCCTAGCCCACTGCCCTGTGGCCAGGAGAATTCAGTCTTTTCCTCTCTCTATCTCTAAAAGCCTTTTGAAACACCACCTGTTCAACCTGGCTTTTAGTCATTTTGCACAATCGTCCAACCGACACTTGCCCTGTTTCATTATTTCCCGCTCTGTCTTCAAGGTTCTGTAGAAACGTATCACTGCAGTTTCAGAACGAAAGGTTCCCCTACTTCAGACTCACCGTACACGTTCACAAATCGATATCTGACATGAGCTGAAACACTCAGATAGGGGGAGAGATGCAGGCCACACTCTGAGTGCTCAACCCTGCTGTAGCAGCCGGTGAGAGGCCAGGGTTTGCGCCACTGATTCCCCAATATTCGTTGCTGATCTTAACTGTTCAGCCTCCACAGGTAAAGAGGCAACAAGCTGCTCGGGCCGCCAGTGTGCACCCACTAGAAGGGTGAGCAGGAGGCTTAGAAACAAGCTTCCTCCACACTGCCAGAGTCAAGCTGTGAGAGAACCACAGGCACGGGGGGAACCCATTCCATAAATCCCCCCATTCTGGCCTGGTGTAATTAGGCATTGCCTAGAATTCCATTTTCTTTCATTTTTGAAGAAGGTTTGTTCATTTCTTTACTTAATGTTGCTCTCTTAATTTTTTAGCCAAAGGGTGGGCACAGACTCGAGGGGCTTCCTGCAGCACCAAATGATTCCATGAAGTCGTCAGGCTCGTTAGATATTTTGTAGGAAGAAAGAAAATGCAAAAGATGCGAAAAGTGTTCTGGGAAAGCAAGAAAATTCCAGAAAGAACAAGCTCCAGGTGTCACTCATGCCCATTTTATTTCCATTTACTTGTATTCTGCTGGTCTTTATATCACAAGTTTGATAATTATTTTTCCTCCTTATTGTTAAGATTTCCCAAAACGAGCAACCACTATTTAGGTTCCCACATTTGAGAGGTCACTGGGCCGAGATACTACATACTATCTGTGATCCATACATACCATAACTATATATAAATATATATATACGTTTATAACAATTTACCTGGGCGCCTGCCTCTCATTGTGTGCCCTTTATGGGCAGTATTTAATGGAAGCAATAAGGGTCTCATCCACCAGCTGAAGCACTGAAGAGACCTCTACGGTGCTTCTTTGGGGAAGGCCCACCATATTAAGTGACCACTTAAGTGACCGCTGTCGGGCCTTCGCCAGGGTCAAAGACCTGGAGGCAGAAATTCCATCCCCAAGAGTTGCCAGCCAATTAGAGCCTGGCAGCTCTTCACTGCAGGCAGTGCCACTGAGAGCAGTGGCAGCTGCCGGTAACGCACCCACCAGAGGCCCAGGGTCAGCGAGGGACGCGGGCCGCAGGTGAGTGAGGGAGAGCGGGATCGGGGTCGCGAGGTGGGAGTCATGGAAGTGGTCGGATGCAATGGCAGGGGCTAACTCTCACTGGGCCTCCACTTCCCGATGCCGGGTGCCTCATTGAGAGCCTTTGAATACTGGATCTTCCTCCCCAACTTCCCCTCCCCCGCCCCACCCCCACCCGCTCCCGCCCCCCCACCACCCCAGGAGCCTGCAAGCAAGCCACCAAGGTTTGCTTTTCAGGCTTTCCTCATGGTGACTGCCCTGCCTACTGCTGGTTGAATACCAGCAGTGGCAGAGTGAGGCCCTTAACAGCACATTAATTGCCCACTCAGGGGCCTTAATTGGCATCCACAGCTTTCCCGCCATGGATTTAATTGAAGCAGAGGCAGGAACGCAGCAGGGTCCCCACCTGGCACCCTCCTGCCCAAATAAATGCCAATTCCCCCTCCCCCACCCCAGCTTCCAAACTGGCATTGGGAAGCGGAGGCCTACTCAGAGCCACCCCCTTTGCATCCGACACCCCCCCCCCCCCCCCCCCCCCCCCTTCCACGACCCCAATCCTGCCCTCACTCACTCACCTGTGGCCTGAGTCCCTTGCTGATCCTGGGCCTCAGGTGGGTGCATTGGCGGCAGCTAGCACTGCTCCTAGTGACACTGCCTGCAGTGAAGGGCTAATAGAATGGCAGCTCTTGAGGACGGGATTTCTGCCCTCGGGGGAGGGAATTAAATTCCACCCTACCTGTTAAACACCATTAAGGAAAGAAAGCGTCACTTCATCTTTTCACTCTAGGCTAATGGAGTTGTCTACCTCTGTCCCCGAACCTCCTCATAGAAATCTTCCATCCTCTTCACCTCCACCTGCATCACTGGGATGTTCTTCTTGTTCTCTCCAATAGACTCCGTGGCCATCCTTTCTTCAGCCTGGTGCAGCCAGATACTGAGCTTCTTGTGATGGCTCTCAAAGCTGCAATAAACGGGCACTTTTAGTCACTGGGACACAAGGCAATGATCAGGATATAGCATCAGGCAGAGTGCACGCGTATGGTATCTAAGCAGGGAACACTGGCACAGATTCCCGCTGTGCATTCCCATTGCCTGGGGGAGCAAATTCAGAAATGTTTCCCCCATGGTCTCTGCACCATGCTCACTGGTCTGTGTGCTTACATAAAGAAATGAAGAACTTGCATTTATAGGACATCGATCATAATTTTAGGTTGCCCCAACGCACTTTACAATACTTTAGAACTGGACCCCCTGTTGCAATCTAAGGAAATACAGCAGCCGATTTGCAAATAGCAGTGTCCCACCAATAGAAGTTACCAGATCATTTGTTTTCAGTGGTTGAGCTGCGATAAATGTGAGGGATAATTAGCAGTCAGGACACTGGGGAGAACACTCCTGCCCTTCTTCCAGTGGTGCCATGGGATCTTTTACACCACTTGAGGGGGCAGACAGGCCTTCAGTTTAACGACTCCATCTGAAAGATGGCTTCTTCGGCAGTGCAGCACTCCCTCAGTACTGAACTGGAGAGACATCCTGGATTATGCACTCAAACCTCAAGTGGGCCTTGAACACACAACCTTCTGATTCAGCGGTGATAGAGTTCAACTGACCCTTGCAGTTGACATCTTAGTGATCTACAAGGGGAGGCGGTGGCATCGTGGTATTGTCACTGGACTGGTAATCCAGAGACCCAGGGTAATACCCCTGGGGACCAGGGTTCGAATCCCACCATGGGGCAGATGGTGGAATTTGAATTCAATAAATAACTGGATTGATTGTCATTAAAAACCCATCTGGTTCACTAATACACTTTAGGGAAGGAAAGCTGCTGTCCTTACCTGGTCTGGCCTACATGTGACTCTAGATCCACAGCAATGTCAACTCTTAAAAAATGGATGGGCAATAAATGCTGCCCTAGCCAGCGACGCCCAGATCCCATGAATAAAAAAATGGCCTTAATTCTCAAAGATATTGCTTTGTACTCACCTCGTCAACTCTTCTGCATAGTCTGTCAGGGTCTTCTTGTTCTGTTGGCACTGATTCAAGAAGCTCTGCCATTCCTGTTGACTATTCGCCAGCTGCTGTTGAACCTGGGCAGCACTGGGTTTGGGTAAATGTGGGACTAGTTTGTCTCCTTCAGCCACTGCAGTGTCCAGCTTATTCTGCCCCACACTTACCCTGCTCAGAAGCTCCTGTGGGGAAAAAAGTGCGTGATCAAAACTCGCTCCACTAAAGCCAGTAAACATACTCCAAATGGTGACTGGCTGCATAACCTCAGTGCAAACAGAAAACAAACCACCAACATGCTAAGAAACACATGATACGCACAATAAAAAATACTTACAGAATAGTTGAGTCAGTGAGAGAGGGTATGAATGGGCTGAATTTTATGCTGGGGGGTGGGGGGGCGGGTACACTTGACCGCCCTCCCCCGCATGGACATTTAACAGCTGTCAGGCCATTAATTGGCTTGAGGCGGGCCTTTTGCCCCCAACTGGGAGAAAGTCCTACATCAAAGAGCTGCCGGCCAACCAAATAGCTGGAAGCTCTCTTGTCCCAGCAGTGCCACTAGGAGCAGTGGCCACTGCCAGGACTGCAACAGTCTCTGAGGAGAGCAGTCACTGAGGGAGCCTAGGCTATCAGGTGAGTCCCGGGTCTTGCTGGGGCCAGACTGGCAGGCCTCGGCAAGGGGGGAGAAGTGGGTGGGTTCAGGGAGTGACAGGTCAATGGTTGGGGGGGTTAGGGGGAATGAGGAGGGAATATAGGGAGCAGGGTCACAAATCTGTAGAGTGGGTGCCTCCGGGAGGCACAAGGGGTCCGAAAAAGGAGGCAGCCCACCCTTGCCCAGCCACCAATCCGCTAGGTTTTACCTGGCGGGCTGGACATTTGGTGCCGTGCTCCCCCGCAGGGTGTAAAATTGCAATGGGGAGTGGGTGAGTGAGTGAGAATTACACTGCAATAACACGGAGAAAACAGAGTTGAAGGTGGCAGCTCCGCATAAATACTGGAAGTTTAGAACTCTATCTCTGCTCTTGTAGCCTTCAATACACTGTCCTGATTTGCTTTCTGCTAATCCCATTTATCAATGCCTTGTCCGCCAGACCCTGCCCCTCAAACCATGTACCCTCACACCCCATGCCCCAACCCTACAACCCATCCCCCACACAATGTCCTCCGCACCCCATTCCCCCGCCCCATCCCTCACACCCCATTCCCCCTATAAATTACTCCATATCTAATGACTAGAATAGATTGCTAAGGCACAACTCCAGAGAGCTGATCGACTCTCAGCAAGTACCAGTCTGAGTGGAAACTACAGAAGAGGCAGAGCTGTAGAATATGACAGAGATCACGTGGACTGTGGGAGGTAGAAAAGAGGCTGCATTCTATCCCACAGCCGCGATGATTATCTCTCTGTGCTTGCTTGCCATTGAATTTACAGCAGCACAATATGATTCATTCCAGGATCCAGGGAAATAAGCAATGACAGGGATAGATTTACACTGTTACCTTGAGCTGAGAGTGCACTTTGTGAAGTTGGTGTTCATTCAAAGCCTCAGGATTCGTGAACAGGTAACATTCACCAGCTCCAATCTTCCCTCCGGCACACTAATTGATATTTTTACTAAAATTCCGGCTTGGATAAATACTCCAGGATACAGTCAATGCATTGAAGGATTCACACACCTCAAGATTCTGCAGTTTCTCCTCGATGTTATGCATATCTCCTGACTGATCTCCACATTCCTTCACTGACACCCTTGCATCACACAGCCACTGCTGAAACTCCTGCAAAAACCCTTCCAAAAATAAAAGATACCATTTAATAAATGTTCCCATCACATATGTCACCAATACTGTCCAGCCAAACTGGCAAATACCGCTGTATAAATTATAGCAAGTAAATCACACTCAGATCTGTAACTCCTGCTGCAGGAACCATTTCAACAGGAACCCCAGAATCAATAGTCATATTTGCAGAGAGTAATATCAAAGAATGACATATGTGGGGGAATAACAATCAGTCACATTGAAGGACAGTAACACTGAGGGAGAGTAACAAACAATAACACTGAGGGAAAGTAACACTGAGGGAGAGTAACAAACAGTCACACTGAGGGAGAGTAACACTGAGGGAGGGTAACACACAGTAACACTGAGAGAGAGTAACACAAGAGAGAATAGCAAACAGTAACACAGAGAGAGTAACAGTCACACTGAGGGAGAGTAACACTGAAGGAGATAACAAACAATAACACTGAGGGAGAGTAACAATGAGAGAGGGTAACAAACTAACACTGAGGGACAGAAACAAACTAACATTGGGGGAGAGAAATAAACAGTAACACTGGGGGAGAGCAACACTGAGGGGCTGTAACAAGCAGTAACACTGAGGGAAAGTGACACTGAGGGAAAGTGACACTGAGGGAAAGTGACACTGAGGGAGAGTAACAATTGATAACACTGAGGGAAGGTAACACTGAGGGAGGGTAACAAACAATAACACTCAGGGAGAGTAACATTGAAGGAGAAAACAAACAATAACACTGAGGGAGAGTAACGAACAGTAATACTGAGGGAGAGTGACACTAAGGCAGAGTAACAAACAATTACATTGAGGAAGAGAAACACTGAGGGAGAGTAACAAACAATTACACTGAGGGAGAGTAACAAACAGTAACACTGAGGGAAAGTGACACTAAGGCAGAGTAACAAACAATTACATTGAGGGAGAGAAACAAACAGTAACACTGAGCGAGAGTTACACTGAGAGAATAGCAAATGGTAACATTGAGGGAAAGTAACACTGAGGAAGAGTTACATTGAGAGAATAACAAACAGTAACACTGAGGGAGAGTAACAAACGGTAACACTGAGGGATAGTTACAAACAGTAACACTGAGGGATAGTTACAAACAGTAACAAACAGTAATACTGAGGGACCGTAACAAGTCAGAAGGTTGTGGGTTCAAAACCCACTCCAGAAATTTGAGGACATTATCTAAGCCAGTACTCCAGCGAAGCACTGAGGGAAAGCTGCATTGCCAGTGGTGCTGTCTTTTGCATGAGGCATTAATCCATTGTCCTGCCTGTGCTCTCAGGTGGATGTAAAAGATCCCATGGCACTACTCAAAGAATGGGAGAGTTATCCCTGATGCCCTGGCCTTTTTTGATCTTTCAACCGACATCACCAAAATAAACCAGCTGATCTAATCAATATCAAATTACTGGTTGTGGGAGCTTGCTGTGCGCAAATTGGCTGCTGCATTTCCTACATCACAACAGTAACTACATTTCAAAAGTACTTAATTTTCTGTAAAGTGCTTAACTTTGCATAGCTATGTACACATTGTTTGAGGATTTAGAACCATAGAGGTTTATAGCATAGAAGGAGGTCATTCAGCCCATTGTGTTTATGCTAACTCCTTGCTGATGCAATCCCGAACTAATCGCATTTCCCTGCTCTCTCTGTGCTAAATGTTTATTTGGGTGGAAATACAGTGAGTTTGCTGAGGAGCTTTCGTGTTAACTGCACGTCATGGAAAATACTTCCAACTGAACCAACAGCGACTAAAACCAATTAGTCATGAATAGGGCGCTACAAAGATCAATCAATGATCTGATTGGTTCCCGGCTCTGGAACCTGATTGGTTGACTTTGACAAAAAAAGGAATTAGGATTTGATTGGCCAAAGTTTCACAATCTGAATGTCATGTGGAAAACATTTAGTAAAGTAGATTAATTCAGCTGCACTTGGAACAGATGGAAAAAAGACTGAACAGGACTTGGATCTATTACAAACTGGAATGTAGTGTCTGAAAGGCTGGTGAGAACAGATTGGACAATAATTTCCAAAAGGGAATTGGATAAATACTGGAAGGGAAAGTATTTGCAGAGCAATGGGAAAAGAGCAGGAGGGGGTGGGACTGATAAAATAGCTCAACCAAAGAGCCAGCAAAGGAACAATAGACCAAATGGCCTCCTTCTGTGCTGTATCGTTCTCTATGATTCTATCACTTTAAGGGGAAACTATCCTAATAAATAAGGGAGAAAGGAATAGGAGCCATAGATAGGGTGGGATGAAGGAGGGTGGGAGAGCAAAGACACCAGCAGAGACCAGTTGGGCCAAATGGCCTGTTTCTGTGCTATACGTTCTTTCTAATGCACTTGAGTAGAGAGTTCTCCTCACCATTGAAATGATCTTCCAATGCTTCCTGGAGCCTGCCTTGTGTTTTGGTGGAGAGCTGGTTGACAGTCTCGTACTGTTTAATCAGCTGGGTGACTCTGGTGCCCAGTCCCTCCAGCTCCGTGGAGTGATACTTACGACAGAGGCTGTTGAGATTCTCTCGAGCGGAGTCGATCCTGCTCTGCTGGTTGACCAGCTCCATGTCCAGTTCCTGCAACAACAGGACAAGATAATCAACAAGAAGTTGGCAAGACCGTTGAACGTGGCTGCGCTTCCTGCCTCCTCATTTCCTCCATACCTTCACTTTCCTCAGGTCCTCCGTGTCCCGGCTGTTGGTGCAAGCGGAGAGCGACTGCTCCACCGTGTGTAGCCAGTCGCTGAGTTTCTCGATGTAGCTCTCCATCTGCCTCTTCTGGTCGCTGAAATCTCTCAGCGTATCTTTGGCTGCCTCGGACACTTGCTGCGCATGTTCTAGCTTCTTCTGTGACTCAGCTTCCATTGCCTGTGGGTGTAGGACAGTGGTCGGTTAGAATATTCAGCAAAACACAGAGGAGAACGGAAGCAGGAAATGTATCCCTCGAGCCTGCTCTTCTCCTCAGTAAGATAGTAGCTGATCTGTATCCTCAACTCCCATTTACCCAGCTTGTTCCACATCCCTTGAAATGCTTCCCCTTACAAAAGATCTCAGTCTTGAAAGCTCCTATTGACACCCATCATTCACTGCTTTCTGGAATAGATAGGTCCAGATTTCCATCTACTTTGTGAGAAGAAATATTCCCACATTCCAACAGTGACTATACTTCATTGGCTATAAAGTGCTTTGGGATGCCCAACGTCATGAAAGGCACTATATAAATGCAAATCTTCCACTCTCTTCCCTGACAGTGGGCCTCTGAGTGGCCTAGCTCTAATTTTAAGATTATGCCCCATCAAATTCTTTAATCAGCGTAAACACCTCAATTCATATCAATCATCATTTACGGACTGTCAATTTGAGTCCAGGAAAGGGGATCAGAGTGAAAGTGTAGAGAAAATGAGTGAAGACTTGGAGAAAGTCAGCAGTACCTGGGGTCAGGGATGGCAGGAGATGGAAGTATGGGATGGAAGTTACGCAATGGATTAGCTCTGGTTGGAGTAATTGGAAGAAGTGCAGTGGAGTGTTACGTGATAGAAAAGTATCACTGAAACTGAAAGGAAGATTCTACAAGACAGTTGCGAGACCAGCCTTGTTATATCGTGCAGAAACTTGGGCAACATCAAGAAGAAAGGGACAATAACTGGATACTAATGAAATATGGATGCTGAGATCGATGTATGGGGTAATGAGAAAGGGCAAAATCAGGGAACAGTACATTAGGGGCTCAGTGAAGATTGTGGGAACATCGAAGGAAGTAACCGAGAAGAGATGGAAAATGGTAAGGTCATATGCTGCAGGGAGAGAGAGAGAGGAAACGTGGTGAGGCGAGTGATGGAGATGGGATGGCCCGGAAGAAGAAGAGGAGGGCCTAAGACCAGGTGGAGAGTTGGAATGGTGAGAGATTTAAATGCAGCAGGATTGGAAGAGGAATGGGAAGGAGAAGGGGAATCAACCAGCTTTGTGGAAACCCCGAGTAAAATGGGAGAAGCTGAAAGAAGAAGTAGAAACAAGTCAATCAGATCACCTCTTAATTTTCGATGCTTGAGTGAAGCCCCTTACTCTTAGAGAGCCTGATTGTTGTGAATGATAGGCCCTGATCAGATCCATGAATGTGACTGAATTACCATCCTGGTTGGGAGCACACAGTACAAACCTTTCAAATCCTTTCCTGATGGCTCAATGATATTAATTCAGGGAGCCCCACAGGGACAGGTAAGGTTCAGCACTGCAAGTCCAGCTCTGCATCCACACCCAGCAATGCAGCCTCGCAATTTCTGTCCTTGCATTTCATCGTAGAGCAAGAGCAAAGGTGGGGGGGGGTGGAATCATATAGAAAGCTTTCACTTACCTGCAGCACAGGTGGTGGCTCCTGACATTTGGATAACTCTGTCAGTTCACAGACTTTAGAATGTAGACTCTTGAGTTTCTCCCCTTTAATTTTGACCTCAGACTGCAAGTCAATAACAGAATGAAGTGTCAGTCGACTAATGGTCAGATCCGGTCAATGGAAAATCTAGGGCAGAATTTTACGTCCTGTGGGCGGGCACGCACCTGACCCAATCAGGCGTGAAATAGTGCGTGGTGATGTCGGGCGAGCGTCCCGATGTCATCGAGTGCTCACGCGACATTTCGGTTTGCAGGTGCGTGCGAGAGTCAGCAGGGCGCTCGCCAACAATTAAGAGGCTTATTAAGACCACTAAAGTATTAATAAAGAGAGATTTTTCGCTGCCCGTCCAACCTTACGGATGGCGGGCAGGCGAATCGCCAGGCGGCCTTTGCATTTTTGAGGAAACCTCATCCACGGACGGGGTGAGGTCTCCGACATTAATTTTAAAAAATAAAAATGTTTTGACATAAATTTTATTATGTCAATGTTCGTGTGAGTGAGGCCTATGTGGGGACTTTTTTTTTCAGATTTTCCAAATCTTTATGTTTGATTTTAAAATACTTCAGCTCCCTGAGGCAGCTCTCTGCCTTCAGGAAGCTTTCAGTGTGCGCTGCCCCAGCGCATGTGCAGACTTCAGCATTCGCCCTCCTCCCACTCCCACCTCCACCCCCACCCCCACTCCCACCCCGCCTTTCAGCGCACATTTCATGCTGGCTGGCCGTTAATTGGTCAGCCAGCGTGAAATCGCGATCAGGGGCCAATCGGACCATTTCCTGGCTCCGCCTGCCATGTCCGCCCGACCAGCCGAAAATCCTGCCCCGAGTGGCCTTTGAGCGGAAATGTTCTTGAAGGAATATTAAGCAATAAAGGAGAATGGAGTCAAACTATTTGATTTCAAAAGAGCTGAATACGGGGAAATGCAAAATTAGTTCCAAGAGGGTCTTTGAGGTGTGGACAGAAGGAAATTCCGCTGAGGTTCCAGTCAGAATCAAGTCTAACCGACAGACTGAAGGGCAACAATCACGATTTATGAGGGAGTTTAAATAGGGGTTTTACGGATAAGCAGAAGGTGATTCCATTGCAACCAAGAATCGCGTAGGACAAGTTAGGAGGTAATGAGAGCACAGGAACAGCAAGATTACTGAGAATATATTTCCACTTGTGGGAGTTTAAAACTAGGGGCCATAGATATAAGAGAGTCACCAATAAATCCAATAAAGAAGTCAGGAGAAACTTCTTTACCCAGAGAATGGTGAGAATGTGAAACTTGCTCCCACATGGAATAGCTGAAGTGAGTAGTATAGATACATTTAAGGGAAGCTAGATAAGTAATGAAGGAGAAAGGAATAGAGGAGTATGCTCATAGGATTTGATGAAGTAGGTGTGAGGGGGCTTCCGTAGAGCATAAAGACTGGCACAGATCTATTGGGCCAAATGGCCTGTTTCTGCACTGAAAAATTCTGAGTCATTCTAAAATATCTCCAGCACCAAGGTCTGGTGAACTAGGAAAGGGCAAAAGGTTCTGCCCAGTTTCATGTCAAAATTAAGGAGGCATTGAGGTTGGGCATTGTAAAGCAGGGTGCTATGGGCACAGGGTGAGATTCTGAGTGAGATGCAGGTTAGGCTTATCTGCTTGCTTAAGTCATTGCTGGGGTTTCGATTTTAACTCGAGGCATTTAACAGCACCAAAGAATGTGTCTTGATCTATTTGTAACTCTGACTCTTGCCACTTCCAAAGGGGCTTAACTCCAGGCGGCCAAAGCACATATCTGAATCAGGAGGTTAGCCCTTTTAATGTGCGAATTGGGGTCTTAGAGTCTACATGACAATCTCAATTGCCGTTTAATGAGAATACACACAGCTGCCGGTATCAGCTGGCCGTCCAACTGAAGGGGAGCCCACAGTTAAGTGTTTATTGTGGGGCCTCTGACACTTGTCTCGTGCTAATGAAAGAAGCGTGCCAGTTGACCAACTCTAAATCTTGCATCTCCTCCTCGCACAATTGCCAGGAGGAATTCCCAATTTCACGTCTTGGTTTAAGAATGCTTTTTTGGATGTTCGCCAGATTTAATTATTGATTCCCTATCTCACCCAAGCAAACTGACCACTGGGCAACAGTGACAATTGCACACCTTAACCCAGGACATTAGAGTAGCTCTTCATCACCCCGCCAGAAGCAACCTCATGCCATCTACCTGGAACTCCAGCAGTCTTGCTTCTGTTCTCTGGCTGTCGTTCAAGTTGCTAACCATTTCATTTAGTTCAGAGATAGAACTTTTGGACCATGTATCAACCTCTTCGCTGATGTTGAGCACATCTTCCCACATCGCAAGGCTCTTACTTAGCCTTTCAATGTTGTCATCCAGTCGCTCGGATACCTGTTAGGGGAGAGTGTACACAGTCAGCAGTTCATAAAATAGGTCATTCTATATACAGCAAAATCTTCTAGCCCTATCATTTTTTTGTATGTACAACCTATCAACACAGAAACAGTCAGGAGTTTATAAATATGAGGACTCTGACCAATGATTATGTAAGTTATGTCTAACAATGTGCAGTTTTCCAGCAGTTTAGAGATTTTTCGACAAGCATGAAGTGTCCATTACACTTGTATCTCATGGTTCAGGACCATTTTCTTTTCCCCTGAATAGAAATAACTGGCAATTCCCTGACAGGAAGTAGTTTTGGGTTGAAGACATCCAATGCCAGCTACCATACCTATGCTTGGGCTGTCCTGTGAATGAGGGAGCTGGCGGGAAATAGATGGCCTGAAAAGTTTCTCTCTCATTTCCATTAAAAAGGATTGCAGAAGAGGCCCAAAATAACAGAACAATGGATTATGCTTACATCTAGCCATTGGTCCAAGACGTTGTCCAGATCGTGTTTGAGTGACATTGGGTCACAGCCATGAATCTTCTTCAGTTCAGCCAACATCTGTTTAGCTTTTGAGGTGAATCCATCCAGTTGCTCCTGACTTCCGTTTAACTCGGACTTCGCCACTTCATGCTGACCAACAGACAAAAAGATTCAGAGAAAGACTTTATTCGACACTTGATCTCAACACTAAAGATGACCTGCCACACATTTTCTTCATTGGGACATCGGAGGAACATCCACAGATACAGGGCAAACAGGGGAAGTGGACTTTTAGAGAATTTAAGATGCAGGGTGGAATTTTCCGGCCCTGCCTACCGCCAGGATTGTCCAGTCCCGCCGAAATTCAACGGAATTTTGGCTGGGCTGCCGCGTCCCCTTCAGCAGGTCCTGCCACACAGCAGGGCCAGAAAATCCTGGCCTCGGTCTGTGACCAGTTTTTGTGACACATTGCAGGATTATTTCTAATGACCTAAACTGACCTGTGATGGTGGATTTAAGCATTTTAAAATCTATTACGCGGGTGAATGCATCACCGAATACCAAAAAAAATTTACAAATGCAGAATTTTGTCAGCCTTTCAAATACAGGCAGTGGCCGGGATTTTCTGGCCTAGTTGCAGGCAGGACCCGAATTGACTTGCGGCGGGACCGGAAGATCTCGGTGGCAGTCAGGCGTGGAAAATCCCGGAAAATCCCGCCAAGTGTCTCTTTGCGCTTGGGTTGCAACATGTTGAGGTGTCCACATCATTATCCATCACCCAAAGTTGAATCAAGGCTTCACTCACATGGTCAACACAAGCCAGGATTTATTAAGGATCATGGTCCTCACAACCCAAGGATTGTCCAAGCTTGTTGCTCCGAGCAACCACCAAGCAAGAGCTGAAACCAATAATTCAAGGACCACCTTGGCAGATTATGATTTTATGAAGTTGGAACGATAGGTGAGAACAAACAGAAGAAAGGACATTCAACAATGATCCTTATGAAAATGGTGAACATGTGCTACAATTCCAATGAGAAATTCAGGAAGAGGAACTATCTATTTGGATCAAGAAGCCCACATGTTTTTGGTTCATTTTATTCCCACTTTCTCACCATATCCCTCTTGTTCTAGAAGGACAACATTCAATTTCTTTTCTCCAATGACCTTCAATTTGTTTGTTCTCATCTTTCTATTCAGCTTCACAGATTTATTGCCTTGTAAAATATTTTGCACTCTCTACACTTTAGGTAGTATATGATAATAATTTGCAGATTCCAGGCGAACCATGGTATCAGGCAGTATGCTCTCAAACTTTCTAGCCTTTAAAATAGTGCCTCATTTTGTTGATGCCTAGTCAATGCATCATCTGAATAAAGAACCTAGAACACAGCGTACACGATATAAGGACAAGTGCTCTTCGTGACAGTATGGGCTGTAATCTAGCAGATCACAACTCAACCCTCCCCCTCACCAATTACAGAAACCAACAATGTCAGATTAGTGCCCATGCAGTGAAGATCAAAATTTACCCCTACAACATCTTCAAAATATTGAAATATCCAAAGATACTTCAGAAAAGTTAGTAAAATGACCCAATATTAAGAGGTGGTGTGAGATAGATGGTGGCTTTTGAAGGAGGGGAGAAAGGGGTATTAAGGAGAGCCCTCTTGGAGTGTAAGGTGAGATGGAATTCATCTGCATCCTGATTAGGCATGTGAGTCGCAAACTGCGTCCACATCAGCTCCATTGAGGTGGGCAGCATGTAAATTAGCTGCTGCCACCTCAATACCACGATTGTAGTGAAGGACCAACCATCTGCCGTGATTCTGGCTGCTTCGGCACAGGGCCTGAACAGTGTCCTGAGAACATATGATACAACCAGCCTTGTGTTCTTAAAGGCAGTCTGACCCTCTTAAAGGGAAGCTGCACCGAATATTATTGCTGCAATTTAAAACAAGGCAAATGGAACATCAGGCCATTCCAGGGTGACAGATATGGGGCTGAATTTTTCCATCAGCGAGCTGGGGGCAGGGCCTGCTCACCGACGTGAAAATGACGCGGGATGACATCAGGCGGAACCCCCGACATCATCCCACCCCATTTAAATATTCAGGAAAGTGGTCGGACAGCACGATCAGTTGTCCGCCCACTGACCTGTCAATGGCCAATTGAGGCCATTGACAGGGTAGTTAAAACAATTAAAGGCCCTGCCTGTCCAACCTTAAGGTGGGTGGGCAGGCCAGGAGCCCCAGCGGGATCTAGAAAAAACATGAAACCTCATCCACCGGTAGGATGAAGTTTCATGTCGGTTTTAAAAAAGTTTAATAAAGTTTTTGCGCACTTTATTAACACGTCCCATCTCGTGTGACATTGTCACATGAGGGGGACATGTTAATGATTTTTTTATTTTTCTATTTTTACACTTTGACAACCTTTCAGCGATCTCCGAGACAGCACTTAGCCTCAGGGGGATGTGCACTTTCTTGTGCGCATGCACAAAACAGCGCACTCTCGCATTTGGGGAATGCTCCCCCCACCCACACAGGAAGCGCATAGCACTTCCCGTCGGGCGTCACGCGGGCAGTGGGGCCCGCTTCGGCGGCAGCAATCGGCTGCCCCCCCGCCGCCAAGTCAGTCGGGCCCGCCCGCCTGTCAAGGGCAAAATTCAGCCCATGATGTTGGGCAGCCAGGAGGCCCACCATCAGAAGGGGTTGGAAACAGGTTACCAGGGAAATGTGTGGCCCTGACAACCTGGGAGGAGTGCCACACGAAAGTCTAATGACCTCATGCAGGTGGTCAAGAATGCATCTTCGCATGACATCGCCCACCGCTCCACCAGCCTCTCAGGCTGCTCACTGCACCACAGCCCCATTACGCACCCAGCAGCACTTCCTGGCACTCAGGACTCAGGTCAAACACCCAGGTGCTTCACCTCACTCTCGTGCACCGATCCATGCTACCAGTCTCACATGCACTACTCACTGCCCCCACATACCTTCAGCTATTCAGCTATGGCAGGCACATCACTTAAACACAATGTTACGCAGTCACTGACATTCTGCCTGCTCTTTTGTCTGACAAGGTGGCACTCAATAGAAGAGAGCAGAGCAGAACCAGCAGAGAACAATGATGCCTGCACCTCCTGAGCCCCAAGGAGAAGATGGCTTTCAGCATCATGAGGCAGCTGCAACAAAGCCTCTATCATCAGCCATTGTGAAGAATATGGAGGGTGACTGTTTGTTCCTCCCTTATTCCCCTTCTCAACTCCCAACTCATCCTCAGTCCTGAGGTCTGGGTTGATGAGCAAGCTGCTAATGGTCAGTCTATGGACCTCTTGATTACAACCCCACTCCCTTCCCTCACACCAACCTTCCTCTCCTGGTTTTCTGCTTTACAACACCCAAGAACTGGCACCTGACCAGCCACAGCATCTCGAGGAGGAGGAGGAGGAGGAAAGAGCACCAGCTCAACACTCATGATGAGGCTCTCTCTCATGATCCGACACTCACAGCCTCCAGCTCAGGAAGTGGAACCGTACTGACCTTGGAGGCTTGTGTAGAATTAGGACCAGCACAGGGTGAGTCAACCAGGCAAGACTGGGCTGCAGCCACGCCAGGGCCAAAGGGTGCTGCTTTTTGCCATCTCCCCGGAGGACAAGATCGCAGCTGTGTTCTGCTGCAGAATATTCAGGCGAGGACCTCAAAGAGGGCGGCATACTGTAGAACGTTGATGGGTACGTACACGGAGATGCTGGGTCCATTGGCCGGCCTATCAGGTAGTCTCCCGTCAATCTCAAGGAGCATAGAGGAGTGTGGCTCCAAGTTGGCAGAGGGTATCACACAGAGCTTGCCCTCTCTGCAGCCTCTGCTCTATTTCCCTGACGTGCTGCAGACCCAGAGGCGTAGCACCTGCAGTCACCAGGCCTGTGGCAGCCTGTGTGTGGACAGGTCCACAACTCCCTGCCCCATGTCGGGATGCAGCAACACTCACTGGCAAGTCCAGGAGCTCACCACAGTGCCTCTAGAAACATTCCACAAAAGTTTGCAACAGGAGAGGTTCTTCAAAACTACCTTGCCTGCAAGTTGAGTGCCTGGCTCTTCAAAAAGCCTGGGTGTAGGCCCATCTTGCAGCTCACTGCCTTTTTCTTTTGCACAGTGATGCGCAAATTAATTCAACAGAACTTCACGGTTCAAGTCTGTATTCACATCTACTGGTAGGGTTGTGTGACACCAGGATTGCTTCCAATGCAGGCTGCACCAGAAAGAAGCAGCTGGCTGCACAATGCGCACCTTCAGGAGGGTACAAGCACTTTGGGTTGCCAACACTCCAGGATTGGCCTGGAGTCTCCAGGATTTGAAGATCAGTCTCCAGGACATTGCTATGTACAACCCTGGAGTAAAACCATCAAGACATTTGAAAAGATTGTTACTTTGTCATTTTCTTGGAACATTTCTCTTTACCAGATATAAAAATATTGGAAATAGGAAAAAAAATGCAAACATCACCCATTTGGAAATGAGTCGTTTTGCTTTCCAATTGGTCTAGGAAGGCAGTGTATCACAAGGATGGATGTGTTGTCCGGCTAATGGCTGGAGCTGGAGCTTGGAGGCAGGTCATGTGCTGAAGCCTCCAGGAATACATTTAATCACAGTTGGCAACCCTGGTGGCGCTTCAGAAACCAAATTTGCAAATGTTTCTTTGGTTACAACACCATGTATTGGATCCTCAGTTTGAACATCAGAGCTGGTTACGAATGATATTTCAATTCTGGATTAACCAAGGGAGCCCATTCCTAATGGTTGTGCACCAGAGGAAGGAGAGACACACCTGAAAAGTACATCACAATGTGTGTTACAGCATATGTAGTCTGCATGGAGGTCACCACAGACTGAATCGATCAGTTAAGAATACTGACAGACGGGAAAGCGATGTGAAAATCCCCAAAATCATTATTTGAATTTGTAACTGTTTGATGTTAGGATTCTGTTAAAATGTGTTCTGACTCTGTAGGGCAACTCATGGAAGCTGATGATTAATGGGATATAGCAACACATACCCTAGACAGCGTTCTCCTTACGTCTTCCTGATCCAATAGATTTGATTTGATCAAAGCTACAGCTTCAGAATTTTCAATCACTTTGAGAAGAGCAGACTTTGAACTCTGGTAGTTCCTCATGAGGCCAACTAGGAAGCAGCCCTGTTCCTGACTGTAAAGAAGAAACAGTGATTCAGTGCGACATGTAGCTGGAGGGGAGGATAAACGTACCTCATTCACGTATTCCACAGAGAGCCCTTCAATAAAAATCTGTAGTCTATCTTGAGGTAGAGTTTCCACGCGGCATTCTCCTAATCTCCTGAAGTAACATTGGTGGAAATTGGTGGAAATCGCAGAGAAACAGAGCAAACAGCTTTGGCAATTCCCCTCCTGGGCACTGGGAGACCCACCCCCTGTAGAAAATTCTACCACATAATGTAGGACACATTATTCCCATCCATAAGTATTACTGCCATTGTTGTGAGCATTTCCCATTCAATTTTGCTAAGTCAAGAAAATATAAATCTGTGACATACTCAAAATAAAGGCTGTGTAAATAAATGGCAGCCCACACAAAATTAAGCCGTGTGCGACTAATTTGGTCATCCAGTATCTAATTCAACTTAAAATACATTTAAATTATTGAAGTTTTGCACATCTTTATTCATGTGGTGAATTTAGTTACGCTGAAGATAAAAATAACCTGAATTAGTCATGAATCAGTGAGATAATGCAACCTCTCTTCTGATTCATTATTACTGTACTCACATGTCATTGATCAGCTTTTTGGTGTCATTCCAGGTCACCTCCAACAGGTTAATTTCTTTCTCAGCTTCCACAGCTAAAACCTTATCCCTCTGAGCCAGTTGTTTCGCTTTGTCCATCAGCCACTGCAGCTCATGCTGCTGGGCGCCGAGATCTTCCTCAAATTGATTAAACAACCTCAACCTACAGAAGGTAAAGAAATTCTCTAGTTAGGCTCAAGCATCTCAGCGAGGTCCAGGTTTTAAAATTTCCCCAACTCTCCTTCGAGTTTCAAACTGTAAGTGTTTGGATATTTTAAGTCAACAAGGCACCGATTTGTAACTGCCTTCGTTTCATATCTCTTGACCCCCTTATCCAACAAAAATCTATTGATCTCCATCTTATAAATTCCAAATGACCCACAGCATCCACAGCCCATTGAGCCAGTGAATCCCTGGTTTCCAATACGTATTGAGTGAAAGAGTTCTTCCTGATTTCATTCCTAATCAGCCTCACTCTAATTTTAAGATTATGCCTCCTTCTCTGGCTTCCCCAATCTGTGGATATAGTTTCTCTGTATCTACCCTACCAAATCCCTTAAACATTTTATATTCCATGATTAAAGACACTCAAAGGAATCTAACCTGTCCTCTTAATTTAACTATTTTATTTTTGGTATTATCCTGGTTCTTCATTGCTACACCCCCTCCAAAGCCAATATATATCCTTCCTGAAGTGCAGTGTTCAAAATAAATGAATGCAGCACTATTGAGAAAAAGGCCAATATTCCACTAGCCTTTTTGATTACCTTTTGTAGTAGGTTTTACTGATTTGTGTACAGGCTCCTAAATCCTCCACAGACCTAGTCTGCTTGGATTTAAAATGGATGACCCCACACTGAATTCCAATGAGCATTGACTCACTTAGTCTTTGCAACTGCCTGCTCCCATTTAACTTATTCTTTCATGAGATGTGGGCATCACCCACATTATTGTCCACCCCTAATTACCAGCCATTGCAGGGGGTCAGCTGAGAGTCAACTACATTACTGTGGATCAGATTTCCTTCACTAAAGGGAGAACATTAGTGAACCAGATGGGTTTTTACAACAATTGATAGTAGTTTCAGGGTTACTATTACTTGTTTAATACCAGATTTTTTTTTAAAGTTCCACCAGCTGCTGTGGTGGGATTTGAACCTATCTTCCCAGGGCTCTGGGTGACTAGTCCAGTGACATTACCACTACACCACCATTGCCCACAGCCTATTGCATCTCCTAACTTAGTGTCATCTGCAAACATGGATAGATAACTCTCCATTCCTTCATCCAAAGTATTAATACATACTAGAGAAAGAAAGGCTTGCATTTATATGGTGCTTTTCATGATCACTGGACATCTCAAAGTGCTTTACGGACAATGAAGCATTTTCTGAAGTGTAGCTGTTGTTGTAATGTAGGAAATGCTGCAGCCACTTTGTGCACAGCAAGGTCCCACAAAGTAATGTGATAATGGGCAGATAATTTTTTTTGTGGTGCTGATTAAGGGGTTATTATTAGCCAGTATACCTGGGATAACTTCCCTGTTCTTCGAAATAGTGCCATGGGAACTTTTACATCCACCCGAATTGGTAAATGGAGCCTCATATTAACGTCTCATCCAAAAGATGGCACCTCCGACAGTGCAGCACTCCCTCAGTACTGAACTGGAGTGTCAGCCTTGATTTTTGTGCTCAAGCCCGGGAGTGGGACTTGAACCCAACACCTTGCGATTCAGAGGCAAACGAACTATGAACAGTGCCACATCTGTGAAAAGCTGAGGCCCCAAAACAGATCCCTAAAGGAACACCACTGTCACAACCCATCAAACAAAGCGCACTCCCTTAATCCATATTCGATATCTCCTACCTCCCAACCAACCCATGAGCCTGGAACTGCTCACACGTGAACACACCAGCCTAAACCCAAAACCACACATACAGGAAAATCTCCATTGGGATCTGGGTGATCTTTAGAGCTGATTCCTGAGCAGAGTGCTACTTGTAACTGGAATCTTGTAAGTGGGATCTTAAAGTTTTCTAAAGGGAGGGATTATATTTATATAGCATCCTATAACAGGGTGTCCCAAAGTGTTTGACTATGGGCTCAATTTTGCCTTTTCGACGGGATGAAGGAGGCGGGACAGAAAGTGAGTGGTCTGTTCACCCCCGCACCCCTCCCCAACCATCTCAGCTCAGCAAATCAAGTGTCAGATGGCCGATTAAAGGCTGCCCACCAAGAAGGCAGCCAATCAGCGATGTGAAAGGGGGCTCCGCGCCCAATCGGGAATCTAGGCCGGGAGGTCATGAGGGTCAGGGGTTATGCCGTGAACAGGAAGTCACACACGGCCACCAATTTAAAGGCCCCCCTGCTTGAGCAGCCTCTCCTTATTTCTTATGGCAGCCTCCAAAAAGTGAATAAATGGAGTCAAAAAACATATAGACAGCAGCCATCTTCACTAGCAGACTCTGCTGCCACATGCAGCCATGGTCCCAGTGGCAGGCCTTTTATTCTGCCTTTGTGCTGCCTCATCATGCCTAGCGCAAATCACTCCCAAACATTTTCCCATCCAACACCTGAAAAATGGAGTGGCGAATGAAAGACTACCGACAAATGGCTCTTTAACAAGCTCGATAGCAGCTCTGAAGCGTCTTCACATGGACTCGAAATGTTAACTCTGATTCTCTCTCCACAGATGCTGTCAGACCTGCTGAGGTTTTCCAGCATTTTCTGTTTTTTATTTCAGATGTCCATCGCCTGCAGTATTTTGCTTATATCGGCAGCTCATTAATTGGTTATTTCTAAATGGCCAAAGGGCTTCCAATTTCCACGCCTGCTCATCATCTTTGATTTCAGAGCCTGGCGTGATGATGTCTGATAGCCAACCCAACATCATCGGGCTGTATCTTAACTACGCGCAGTTTGGGTGTTTGTGTGTGTGTGTGTGTGTGTGTGTGTATCTCTCTCTCCTCTGTGTGTGTGTGTGTGTGTGATCTGAGCTTGATCTGCAGCTGTTAAATTCCAGCCCTATATTTCACTGGCAAACACAACAGCCAATTTGCACATAGCAAACTCGCAGAAACAGAGAATCAGATGAATGACCTCATCTCTTTTTGGTTGAGGGATAATGCTGACCAGGACACCAGGTAGAACTTACCTACTTTTCTTCAAAAAGTGCCAAGGGATATTTTATGAATACTTGAGAGGGAAAGGCAAGGCATAGGTTTAATGCCTCATCTGAAAGACAACGTCTTTGACAATGCAGCACCCCCTCGACACTGCACTGGAGTGTCAGTGTGGATCATGTACTCATCCCTCTGGAATGGGGCTCGATCTCACAGGCTAGTTCCAAGCTTAAAGCTGTGTCCCTTTGTCCTGGGCTCCCCACCAGAAAATTTACCTTATAAACTCCTTTTATCATCTTAAAAAGTGCAATCCCATCGCCCCTCAACCTTCCCTTCTCTAGGGGACACAAACCTGTAAGACCATAACATTCCTGAGTGGGGCCTGGAAGATTAGGAGCGTTTCTCCAGACTCCACAGAGAAAGTCTCAGATCCCCTGTCCTGAGTTTGTGAAACATTGGGATATAAATGCAAGTGCTTTCCTTCTTTAATCCAGAATGAACCAGTTAGCAATAAACATGTTTAAAAGAATTAGAAGCTAACTGTGTGTTAGCACTTTCAGAATAAAACTCACAATGTGTTATATAGCAGCAGAAAGTGAGGTCTGTACAGTATTCCTGTACAAGCTGGCACTGAATTCATTCCTTCAAGGAATGAGCTATTTGCTTCAATGACTCAACAGACCTTGAAATAAATCAGTTTGCCAGCTTGTTGAATGAGGTTCAATTGCTTGGCTTTGAAAGATTACTCCAGTTACGTACAATAATTGAATCCCTTTGTTACCTTACTTCAGGTAGAATCAAAGGGCTCATTGTTTATACCAGGATGATGACAATACCCTCGTTTGAGTGGTATAGACTTTTGAATTAAACTCTTTATGTCAGAGGGCTTTCAGAATAAGGTACAAAGAATGGGTGATGGCAGAATGAGTTTAAAGTAGATCAAATATGACTCCAACTCTAAACATTTTTCTCTCCAATATTTGACGTGGTTAAAGTCCACGAGGAAACCAGTGTGACCTTTGTTGTTTCTATCAGCTAAAAACAGCACTATTCTATAAATTCATTTTATAACCATGCTTTTATCATTTGTGTCCAATATTGTACCCAGCACAGCCCCTTGGAGTATATTTACCTGAGTTGTAAAGCTGGCAGAGTAGGCTCTTTCAAACCCGCATTGTCTGCCTTTTCTTCAATGTCTTCAATGGTCTTCAACAACCGCTCCTTGCGCTCTTTAAATGATTTCCACAGGGAGTTGAGTGCTTCGGCCTCACTTTGCTTGGTGCCCAGGAGGTTCTGGACAAACTCCAGTTCTGCCTCTAATCCTTCAGCCAAGGCCCTACAGGAGGTCCTGGAGTCAGAACCCACATCCTTCAGATGGCACTGAGCTTTACTGATGAGGGCATCAAGGGCTGTAGCTTGGGAATCCAATTGTTTAATGTCTGGCGTCACGTCACCCAGCTCCTTATCCAGCAGCTCCGTCTTCACCTTGTCCCAGTTAGTTGCTGTCTCAACCGTCTTCCTAATCCTGTGAAGCACGTTTCCTGTAACTCTGTGGGTCTCCAGGAAAGAAGCCAGCTGTCTGAGGACTTCTTTCCTTCGCTCAACAACCTGATTGGCTTCCTGGAAAAGTTGAAAGCACTCCTCGGTCTTGCTGTGGAGAAGCTGGTCCGCTGGTTCACACAAGGAGCACAGATAGTCCACCTGGTCCTTCAGGCTTTGTTGCTCAGCACACTGCTGCTCTACAGCTCCCGCCTGGTCCTACACATTGAGACAACAGGACAAGAATTACAAAGGGTTAACTCAAGGGGGTGGAAGTTTGGTTACAGATATATAAAGCTCTGGCTAGACCCCATTTAGAGTACTTTGTTCAGTTCTGGGTACCACACCCCAGCAAGGGTATAGTGGCCTTGGAGGAGCTGCCGGCAGATTCACCAGAATGATACCTGGGATAAAAGGGTTAAATTGATGAAGAGTGATTACATAGATTGGGCTCGTGTTTCCCTGAGTATAGAAAATTAGGAGGTGATCAAATTGAGGTGTTTAATTTGATTAAAGGATTTTATAAGAGAAACCGTCAGCCCCTCGAGCCTGTTCCACTATTCAATTAGATCATGACTGATCTCTGTCTTAACTTTATCTACCTGCCTTGGTTCCTTAACTCCAATAAAAGTCTGTCAAAGACAGTTGTGAAATTTCAACTGACCAAGCCACAATGGCTTTTGAATGGAAAGAGTTCCGGATTTGTGTGAAGATGTCCATCCTGACATCAAACCAAAACTCCTAGCTCCAAGCTTAAAGCCATGTCTCATTGTCCTGGGCTCCCCACCAGAACATTTACCTTGCCAGCTACTTTCATCATCTTAAACAGTGCAATCACATCATCCCTCAGCCTTCCATACACAAGGGAGCACAAACCTGTAAGACCAGAACATCCCTGAGAGGGGCCTGGAAGATTCTCCAGGCTCCACAGAGAAAGTCTTGGATCCCAGATTGTCCCAGATTGCTCCTCGCACTCCCCATCCGCTTTCCTCCTGGAAATCCCCTCTCTGCTACTTACCTACAACCGGGGAAGTGGCTAACGAGTTCCCGACTTAGCAATCACTCTGTGTCCTCCTGCTACTTGCTCTGTGTAGATCAATGGTGTTCAAATGAAGCCTGGCAGTTAAAAAAGCCCAGGCCTGATGTTAGGCCAGCAAGAGCATTTTGCTCCTAGTACACCAACCACCTGTCTGAATCTCACGCCGGATTAAAAATTGACCGCATAGAATTAAAAATGGCTTTTGTTGAGAGTTGCAAACCTCAGAAACGAGGACTAAATCTTTGCTTTTACCTTAGTCCCATTGCATTTCATTCATTTGTTCTGATTTTTCGTTGACCGAAAGACCTTTTAATAATTGTGACAGTGAACCCGGCCACTGAGTTTATCCGTCATTTACTCCAAACCTACTCCCAGAGGCAGGCCCAATCTCACCAGAAATATTGGTTTTCGAGTGCTGAGATGTTGGATTACATCCAGTCCACAGTCCATTAGGGGGTTCTGTTGCCTGAAGATCACCTCACATAGTGGTAGACAAGCTTTTTTTTTTATTCATTCACGGGATGTGGGCTTCGCTGGCTGGGCCAGCATTTATTGCCCATCCCTAGTTGCCATGAGAAGGTGGTGGGGAACTGCCATCTTGAGCCGCTGCAGTCCATGTGGTGTAGATACACCCACAGTGCTGTTGGGGAGGGAGTTCCAGGATTTTGACCCAGCAACAGTGAAGGAAGTGCAATTTATTTCCAAGTCAGGATGGTGAGTGGCTTGGAGGGGAACATCCAGATGGTTGTGTTCCCATCTATCTGCTGCCCTTGTCCTTCTAGATGGTAGTGGTCATTGATTTGGAAGGTGCTGTCTAAGAAGCCTTCATGAATTCCTGCATTACATCTTGTAGATGGTACACACTGCTGCCACTGTGCTCAGTGGTGGAGGGAATGAATGTTTGTGGACATGGTGCCAATCAAGCATGCTGCTTTGTCCTGGAGTCCTTCTGGAGTGTTGTGGGAGCTGCATTCATTCAGGCAAGTGGGAAGTATTCCATCACACTCCTAACTTGTGCCTTATAGATGGTGGACAGGCTTTCGGGAGTCAGGAGGTGAGTTACTCATTGCAGGGTTCCTAGTCTCTGACCTGCTCTTGTAGCCACATAGTTATATGGCTAGTCCAGTTCAGTTTCTGGTCAATGGTAACCCCCAGGATGTTGATAGTGGGGGATTCAGTGATGGTAATGCCATTGAGGGGCGATGGTTAGATTCTCTCTAGCTGGAGATGGTCATTGCCTGGCACTTGTGTGGCATGTTGTTACTTGTCACTTGTCAGCCAAGTCTGGATATTATCCAGGTCTTGCTGCATTTGGACATGGACTGCTTCAGTATCTGAGGAGTCACGAACGATGTTGAACATTGTGTTATCATCTGCGAACATCCCCACTTCTGACCTTATGATGGAAGGAAGGTCACTGATGCAGCAGCTGAAGATGGTTTTGCAGAGGATACTACCCTGAGGAACTCCTGCAGTGATGTCCTGGCACTGGGGTGACTGACCTCCAACAAACACAATCATCTTCCTTTGTGCTAGGCATGCTTACAGAGCAATGAACTGGCAAGTGAATTAGAAGAAGTCTCACGAGGATCTGACCAGCATCATTTGATTCATGGGGCTTTCAATTTGCTATAAACTTTAGTTTCAGGCTTGAAAGTTGGATATACTGAGGAGGAGAAGCGAGAATAGGATAAGTCTTAATCTTGCCCTGTAAGCTGCATCCAAGATAGAAGTGCTAACTCATGATCTTCTTCCCAGATGGACGATGCGCAATCAGACGTTCAGTTAAGTCAGGAATAAAATAAAAATAACTAGCTTGCATTTATGTAACACTTTTCACAACCACAGGAGGCCCCAAGCTGCTTCGCAGCCAATGTGAAATGTAGTCACTGTTGTGATGTAGGAAATACAGCCACTAATTTGCAGATAGCAAGATCTCACAAACAGCATTGTGATAATAACCTAAGACCCAGATTTTCACCATTACTGAGATCCTGGAAATAGCCAAATTTTTTAAGTCCCAAAGCCGGTGAGGCTGAAGTGAGGCTGGGGCTCATATATGTGCAAATCGCGGAGGAAGCTTGCCATTTAAATCACTGGCTGCCTGCACTGGCTTGCAATTTATGAACCCAAGCTGCGTGAATCCTGGAATGCACAGAGCAGACCAGGTAAGAGGAGGTCTGAACTTGATGGATTATTCGAATAGCCAAATTACCCCTATGGACAGGTAAGGTACCCCTTTGGATTGGGTCCTGGGACACCTTCGGGAGAGCTAAGGGACCCTTTGGGATTGTTAGAATGAAACATGATTATACAATATTTTACGCACAAACTCATTGAAATTGTCCAGCCGTCAAGGAACTGTCCAACTGTCAGGGAATTGGTCCTGCTGTCAAGGAACAGTCCAGCTTTGCAGGAAGGTTCAAAGCTGTCCAGGAAGTGTACAAGGATACTAGGTGAGTTGGTATGGAGAGGGTAAGGGAAAAGGGTGGTGTTGGGGGAGGGCATGGGTTGCCATAGATTGGCATGGATGGGGCAAAGGGAGTTGGCTGGGAGTTTGAAGGATGGAGGGATTTTTTTTTTAATGTGCTTAAACACAGTGCCAGAGCACAGAGACAGGCCTTGCATCCAGCCTGCCTCTGCACCTGGCAGCCTCTGCACTCGTCTTGGGGTTGCCCGCCCCAACTCCTACTTCAGCCACTCTGCCTTCCCCTCCCCTGCACCCCGCCCCCCACCCCCCAAACCAACATCAACCAAAACTCCGAGCTGTGGATGGACATATTACAGATCGAGTTCGCCGAGCTGGGAAATCTCCTGAGTCTGTGCACTCGACCCAGGGATAATAGTCTGGGCCTAAGTGATGCCTGAGGGGTATATATTTGCCAGGATTCCAGGGAGAATTCCCCTGTCTACTTCAAAATAGTGCCTATGGAAATTTTACATCCATCTGAGAGGGCAGTTTGATGTCTCATCCTAACGGCGGCATCTTGGACAATGTAGCACTCCCTCAGTGCTATACTGAAGTATCAGGCTATATCATGGGCAGAATTTGATTGAGGCGTCGGGGGTCTCCCCTGCTGGCTAGACAGCCGGCGAGAGATCCACGCTGCCTCTTTTCGGGAGGACCCGCCAAACCAGCGGTGGGTCTTCCCCTGGAATCACAACCCTGAAGGTGGCAGTCCCACCTACTGAGATCTGCCAGCCAATCAGAGGCCAGCAGCTATTGTGCTCAGCGGCTGCTGTCGGAAGGAGGGGCGCCAGAGTCCCAGGATCGCAGAGCGACCCGGGCCAAAAGTAATTAATGTTGGGGGGGGCGTGGTTTCATGGGGTGGGGGTCATGGGAAGAAGTCTGCATGGGTCTCTGCACCAAGGGAAGGAAGGCTCTCAGCCACCAGCCAACCTTCCCGACATCCAGTCCCTTGATCAGGCACTGAGTGCCTTTGGTCGAGGGCACTCCCGCCATCCTCCTACCCCTCCAGGTGACAAGCTGGCCACACATGACCTGTCAAGCACGCCGCATGGTGACTGGCTCACCAGCAGCTGGATTCATACCAGTGGCAGTGGGATGAGGTCCTAAGTGGTCATTAATTGGCTACTAAAAGGCCTCAGTTGGCACCAGGGCGGAAGGGTATCCATAGGCCTTCCCACCCCTTACCACATGGACTGCAGCAGTTCAAGGAGACAGCTCACCACCACCTTCTCAAGGGCAATTAGGGATGGGCAATAAATGCTGGCCCAGCCAGCGACCTCCACATCCCATGAATGAATAAAAAGAAAACCCAGAACTCAATTCTGGGTGGAGGCGGGAAGGCGGCAGAGTTCCACCACACTACCAGCCCGCCCAAGTTAATACCACCTACACCCGTCCCCACCCCCCCACCCCCCCCAACCCCCCTCCACCCCCAAGCTCATCACCAGCGAGAGCACAAGATTCTGGCCCGTGTCTCTGGAGTGTGGCTGGAGCCCACAAACATTGACTCAAGAGGTAAAGGTGCTATCACTGAGCCAAGGCTGGTACATCTACTCACCTACTGCACATGGAAGGGCACAGACATTGGGATCCTATCAGTCTGCATTAAAACTGAGGCAATCATGTTATCACTGAGCTAAGGGTCATTGTTTGGTGTAACAGCTACAGTGCAGGCATGAGATGGGTCAGGAGCTTAAATCCCACCATGGCAAATTATGAAGCTAAATTGAATAAATCTAGAAAGTTGCACAGTTTTGAAAACATGTAAAAGGATGTATTCTCAGGATGTGGGCATTGCTGGCTAGGCTGGTATTTATTGCCCGTCCCTAGCCACCTTGATAAAGTGTAATACAACTGCGTGGCTTGCTAGGCCACTTCAAAGGGCATTCAGGAGTCCACCACATTGGTGTGGGACTGGCATCACATGTAGGGCTGAAGGTGGCAGATTTCCTTCTCTAAAAGGGATTAGTGAACGAGCTGGATTTTTAACGACAGTCAGACAGCTGCACTGTCACTCTCACTGACACCAGTTTCTCATGTCCAGATTTTTAAACTGGATTCAAATTCTCAAACTTCTATGGGCAACTTGAACTCCTGATCTCTGGATCGCAGGTCAGAGAATGTAACCACTGTGTTAACATCCTCTCTATTATCAGAACCCCAAGTCGTTTGTACGTTTCAATGATGTTAACAGCCCTAGTTATCTGCACTGTGTTCTTAAGAGGCTGCGCGTTTGTTGAAAATGGTCTGGGAAATCTGTCTGCAACAGAAACCACCGTCGCATCCCTCGAGTGTGAACTCATATTGAAAATCACGTTTCTCTGTCTCTTGTCTTGCTCAGTGAGACACGGGGCAGTCCCTTTGTCAAACAAACACCTTAATCACAAAATATAAAAACAGAAAATGCTGTAAACGCTCGGCTGGTCAGGCAGTATCTGTGTCGTGATGGAAGGCCGTCAACCTGAAACATTAACTCTGCTTCTCCCTCCGTCGATGCTGCCCCGCCTGCTGAGTGTCCCCGGCATTTTCGGTTCACCATTTCAGATTTCCAGCATCCACTGTAATTTGTTTACTTTTTCTAATTATGTCACTTGACTAATCACTAGATCAGATTTAAAGTTTAAAGTTATAGAACCATTGAATTATAGAATGGTTACAGCAAAGGAGGCCATTTGGCCCATCGTGTCTGTGCTGGCTCACTGCAAGGGCAACTCAGCTAGTGCCATTCGCACCTTTTCCTCGTGGACCGACAAATGTTTTTTCTTCAAATAATTATCCAATTCCCTTTTGGAAGCCACACTTGACCCTATCTCCACCACACTCTCAAGCAGTTCATTCCAGAGCCTAACCATTCGCTGTATTAAAAGGTTTTTTCCTCATGTTACCGTTGGTTCCTTTGCCATTCTGCTGAAATTGGTGTCTTCTGGTTCTCAATCCCTTCTGCCAAGGGAAATGTTTCTCCCTACCTACTCTGTCTGGACCTCTCATGATTTTGAACACCTCTTTCAAATCTCCACTCAACCTTCTCTTCTGTAAAAGGAACAGCCCCAGCTTCTCCAACATATCCCCCTCTCTGAAGCCCCTCATCCCCAGAAGAGGCTTTGATAAGATAAGTGGGGGGAAAAAACACTATTTCCATTGTCAACAAAGAAAATGGAGCTGGTGTAAATTGAGCTACCAGTCGAGAACCCCGCTTCCGCCAAGGCCCACTTAACAACATTTTTTTTCAAAAATATAGGGACCTTCAGAATTTTACCTTTATGTGATTCAAAGCAGGTTGCAGATCAGTGGAACTGATCTCAGAAGTCGACTGCAGGCCACTTAGAAAGCGGTCAACCCAGAAAGAAAACTTTAACAAGCATTCATCAAACTGCTGATGTTTTTCGATTGCCTCCTCAAGGAAACGAATCCTGTGGAACAAAAGCAATGTTACGTAATTAGAGCGCAGGGTTAGAATATTCCAGCTCCTTTGTTCACTCAACAAACTGTATTGGTGTGGAACTGAAGTCACACTGAGGTCAGAACAGGTAAGGAGTGTAAATTTCCCTTGTAAAAAGGACATCAGGGAACCAGTTGGGCTGTTAAAAATGATCAATGGCCTAATTTTACAAATTCAGAATATTTCTCCTCCAACTGCCATGGAGCTCTCGCTCTCTGGATAATTTGTCCAGGCCTCGAGGCTACTAGTCCACTAACACAGCCATTAACCATATCGAGCCCTCACATTTGGGCAACTTAGGCTGGGATTTTTTCCAGCCCCGCCCACCATGGCAACTTCTGGTCCCGCCCAAAGTCAATGGACTTTTGGCTGGCCTGCCACATCCCCAGCAGCGTGTCCCACCATGGCGGGGCCAGAAAATCCTGGCCTTAGTGCCAGCCTTAGAATCACGGAATGGTTACAGCACAGGAGGCAGCCATTTTGCCTGTTGTGTCTACGCTGGCCCTCTGCAAGAGCAGCTCAGCTAGTCCCATTACCCCTCCTTTTCCCCATAGCCTGCAAATGTTCTCTCTTCAGATAATTATCCAATTCCCTTTTGAAAGCCTGGATTAATCTGCTTCCACCGCCCTCTCAGGTTGCAGTGCATTTCCAAGCCTAACACTTTTCCTGTTGTCACTGTTGCTCCTTTTACCAAGCGCCTTAAATCAGTGCCCTCTGTTTCCCGACTCTTCCGCCAATGGGAACAGTTTCTCTCTATCTACCCTGCACAGACCCCTCATGATTTTGAGCATCTCTATCAAATCTCCTCTTCTCCAAGGAGAACAGCCCCAGTCTATCCATGTAACTGAAGTTCCTCGTCCCAGGAAACTTTCTCGTGAATCTTTTCTGCATCCTCTCTAATGCCTTCACATCCTTCCTAAAGTGTGATAGCCAGAACTGGACGCAATACTCCAGTTGAGGCTGACCCAGTGTTTTATACAGATCCATCACAGAAAGCAAACATGACCTCTTAAGTTCAACTGAAAAATTATTGATGTAAAAAGATTAATTTCAAGCAGATTCAAAACACACTTTAGAGAAGTTTCAATTAATCTCACTGTTTTTTGATGGTGTGGGACAGACTCTGCCACCTCTTATCCAGCTGCTGCAAGTCTGCTTTCATTGTCTTCACATTCTCTTCTGAGGCAGTTGGGTACAAGGCCTTTCCCTGCGTCACAAGACCCCTGGGGACTGACTCCTGGGACATCACCTCAGACTGCAGGTCCTGGAGAGATGATGAGAAATACATGTCAGTACTCCATGGGGATATTTGTCACACCCGCTAAAGTTCCCCCACAGGTGCCAAGAGCACAGAACAAGCTTGTTCAGGCCATCCACGGTGTCCTTGCCAGCTATTTGCTGCAGCTTTCGCAAACAAGAATCTGATACACTATACTGCTGATGACCTCGCTTCAGGAGATGTACAGGTCAGTGTCATGAAGCTATTAATGTATATAATATTATTGGAAAATATTTTTCTTTTAAAATAGAGGTTTAGTCTGTGGGTGTGTCTTAATTGGATTAAAACCAGCTAGTCTGGGTGCTTTGATATGTACCAGTTTTGAGATGTAAGAGAGGTGGAGTGCATTTGCATTTTTTGAATAAAGCATTCAAGAAAGTTGAGTGAAATCTGACACCTAGCTAATGCAATATGTTTATCTTACTAATAAAATTGGTACGATGAAAGGAGTCTTATTGTTCAAAGAGGCTGGTGATACAATGAGAAATTACATTCGATGAGCTGCGCTAGGTATAACTTCAGCAGTTTTGTGTGTGCGGGCAGAGGCAATGTAAGATCAAAATAGCTGTAAGCCTACAACTGGCTCCACAGGAAGCAAAGCAAAAGGAGCCTCATTTTGAATTTGTAAGGTGAAAACGTTTTGCCTGGTGTCTGCTTAAAGTCTATGGGCTGCCGTTGCCTTAATGGAGATTAGTCCAGGAAATTGTTAAAAGTTATGATAGTAGTAAGTTGTAGCTATATATACATGTTCAATAAGTTGTAACTTAATAAAATGTTTCATTTAGTTTAATATAAAATCTCTCAAGAACTGATGGTCCGATTCCTGAACTTAGAGCTGCATCTCAAACATACCACTAAAAATACAGGTTATGACAGCTGTTTAAAGCTTCCCCCTGGGATTTTTTTAAAGAACTCAGTTTTACCGAAAGGCTGTCTCATAACAGTCAGGAAGAATTATGAAGACAATGATGTCTGCCCTAAACACATTTATCCAAAAATCCAGTGACACAGTGCTTGCCTCTGAGCCAGGAGGTGGTCAGTTCAAGCCTCACTCCTGAGACTTCAACGCCTAATCCTGGCTGACACTCCAATGCTGTGCACACTGCTGAAGGTGCCATCTTTCGTATGTGACATTAAACGGAGGCCCCTCCTCTACCCTCTTAGGTGGATGTAAAAGATCCCGTGGCACTATTTTGAATAAGAGCAGAGATTTTGTCTCAGTGTCCTGGCATATTTCTCCTTCAATGTCACAAATTATCTGGCCATTATCCCATTACTGCCTGCGGGGCCTCGCCGTGTGCACAAATTAATAGCCATGTTTCTAACAGGACAACAGCCATAATGCTTCGAAAGTTACCTCATTAGCTGTGAAGTGCTTTGGGCCAGCCTGAGGTTGTCAAAGGAGCCATATAAATGAAAGTTTTATTTTTTTCCCTTTTAACTGTTTGGAAAGTTCTTAATGCTGCTCCTCTTGGGAAGCAAGATAGCCACCCTTGGACTTCTTCAGAATTTTATTACAACTAATTCTCACTCTGTTAACAAAAGCCAGTGGTGTATGCCAAGGTAGCTCTTCATCAAGAGAAAGAACCATGGTTATCTCAGAAACTCCAGTGCGTGAGGGACCTCTTGCAGGGACAAAGGGCCACCTTAAGCCAGCAACTCATTTTGTGAGAGGGCAAGAGTTGAGCTGTGGATATGATGGGCAGTGCTGACAGAAGTTCTGAATTTGAGTGCTGGCCTACAGCTGTGTTCTGGCTTTCTGTTTAGGTCCCAAATTGAGTGTATGGTTCTCGGGTCTCCGCACATTGACAGCTTTGCAAACACTGCAGCAGTGCTTGGTATTTACCTTTAGAGTCTGCACTTCATTCTGCAGCTTGGCTTGGTCAGAGGGAAGGTAGGGGGACCAGGAGCGTGTAATTGCTTCTTGCCTTTCAAGCCACAAGCCAAAGCTGGACAGGTCCTTCTCATACCTGGTTACAAAAAGAAAGTTTTACAAACCAAGAAAAAGCAAACCAAAACATCGCAACATGTTGAGACAATAATGTCACCATCAATTCAATGATGAAGAATAGATGCCCTACAGTTACAGCTTGCAATAGGTTACAGCCTAGGAGGCCATTTGATCCATCATGTTTGTGCTCACCCTTTGAAAGAGTTATCCAATTAGTCCCACTCCCCTTGTCTTTCCCCACAACCCTGCAAACTTTTCCATTGCCAAGTTTACATCCAACTACCCTTTAAAAATTACTATTGAATCTTCCTCGGTCAGGCAGCACATTCCAGATCATGACTACTTGCTGTGTAACCTCCAATCCCGGCCCCTGTACAGTTTGTGTTATATCAAGACTCTGTCAGCGTGGAGAACTTGAATGGATGTTCTTGAGATCGTTTGATGAAGGTGAGAGTTTAGACTTTCTGCGAAGAAATAGTACCTGGGATTTCCTCAGACTTATCAGAGTTTGGCGGAATATGCAAGAATGTTCAAATGGCTCATTGCATCATAGAATCATACAGCGCAGAAAAAGGCCATTCAGCCCATCATATGTGCCCTTGCCAGCTCTTTGAAAGAGTTATCTAACTTGTCCTTTTCTTTCGGTATTTCCCTAGAACTCTGAAAATGTTTCCTTTTCGAGTATTTTTCCAATCCCATTTTTGAAAGCTATTATTGATCTGCTCCCAGCAACCTTCCAGGCAATGCATTCCAGATCACAACAGCTCATTACAAAACACATGTTCTCCTTCTTCTCCCCCGCTGATTCTTTTGGCAACTATATTAAATCTGTCTCCTCTAGTTACTGACCCACCTGCCAGTGGAAACACTTTCTCCCGATCTATTCTACCAAAACCTGTGTGTGTGTGTGTGTGAGAGAGAGAGAGGCGTGTACATGAGGGGTGTGTGTGTGTGAGAGGCGTGTATATGAGGGGTGTGTGCGTGTGTGAGTGAGAGGTGTGTACATAAGGGGTGTGTGTGTGTGTGTGAGAGGTGTGTACATGAGGGGTGTGTGTGTGTGTGAGAGGCATGTACGCGAGGGCTGTGTGTGTGAGAGGCATGTACATGAGGGGTGTGTGTGTGTGAGAGGTGTGTATATGAGGCTGTGTGTGTGTGTGAGGCGTGTACATGAGGAGTGTGTCTGTGTGTGAGAGGCGTGTACATGAGAGGTGTGTGTGTGTGAGAGAGGCGTGTGTGTGTGTGGTATGTGTACATGGAGTATGTGCGTGCGCACACGTGTGTGAGATTTTTGTGGTTAATTCTGGACCGAAGCTCTTGCAACAAAATGGGTGAGAATTTGACAGGGTTACGTACTTCTGCCAGAGTGACAACAGATTCTCCAGCACCACCTGTGCCTCCTTGGCCTGATCTTGCACCCTCTCATACTTCTGTTGCAGAGCGCTCAGTTCCTGAACAGCTTCGTCCTTGTTGCTGACTCGACGGGCAGTTGTTGAGAGTGACGCAATTGAGGTTTTTACCTGCTCAATAGTCTGACAGAACTCCTGTGGAGGGAGCAGAACAGCAGAAAATCCATTTGAGTAAAAACAATGGATTGTGCATTTTTCACAGACACTTCAATCTACAGAATTCAGCAGAGAGTTGATTTTTTAGTAATAAAACATCAGAAAGCATGAAGTCTGAGGTTTTTTTTTACAAGAAAGGGATTTGCAAAAAAAGCAAAAGCACTATGGAAGTCAAGGTAAATGAAAATCAGGTTCTTCAGCCATCTTCCACCATCAGAGAAAGTTAAAATGGGCCCCCTAGTACATCAGCTGATGTACTGTAAAGAGCAGCAAGAAGGTCAAATACAGATAGAGCCAAAGTGAAAATCAGCCAGTGGGGGAAAGAAAAGCAGTCCTATATATGCTGTAATGCATTACGGTGGCCGCATCTTTTATTTATATACCAAGACAGGTTTTTCAATGGGTAGCAACGTCTGGAAGGATCACTAAATTATTCAAATGCAGAGGGAGATTCTGAATAAAAGCGCCGCATCTTAAAAATTTTCTCAAAAGATTTGGCTTGAATACACACCGCTCGATTGGAGATATTTCATAAAGAAAGAGAAGTGCAAATGATAAAATATAACGAATGTTTAATGTTTCTTGGTTCTTGCTATAAAATAAGCACGCCCTCAATCATTTGGATAGTAAAGAGCTGTTCTCCCATTCAACAGGCAGAGATTTATTGCTGTGCCTGTGGTATGTGATTTACACACTATGCCAATGCACATTCATACCAGATGTGCCTTTAACAGTTGGTTAGCCTCAACTGCTGAGGAGCATTTGTTGTTCCTGCCCATCAATGTAGTCTCCATGTCCATCAATGTCTGCTGGACCTACAAAAAAAGAGCAAAAAATAAAATCACTTGTCCATTTTACTTCAGATTGAAGGAAGCAAGATTTTGAGGATCTATTTACAAAAGTCGGAGAAATTCTTTACATCTCCCCCTTTCTGCAGACTTTCACACCTGCACCTTGACTACATAATGCATAACCAGTTCATCATTAATAATAACCTAAAGAAAGCTTTAATGTGCAAAAATCGGGCTATTTTTCTAACTTTACCCTGCTGCTCATGAGACTGTTCTTGAAGGCATAGTATCCCTCCAATGAGACCTAAAGATCCTCAATATCCACCAACAGTACATGAATTTTTACTTACACTTAGACATTCACATGCTGACTGAACACAATATAACTTTAAAACATTTGATTGCGTATTTGCGTCATTACCTTTTTGAGGCCCTCTTCATACTTTTGTTGCAGTGAGGCTCGGTTCTCCACTTTGCTGTCCACCTCTTGAGTGTGTTGGCGGAGCTCTTCCCACTGCCTGGTTATTTGGGTCAACCGAGCCTTGACCCGGGCAATCTCGCCAGGGCTGACAAACTGGGCCAAGTTCTGTGACTCCTCTTCCAAGCTTTTAACCTCTTTTGACTTACCAAGAACGGCGTCAATAATAAGCTGCAAGTCGAGAAAGCAGATTGTTTAGTTTTTTTTCTCCCGTTGTTTCTTGGAAACAAGACTGTAATTTGATTAAAGCAAAATACTGAGGATGCTGGAAATCTGAAATAAAAACAGAAAATGCTGGAAAAACTCAGCAGGTCTGACAGCATCTGTGGAGAGAGAAACAGAGCTCTGAAGAAGAGTCATACGGACTTGAAACGCTAACTCTGTTTCTCTCTCCACAGATGCTGTCAGACCTGCTGAGTTTTTCCAGCATTTTCTGTTTTAATTACTGTACTTTGATGATTGCTTATCTCTCATAGTCAGGCTTCAGGGTTTAAAGAGAATGTCGCCGGATGGGATAGACGTGCCTTAACTTTGGAAAGCTTTTCCTCCAGTGGGATAGACAAATCCTCCACTTCATCCAGCTCTTTCTGTTTCTCTGTCATCCAGTGACCCAATGACTCAAAGTTTGCTAATAAGCTCTCCCACAGACTCTTGATCTCTTCCAGATGTTTCGCACTAAAGCAAAGAGGAAATACATGAGTGAAATTAAAATCGATAAAGGAAAATAAACCAGCTTCTTGGTTCTCCAAACCTCATCTTACCAGAGTGTTCATTAGTTTCACAGTCCAAAGATTAGAAAAGTGCAGGTGGGGAAATGTGTGAAAGGCACAGCATCCTGTATGACAAGGAGCACAACGCTAAATCCCCGGGTTAGGTATTATACAGGTAGATATTGGGTCATTTAACTGATCCCACTGCTCTCAGTCCCTGAGCGCATTGATTTGAAAATTCTCATCCTCATATTCAATTCCCTCATAGCCCCTCCTTATCTCTGCAACCTGCTCCAGCCCTACAACCTACCGAGGACACTGCATTCCTCCAACACTGGCCTTTTGTACATCTCACACTTCCCTCCTTGGCAACTGTGCCTTAAGAACCTTAGGCTTTAAGAGTCCCTTTGGAATTCCCCCTCTAAGTCTCTCCGCCTCTCCTTTCCTCTTTAAGCTGCTCCTTAAAACCTACCTCTGATCACAAGTCCTAATGTCTCCTTCTTCGTCTCATTGTTAATTTTTTGCCTGATTCCACTCCTGTGAAGCACCTTTTGATGTTTTACTACATGTCAGTGCTGTATAAATGCAATTTGCTACTGTTGTTGAGTTAACTCTAGGATGTAACAGGCACAAGTTCTGTTGAAGGGAGTCACCTGTGACACTGGAACCCATAAGAATATCTAGAGCAGAGCTGGAACTTGTAACAATCTCCTTTATGGATCATTCACTGCCAATCATCTCCTCTTTCCATTTTACCTGCAGGTCTGAGTTGCTTTGTTGAATGATCCATTGTCACCTTCAAAGACACAGTTGGATATTTGGGCTCTTTCATCAAACAGGACTGGCATTCAGCCAAATTGGGTGGTTACAAAAATAGAGCAAATGTGACTTGCTCCATTGGAGCAAGTTCCATCAGACAGATCACAGCATATCTTCAAAATATAACTCCATCAGCAGGAGTCAAGTGGTATGCTTAATACCCCAATCATACTAACTGCTTCCACTTGAAGTGGTTCTTCAATATCTGCCAGTTGCCCAGTTGCCCTATATTTACCACAGGGAGAATAGGTTGCAGTGGGAAAGTGTGTGCGGGTGCGTGTGTGTGCGCGTGTATGAGTGTGCGTGTGTGTGTGCGTGTGTGTGTGTGCGTGTGTGTGATATGGCACAAATCCACCAGGGAAACTTGCAATTTGTATTTTTTTGAGACGCGTGCCTTGAATTCAGAAGTTATCAGTCCACCGAGACTTCAGAGGTTTTTTTAAAAACTAAATTAAACATCTATTAACAAAAGAATGGATTTCAAGTACATACATAGGTCTGCAAATTACTACAATAATAACTCCAAAAATCCCTAATTAATCTGGCTTCCACTTACACCCCCATTAAGGAAGCGGTGAAAAAAATAGTTTTTAAACAGGTCCAGCAAGTTAAACACAATACCCCGGACAGTAGAATTCAAAGTGGCCTTTCCCAACTTCGGTTTCTGTAGACAGCAGCCTAAATGCCCAAAGACTGGAGACTTCTCACACTTCTGGCAGATCTTACAATGCCTTCCTCATTTATACATGTTTCTCCCTTTTTAATATAAATTCCATTGTTTCCACATGTCTTTGGAATTTTACCTTTCTCATAATATAAATCTTTCATGTTGCCACTATATATTGTCAATAACCTTTGAGAAAAATAAATACATTCCTCAGCTTGCTTGTCTGGCTATTTGTAAACAGACCTAGCTCCCTTTGAAAACCAAATCCCCCTTCATCTACCTAAAAATGCAAATTCCCTTTACACCTTACATGCTAAGACCCCAGCTATGTTTACTTATTAACATATTAAATACACTTCTACACCTTACCTCTTTTGATAACTTCAACCTGCAGTCTGCTTGGCTAAAAAAGGTAATTAAATCACACATACAGACACTATCCAAACCCCACTATTAACCTACTTTTATAATAAATTGGCCATTGACAGGTCGGTGGGCGGACAGTTGATGTTGCTGTGCCCCTGCCTTCCTAAAAATTTAAATGGGGCAGGATGACGTCAGGGCCCCACCCTCAGCTCGCTGACGGAAAGATTCTTCCCTGTGTGTTTGTGCGTGCGCATGCGCATGTGTGTGCGTGTGCGTGTGCGTGTGCGTGTGCGTGTGCGTGCACGTGTGTGTGCATATGTGTGGATAATCACTCCAAAGGGACAGATGTCACTTCAATGAGATCCTGCACCTAAAGTTAGTGGAATCTTAGTCTAGAAAAAGATACACACACACCAGAAACTTAGAACAAATTGGTTTAAATGGTTGAACTCAATCATAATGGACAAAGGGCTACAATGATAAGTCTCCATCTAGTGGGCAATGGGCTAAAATGTAGGGTCGTCATCACAGTAAATATTGAGCAAAAATGATAGAGCTCCATCTAATGGATAACAGCCTAAAATTATAGAATTCCACCTTACAGTAATAGACAATAAACTAAAATGGTTGGCTTCCATCATAGTGGAAAATGAACTAAAATGGGAGTGCTCCATCATGAAGGACAATGGGCTAAAATGGTAGTCCTCACAGTGGACAATAGAAAGTCCATTGTTCCGAGTTTAAGGTATCCTGTGAACATGAAAGTACATTCCCACTGACATGTCTTATAAGATGCAACCCTGGAGATCAATTTCACTATAATTGGAGGGTGTTTGTCACACAACCAAGAGATTTATGGGAGAAACTACTTTTATACACAGGGGAGCCATGAGGCTGTGGAATGCACTATGGGAGCTGGTGATCGACTGAAGCATAGACAACATTAACGGTTAAAAATAGATTAGATAGGTGGTTGAAGGAAAAGGGGGAATAAAAGAATAAAAGGGGTGGGAACTTGCAACCGTGATGACTGCTTGTGTGGAGGATTTGTTGAGCTGGACAGCCTAAGTATTGACTTAATAAGAAGAAACGATAAAAGTATGATCACATACTCATTGTTCAGGTTTTCCTGCACATTTTCAGCCTTCTCTCTCATCAGTCTGGTTTGTTGCTGCAGGGAGTGCTTACTCTTTGGACCAACCTTTATGCCTTCCAACTTCTGTAACAGGTCCTCAGCCAGAGCTGCCTTGACTTCACTGTCTCCATAAAAGGCCTGCGTGCAGAAGCAATGCAAGAACCATCAGTAATCAGCAGACACTGCTCACTGCAAGACACAGAATGTGCTTCAAGACAATAACACATTGGGAACTTGAGATGATCATCATAACCTAAGAAAGAGGAAAGCTAAATTGTTTAATACTTATCATAATCCCAGGATATACTACTGCTATGGAAACCATTTCAGGGCATCTTAGAAATGTAGAGATTGCTTACAATTTTCTATTTTCAGAAAAAGGAGTCCAATATTTCATTTTCATGGAACGCACAATTTCAAAGCCATTTGCTTATTTATTTACACTGGGCGCATTGATTTCTACAGATCAGCTACCAAGTGTACCATGGATGAGAGCAGCTCCAACAACACTCAAGAAGCTCGACACCATCCAGGATAAAGCTGTCCGCTTGATTGGCATCCCATCCACAAACATTCACTCCCTCCACCACTAATGCAAAATGGCAGCAGTGGGTATCATCTACAAGATGCATAGCAGGAACTCAACAAGGGTCCTTCAACAGCACCTTCCAAACCCACAACCACTACCATCTAGAAGGACAAGGGCAGCACACACGTGGGAACACCACCACCTCAAAGTCGTCCTGACTTGAAGCTATATCACTGTTCCTTCACTGTCGCTGAGTCAAAATCCTGGAACTCCCTTCCTAACAGCACTATGAACATACCTACACCACATGGACTGCAGCGGTCCAAGAAAGCATCTCATCATCACCACACTTAGGGGTGGGCAATAAATGCTGGCCTACCCAGCGACATCCAAACTCATAAATTAATAAAAAAAGTACAGCCCCCAGTCTGCGAACTCTCACCTTTGTTTGTTCCAGCTCCGATTTGAGGCTATCCAGGCTGCTGAAGGAACGATTGCGATCCATGGCCATTCCGGCACGATTCAGGAACTCCATCAATTGCCCCTTCTCCTCTTCAAAACACTGCCACTGATTTAGTGTCTCCTTCAGCAAGAGGCAAAGCAAAATGTCAACTCGGCTCACTATAATTGCCATCAGGTCCTATGATGGCATTGCTGACTCTCTTATTTGCAAGTACCATTCACCACATACAACTGACAGGCACGTCTAGCCTCCTCCCCTTCAGGCATGCCTAGCCCCCTCCCCTTCACATTCACATTCAACAGCGCTACCATTGCCAAATCCCTCACCATCAACATCCTGGGTTGGGTCACCATTGACCAGAAACTCAACTGGTCCAACCACAGAAATGCCTTTCATTGCAAAATCAGATTGGAAGCTGGGTGTCCTGTGGCAAGTGACTCAACACCTGACTCCCCAAAGGCTGTCGACCATCTACAAGGCACAAGTCAGAAGTGTGATGGGTGGACACAGCTGCAACAGTTCTCAAGAAGCTGAACGCATTCCAGGACAATGCAGTCTGCTTGATCAACACTATTCAATGACTTAAACATTCAATTCTCCCACCACTGGTACACCATGGTTGCAATGCAAGATGCACAGTAGCATCCCTCAAACCCACCACCTAGGACAAGGGCAGCAGATGCAATAGGAACACCACCAAGTCCAAGTTCCCTTCCAAATCACACACCATCCTGACATGGCAGTAGTTCTGTATCCAGGACTGGACTTTACCTCTAGTTCTTTCTCCTGTTTAACCATCGTTTTCTCCATTGCGATGAGTGCTGCCTCCTGGCTTTGCAGTTCTTCCTGGGAGGACTTCAGCAGCTCAGCAGCTGCCTGTAACTCCCTCCCGCGAGCTAACTGCTGCTGTACATCGCGCCTCTTCACTGTTAACTGCTTCACTTGTTGCTGCATAATTGTGGATTCAAAACAATTTTACTAACATCATGCAGGCAACGATATCATTTATATAGTGCCTTTAACACAGTAAAACATTCCAAGCTTCACAGGAGCATGATCCCACCAAATTTGACACCAAGCTATATCTGGAGATATTAGCATAGGTGAAGAGGTCAGTTTTAAGTAGGGTCTTAAAGGAAGAGAGAGTGGTAGAGAGGCAGAGAGGTTTAGGGAGGGAATTCCAGAGTTTAGGGCCCAGGGAGCTAAAGGCATGGCCGCCAATGGAGGGCTGAGGATGTGGAGTTTGCACAAGATGCCTGAATAGAGGAACGCAGAGATTTTGGAATGGGGACCCTGAGTCAGCGTAGGCCATTGAGCACAAGAGTGATGGGTGAACGGGATTTGGCACGAGTCAGCAGTGCTTTAGGTGAGTTATAGAGGTTGAAAGATGGCAGTCTAGCAGGACAGCACTGGAATAATCAAGGCTGGAGGTAACAAAAGCATGGATGAGGGTTTCAGTGGCAGATGGGCTGAGGCAGGGGTGGCGACAGGCAAAATTTAAACCATTTTCCAGTTTTGTTTTGGAATTGCACAGATAAACTGGGTAATAAATAGTTATGAGACACGGGCAAGACTATATGAACTGGTTCAGCTCAGACCACAACTGTTAAGAATGAAACTCAAACCTTGAGAGAAATGGTCCCAGGTTCATTCAACATCAGAAGCCAAAGTTTATTGTTATATAGAATTCATGAAGCTTGTTCATTCTGCTTGCTGTGTGTGTATGCAGCATGTAGAAAGGGATCTGGAATTACTACTGAGATGCCTCACATGTAATATGCAATGTGCTGGAGCTAAAACCTCTAATAGGATATTGTGACGTACACTCAGAACACTAGAGCATAGGCGTCATTGCACAATGTAGAGCTCTGAGCGGACAGCAGTGCTTACCGGGAAATACACCTTCAGATGTTACAGGTGCCTGGCCCATTAAGTTTGATGGACAGAAAAGTATGGCTCCATACCAGTAACTTCCCGCAATGCTCCTCAGCCTGCATTTGATAGCTCATAGAAAGAAAAGCCAGTCTCTCTTTACAAGCAGCTGGCAGTGTGACCTTCTGAATCATTATTAGTTACTGAATGGCATGCACTCAGCCCCTAACATGAATAGGAGTCCAGAACTTCAGCTACTGGAATAGTACCTTAAAGATGAAATATGGTCATTTTTTTTTTTAGACTGGCACCAGGATCGATCCTAGATTTCCATTCAAAACTGCCCCTCAGGAAAATGAAACTTTCCTAAGTACAACTACTCCAGACTAGGTAGATGAATCTTAGCAGAGTGCCTAGCAAGCCACTCAACAGTACAAGTGATTGATTAAAGGCAGCCTATACCACCACTTTCACCTGCCTACAAGGGACAGGTCATTAATTCCAGGCTTTCCCACATTCCAAGGAAGTGACATTCTTGGATACAGTTTATGAGTAACTTAAGGCAAGGCATGTGGGACGTGTAGCATGGCTTTGGACATTGCGCATTGGACTTATCAACCATCTCAGAACCCATCAAAGCATCTTCAATCCCAATGGACTGCCTAAGATGATGGCTTGGGAGGAATAAGTGACTTTGGACCTGGGGTTCCCAAAACGTCCCATCAGAGGAGTTTTCCACATATACGCAAAACTAGACTCATTGACGGGCCTAGGTCTTATCCAATTAACGAAAAGTTAAAAAAGGACCATTTGTACTTCTCTACAGGGATCTTCAGAAAAATATTTAGATGTTTTTTTCCATGCCTGGTGATGCAGGTGGAGTTTCTGGGCTTCTTGCAGACTGTCAGAGTCCAGTATCCGCGCTCTCTCCTCCTGCAGATGATTCTGGGAGTCAATAAGCTGCTCCAGGGCATTCTTCACCTCCCCTCTGTGCTGGACACATTCACCAACAGTGGACAGCAATTTATCGGACTGAGGGGAAACAGTGGGCAAGTTAACATAGCGTGAAATACAAAAGAGACAACTGCTCCACTGCGTGCACGTGATGTGATGTGAAATATAAAACCTAATTGTCTTGGGAGTTCAGATGCTGCGATTGGGAAATATTTTATTCGACACATGAACATTATATCCACAAATACTCCTGCTTGTTTATAATTTGCATCGCTTTTTCAGCGAGACACCCATCTTAGGGAAAGTAGAGTATGACGAAGCAAGGAACGAATGTTAGTGCAAGCAGTAGGAACAGAAAATATCCAAATTTAGTCTTCCCATTCAGCTGAATGCACCAAACCCATCTCAACGCTGGGTGGATATATAAACATTTTGCATCTTAATCCCATCAGCAGGGATGCTGGGCAAGTCATAGAAACATAGAAACTGGGAGCAGGAGTAGGCCATTCGGCCCTTCTAGCCTGCTCCACCATTCATTATGATCATGGCTGATCATCCAACTCAATAGCCTGCTCCCACTTTCTCCCCATACCCTTTGATCCCTTTCACCCCAAGAGCTATATCTAACTCCTTCTTGAAAACATACAAAGTTTTGGTCTCAACTACTTTCTACGGTAACAAATTCCACAGTCGGTGAACTATAACCCAAACTCTCTGCACCCAAGTGGATAACTGAATGATTTGCTGTTTTAACAAACACTTGGATGGCTTCCAGTTCTGAATGTACACAGAAAGGACACAGCAACCTGTGAAAAAAGATCATGACACTCAGCATGACACTTAAAATAAAAGCTCTCTGCACTCCTGCCTCAATGAATGATGGAAGACTCCTCTGTATTTCACCCCAAAAACAGCAGGTTTATACCATAAAAACATAGGAACAGGAGGAGGCCATTCAGCTCCTTGAGCCTATTCAATCAGATCATGGCCAGTCTATGGCTTGACTTCATCTTCCTGCCTATGATCCATGCACCTTGACATTCTTCGCTAATTAAATTCTGTCAATCTCTGTCATGAAAGCTCCAATTGTCCCCCAGATTTTTGTGGCAGAGAATTCCACTACACTTCATGCGAAGAATATATCTTGATTTCACCCCTAGAGAGACTAGCTCCAATTTTAAGGTTTATATCCCCTTGCTCTGGACTCCCCCAGCAGAGGAAGCAGTTCCCTTCTATTGCTCTAATGAAATCCTTTATCAGTTTAAACACTTTGACCAGATCAAATTTATGGCAATACAAGCCAAATTTATTCCAGCTGCCCTCATAATTTAACCCTTTAAGTCCTGGTTTCATTCTTGCGAATTGGCACTGCGCACGCGCCTTCCTGAGGTGGGGGGTATCTAAAACCGAATGCAGTATTCCAGGTGGAGTCTGACCAAGGCTCTGTACACAGCATTGAACATTAACCTCCCTTTTCCAGGGTATAGGGTACATGTGAGTACTCAACTACATGGGTATAGAGTACATGTGAGTACTCATCTACATGGGTATAGAGTACATGTGAGTACTCATCTACATGGGTAAAGGGTACATGTGAGTACTCATCTACATGGGTATAGAGTACATGTGAGTACTCGTTTACACTGACAGAATTTTTACTTCGGGGGGGTGGGCGGGCACGCGCCTGACCCGCTTGAGTGTAAAATGACGCGAGTTGATGTCGGGTGAGCATCCTGATGTCAACCTGCAGTGGTGCGATATTTCAGTTGGTGGGCGTGCCCGGGAATCAGCAGCGCGCCTGCCAACAATTAAAAGGCCTAGTAAGGCCTGCACTTTTTAAGAAACCTCATCCAGGAGCGGGATGAGGTTTCCAGCAGCAAATAAAAAAAGAACATTTTACATTTCATTTACAACGTGTCCCTGCTCATGTGACTGAGTCACAGGAGGGGACATATTTTATAATGTTTTTTAAATCTTTTCTTTTGAAAACTGGTCATCTCCCTGAGGCAGCTCTGTGCCTCAGGGAGGTTTTCAAGTGCACACTCACAGGCATGAGTGAAGTTCCCCACTTGCCCTCCTCTTCCCCCCAACACGGGCAGCACTGAGCGCTGAAACACACGTTTCACGCTGGGTGGGTCTTAATTGGCCTGCCAGTGTGAAACCGTGGTCTGGCCCTGATTGCGGGCGGCAGTCAGCTTCCTGACTGCCCCAGCCAAGCCTGCCCAACAAGGGCAAAACTCTGCCCCATATATTAGAGGCTCCCATTCAAGCAACTGAGAAATCTGATTCCACAATGTCGTGCTTTGTTTGCCTAATAGCACAACACTCTCTCCACTTAGAGAGGCATCTCATTTACTTTAAGTGCAAAGCCCAGGCCCATCATTTCCTATTGAGTGGGCAAGGGCACAGCTGGAGCTTAGCTGACAGAAATTATCCAACAGACCACTGGTAAATATCCTGTCACATCTCCGGCTACAGTAATTCTTCCCATGAGGACCTTAGTTGTAGGACTACCCGCAGCTAATTGCGGAGAAACCCCGGCCCCAGTGACAGATCTCCCCGCTCCATTCTCTCTCTGAACTGGATGGACCTAAGAACTGTGGACTTCCTGGGCTCATGTATCAGGTCAATAAACTTGAGCATTCTTGGAGTCACCTCAACCTCAAATTGACCCCACTAAGCCTCGCCTCTCTTTGCTAAGAGAAAAAAACCATGTACTGAGCTGTAATGGGAGGGTGATAGAGCCAAGGAGATGTTAATGAATGTGTATATGAAGCTGCAAATTAAACAATGGGCTTCACAGTGAGTCAGAAGACTCCTAATGCTTGGTTTCAAGAGGCAATAAATGTTTGGAAACTATTTCAACGTCATGTCACCGTTGTCAGATCTTTCCCCTACCTCAGCCATTTGTGTCAGGAGCTTGTTGAATTCAGCCATTAGTTTGGACAGTTCATGATCTTTTCTTTTTGCTTCAATCTCCGAAGAGATCTCTCCCAGTGCAGTGAGTCTGGATCTCAACCACGAAAGGTTTGGTTCCTCTTTGTTTGCCTCTTCCTTAATTCCCTAAATACAAAAAAGAAACATACATGTTTTCATGCTCGTTTCCGACTCTCTCCATGGCCTCAGACCAACCCCATTTGTGTAACCCTGTCTAGCCTCACCCATAGGTCTCCACAGTCACTGTGCTCCTTCAAACCTGGCCTCCCTTTGGAGCTCTGCCAAGTTCATTCTCTCCACCATAGGCAACCGTTCCTTCGGCTCCCTTGGCCCTGAACTCTGGAATTCCCTCCCTAAAACTCTCCATCTCTCTCCTCCTTTAAGATGCTTCTTAAAACTTACCCTTTGATCAAGATTTTGGTCAACAATCCTCATATCTCCTTATGTGGTTAGGTGTTTATTTTTGTCTGATAATGTCCTGTGAGGTGCCTTGGCATGCTTTAATATATTGAAGGCACTTTACAAATGCAAGCTGTTGTTGTTGTTGCTGGGCTAGATTATACGCTAAATGGTTTAAATCTACAATCTGTTGACTCAGATGCAAGAATGCTACCAGTGAGATACTTACAAGATAACCTAAGTGCTTCCAGTGGGGAGCAGCACTCCACAGAAGGGCTACCACACAGTTATGCCCTGAGAGCAAAGCTCCAAACAAGGAACACTGAATTTCCCCTGACCCATCATCATTAAGAGACATCTATTGCCATTGTATCAGACAGACTCTTTCCAGCTGACAGTCTGTCTTGGTCAGCCTGCTTCATTGGCTGTGATTCTTCAGATCATACTCTTAATGATGGAGGGGCAAGGATTTTTTAAACTTTTGGTACTTCCTATTCCACCCAGTATTTTATGAGTCTTCGACCTATTGAAGATAATTATGTGGTCAACAAACCTCGAGTGCAGATTTCAAATTTCCATACTTCTTGGGATTGGAGGCTGCACGTCTGATTTCTGTTAGCTGTTTGTTCTTTGTCAGAAGCCATTTTGACAGTTGGGAATATCTACAAGAAAGTGAGGAAATTTTAAGGAGAAGGAATCTGGCCACACAAATTTAAAATGCGAAGTTGTTATTGAGGCAGAAGCTTAATAATATGATTGATTTACAACAGAATTGGATGAGTATTTCAAAAGAAATATGAAGGATACACAGAAATGGCAAGGAATGGGATTTGAGCAGGCAGCTCCAGTAGAAGAGCTACCGCGGGTACAATGGGCCGAATGGTCTCCTTCTGAGCTGCAGTGTCTCAGAATCTTCTCAAGCCCTATGTTAGTTTCTGACTGAAATTGCTTCATCATCCTCCCCACTTCAACGCTACCCCATGCTTCATCATTCCATCCACCCACTCCTGCATTCCTCTTGCCCTCTCTCCTCCAAATTCTCTATCCTACTCAACCTCACCTCCACATTAGCTCCCTGGCCCACCCACAGCCTCAAACCTGCCATGCTACAAAGCCTCATCATCTCTCAGATCCCAATCAACAGCAAAAATGTCCCATCATTGTCCACTTCAGCCTTTAGGAATCTCTCTACCCTTACCCCTTACCCTTGGAAGAATCCCCCCAAGCTAGAGGAAGGGGTAAAACACTAGCCCCATTCTCCGACCAGAAACCCATTGAACACAGCTCCCTAATTGAAGAGTTCTTGGCTATCTTCCTTTCCTCTTGTTTTCCCACCCAACACACCCTTATCTCTGTCAGCCTGCTCCACAGCTGGCCCATTTCCACTTTTGCCACCTTGCTCCTCATCAGATCCTTCACAGTTCCCAGCCCCAATCTTCCCCTTGGGATCATCAGACTCGGTAAGTAACTTGCTTGGTGGTCCGCCATCAGGTGGGGTGTGACCATCTCAAGCAATATGTCACCAAATTCTCTCGTTAGTCCAGGATCATACTGGGAAGCAGGGACAATCAAATTCTCTGCCACAAGTTGTTACCTTCCACCCTTCCCGTTTCTTCCACCTTGCCCTTTCACATCAGGTTGGAGTAGTTCAATGACCTTCCAAAACCAAAGTCAATGGCTCATCTGGATTATCAACATTTTTCTTGTGGGGTGGTTGCATTGGGAGGAGAGGAGAGCCCCAAATGTCCTGCAGTTCCATGCCCATTATTTAAGTTGAATTTGTTTTTGAACCCATGGGGATAATCTTCACCCCAAAAGACAGGTGGGTCGAAGTCCAGTCAGATGTTAAAACTTTAAAAATCTCAAACCTGGCCCCAACCTGCCCACTTCCAGGTTTAAAGTGTTAACTCATTCTGAAGCCAGTTGGTAAAGTAGGAAACTAGATGCCAATCATTCACTTAATACTAGATTCATTTCCAGAACATTACAAATGTCAGCAACCTTCCGAGCCAACACCCAATGTCCCAGCAGTCTTTCTTTCTATGTGCTCAAAGGACTTAATCAATCATTGCCCTTCACCTGTGTTAACTTTGATAATGCAATTAAGATACCATTAACATAATGGAAGCAGGACAGGAGGGAGGGTGCTGGTGATTTAAATGCTATAAGGAGGCTGAGACCCTCACATTTAGCCTGTTTTACATGTTTAGCCCTGGCTGATCGGGTTTCTCAGGTCTCAGGAAATCCAGCAGCTGAAAGGAAACAAGAACAGCTTCAGGAAAAAGGTAAGTGTCTTTATAGCACTGCTTGGGCCAGGAGGAGCAGGAATGCTTAATCCTAGTCCATCAAATTTAGCTCCATCTCTGGGATTGGACAAACCCCAACAGATCTGTCCACCACCCCCCAACCATAGGTCCACACCATCGGGGATCACAACACCTTCAGGGTCAGGGAGTGGATGTCCCCTCCTCCACCCCACCCACTCCATCGTCCACAACATGCACCCACTAGTAGCTGTAAGCTCCTTACTTGCAATTGTGGCCTGCTCAAGAGCCCTCCCCACCTGACTGCAAACCAAGCCTGTCAGTCATGGTGACCTCCATAATGGGAATTACGTTAAAAAAGTGTACACTGTGGAGTCAAAACTCCGCAGCATACGGGGAATCCTGGACTTCCAGGTTTCTTGATACAAACTCCACGCTCCTACTCTGAAAACCAGGCCAAGTCAATAGTGGAACCTATGTCTTCAGGAAGCAGAATGGCAAAACAAATGTAGGATAAGGCAAACAATATGTCAGTGGGTGAAGTTTATGGCAGGGGGAGAGGGTCATATGCCTCAACTGCCACATCCCCAGTGTGACAAGTTGGTCAGCATCTCACCAACTTTAAATCCAGCTTCCCCACATTGATAATATGCTGGGGGTGGCCATAAGTAGATGAAAGTGGGAATTCTGCCTGAGGGACAGGAAGTTCTGCCCTCGATCTGTCCGTCAATCTGATTGGCTGGCAGCTCTGCAGTCATAGCGGCGCCAGAAGACAGCAGTGGCCACTGCTAGAACTACAAGGAAGGAAGAACATGGGTACAGGATTTGAAGGTAAGTCCGGGCATTTTGGTCAAACAGGGATTGGAGACCCCACTGGGGGGTGAGAAGGGGATGGGGGGGTTCGGGTTTTAGAGGCTGGGGTAGGGGGACACACAACGTAGGGTGAGAGGGTATCATCTTAGGAGTATGTCCCCAATGGACACAGTGAACATCCCCCCCAAAGGAGATGCTCCCCCCCCCACTTCTTGCCCACCTTTAGCTCGTGCACTAAAACAGCCAAGCTGGTCACCTTCCATCCACCTTCTCCAGCCACAAGCACTATAGCAATGGAGGTAGAATGAGGTCCTTAAGTGGGCAGGTGATCATTGTATCGTAAGATTTAGGATGACGGTAGAAAAGAACAGTGGGCGATCCAGAGTAAGAATAATTAACTGGGGGAGAACTGACTTCAATGGGGCAAGAACAGAGCTAAGCTGGATAGACTGGAACCAAAGGTTGGCGGGAAAAGCTGTTGCTGAACAATGGGCTACCTTCAAAGAAAAAATGGTTCAGGCACAGTCAAGGTATATTACCTCAAAAGGGAAAGGTAGGGCAAACAAATCCAGAGCTTCCTGGGTGAAAAAGGAGATAGAAGTTAAGATAAAGAAGAAAAAGTGTGCCGATGACAGGTGTCAGGTAGAAAATACAATTGAGAACCAAGCTGAATACTGAAGGTTTAGAGGAGAGGTGAAGAAGCAAATAAGACAAGCGAAGAGGGATTATGAGAAAAGATTGGCAGCCAACATAAAACGGAATCCCAAAGCCTTCTACTATTTTTATTCATTGATGAGATGTGGGCATCGCTGGCTAGGTCAGCATTTATTGCTCATCCCTAATTGCCCTTGAGAAGGTGATAGTGAGCTCCCTTCTTGAACTGCTACAGTCCACGTGATGTAGGTACACTCACAGTGCTGTTAGGAAGGGAGTTCCAGGATTTTGACCCAACAACAGTGAAGGAACGGCGATATATTTCAAGTCAGATGGTGAGAGGCTTGGAGGGGAACTTCCAGGTGGTGGTGTTCCCATCGGGCTGTTCCCCTTGTCCTTCCAGGTGGTAGTTGTCGTGGGTTTGGAAGGTGCTGTCCAAGGGATCTTGGTGAGTTCCTGTTGTGCATCTTGTAGATGGTACACACTGCTGCCACTGTGTGTCGGTGGTGGAGGGAGTGAGTGTTTGTGGAGGGGGTGCTAATCAAGCAGGCTGCTTTGTCCTGGACGGTGTCCAGCTTCTTGAGTGTCGTGGGAGCTGCACTCATCCAGGCAAGTGGAGAGTATTCCATCACACTCCTGACTTGTGCCTTGTAGATGGTGGACAGGCTTTGGGGAGTCAGGAAGTGAGTTACTTGCTGCAGGATTCCTAGTTTCTGACCTGCTCTTATAGCCACAGTATTTATATGGCTAGTCCAGTTCAATTTCTGGTCAATGGTAACCCCCAAGATGTTAATAGTGGGTATTCAGCAATGGTAATACCTTTGAATGTCAAGGGGCAATGGTTAGATTCTCTCTTGTTGGAGATGGTCATTGCCTGGCACTTGTGTGGCACGAATGTTACTTGTCACTTGTCAGCCCAAGCCTGGATATTGTCCAGGTCTTGCTGCATTTGGACATGGACTGCTTCAGTACTGAAGAGCCGGGAATGGTGCTGAACATTATGCAATCATCAACGCACATCCCCACTTCTGACCTTATGATGGAAGGAGGGTCATTGATGAAGCCACTGAAGATGGCTGGGTCTAGGACACTACCCTGAGGAACTCCTGCAGTGATGTCCTAGAATTGAGAAGATCGACCTCCAACAACCACAACCATCTACCTTTGTACTAGGTATGACTCCAACCAACGAAGAGTTTTCCCCTTGATTCCCATTAACTCCAGTTTTGCTGGGGCTCCTTGATGCTACACTCAGTCAAATGCTGCGTTAATGTCAAGGGCAGTCACTCTGACCTCACCTCTGGAGTTCAGCTCTTTTGTTCATGTTTGAACCAAGGCTGTGATGAGGTTAGCAGCTGAGTGGCCCTGGCAGAACCCAAACTGATCATCAGTGACTAGGCTATTGCTCAGCAAGTGCCGCCTGATCGCTTGATAGCACTGTTGATGACCCTTTCCGTTACTTTACTGACGATCGAGGGTAGGCTGTCTATAGGCACATAAATAGTGATAGGGTGGTAAAAGGAGGAGTAGGGCCAATTAGGGGCCAAAAAAGAGATTTACACATGGAGGCAGAAGGCATGGCTAAGGTGTTAAATGAATACTTTGCATCTGTCTTTACTAAGGAAGCAGATGCTGCCCAGGCCATGGTGACAGAGGAGGAAACTCTATCACTAGAAGGGTCCAAAATTGATAAGGAGCAGGTATTAGACAAACTGTCAGTGCTTAAAGTTGACAAGGCACTGAGGCCGGATGAGATACATCCAAGGATACTGAAGGAAGTGAGTGTGGAAGTTGCAGGGTCACTGGCCATAATCTTTCAATCTTCCCTAGGCTCAGGGGAGGTGCCAGTGGACTGGAGATTGCAAACATTACGCCTTTGTTCAAAAAAGGTTGTAAGGATAAGCCCAGCAATTACAGACCAACCAGTTTAACTTCAGTGGTGGGGAAGCTTCTTGAAACAATTGTTCCGGATAGAATTAATAGTCATGTGGAAAAACGTGGGTTGATTAGAAGGACCAGCATGGATTCCTTAAGGGAAAATCATGTTTAACTAACATGCTGGAGTTTTTTGAAGAGATAACAGAGAAGGTTGATGACGGTAATGCTGCTGATGTGGTGTACGTGGACTTCCAAAGGGTATGCAATATAGTGCCACACAACAGACTTGTGAGAAAAGTTATAGCTTATGGAATAAAGGGGACAGTAGCAACATGGATACAAAATTGGCTGATTAATAGGAAACAGTGAGTAATGGTTAATGGATATTTTTCAGGCTGGAGGAAGGTTGATGGTGGAGTTCCCCAGGGGTTGGTATTGGGACCCTTGCTTTTCCCAATATATATTAATGATCTAGTTCTTGGTGTGTAGAGGACAATTTCAAAATTTGCAGATGATACAAAACTTGAAAGCATTGTAAACTGTGAGGAGGACAATATAGAACTTCAGAAGGACATAGACAAGTTGGTGGAGTGGGCAGAAAGGTGGCAGATGAAGTTCAATGCAAAGAAGTGTGAAATTATTCATTTTGGTTGGAAGAACATAGGAAGGCAATATAAAATAAGGGGTAGAGGGGCCTGGTTGAATATGTGCATAGGACATTGAAGGTGGCAGGACAGGTAGAGAGAGCAGTTAATAAAGCATAGAGTATCCAGGGCTTTATTAATCGAGGCATGGAGTACAAAAGCAAAGAGGTTATGCTGAAATTGTATAGGACAATTGTCAGACCTCAGTTGGGAGTATTGTGTACAGTTCTGGGCGCCACACTACAGGAATGATGTGAACACATTGGAGACAGTGCAGACGCGGTTTACAAAAATGGATCCAGGGATGAGAAACTTCAGTTATGAAGATAGATTGGAGAGGTTGGGACTGTTGTCCTTGGAGAGAAGAAGGCTAAGAGGAGATTTGATAAAACTGTTCAAAATCATGAGTGGGCTGGGCAGAGTAGATAGGGAGAAACTGTTTCCATTCGTGAAAGAATCAAGAATAAGGGGCACAGATTTAAAGTGATTTGCAAAAGAAGCAAATGTGACGTGAGAAAAAACTTTTTCACACAACGAGCAGTTCAGGTCTGGAATGCACTGCCTGGGAGTGTGGTGGAGGCAGGTTCAGTCGTGGCATTGAAGAAGACAATAGATGATTATTTAAATAGAAACAATGTGCAGGGCTATGGGGAAAAGGCAGGAGATCGGCACTGTGTCATAACGCTAATTCGGAGAGCTGATGCAGACATGATGGGCCGAATGGCCTTCTTCTGCACCGTAACAATTCTGTGATTAATTGGCCACTTAAGGGCCTCAATAGGCCTAAGGGTGGGCAGGCTGGCTGACACCTTACCCATCCGCTGTAACATAGGGGACAGGTTGTGGGATGAGTGGGAAGGCGATGAGCTGGGCACCCCTTAATTCTATCCCTCAGCTTTCAAATATGTCAGTGGTGGAGGTGGGGTGGGGGGAATGGCGGGTGGTGGGATGGGAGGTGCATAGATTTCCACCCATGACTTATTCAGTAAGGAGGATATTCAGATAGGGTTAGATGATGCATAAATACTAGCATGAACCAGTTTGTCGAAGTAGCCTGCTCCTGTGCTATAAATTCTAAGTGATTATGTTGTGCGTTACTGTTACCTAGTCATGTACTCCTTCCACTTGTCTGGCTGATCCAATAATTTCTGATAGGTGGCGTCAATAAGTCCTTGCAAGTCTCTCAGGGTCTTTTTGTCCATTTCGTGTTTTGTCCTGATCCCTTCATACTTCCGAGTTTCCGGGAGCTTCTGGCAGAGGTCGCCAATCACCTTACCCCGCTTCCTGCACCACTCGAACTTTCCTGTCTCCGAGAAAAATTCCTGAAAGAAATCAGTGGTTCATCAGTCTGATTAGTTGGGTTTGGTAAGAGGCTGAAGGCCCCACGAGAGGGCTTTCAAACCCAGCCGTCCACCCAGAACTCAATCTGGATATTCTGAGGCACCTCCCCAAAATGTCTCCGCCACCCACACAGCACAAGACAGGAGTGTGATGGAATGCTCTCCACCCGCCTAGATAGATGCAACTTCAACAACACTCAAGAAGCTCGACCAAATGAGCTTAGTGTGGCCACTAATGGGCATTTTTATTTATATGTTCATGGGATGTGGGCATTACTGGAAAGGCCAACATTTGTTGCTCATACCCTTGAGAACAGTTAAGAGTAAGCCACACTGCTGTGGGTCTGGAATCACATGTAGGCCACGCCAGGTAAGGATGACAGGTATACTTCCCCTAAAGGATATTAGTGAACCAGATGGGTTTTTACAACGATAAAATACGAACATACGAAATAGGAGCAGAAGTAGGCCATTTGGCCCCTTGAGCCTGGTCCACCATTCATTAAGATCATGGCTGATCTTTTTCTGCTTCGAATTCCACATTCCTATCTACCCCCAATAACCTTAGATTCTTTATAGGCAAGGCAATCAATCTACCTCCACCTTTAAAATATTCAATGACCCCGCGTCCACCGCCTTCTAAGGCAGAGAGTTCCAAAATCTCACAGCCCCCTGAAAGAAAAAATTCTCATCTTGGTCCTAAAAAGGCCACATCTAATTTTAAAACAGTGCCTCCTAGCTCTGGACATGAGAAAACATCCTTTCCACGTCCACATTGTCAACACCGTTCAGGATCTTGTATACTTCAATCAAGTCACCCCTCACTCTTCTAAACTCCAGTGGAAACAAGCCCAGTCTGTCCAATCTTTCCTGATAAGACAACCCACTCATTCTAGGTATCAATCTAGTAAACCTCCTATGAACAACCTCCAAAACATTTACATCCTTCCTTCAATAAGGAGACCAAAACTGCACACAATAGTTGAGATGTGGTCTCACCAGTGCCCAGTGCAACTGAAACATACCATCCTTACTTTTAGGTTCAATTCCTCTCGTAATAAAGGATAGCATTCCATTAGCCTTCTTAATTACTTGCTGTCCTTGCATACTAACTTTTTGTGACTCATGCACTAGAACACCTAAATCCCTCTGCAGCTCGGAATTCTGCAGCTGTTCTCCATTTAAGTAATACTCAGCTTTTTTTATTCTTCAAGCCAAAGTGAACAATTTCATATTTTCCTACATTATACTCCATCTGCCAGATTTTTGCCCACTCACTCAACCTATCTATAACTGTCTGTGACCTCCTGATGTCCTCTTCACAACATACTTTCCTACCTATCTTTGTGTCATCTGCAAGTTTAGCTATCATGCCTTCATGCCCCCCATCTTAGTTATGGTCGTTTCATGGGCACCATTTCAATTCCAGATTTGTTTTAATTGAACTTATCACTTGAACTTAAACTCCACCAGCAGCATTGGTAGGATTTTAGCCCATGTCCCAGAGCATTAGTCTGGGCGTCTGCATTATTGGGCCAGTGACATTACCACTACACCACAACCTCCCCATAAAGAAGAATACCAGATGGGGAGCCACACACATTGACTGGGGAATAGAGTGGACGGGAGAAGCCTTGGAGAAAGGCATTGAAAAATATACTCAATAATCAAAAAGGAGTATCCTAGATTTGGCAGTAAGATAGAGATAAACATTTGGGTGGTTCAGGCGATAGAGATTTCTGTGCTACTGAATGAGCAAGCATGGAAGCATCTCTCATTCTACGTTAGGGTGAAGTCGGCAGGGGTGACCGGTGTTGTGGAAAAAATATTAGATCATGATGAAGTGCAAAAAAAGTTAGCTTTCTCCCAGCATTTTATAAGGACAGATCAAAGATGTAAATAGGGATTAATCATAGTACTGGTTGGTTGCTTGGGAGACAGAAAAATGGTCAGGGACTCAATTGAGAATTAAAAATACAGGACAAACAAGACATTCAGTTTAAATCGGGACAGACAAATATGACAACGGGACTGTCCCTAAATGCTCTTGAACATGGCACCCAGTGCCAGACAAAATGGCTAGCAAATGTAACACATAACTTAATGGTGTCACAGCTGTGGGTAGTGCAACTTGAGGTAAATTCAGTGCTCCCAGCAGTGACAGGACAATAGATTGTTGCACTAATTCTCCAATCAACTTGAGACTGGTGTTGTCCCTTAGCCACAAGAAATGCAAGCTTTTGAATGCAATGGCATGCAAAATATGCTTAAAATCCATCTGAGACATCAGGCAAAATGAAACCACTTAACCTATATAATTTGACATGTAAGTGGCAAACAAGTTTCAATATAGATAAGTGGGGGATGATGCATTTTGGTGGGAAGATAATGGAAGCCACGCAATCCATGGAAAATAAGAGCCTAAATGGGGTACGGGAGCAGAGAGATCAAGGGGATAGAGACTCACTAATGATTAAAGGTAGCAATAAAAGCAGAATGTTCTGGAAAAACTCAGCAGGTCTGGCAACACTTCTGGAGAGAGAAACAGAGCTATTGTTTCGAATCCAACATGACTCTTCTTTGGAGGAAGAATAATCATATTGGACTCGAAACATTAACTCTGTCTCTCTCTCCACAGATGCTGCCAGACCGGTTTTCCAGAACTTTCTGTTTTTACTTCAGATCTCCTGCATCTGCAATATTTTGATCTTAGCCTGCATTGCTGCTTTTAATAACAAGGCCATAAAAAGTACAAAGAACTGGGACTCATTCCTAAAGAGAGATTAAGTTAAATTTAAATAGAACCTTGGTCAGATCACACTTGTGTGTGCAATTCTGGTCTCCATATTATAAAAAGGATAGTGAGGCACTGGAGAAATTGCAAAGGAGATTTGCAAGGATAATACGAGAGCAGGGCTTTTTTATCTAGAAGAGGGACAATTGATAAGTAATCTGATAAAATTCTTTAATATTATGAAGGCGTTTGGCAGTGTAGACATAATGAAGGTGAGGGACTTCAAAATTAGGGGGCATAAATATAAGATCATCACTAATAAATTCAATAAGGAATTCAGGAGAAAATTCCTTACCCAGACAATGGTTAGAATATGAAACCCGCTACCACATGGAGAGGCTGAGGAAAAACAGGATAGATGAATTTAAGGGGAAGCTAGGTAAACTCATGAGGAAGAATGGAATAAAAGAAAATGTTGATAGCTTCAGATGAAGTAAAGTGGGAGGAGGCTTATTACAGTTGCCAGCCCTCCCAGATTGCCCTGGAGGAATTAAAAATGAACTTCCAGGACACCACTGGGAACGAAACACAGGAAAATCACAGGGGCATTAAAAATTGTGTTTAGCGTTTTTAATTTAGTTCATTAGTTATAAAAATATCAAACATGGGGGAAAATGGCTATTTGACTGAGAGTCCAGAATCAATCAATCAGGTCAAGAAGAATCTAATCACTTTCCTATTGATGGTAGAAGATGGGGCGCCACAAGTATGGGTGACCAATGGCAGGAGTTTGGGGGTGGGGCGTTTGAAGACAGGAGGTCATGTGATGACATCTTCAGGAATATGTCCAACTCATGTTGCCAATCCTCTGGCACACTCACGTGGAGCATAGGCACAAGCAGAGGGCCATTGGACCAAATAGCCTGTTTACGTAATTTAATTAAACTCTATGCTATGTTATGTCATTTTTATTGGTGTTTCAATGCACTGTCTTTCAAAACTTTAGGTTTCTTTCTTACTATCTTCTCGAGATTGCGTCAGAGATCCTAATTCAATTTTTGCAGCATATGATAATGAACCAGTCCATGTCCTTGTGCAGCAAGACCGGTCCAACATTCAAGCTAGGACTGGTAAGTGGCAAGTAAATTTGTGCCACACAAGTGCCAGGCAATGATCATCTCTAACAAGAGAGAATCTCACCATCTCCCCTTGAAGTTAAACAGCATTACCATCACCATCTTGGAGGCTGACCAGAAACTGAATGAACCATCCATATAAATACTGTGGCTACAAACTATCTACAAGGCATAAGTCAGGAGTGTGATGGAATAATCTCCACTTGGCTGGACGAGTGTATCTCCAACAACACTCAAGAAGCTCGACACCATTCAAGACAATGCAGCCCTCTTGATCAGCACCCCATTCACCGCTGTAACTCATTCCCTCAACCGCCAGGGTAGAGTTGCAGCTATGTGTACAAGATGCACTGCAGCAACTCACCAAGGCTCCTTCACAGCATCTTCCAAACCCGCAACCTCTGTCACCTACAAGGACCAGGGCAACAGATGCTTGGGAATACCACCGCCTGCAGGTTCCCCTCCAAGCCACACTCCAACCTGACTTGAAAATATATCACTCTTCCTTCACTGTCACTGGGTCAAAAATCTGGACCTTCATCCTAAGAGTACTCTGGGTATATCTACATAAGATGGACTGCAGGGGTTCAAGAAGTTGGCTCACCGCCATCTTCTCAAGGGCATTTAGGAATGGACCACAAATAATGACATTGCCAGCAACGCCCACATCCAAGAACAAATGAAGCAAAAGGAGGCAGCTCAACTGCTAATCAGGTTATGTACAGATCAAAGCCTGCCAAGGTGACCCTTCACTGTGCTTACCTTGTGTTGTGTGATAAGCTCTTCACTGTTAGTGCTAGTTAGTAGCTTATTCTCCCGAGTAAGTTCCAACTTACACTCCTCAACCGTTTCTACCAGTTTATTTCTTGCTGCTTCAATCTGAAGACGGAGCAAATGGTAGGGAGCTTCAGCCTGAAGGTCCTGAAATGATCCAAGAAGTATTATTAAAATCAAAGCCAATACTCACAGCATTGGATCTTTATATTGGTGAACATTAGGGGTTGAATTTTGCATTCCTGATGAGGGGGCGACCCGCGTTGGGTGGGCATTAAAAATTCAGGGCTTCGCATGTACTTCAAAATCCATCTTAAAATACATAATCCTCTTAACTGCTCATAACCTGTGCCGCTGGCAGTTTTGATCAGCACGGGATAAGGCTGTAGGTCATGAGCCCGCAGCCAGCTACCCCGGCATTGCCAGTTCCAATGTGGAAGGGGACATTTGAGACCCCCCACAATTTTAATACTGTCAGGGGGCTTTTGAAGATGACATGCATAACACCAGCCCAGAGTTGTTTTGAACCATGGGGGATCCTAATTTGTAAATGGGAGCCATTTGACAGGTAAGTCCAAAAGGTATTGCTAACTACACGTCATTATGAAATGTTTTTAATACTGTGACTGATGAAAGGGCTTTGTTTTGAAATGGTAAGTGATCATCAAATTGAACAGCATTGTGAAAGTGGGAAAGCCTTCAGATGCATTGGAGTACATTATCCACTTGATTAAGTGCAATTCTACATTCTGCAATATTGAAATTCAGATTTGACTGTATAAACTGTCCCATTTGCATTCAGGTCTTCCTTGAATGTCAGCTCGGCCATCTGCTTGGCTATTTCAAAGCCTCGACAGGTGGCTGAGCTTCTGGCTGGCTTCAAAGGCTTTAATGTATTCAGCTCCGGGAGTTTTGTTTACACAGCTGTTCAATGGAATCTCATTATGAATGTTTATCTGAGTTCCAACCTTACCAATTGATCTGGCTCAGCAGAGGTTGTTGGCACAGCTGTCAAGAGGACTATAGGCTTTGTCAAATTGATAATCCTCTTAACCACTCATAATGCTTTGTTTTTTAAAGTGGATTTTGAAGTATGTACAAACATACAAATTAGGAGCAGGAGTACGTCATTTGGAACCATAAGCCTGCTTCTCCATTCAGTAAGATCATGGCTAATTCGATTGTGGCCTCAACTTCACATTCCGCCTACCCTTAAAAACATTTGACTCCCCCGTTAGTCAAGAATCTATCTAACTCTGCCTTAAAACTATTCACTGACCCTGCCTCCACTGCTCTCTGAGGAAGACAGTTCCAAAGATTCACGACCCTCTGAGAGAAAAATTTCTTCTCATCACCATCTTAAATGGGAACCCCATTATTTTTAAACTGTGTCCCCTGGTTCTAGTCTCTCCCACAAGGAGAAACATCCTTTCAGCATCCACCCTATTAAATCTCCTCAGGATCGTATCTCTTATATGTTTCAATGTTGTTTCAATAAGTACTGTCTGTTCATTTTGGCAGATTTATGAGCTTCTCAAGGGCTTGCCAATGTTATTGTAGGGCTCATGCGTTCCATATATGGTGGATACTGGGTGAGTGGATGGGGGGGGGATTGAGGGGGTACGGTATCGAGAGGGTATGCGGGTAAGGGGATGAGGGTAGGGTTAGAGGACCTTATGCCCATCTCCAGATCTGTGCTGATGTCCAAGCAAATGGAGGCATGCCTTTTAACCTGCCCGCCTCTGCATCCAACGCCCTCTGTCTCCACCTGAAGCCTGACTCCAGCCCTTTCCACCACCCTACCATAAAAATAGAGTTGGCCGGTTTTGCCGGTCAGGAGGTGGGATTGCAATGTCGGGAAATCTACCAACCCCCAAGTCCTGCCTCCAAAATGAAAATCTGGCCCTAGGCCTCCAAATTTATAAACTGAGGGACACCAGGCTTTAAGCCCACATTGGTTCTACATCCAGGGTGACACTAGGCTTTACTGCACATTGGATTGGTAAACTGAGGAACACTAGGACTGAAACTCAGGACTCCTTCAGCATGTCAGTAGTGGTATAATACAAAAGCCCTTTTATACTTCACTCACTAACCTTGTGCCCCCAGCTCTATTACCATGCTTACTGTATGTGTACATTGACAAAAAAAAAGGGAGCCTAATGGAATGCTGGTCTTTATTTCAAGGAGGATGGAACACGAAGGGGAGGTAAATGATGCTTCAGCTGTATGGAGCCTTGATCAGATTCAATCTGGAGCATAGTGTTGACTTCTGGGCAATACTCAGATATATTAGTTTGGAGGGAGTGTGACACAAATTCACCATGCAATATCAGGGCTTGAAGGGTTAAATTAAGAGGCCAGGTTACATAGGCTAGACTTGTATTCCCTTGAGTGGTGAAGATTAAATGGCAAACTAATTGAGATGTTTAAGATAATTAAGAAATTTAATAGGATAAATAGAGAGAAACTATTTCCTCCCATGGGGGAGTACAGAACAAATAAAATTAGAACCAGGCTGTTAAGGCGTGATGCCAGAAAGTATTTCTTTACACAAAGCATAGAGAAAATCTGCAATGACATTACAACAGTGACTACACTTCAAAAATACTTCACTGGCTGTAAAAGCTTTGAGATGTCCAATGGTCATGGAAGACACTATCCAAATGTGAGTCATTTTAAGTTCTGTTTCAGGAGATATTTACAAAATGTACACATTATTTGACTAAAGCTCAAATTATTTGTTAAAGAATTTTGTTTTATGCAATAAAGATCCCCTTTCTTGGAAATACAAATGCCATATAAATGCATTATGTATCTTTCATTTTTTTTCTCTCTCCCCTAAAAAGCTGTGGATGCCAAGGCTGAAAAATAGAAAATTTTAAAACTGAGATCAATGGATTTTTGAAAGGTAGGGTATTGATGATTAATAGACCCCGGCAGGTAAGCCGGGTTGAATGGTGGAGCAGGCTTGAGGGGCTGAATGGCCTTCTCCTGTTCCTATCCTATGTAACTATGGACACCCCACCACCACTCTCCCCCCCCCCCCCCACCCCCCACCCCAGCCACCCAACACCCTGAGTTTTATTTGCACCAACCTTCCACTGCTTGTGCAGACTGCGGACAGTCTCCTGGAGGCCTTGCTGCTCCTGTTCAGGGAGGATGTCAGTCAGCTCATCACAAGCCTTCAAAAAGGCATTCAGCGTTCTTTGATCCAACTGGCCGAAGAAATCCTGGAGGGAAGCAATTGGGTCTTGAATAAGAGTAATCATCACCAATCAGCCTATGTCTCAAACTCGACATTGTAAACGTACTTACTGCCTATACCCCATGCTGTGCGCACACACAGAATCTCAATCACTTATTAGCCGCAAGGTAGATTTATTTTAGTGGGATAGAGCGTAACCCGACACAAGATGGACTGCAGAGGCTCACCGTCACCTTCTCAAGGACAGTAAGGGGAGAGCAACAAATGCTGCCGTTGCCAGCGATGTTCACATCACATGGAAGAATTTTTTAAAATTTGAATGTCTCTCCCTTAACAGCTGCATGAGTTTACCCGGTGACCAAGTTCGATTCTAGGCCTGCACTGAGTAAACTGACCGCAACCAGGAGGGGTGAGATGGAAGGGACACTACAAGCTGCCCTCAACAACCCTGGATGGGTTGTGATAGGGTAGATTGGGTTCTTAGTCTCAGCTAGGGCACTAGTGGATGCTCCGTGATTCACCTCAGCATCCACAAAATAGCAGGGAACAATAAAAAGCAGCAGGGACAGGGAGAGGCAGAGAGAGTGAGTGAGGGGGAAATGAGAAAGAGAGAGAGGGGGAATGAGAAAGAAAGAAAGAAAGAATAACAGAGGCGCAAAGTTTGTCAGTGACAGTGTGTGAGAGTTCATAAGTGAGTGTATGTGTGAGTGAATGAGTGTGCATGTATCTGTAAGTGAATGAATGAGAATCAGATTGCATGTCTGTGACAGAGTGAGATGGAGTCTGTGTGAGTGTGTGGCTGAATGAATACATGTGTGTATAAGCGTGCATCTACGAGTAAATGATTGAGAATTGAAGTGCATGTTTTGTGCATAACAAAAAATGAGTGAATCTTCGTGAATGTGGGTGTGAATGAGTGAGCGCGTGTCTAAGTGAGTGTGTGTATATGTATAAGTGAGTGAGTCGGAATGTGAACGAGTGAGCATGTGACAGGGTGAAGCGAATGCATGTGTGTGTATCAAACAGCAAATAAAAACATGAGCCACTTTGAGCTAAATAACCTTTTACCATTCCGTTTTTAGGGTTTTGAGCATTATTGCAATCAGTATCTATATCCACTTAATGGTTTTGTGCAACAGTTTAAGTAACATTTGTAGATTGGTTACTCAACAACAAGTCCCTGCCTAGCTGTCATGGACAGAGATAAGCATTATCACTAGCTCTGCTGTCAACCAGAGATTAACAGATCTTTTCAATTGTTGATGCCATGTCCTCGGTAATTAATAACTAAGCCAAACCTGCTTTAGGAGTCCGATTACCACCACACAGAACAGGAAGAGATGGGTAAGTCTGTGCATTGTTGGATAAATTTTCCAATTGGGAAATTCCCCACGGAGAGTCTCTGTACCGGAAGTGTACATAGATAACCAAGCAAGAACTCAAACTATTATTGGACAAAACAAATCACGGGTCCGGTGTCCACAAGCTCTTGATGTGGGCTCCCGATGGTTCAGCTCCATGCAGGGGGCGTCACAGTGGGAAAAGTTAGCCCTGATCTTGAAAGCAAAATATTGTGAATGCTGGAAATCTAGCAAAAAGTGCTTGAAACACTCAGCAAATCAGGCAGCGTCATGAGGAAAAAGGAATGCAAGGTTGGCATTCCAAGTCAACGGCCCTCTGTCACAATGCTCTCACAGCTTCAAGGTGCTTGAGCACACTCTGTCTCTTGGATCAGGCAGTGAAGGGGCCAGAGAGGACCACCCTAAAGTCAGCTTCACTCAAGTTCCCCAGCTCTCACCGTGTGTCTCGCCAAAAGCCGCTCGGGGTTCCCCTCCTCTATCATGGCTGTCTGGGCAGACTGCAGGGTCACTTCCAGCTCCTTCCTGCAATCCTCGAATCTCTTCAGCAGACTGCTGTTTGTTTCCATACACTTCATCCACTCTGCTCCCTGCTTCACCATGTCCTGTAGGAAAACAGCGTGCAAGATGAAGGTTAATGAAGAACAGAAAAAGTACTTGCATTGCTCTAGCTCCTTTCAATGATCACAGGGTGTCGCCAAGTGTTTTAGCACCAATGAGATACTTTTGAAGTGTACTCACTGTTGGGATGTAGGAAAGGTGGCAACCAATTTGTGCACAGCACGCTCCCACAAATGGCAAAGTGATAATCACCAGGTCAAGCAAATATTGGCCAGAAGTCTCCATATGTTCTTTCAATAGAGTCATGTGATTTTATACATCCATCTGCCATTCTATTGGCTGTGGAGGCGCAATCATGGAGTGTGTTCAAGACAGAGGTGGAGAGATTTCCAGTTATTAAGGATATCAAGGGATATGGGGATAGTGCAGGAGAATGGTGTTGAGGTAGGAGATCAGCCATGATCTAGTTGAATGATGGAACAGACTTAAGGGGCCAAATGGCTTACTCCTGCTCCTGTTTCCTATGTTCCTATGAAGCACCTAGGGATGTTCTGAGGTTGTGAATGACTCTGGGTAATACAAGCTCTTTCATTCTAAACAGCAATGAAACAAACGGCCAGATGACCTCTTTTACACACTGGTTGACTGATTAATGGGAGCAAGGACATTGCTGTTCTCCTTCCAACAGCGTCAGAGGTCTTTTACACCCACCTGAGAGTCTCGGTTTAACATCCGAAGACTGCACCTCTGACAGTGCAGCACTACCTCAGCACTGCAGTGGAACGTCGGCACAGATTTTGTATTCAATTCTCTGGACTAACTCAAAATGGCTGCTGCTCTGGAGGTGTTGGAAGGAAGATGCTTTACGGTTGTGCCCTTCCGGGTGAGCCTCACCCAATGGGATAGCATATGGGAAATTGTGGAGAACAGGTGTGATTTTGTAATGTGAACACACTCAAGAGAAATGACTCCTGGCCAGCAGGTGATGCGTCGCTTTTAAAATTCTCACCTTTTATGTTCAAATCCCTCTATGGCCTTGTTCCTCCCTCTCTCTGCAGCCTCCTCCAGCTCTACAATCCTCCAAAATAACTAGATTCTTCCAATTCTGGTCTCTTGAGCATCACCGATTTTAGCTGCTCTACCATCAAAGCCCTAAGGTCTGGAAGTCCCTCTCTAAACCTACTCCACCCCTCTCTCTCTCTCTCTCTCTCTCTCTCTCTTTCTCCCTTAAGACAATCCTTAAAACCTACCTCTTTGACCAAGAATTTGGTCAGCTGCCGTACTGTTTCCTTATGTGGCTCAGTGTCAAATATTCCCAATCGTGCACGTGAAATGCTTTGGGACATTTTACATTTCCTTTTTAACCACATATAAAATCAAGTTGTCATTGTAAGTGTCACCATGGTAAGCCTTGCCTATCTGTGTGGCCTTCTATCCTAGTCTATACCACCTCACGCCCGGAGCGAATTCTCCCACTCAGCCACCTCACCATCCGCCAAACCACCATGGAAACTCCGGGAAAGAAAGTATGAATGGTGCTGAACACTTCTCTCTGTTTTGCAAATTCATTCCCTCAGAGGGTTGTGTAGTGCACCTTGGGAATTAGTGATTGAAGCAGAGACCATGTAAACATTTAAGAACAGGTAAGAGATTGAAGGAAATGGGGAATGAAAGGAAATGGGAATGTGGAATTAGGATATTGCGCACGTGGAGAATAAACACCAACATGGACTGGAGAAGGACCAGTCCTGCATTGCAATTTCTGCATAATTCACTGAATCATACACAACACATTGGCATCTACTGCCACTGTATAATGGTAATTCAGTTCACCTCTGCGACAGGTTTTAACAAATCAGTAAGAATCTCCTCTTTCTCTCTGCATGTGTAGGGCCAGATGCTACAAATTAGCACCTCTCTGCATAGAACTTCCTGCGCTGGGAGTGGTAATCTAAACATAGGACACACTGACACTGTGGCCTGATGCATTCCATGCCCAGTATTCTGATTAGCGCTCTCAGAAGCTCCATGCTGGAGATGAGCACGAATTGATAAAAAAAATCTGACCTATACTATAAACGTTACATGGGTAGGAACGCATTTTGTCTACGGTGATTTGTAGGTTGGAAGGTGGTCTCGGGTACAAGGTAACAAAGCATCAAAGGGCAATAAACACATAATTAGCCACATTGTGTCATCCCTACCCCCAGATGTATTGTGTCCTTGAAACAAGCTGCAGTCTATGTGCTGCTCTATATATTATATACAGGTATAGCTCATTTCAAACTACTATATGTTATAAATGGGTATATATTATATACGGTATAGCTCATTTCAAATGACTATATGTTATATACGTGTATATATTATATACCGGTATGGCTCATTTCAAATGACTATATGTTATATATGGGTATAGCTCATTTCAAATGACTATATGTTATAAATGGGTATTTATTATATATGGGTATAGCTCATTTCAAATCACTATGTTATATAGGGGTATAGCTCATTTCAAATGACTATATGTTATATACGGGTATATACTGTATACGGGTATAGCTCATTTCAAATGACTATATGTTATATATGGGTATATATTATATATGGGTATAGCTCATTTCAAATGACTATATGTTATATACGGGTATATATTATATACGGGTATAGCTCATTTCAGTCGAGCTATCCATTTTAATTCCCTTGATAGCAAGAGCCATAATTATTTCCTCTGGATGGAGTATCAGTGACTAAGATTCAATTTAAAACTGTCCCTCAGAGCAAAGAGAGAGGTTAGGGGTCATTTCTACACCAAGGGTTGTTGTTGTACAGAATGGTTTGCCATTGAGAGTGTTTGAGGCAAACACTGAAACAGTGTTTTAGGGGGAAAATTGAGAAATATTGAAGCAGAGGAAGTTACAGGGATAGGGGGAAAACATGGGCCAGTGGGATTGCTTTTAACTTGATACAGGGCTACAGAGAGACCGAGGAGTAGTGGGATTATTTTGAGATTAATATAGGGCCATGGGGAGAGAACAGGACAGTGGGATTGGTTTTAGATTGACAGAGGGCCATGGGGAAAGAACAGAGCAGAGGATTAGTTTGAGCCTGATACAGGGCCAAGGGAAAAGCACATGACAGTGGGATCATTTTGAGATTAATAGAGGTCTATGGGAAGAGAACAGGGAAGAGGGATTAGTTTTAGACTGATGGGGGGGGGGGGGGCGCTATGATGAGAGAATGGGACAGTGGGACTAATTTGATAGTTTGAACAAAGAGCTGGCACAGACACAATGGAATGAATGGCCTCCTTCTGAGCTATAATTTTTAAAAATTCTTTCTGGGATGTGGGTGTCGCTGGCAAGGCCAGCATTTGTTGCCCATCCCTAATTTTCTTGCTGGGCCATTGCTGAGGGTAGTTAAGAGTCAACCACACTGCTGTAAACCTGGAGTCACATGGAAGGATGGCAAATTTCTTTCCTTAAAAGACATTAGTGAACAAGGTATGGTGTAACGACAATCGATGATAGTTTCATGGTCACCATTACTGAGACTAGCTTTATATTCCAGATTTATTAACTGATTTCAAATTCCACCAGCTGCCATAGTGGAATTTGAATGCATGTTCCCAGAGCATTAGCCTGGGTCTCTGGGTTACTAGTCCAGTGACATTAACACTGTCTCCCCAGACAGTGCACAGTGCTATAATTCCAATATTGCAGGAATTCGCTTTCATGGTGAGTAAAATTGTCTAAACACACGCTCGCTCTGTGGCACTCTGTGCAGCGTCGATGAAGATTTGAACACGGGTCGGGGTAGCAACAATGGGGATCCACCTGGAGTGTTGCTTGAATCTGAAGAAGCTTCTTCTGGAGGACAGAGGAATCCAGGTGTCTCAGCACTTTGCTGCAAGTCAGCAGTTTCTGAACTGTCTGCATATCCCTCTCTGCTGCAACCACCGCCCTCCTGCATTTGTCTTGGCAAGCTGTCAGTTCCTATGGTGGTGGGGGGGGAATAAAAGGAGCAGAGGTTTTAGTTCCAAGATGCTGTCATCAAACTCTGCTGCACAGAAGCATGATCTTTGCCAACCTGGTGTCTCATCTTGAAACTGTCCATAGAGTGACTCTCCGCTTCCCCAGGCGAGGTGATCTGATTGGCTCTGTTCAGCGATTCAAAGAATTCCGTGATGTCTTTCTCCAGCTCATCTAGTGGAGTTAGCATCTGCTGGGCTTCCAGGAGCAAACACTGGCAGCGCTCTCGAACCTGTACAAAACACAGCAGAGCAGACAAGGATCAAGTACAGACATCAGCCAGGCAAAACTTAATCAGAGCGGACCTTAATTTAAAATCAAACAGCTTACGGGATGCTTCTATTGGTACAGTGAGTTTGATCACTGTCCTTTCACATCTCTGATCTAGCATTTGAAACACGGTCCAAAGCCACAGGCTAAAAGTCTCTTCTCCCTCCTGTATCCTATTGAACATTAATCCAAAAGCAAAATACTGTAGATGCTGGAAGTCTGAAATAAAAGGAAAAATGCTGGAAATACACCGCAGGTCAGGCAGCCCCTGCAGAGAGAGAAACAGAGTTAATGTTTCAGCTCGGGATGTTTCATCTGTTTCTCTCTCCACGGAGGCTGTCAAACCTGAGTATTTCCAGCATTTTCCGATTTTATTTCCTATAAATGTTAGTTTGGAGATCAGTATAGACTTTGCCACTTCCGACTCTCAAGGTTGTGGACTTGAGCCCCACTCTAGGGACTCAAACATGTAATGTAGGCTGGCATTCAAGTGCAGTAATGAGTGAGTACCACACTGTTGGAGGAGCAGTACTGAAACTGTGTTGCACTGTTTGAGGCGCAGTACTGAGGGAATGCTGCCCTGTCAGACCAGCAGTAACTGAGGGAGTGCTCCACTGTCTGAGGGGCAGTACAGAAGGAGTACTGCACTGCCTGAGAGGCAGTGCTGAAGGAGTGCTGCACTGTCTGGGGCGATAGTGAGGGAATGCTGCAAAGTTGGAGCAGCAGTACTTAGGAAGTGCTGTACTGTCAAAGAGTCATTACTGCTGCACTGTTAGAGGGTCAGGGTCAATACTGAAGGAGTGCTGCACTGTCAGGGCACAGTACTGAGAGAGCATTGCACTTTCAGAGTGTCATTACTGAGGAATCGCTGCACTGTCAGAGGATCAGTACTAAAGGTGCAATGCACAGTCAGAGGGGCACTATTGAATGAGTGCTACACTGTCAAAGATTGGTACCGAGGGATGTTGTGTCTCAGGTGAGATAAAATGGGGGTCCCATCTCCTAGTTCAGGTGGAAATTAATGATCCTATGGCACTATTTGAAGAAGACCTTCTCCTGGAATATTTAACCCTCAGCTGAAGACAGAGTAACAACTCATTTGCCATTTGTGGGAGTTGAATGCTGCACTGCCCTGCAAACGAGTGACTATACAGGTACAGTACCTCAAATCCAGTACCCTCAGGATAAAGGCAGCGCCAGATTTCAGATGCAGCCAGGTTTCGGTTCGGGGAGTTTGGGTCAAGCCAAGTCAGGTGAGGTCGAGGATCGCTCGGAATGAGGCGTTCGAAGCCGATAACTAGTAGAGGGCCACACTGCACCAATGCATCTAGCTAAATTATCCTGGTACATTTTTTAAAAATTTTACTCAATTAAAATTGATGCTTGGAAAACATTGTAAAAACGTCCACTTTTCAGACACCACTGGTTTCTGGGTAGCCTGATTTGAGGTGCTCCACCTGTACTTCAAAAGTAATTTAATGGCTCTGGAATGTCACGGTGGTGTGAAAGGCAGGATTCTCATTCAACCCCCCCGGTGCTTCACACTGTTTAACCCCGTCTTGATAAACACAAAAAAAAACTCACAGAAAGGTTTTTTTTTAAATCATGGAGTTTTGAAAATAAGTGAGGAAATGAAAAAAATTCGCAGCTTGAAAATAAAAGTGTTAAAAAAAGCTTTTACAATGTGAAATATCTCTAAACGTGAGGATAAATCCATCAGCCCCGATCAAGTGTGGGGCTCGGAGGTGACCATTGAGCTGGGTTTCAGGTCCAGGCTCCATCTGTTTGCAACTCCCTGCTTGGAATGTGAGTTTGACGAATTTATCCTGTAGCCCCTTACTGAACAATGCTGATCTGTATAAATTACATTAAAATCGTTACCCTGTCTTGATAAACACAAAAGAAAAACTCACAGGAAAAATGTTTTTAAATCATGGAGTTTGAAAACAAGTGAGGAAGTTTAAAAAATCCACAGCTTGAAAATAAAAGTGGTCAAGTGGCAAAAAAGCTGTTACAATGTGAAATACCTCTAAATGCGAGGATAAATCCATCAGCCCTGAGCAGGGTTGGGTCTTGGGCTGGGTTTCAGATCCAGGCTCCATCTGACTGCAACTCTCCGTTTGGAATGTGGGTTTGACGAATTTTCCTAAATGTTCTACAGATTTGAAGAGGAGGGGTGAGTAATGATGTGGGGAAGGGGCGGGGGAGTGGCAGGACGTGAATTGCTCCTTAGGAGAGCCAGCACGGGCAGAAAGGGCCGAATGACCTTCTTCCGTGTAACGCTCCTGCTGTAACAATTCTATTGTGATTCCAACTCAGGGTTCCGACCCCTCGTTCAAAGGCCGATGCTTACTTTTATCAGCTGGTCCTTAACAGTCGACATTGTGGCCAGCATCTGTGTTACTTCATCCTGGGGTGTGTCTTTTGTTAACTGTTGAGCTGTCTTGGAGACCAGTTTGTACTGAGCTTCCATTATTGGCACTTTTTGCTTTATAACCTACAAAGCACATCAGAAACACAAACAACAGCTCGTGACAATCCAGCAAGGTCAGCCAGCAAACAGCTCTTGGAAACTAAAGTCGCTGAAGCAAGGCCTTTTACAGAGCCCAGCCATTGTGCTTCAGTGAATCGTTGTGGTTCAGTTTACTGTACGCTACAGCGGTGTCAATGTTACTACCACTTATATAAGGTTTTCATATCCACGCATCAACAGTAGAAACCCAAGCCATCACTGTGGACTTGCGTTGAACTGGCACCCAGTCTGTCAACACTGAGATTTTATGCATCTGTACAAAAAGTCCTGTCTTTGTATAATACCATAGGGGTTAAATTTATGAGCACCATTTGCTCTTATGCTTTTAAGGAATGTTCTTCGTCAATTTCTCTTTACCTACTACTTCCAACCTTTCACGCAAAATAAACTTGCATCCAACAATTACCTCAGCATAAAGTTGCTTCCCCCACTTTAGTTTTCACTACATTTCACAAATCTCCTACAACTAATCCTCCACTCACCAAGCATGTTAGGTTTTCAGCAGGGGCCTGCCCGGGTGTAAAACTGGCATCGTGGAATCACCCAACAGGCAACTGAAATGCAGCTTTATATCCAAGTGTCAAGTCAAAAACCTGCCCCACTCTCTCAACCTGTACAGTGTTATGACCACAGCAGATGTTACTGCTGAGCAAGCCAGATCCCAGAGGAAAACCTGTCGTACTGATCATAAACGTTTCTTTTTGTATTTTGAAAATGAGGAGGAAAAGCTACTGACCCCAAAGTAATAGAACTCCAGTAGCACCTTTAGAACTGTAAAAATTAAAAGGTTTATTAAAAAGAATATAAAACATAAGCACATAAGATTAAAGTTACACAGTTAAAACAGTCTCAGAGAGCAACATCCAAAAAACCCACTTGGTCAAAAATACACAAGTAAACTATCTTCTTGGCAATAACTCCCTTATAGATTTCAACTATAAAATCCTGTAATATTACCCAAAGCAAATAATTGTCACTTTAATAAAGGTATACCACATGACTCCTCAAACACTTCCACTCTGATGTGGAAATGCAAAAAGAAGGTTCAGAAACAAACTGATTTCTGACAATAAAGACTTTTCTGGCTTGAAAACTGGGTGACTGCTTCAAATTCAAAAATTTCACACCTTGCCAGCCCACAGATTTGGTCTTCAAGGCATTTCCCCATACAGCCACATCAACTAAGCTAAACATTTTTCCTTAAATGTCTTTTTTCCCTTTCATCTCTAATTCCATTGTCCTCAAACACCTCTTTGAACTCAACTTTTCCAAACATAAAGGTCTGTTGTTTTCCTATTACCTTTCTGTTCGGGTCAGTAAAATTTAATATACCTTCCCCTGTTTACCCTTGAAACCTTTGTAAGTTGTAAAAGTTCTTTGTCACTTCTTCCATTTGAAATTCAACAGCTGAAAAGCCAAGTCCCTACTTATCTTATAATGCAAAATTTAAATCCAACCTAATTACCTGTAACCCAAACACACCATAGCCCCTCATTACAAATGCATGAACCTAACACCTTTACCCTTTTATCTCAGTTCTCACAGGCACACTATCTCTATTAACCTGCCCCAGTTTAATGAATCATGGACACACACACACACACACACACACACACACACACACATACACAGTCCATCATCACAACAGAGTCTGGTACCTCTATATCTTGCACATAGGTCTTGACGTTGAGGAAAGACACATCCACGGGGGCATTTTGTTTCTCATTCGCAGTCTCCACGAAGCTCTTCAAAGCAGAGACTCCATCCAGATATTCCTTCTTCAGTTTGTCCACCTCATCTGCACGTGCATACTACAAACAGGAACACATTATTGCATCGCTGGGACTATTGAAAGCAATCCCATTCTGAAGTAACAGGATGTAACCTCCTCGCCAGTTAGTGTGGAGGCTCCAAAGGATATTTTATAACACATCCCATTGATGTGCAAATACTCAGAAATAATTTCTTCACACCTCGCCTTTATTTAGATATAAGTTGCTGGAAGATATTAATTCCCACCCAATCATCACTGTGGATATGCAGGATGTGAACATACAATGCAATAAAACATTAAATTTAATGATTACTTGGCGCACAATTAAACAGTGGCATTCATTAATCAGAACAAAATGGTTCCCACTAAAGTATTCTGATCAAAAACAATACCTAATCATTTTTCAAAGCTCCTTTTGGTGGGAAGTAGATGATTTCCTCACGTGAAAACTGCCAGATTGTTGTAAAAATCTAACTAGCTTTTTTCCTGGAACGAAGCCAGCCATGCCTCATCTGGATTGGGCATACATGTGACCTCAGTCCAGCACAACGAGCTTGGCTTTTAATGTGATCTGAAGTGACCCAGCAAGCCACTCAATTGGGAAAGGAAACACAGTCGCAAGAAGGACAACCACCATGATCTTCTCAGGGCAACTGAGAATGGGGAACAATTGCTGGCTTTCCCAGCAACAGCCATAAAAAAATAATGGGGCCTCTCTTCTCTTTGCATAGCAACTGAGCATAAGTCCTAATAACGTGCAAGTTGCTCCTGTCAGCAGTGCTGTGCGCTTTCCTCAGCGTTTATCCAGGGCACTGAGCACTGCTGGCCTCCAGGATCCTCTATGATATTCAATCCTAAAAGAAGGAACAGTTGGACCCAGGACAACCTACGTGTTTCACTTTGACGAAGAGCTCCCTCCAACGTCCGTTCAGTAGGAGCAGCTGCTGTTTGAGGTCGCGAGAGACCAATTCATCGCATGTCTCAATGAGGAAATTTCCTGCGTCGTTCATGATGGAGTGCTGTTCGATCCAGTGAGGGAGGTGTCGGAAGAAGTCCTTCAAACACAAACATATAAGTCATGTAAGAAGGGAACATTGAACGTTAAATATTAGCAATTGCTTTTGATGAGGTAATTGTGCAGCGACCTGACTTTGCCATTTATGTACAATACGGGAAACAACAGCTGGTCCAATGCATAACCTTCTTAAAGTGTCAGCTCAGCTCAAGGTGCTGGGACTTGAGAGTCAGAATTTTCCACTCCAGTGCTCGAGCCAACACCTTAGTTTTCTGCAGCTGTAGGTTACCAAGGATGTGCTGCATATTCTTCAGGTTCTGTCCGTCTAAAGAAACGCACTGTTCTGTCGGTGTGATAGAGACGGATGTTAAAGAGCCCCAGGCACCCATTCGAAGAAAAGCAAAGAATTCTCACCTTTGGTCAATATTCTTCCCTAAACCACCACCAAAAACAGATTAACTGGTCAGTCAGCAAACCCCCATTTATGGGATCTTGCTATCCATAAAATGGCATTGTATCTGCCTGCATAACAACAGTAATTGCAGTCCAAAGTCATTCCTTATCTAAAGAGCATTGAGGTAGTTCTGAGTGATCCATATAGTGCTAGTTAAGCGTTTCCAGTTTCCTTTAATCTAGGATCAAGTTTTCGCTTTGGGTGCAATCGCCAATTTGGGCACAAATTGTGCCGAAATTTAGGTCTATTTTTCAAAGATAAGTTATGGTGCAAATTTCAGATCTAATTCATTTGCATAAGTACAAACATAAATCTACCATGAACCAGCGTCTTGGGGCTGCTTTTTAGAATTTAATTGTTTATTTTTTTCCAATAAAATATTCCTTGGTATATTTAAGAGTGGTAAACTGGTGCAGTTTTATTAATTAGGCTGAAATTGAGTTCATCACACAAAAGAAAATAAGCATTTTTAATAAGAAGGAGTCCCCCACCCATGAGTGACCTGATTTTAAATAAGGGAAAATGACTTTAAAAGAAAATATTTATTAGCTCCACTAGTGCATACTAACCAATTTCTTAAGAAATTAGATGTTTTGAATATTTAGAAACTTCAAGAAAGCACTTGTTGGGTGTCCCCACATCTAAATAGAAGGTTAATTTGAAGAGCCTCCTTGTGGGCCCACAGTTGGGCGCCATGGTGATTAATTCAATCTGGGCTGCAGTCAGTTTTGTGGGCAGGGTCAGCTTCCAGCAAATCTTTTTAAAAGCAGATTGTGGAAACTCAATTTGTACTGAAAGTGATTTGCCTTTGAAATATCTCAATCTTTTGAGCTGATTTGACTGATATTGGGTGAACTAAGCTCTATCCTTAGAAGTTTACTGTCCAGACAAAGTCCTTGATTTTGCTGTAGGGTATCTGAACAGAAATAAAAAGTACATAATGAGTTGACTTAGCCCAGTGAGAGCTACTGAACCTGAATCTCTTCCAAATGTTAAACTCACCCCAAGTCTTCGCTCTCAGATATCATCATATATATTCCAGCATGACATAAATGTGTCACATCCAACACGCACTTCACACAATGTGTACAAGGGAGTTGATTCTTTACTGATCCCTGTATCCACTTGCTATTGCTACTGGATAAACTTGCTGTTACCCCAACACGAGCTCACTATTATCCTGTCAGCTCACTATTGCCTTATACCAGCTCACAGTTTTCCCTATACCAGTTCATCATTAACCTACATTCGTTCACTATTAACACTATATTGACTCATTCCTCCCCTATACAAGCCCGCCACTGACCCTTCCCACTCACCATTGCCCCACCCCTGCTCATTATCTGATGCCTTCTCACTATTTTACCTCCTGCAGCTCACCATTGCCCTTGTACCAGTTCACTTTGTCATGATGCTGATCATTAAGCTGTTTAAAACAAGAATTATAAAACTGGATGCCTCTACATTCTACAGTGGCAGTGTATCAATCAGAGCTCTGCAGATTTTACTAACAGGATATTGTCATGTTTTACCTTCTTGGCAAGTTCTGGTTGATTCAGCATCTTCTCTGCGTCTTCTAGCCAGGCCTGTAGGCCTGCCACTGTATTAGTGTACTTGTCCCAGTTGGTGACCACCTCTTCCAGCATGCTCCTGACACTGCGCACCTCCACAGACAGATTGCGCCACTGGACCATCGAGTCAGTCAGGAACTTGTTGACATTCTCTCTCTCTTCAGCTACAGGAACAGAAATAACAGGGTAAGATCCCGAGCAGTGGGACAGAGAAATTGGGCAAGGATGTCGCTTGTCAGAGCATTCACGCGGCACAGGAAAAGGGATAACGTTAACAAGCGGCCTGTTACCTGAATCCTCAACTTTCAAATAGGCATCAGCCGCTTGCTTCAGAGACTGGAAGGTGACCTCATAGTGTCCAAAAAACTTGTTGCCCTCGACAAATGCCTTCAGAGAAAGATCAAAGATGTCAATGAGATTGGGTGGTCCATACACAAATCACTAAAAGGTCGTAGGAACAAAAAGTAATTTTAAAAATGACTAATGGATTAAAAGCAAAATACTGCGGATGCTGGGAATCTGAAATAGAAACAGGAAATGCTGGAAAAACTCAGGTGCAGCAGCATTTGTGGAGAGAGAAACAGAGTTAACGTTTTGAGTCCGTATGTACTTCTCTTTAGCTCTGAAAAGAGTCATGCGGTCTTAAATGACTAATGGGTTGTTGCCTTTATCTCAAGAGGCGGTACAAAGGGGAGGAAATGAAATTTCAGTTGTGCAAAATCTCAATAGGTTTTTGGGGCAGAGTGTCCTAGATTTCCACTACCCATGATGTGAAGAAGTGCTTCCTGACATCATCCCTGAATGACCTAGCTCCAATATTAAGATTATACCTACTTGTTCTGAACTTCTCCACCAGAGGAAATAGTTTCTCTCTATCTACCCTATTGTCAGGGGTCTAAGACCTCATTCTATACTTTTATAAAATATATATGTATATATATCATCCAGGCTAATCTATAAAATTATTTTTCTTAAAAATTGACAAAGCCTTTAACGTGACTGAAGACATGGCTGGCTTTGACTCTCACAAAAGGAATTTTTGGCTTTTAGAACAGCAGCAAACTCGTTATCTCTAAAGAGATCCTAATGCCTCTGTGATTGTGGAGATCAAATCCCCAGGACTGGTACAAAAACCCTTTTCATCTCTAAAACCAGGCCCCTGACCAATGGAGACGATCCCTCTGTGAGGGCAAAAGGACCCGGAAATCTCTGCTGAACTTATTAATGGGTGAAACATTAACCATCTCAAGAAGCCAGACCAGGAATATATATCCTTTGTCCAAACCAAGGTGGAGAAGTGGGAGTCATGCCACATGACACTTCACCCCCACCCCCAAGCTGATAGAACCTGTAATATTGCCTTGTGGAGCTAAAAAAAGGAAGGCTGCCATTTTCCATCTAGCAGGTAGCAGCAGAAAAAGGGCTGTATCCATATTTTTGAATACCTAGCTCTCCACCTACACTGTTTTCTACTGGAACTTCTGAACACCTGTACCAGTGCCTTAAAGACTAATTCATCTCTACATGCCTCTCCCATCATGAAAGTCATTGCGAAGAGTGGATTATTCAGCATCAGTCCTCAACCGGCTGATTCTATGAAGGGATACACCCTTGGACTTTGATTCTGGACTCTGGGCTCACGTGAAACAATAATTCTTATCTTCTCTGTGGTCTTTGCCCTGTACCTCTTTCTTTCCCTTATCCCTCTTTTATTGTATGAATGTACTGGGGGGATACGTAGTGATAGCCCCTCCCACATTTTTGAGTGGCTGTAAAATTAATTTTAGTTCACCCTACCCTGAGTTTGCTGTGGAGTTATTAATAGAGGATTGGATCACAGCAAAACTGAGGGGTTGGGAAAATATGCCAGCAGATGTAAAGGGGGAAATCAAAAATCAAAAACACTTTTCTGTTTCCGGACGGGTGGTGAGGAGAAGAAATCAGGGCTGTTTAAATTAATCCCCCTCCTGTCTGTAACACCTATTAAAATCCTTTGATGATTTTAAACAACTGAATAGATCACCTCTTAATTTTCTATGCTCAAGAATACAAGTTGTTATGCAATCTGTCCTATCATTTAACATTTTTAGCCCCAATATCATTCTGGTGAATCCACACCCCACCCTCTCCGAGGTCACTGTATCCTTCCTGAGGTGCAATGCCCTGAACTGAACGCAGTTCTCCAGATAGGATCTAACAAGAGTTTATGTAACTGACTGAACTCATGATTACTTATCCAATTAGCACAGCCATTAACAATGCTATATAGTACATGTCAGCAATTGGACTACACCTTAATATAATCTACTTTCTCATTTTATCTTTTCTCTTCCCATGCCAACTCGCTCAAGAGTCAGTCAAAGCATGTGCATATGTCTGTTTCCATAGCTGTTTTCTCCTAGAACAGGTCACTAGCCTGTCGCCAGTGGCTATTGCTTGAGGGGTTCCACTCCACATCAAGCATGGCTGACCAGGAGTCTCCACCCCTCTTACCGCCTGCCATAGGCGTATTTGAAGGATTTACAACATAAGAACATAAGAAATCGGAACAGGAGTAGACCATTCAGCCCCTTGAGCCTGCTCCACCATTCATTAAGATCATGGCTGATCTTCTTGTGTTTCGATTTCCACATTCCCAACTACCCTCAATAACCTTTGATTTCCTTGCCTAACAAGAATCTATCTACCTCTACCTTAAAAATATTCAATGACCCTGCCTCCACCATCTTCTGAGACAGAGAATTCCAAAGTTGCACAACCCTCCAAGAGAAAACATTTCTCCTCATCTCAGTTCTAAAGGGTGACCTCTAATTTTAAAAGAGTGCCCCCAGTTCTGGACTCACTCACAAGAGTTAACATGCTTTCGATATCCACTTTGTCAAGGCCGTTCAGGATCCTGTATACTTCAATCAAACACCCCTCGCTCTTCCAAACTCCAGTGGAGACAAGCCCAGTCTGTCCAACCTTTCCTCATAAGACAACCCACTCATTCCAGGTATCAATCTAGTAAACCTCCTCTGAACCGTCTCCAATGCATTTACATCCTTCCTTAAATAAGGAGATCAAAACTGCACACAGTATTCGAGGTGCAGTCTCACCAATGCCCTGTATGACTGGAGCATAACATCCCTACTTTTATAAAAACAAATTAGAATTTGTTCTAAACAAAACAGAATTACCTGGAAAAACTCAGCAGGTCTGGCAGCATCGGCGGAGAAGAAAAGAGTTGACGTTTCGAGTCCTCATGACTCTTCGACAGACATTGAGTTCGAGTCCAAGAAAGAGTTGAAATATAAGCTGGTGTAAGGTGTGTGTGTGGGGGGCGGAGAGAGAGAGAAAGAGAGAGAAGTGGAGTGGGGGTGTGGTTGTAGGGACAAACAAGCAGTGATAGAAGCAGATCATCAAAAGATGTCAACAACAATAGAACAAAAGAACACATAGGTGTTAAAGTTAAAGTTGGTGATATTATCTAAACGAATGTGCTAATTAAGAATGGATGGTAGGGCACTCAAGGTATAGCTCTAGTGGGGGGGTGGGGAGAACATAAAAGATTTAAATTTTTTTTTAAATAATGGAAATAGGTGGGAAAAGGAAAATCTTTATAATTTATTGGAAAAAAAGGAAGGGGGAAACAGAAAGGGGGTGGGGATGGGGGAGGGAGTTCACGACCTAAAGTTGTTGAATTCAATATTCAGTCCGGAAGGCTGTAAAGTGCCTAGTCGGAAGATGAGGTGTTGTACCTCCAGTTTGCGTTGGGCTTCACTGGAACAATGCAGCAAGCCAAGGACAGACATGTGGGCAAGAGAGCAGGGTGGAGTGTTAAAATGGCAAGCGACAGGGAGGTTTGGGTCATTCTTGTGGACAGACCGCAGGTGTTCTGCAAAGTGGTCGCCCAGTTTACGTTTGGTCTGTAAACGTAAACTGGGCGACCGCTTTGCAGAACACCTGCGGTCTGTCCGCAAGAATGACCCAAACCTCCCTGTCGCTTGCCATTTTAACACTCCACCCTGCTCTCTTGCCCATGTCTCTGTCCTTGGCTTGCTGCATTGTTCCAGTGAAGCCCAACGCAAACTGGAGGAACAGCACCTCATCTTCCGACTAGGCACTTTACAGCCTTCCGGACTGAATATTGAATTCAACAACTTTAGGTCGTGAGCTCCCTCCCCCATCCCCACCCCCTTTCTGTTTCCCCCTTCCTTTTTTTTCCCAATAAATTATACAGATTTTCCTTTTCCCACCTATTTCCATTATTTTTTTTTTTTAAAATTTTTTTTAATCTTTTATGCTCTCCCCGCTCCCACTAGAGCTATACCTTGAGTGCCCTACCATCCATTCTTAATTAGCACATTCGTTTAGATATCACCAACTTTAACTTTAACACCTATGTGTTCTTTTGTTCTATTGTTGTTGACATCTTTTGATGATCTGCTTCTATCACTGCTTGTTTGTCCCTACAACCACACCTCCACTCCACTTCTATCTCTCTCTCTCTCCACCCCCCACACACACACCTTAAACCAGCTTATATTTCAACTCTTTCTTGGACTCGAACTCAAGTTCTGTCGAAGGGTCATGAGGACTCGAAACGTCAACTCTTTTCTTCTCCGCCGATGCTGCCAGACCGGCTGAGTTTTTCCAGGTAATTCTGTTTTTGTTTTTGTTTTGGATTTCCAGCATCCGCAGTTTTTTTGTTTTTATCCCTACTTTTATGTTCAATCCCTCTCGTAGTAAAGGATAGCATTCCATTAGCCTCCATAAATTGATACTAAACCTGTTTGGCCACGTTATGAACACACCTGCCTTGGCCATCAAGTCCTGAATGGGACTCAAACCTGGAGCTTCTGGCTCAAAGGCAGGGAGGCTATCCACTGCGCCACAAGACCTCCTCCCTTAATACAATATCAGTGAAATATTCTGCATAATAAAAATTCACTGACATATTCCTGATAATATAATTGCATGGAAATATTCCTGATCGTATAATTTCACTGATGTATTCCTGATTATGTAATTTCACTGAAATACTCCTCACAATATAATTTTGGAGGAGATGTTGAACTGATTCTTTCCTGCCATATTTGATGATCCACGATTTGAGTTTGGTTTCAGCAAGGACCAGGAACGCCAGAAGACGATACTTCAACTCTAGGAAGTCCAGCCTTGTTAAATGGAGCTTGGATGCAGTTGTAATGAAATCAAACCTGGAAAGAGGGAGCATATGTGAGGTTAATGCTAGAAACAGGCCACAGGCAATGGTATAGATGCATGAAGGTGAACAATTAATATCACTGTTTTCTTAAAGGAAAAAGTAAGAAAGACTTACATTTATATAGTGCCTTTTGCGACCTCAGAATGTTCCAAATCTCTTTACAGCCAATTAGGTACATTTTGAGGTGTAGTTGCTGTCATAATGTAGGAAACGCAGCTGCTAATATGCACACAGCAAGATCCCACAAACCGCTACGTAGTAATGATAGATCCACCTGGTTTTGTGCTCTTGGCTGAGGGATAAATATTGGCCAAGACACCAGGGCAGGGGGCAGTAAGGGCAACTCCTTTTGCATTTCTTCAAAATGGTGCCGTGGGATCTTTGACGTCTACCTGAGAGGGAAGACGGAGGCTCAGTTTAATTCTCTTCTGAAAGATGCTACCTGAGACGGTACAGCATTCCCTAACTACTACACTAGAGTACCAGCCTAGATTTTGTGCTCAAGTCTCTGGAGTGGGGCTCGACATCCACAACCTACAGACTCAAAGGTGAGAGTGTTGTCATAGGTTCAACCTACCAGCCTCAAGGAAAATCTACCCAACACTGGAGGTAGGTAGGAAGCGGCCACCAGGAAGCACCATGGGCTGTCTAAATCAGAGAGCGATGTGGTTTCCAATTTACACTAGTGCTGATATTGCAAAGGATAAATCGAAATAAGAACCGACTACCATCTTGTCTCAACATCATTTGGATGAGTCAACATTCATCCCTCAAAAAAACAACGGGTTATCAGCCTGTTATCTCACTGCTGCCTGTGGGATCTTGCTGTGTGCAAATTAGCTGCTGTGTTTGTCAACATTACAAGAGAGACAACACTTCAAAAGTATCATTGGTCGCGAGACTTTGAGACATCTTGAGGACCTATAGCATGCTATACAAGATCGCACCTTCCTTTTTTCAGGAGACATCAGTTAGCTATCACCATATACCCAAAGTCTTTAAATCAGCCACAGTGCTGGTTCAAAATGTCAAATTCCACAAAGACACTCCAGGACACGCTTCAGTCTCCCAGTAAATAACATACTTGAAATTTCAGTGTAATTGCCCACTCAGGTTGTGAGAAATTTATATAGAAAAGGCCACAGTAATTGAAAAGAGAAGGTTAAGATTCCCAGTATTTAACCAGGTGCACTGGCTTTCAACCATTGAGTTGATGTGGATTTACCTAACTTGATATTGTGCTCACCGTTCTGCAGCATCTGCTAGCTGATCCACCGGGATGGGTATCCCATTCACAGATCCTGCCCTGTGGATCTGGCGGAATATTTGTTTATGACTTTCTAACGCCTTTATCACATCCTGGGGAGGAAACAGATACAAGTCAGTGCGTTAATTCTGAGAAATTATCAAAGCACAAATTTGATAGTCACTCATTAGTTCTCATTAATAGGATCAAGCAGCTGCCAAATTTGTTAGTAAACTATCGCTTCAGATTTGACTCTAGGTGTGACTCCACATGCGACTCCAGGTGTGACTACACTTTAAGAAGGTGGGCTAGTCTCAGACTAGACCTGGGCTCCACGCTGGCTAGTGGAATATCTTCAACTGCTACCAGATAGCATCTTCTCAAGTTGCAACTGAGAGATCCTCCAGACCTTTGTGAGGTTATTGTCAGTGATAACACTCTCACCTCCGAGTCAGGAGGTTGTGAGGGTTCAGGCCCCCCTCCAGAAACTTGAGCATATAATCGAGGATGACAGTCTAGTGCAGCACTCCACTGTCAGAGGTGAGATGTTAAACTGGAGCCCAGTCTGTTCTTGCAAATATAAAGGCCCCAGGGCACTATGTCAAAGAGGAGCTGGCCTCCTGGCCAAGGTTTATCTCTCAACCAAAGACAGCTTAAACTGCTGCTTGTGGGACCTGGTTCTGCACAAATTGGCTGCTGTGCTTGGTTACAAAATAATGTGACTTTGCTTCAAAAGCCATTCATTGGCTGTGAAACACTTTGGGTCATTCTGATAATGTGAAAGACTCTAAACAAATACAAATTCAGCCTCTAAAGTTACCAAAGGAACTGCCCTGACTAGAGAGAGCCAGAGTCACCTGCACTGTTGACTCAATTGGGATGACCATCAGGTGATATTTTCCCACTAGAAAAATGCACTCTCAGTATGTTTTAGAAGACTAGCTCACTTGAGGTAACAACACAAAGCAGATTTCCCCTCCCCCGCCCCACCCCCCTTTGTCTCTGCAGTTAGCATCAGCCTAGACCTATTGGGCTGAATGGCCTGATTCTGGGCTTTAAATTCTGTGCAACACAGGCCTCCACAGAACCATTACAGTTCAGAAGGAGGCCATTTGGCCCATCGTGTCTGCATTGGCTCTCCAAATGAGCAACGGACTTAGTTCCATTCTCTCGCCTTCCCCCCATAACCCTGCACATTCTTCCTTTTCAAATAAGAGTCTAGTTCCCTTTTGAATGCTTCAATTGAACCTGCCTCCATCACATTCTCAGGCAGAGCATTCCAAATCCAAACCACTGGCTGCCTTTTATCATTGTTGCTTCTTTTACTAATTAATTTACATTTGTGCCCTCTCGTTCTCAATCCTTTCACAAGTGGGAACAGTTTTTCCCCTACCTACTCTGTCCAGATCCTTCATGATTTTTAAAGCCTCTATCAAAAGTCCTTTCTATCTCTTTTTCTCGAAAGAAAGCAGTCCTAACTTCTCCAATCCATCTTTATAACCGAAGTTCCTCATCCCTGGAACCATTTTCGTCAATCTAAAACTGCAGATGTAAAAACAACTTAAATCCAGTCTTGTGACCTGACAAAGATTGAACGCATGAGATCTGTTGTTCCAAGTGTAAATGATCAATGTGTCTGGAGGGGCCAGTACTAGTTTAATTTAACCCAATGCCAACTTGCAACTGGTAACAAAATGTACCCAACTTTCACATTCCCTGTGATACACACAAACAGTGGAATGTAAGGAAAACAGAAAATGCTGGAAATACTCAATAGATCTCATAATATCTGTGCAGAGAGAAAAGAGTCAACGTATTGGATTTTTAAACCCCAATTGTCCATTTTCCCCAAGGTGCGATGGGGTAAGCAGGGCTAGCCACCCACAAGTAGCAGGTAGCTTATCAAAGTGTGCAAAGGCTTTTTGAGGCCTATTGGCCACGGCTAGAGTTTTCCAGTCAACCTCCAGGTTTCTGAGGCAGTAGAATGGGGGACCAGGCTCCAGGCAAGCTTTGGTGCCCTCCCTGGCTGGCTTCCGCATTAACCCCAGGCCACTCTGTGGAAGGGTACCCCACCAACTCCTCAGCGGTGGCCGGGCTGCGAATAAGGTCTTTTATTATGTTTAGATTTAAAAATCTGGAGAGGATGCACCTCCATTTTGGGGCACCCTCTCCCTCACTTACCTTGAATAGCATCCTGCTACTGCTTCAGTGCTGGAGGGCCTCCTAGTGGCCCTCCACCTTCGAGAGTCCACCCATCATCACAGGATCTTTACAGTGCAGAAGGAGGCCATTCGGCCCATCAAGTCTGCACTGGCTTTCTGAAAGACCCTTCTATCTAATCCCACTCCCCTGCCTTATCCCTGTAACCTTGCACATTCTCTTTTTTCAGATAGCAATCCAATTCTTTTTTGAATACCTTGATCAAACCTGCTTCCACCACTCTCTCAGAAAATTCATTCCAGACTCCAACCACCCTCTGGGTGAAAAAAGATTTCCTCACATCACATTTACTTCTTTTGCCAATTATTTTGAATCTGTGCCCTCTAGTTCTTGATGCTCGCTTGGGTGGGAACATTTTCTCATTATTTACCCTGTCCATAACCCTCAGGATCTTGAATGGCTCTATCAAGTCTCCTCTCTGCCTTCTTTCCTCCAAGGAAAACAGTCCCAACCTCTCCAATCTATCCTCATAACTACAGTTCTTTATCCCTGGACCTGTTCTTGTCAATCTCCTCTGTGCTCTCTCCAATGCCTTCACATCCTTCCTCAAGTATGGCACCTAGAACTAGTTAGATGAGGCCTAACTAGTGTCTTATCCATCCTTAATTGGGGAGCGAGCCTGTCCTTTGGCCATTGACTAATTTGGGTAAGATCACAAGTAAGCGAGTGTTCCCCTCACAGTGCAAGCTGCTGACCCCCACTTAAGCATGACAGAGGGGTCCTGAAACCCCTAGGTTAAATATAACCCAACAATTCTGATCAATAGCTCTTCATCAGAGTGTAATGACTGTCATCCCAGTTATATCCAATAGGAATGGCTCTGCCTTTCCCATAATATTCCACACTATATATTACTCTGCAATCATTATTCAGGAAGTCCTGAACAAGTCTGGTTCGGATAAGATTTTATGATTAATGGTAGTGAACCACCAGGGAATTGGGATTGCGGGTTGTCTGACGGGTGCTCCCATGGAGGGAGACCTGGCACTGCCCAGCGACATATCCCAACAAACACCCCAGCACCACCATCACCCCCGCCTTCCCCACTACCCTCTCACCTTATGTTGTTCCAGTTTCCTGTGGATGATGTTGGCCGTTTCGTCGTGCGCTTGCTGAATTATAATTTCTTCCCCGAGAATAGCCTCCACTCTGTGCAGCCATGCCCCAATGGTGCCCAGAGGGCCAGGGAGTGATTTGTCCAGAATGATGTGCCAATCAAGAAGCTGAGGAAGACAAAGCAAACATTAGACTTGCTTCCTATTAGATATCAAATGAATCATTGCAATCAGATGAAGTGTGACTTGGTTCTGTGTAGGTAGTATAACCTTGTCGCCCATGGGCAGCAGACATAGCCCCTGACTACAACCCTTTGCTGTAACTCATGGTGATATTTAGAAGATGTACTTGCTTGGGAGAGACTAAAGGTACATTGTGAAGTATGTGAAAGGCGGCGAGAAAGAGAATTTTCAAAACTCCAGCCCTGCCAATAATGGGGGAACAACTCCGACTGTCTGCTTGGTGGAAGAAGCTCAATCACAATGAGAAATAAATGTGGGGAGAAAGAGTTCTTTCCCACTTTTGTAGTCACATATATTCTAAACAATCGACATCAGAGAGGCTGGTAATTTCATTTCAGCTTAGCTCAGTGGGGGGCACTCTTGCTAGGAGGTTGTGGGTTCAAGAAGAGTGAGAGGTGATATCTTATTGAAACATGTAAGATCCTGAGGGGACTTGGCAGGGCGCATGCTGAGAGGATGTTTCTCCTTGTAGGGGAGACTAGAACTAAGGGACACAGTTAAAAAATAAGAGGTCTCCCATTAAAGGCAGAGATGAGAAGAATGTTTTTCTCTTAGCCGGTTGTGAGTCTTTATAACTCTCTTCCCCCGGAGAGTGGTGCAGGCAGAGTCATTGAATATTTTTGAGGCATTGAGGCAGAGGTAGATAGATTCTTAACTAACAAAGGAATCAAAGGTTATTGGGTGTGGGCGGAATGTGGAGTTGAGGCCACAATCAGATCAGCCATGATCTTATTGAATGGTGGAGCAGGTTCAAGGGGCTGAATGGCCTACTCCTGCTTCTCATTCATCCAACTCCAGGAACTAGCTCCAATGTGAGGACAGAATGAAAATTCAATAGCAGCGGTTCACATGGCAACATGTATGCAAAGTCTAGGACCATCTAGAGGGGTGCGAGTTACATAACTAACACCTATCTCAAAAAGGGCCACATTTAATGCACTTATCCTAACGGGGAACCATCACACAGCATAACAAACAAAATACAACAAAAGCAGTAGAAAAAGGGAAAGACTGACGTAAGTGAGACTTTGCAGAGTCACTCTGATAACTTACTCTGGCCGACACTCTCTCCCATATCTGCTTCACTGTAACCTGATCCAGGGACAGTTTCCCATCTTTCTGTGCGGGCTGAATTATCGCTTCAACATGCTTCTTTTTAACTTCATACTGACCTCGAAAACTTTTAAACAACTAAGGAAAAATATGTACAAAATTATATACATAAAACAGAGCAATGATACCATACCCAAAAATATATATCCAGAGTGAAACAGTTGCTAAGATCACTCAGTCTGACTTCCTGCTTAGCAGCCATTCTCGAGCAGGTTTTGTAATTATTCAAGGTTGGCTTGTTAAATCAGCAATAGCTCTACCAGTCAAAAATAAAACTGCAACAGCCAACCATTGATATAAAAGCCTATCTTTCACTCCCGTACCTTTCCCACCTCTCCACCCCTCCCGTACTCCCCTCCCTCCACACCTCTCACTGCAGAATAATTGGGTGGTCAGAGGTGATGGGGATATGTTTCAAATTCAATCTCAGGAAAAGACCAGCATTTAGAGTCCATCCCAGTTACTCTTGAGAAGGTGATGGCAGGCCTTCCTCTTGAACAACTACAGTCTGTGTAGCGAAGATGCTCCCAGAGAGTTATTAGGTTGGGAATCCAAGGATTTTGACCAAGAATGATATATGTCCTAGTTGGACGGTATATGTCACTTGGAGGGGAACGTAAAGCTGATGATGTCCGTATCAGCCTGAGGCCCTTGTCCTTCTAGCTGATGTAGATCACGGGTTTGGGATCAACTACCAAAGAAGCTTTGGCGAGTTGTTGCTGTGCATCCTGCCGCCACAGTGCATTAGTGGTGGAGGGAGAGTCAATGGTTATGATGGCAAATTGGTCAGCTAAGCAAATTGCTATGCCCTGGAGAATGTCGAGTTGTTCGAGCCTTGTTGCAGCTGCACACATACAGGAAAGTGGAGTGTAGTCCATCACAAATAAATGTACAGAAAAGGGGAGGGTTCTTTCAGGGTTCATCCAGTGAGCTCAGTCCTGGTCTGAGTTGACTGGTCTCAGCTGGTGCTGTGCTACATCTGTCCTCAACAACCCCTGGATCAAGGAGCTGACATTTTGGATAGGGAATTCCCACTCCAGATCAGTTTCTAGCAGGTAGACGTGGCTGTCAATGGCTCTCCCCATCTCATGGTCAACTAACCTGAGGACACTCAGCACCAAGATAAACACAGGAATAATGACCATACGGATGGGGTGGGGGGGAGATGTTGAAGGTCCACTGTGGCCCAGCAAGGAGATAACACCCATCAAGGGGAATGAGAGAAAACTGGCAAAAACTTTAGGGACATGAGGCCACTCAGCCCCTTGAGCCTTCTCCAAAATTGAGTTAGATCATGGCTGACTTGTACATCAGCTCTATTTAGCTGCCATATCCTTTGATACCATGACCCAACAATAATCTATGGATCTTAGTCTCTGAAATTTTAACTGAGCTCCAAAATCCACTGCCATTTGGGGGAGAGGGTTGCAAATTCCTACCTTCGAATGAAAAGGTACTTCCTGGTTTCACACCTAACCTAACTCTAATTTTAAGGTTATGCACCCCCCCCCCCTCCCCACCCCCCGCAATTCAGGATTCTCATGGGGAAACTGTTTCTCCCCATCTCGCCTGACAAGGTTCAAAAGGAATTGATTGGGTTACCCCTCAAAAGGGGGTGGAAGATTCAAACTCACCCGGTATCGTTCCTGCAGTCCTCCTTCAGCTACTTGCATCCTTGTGATGTCTCGTTCAAACTGTTCCAGCCAAGCTTTTGCCTCCCTCAACATCAGTCTGTCCTCTCGCTGACAGAACACAAAATGGTGAAAGATGATGCTGTAAGTAATTAGAGGCTGAACAAGGGCAGAAGCAAAATGTTCAACCCTTCCAGAATCATGATAGGGTTCCCCTTGTCCTCACTTTCCACCTCAACATCTTCCGCATTTAACAGATCGTCTTCTGCCATTTCCGCCACCTCCTGCATGATGCCACCACCAAGCGCATCTTCCCCTCCCCTCTCAGCCTTCAAAAGGGACCATTCCCTCCCTGACATCCTGGTCCACTCCTCAATCAGCCCCAGCACCCTCTGTCGTCCCCACGGCACCTTTCTGTGCACACTCAAGAGATGATACACCTGCCCTTTTACCTCCTCCCTTCTCACCACACAAGGCTCCAAACAATCCTTTCAGGTGAAAAGGCGATTTCCTAGTACTTCTTTCCATTTTATGTACTTTGTTCGCTGCTCACAATGTCATCTCCGCAACTCCGCATCTCCCCCCCACCTCATCCCTGCATTGAGGGGCTCAGCAGAGATGGGGTGACAGCATCGCAGAGCACCACTACTCAATCTGAAAGTGTGATCCCAAGCTTATGGTCACTTGTCATTTTAATTCTCCACTCCACTCCCATTCTGACCTCTCTGTTTCGGTCTCCTACACTGTTAAAATGAAGCTCAACATAAGCTGGAGGCACATCATCTCATCTTTAACTAGGCATTTTACAGACTTCCAGAGTCAACACTGAGTTCAGCATTTTCAGATCATAGTCGCTGCCCCTTTTTTGGGGTGGCAGCAGTTGGCGGTGAATCTGCCATTCCCATTTATACCTCCTCTAGACACATCTTTTGTTTCTTTTTGCCTCATATCTTCATCCCTCTCATCACTTAATCTCTGCTGACTTCCACCCTTTCCTTTCCATTTTCTTTCCTCACCCTACCTCCTTTCCCTGACTTGCTTAAACATCTTAAAGCACTCCCAGTTCTGACAAATGGTCACCAACCTGAAACGTTAACTCTGCTTCTCTCTCCACATATGCTGCTAGACCTGCAGAGTATTTCTAGCATTTTCTGTTTTTGTTACTGTCTATTCCCAGTTGCATTCACTCAAACCTAAATTCACAATGTTGCATAATCCTTTTGTGGAGCCATAGGTAAACTTCACTGATTATTGTGAATGACACAGATGCTGTCATGAAGAGATATTATTGTCTATAATGTTATTGGAAATTATTTTTTAAAATAGAGTTCTGGTGGGGTCTGTGCCCACGTGTGTGTTTTATCTGGATTAAAACCAGCTAGTCTGGGTGCTTTGATGTACGGTAGTTTTGAGATGCTAATTAGATAAATGTAAGGAGGGTAGAAGGTAAAGTGTAAATTTGCATTTGTTAGAATCCATTCAAGACTGCGGGTGAAATCTTGCACCTATCCAGAAGACGCCAAGCAATGTTTTTTTTTCAGTTTACTAATAGAATTGATGGGATGAAAGGATGTTATTGTTAGAGGAAGTAAAGTTAAAAGCCTAGTGATACAATGGACAATTTACATTCAAGGAGAAAGATATGTATAAAGGAGAAAGGAGATTGTATGTAAGGTAGAGGCATTTTAAGATCCAACAAGTGTGAGAAGGCTCCAGCCTGTGAGCCTCAAGTCTGCCTGCAAGGACCCAGAGCTGAAAGAAACTCATTTTGATTGCAAATGTCCAGGATGTGCTTTGCCAGAGGTCTGTTAAATCTATGAGTTTTACTGTTGCCTTACGAGGGGTGTAATTGAGAGTCAGATTAATTAGGGGATTTATGTAGTTATTACAGTAATTTTGTAGACATATGTATGTGGTTACAATCCTTCTTGTATTAATAAATGTTTAATTTAGTTTTATACAAAACCTCTTGAGACTCGGTGGTCTTATTACTACTGAATTCAAACCCTGCATCTCGAAACATACAAATTGCAAAAAATGGGTTATGACAGTTGTTTCAAGTTTCCCTGTGGGATTTGAGCAACTCATCGGCTCTGTCATAATAGATGCAACTTCATGAGAGGATTTCAGAAACATTTACCAATGAGAATGATCAAAGATATCGAGAGAACTTGGCACCAGTCTAAGCATATGTGGCACAGCAAACAGGAAAGCCAGTCCAGGTGACACATCTAGAGTGCTTGATCCTGCATTTAGGCCCCATGTCTTGATAGATTTGCACCTAGAAGGGCATGGGCAGCAGACGCATGGGAACACCACCACCTGCAAGCTCCCCTCCTGACTTGCAACTACATTGCCGTTCCTTCACTATCACTGGATCAAATTCCTGGAACTCCCTCCCTAACAGCATTGTGGGTGTACCTACACCACACGGACTGCAGCGGTTCAAGAAGGCAGCTCATCCCCACCTTCTCAAGGGCAATTAGGGATGGGTAACTAATGATGACCCAGCCAGCGACGCCCACATCCCATGAAAGAAAAAAAATTCTCAAAATGTACACATTTTAGTATCAATGCTTTCTGACAGGATATTATTCATCAGTCTTGCAGTGCAAACACACAAAAATAATACCAGAAATTTGGAAAGCTGCATGCTACTGTGCAAGAATAATGCCAAGTACAGGATGGTGCCCGTAAGTCTCATGAGCTCAAGTTCTTACACACTTCAGCAACAATAATTTGCACTTGTATAAAGCCTTAGTGCAGTAAAGCGTCCCAAAGGTATTTCACAGGAGCATTATCAGAAAACATTTAACGCCAAGTCACTTAATGATGACTAAATGCTTGGTAGGTTATAAGGAGAATGTTAGAGGAGAGAAGGGTAGAGAGTTTCGGGCCTTGGCAGCTGAAGGCACAGCCACCAATTGTGGGATGAAAGAAATTGAGGTCAGAATTGGAGGAAAACAAGAATTCTTGGAGGTGTTGGGCTGGAGAGGGTTGCAGCAATAGGGAGGGGAAAGGTTTTGAAGGAATTTGAAATCAAGGATGATATTTTTAAATTTGAGGCAGTGCAAAACCAGGGGCCAATGTAGGCCAGCGAGTAGAGGGGTACTGAGCGAATGGGATGATGCTGCAAGCTAGGATACAGGCAGCAGTTTTGGATAAGCTCAAGTTTAAGGAAGTAATCTACTTGAGTATAAAGCTTGAGGGTCCAGGTTAACTGTGGAAAAGTGCTCCATTTATAAACCACTTAGACTTCAAGTCCAAACCATCAAAAATATTGTTGGAGCTTTTTTTTTAAAATGCTGCATGAATAAAATGTTTTAGACTCCAGATATAAAACTCAGGACAGATAAATTGATAAGGATTTTGGACAGTTGCAGTGATTTTAAGGCTTACATCAGAGAGGGAATGCTCTAAACTGTCTCATCAACAATCAGCTTCAGACAGATGAAAGAAGCCGAGATTGGTAGGCACAATGGGCTGAATATTCCCCCCGTTGTGGGGGTTTTGGGCGGGGGGGGGGGGGCGAGTGGTGGTGGTGTGTGTGTGTGTGGGTGGGGAGGGGGAGTTGATGGGCAGGCGTGTATGGGCACGCTTCCGATCCATTTTACGTGCCCAATGAAGGCCCGCCCAGCGTGATGTCCGCAGGGAAGTGCTACGTGTTCCCTGTGCGGGCAGAGGCTAAGTGCAGCCTCAGGGTGATCAGCTCTGCTCTCAAAAATATTAAAAATAAGAAAAAAAAAATTCCCTGACATGTCCCCTCGTGTGACAATGTCACATGGGCTGGGACATGTCCATAATTTTTACAAAATCTTTATTTACATTTTTTAAAGCCTACATGAAGCCTCATCCTGCCCGTGGATGAGGTTTCATGTTTTTCCTATTGCCCGCTGGGGCTCCTGGCCTGCCCACCAACCTTAAGGTTGGACGTGCAGGTCCTTTAATTACTTAATTGATCCTGACAATGGCCTCAATTGATTTGGCTGCGCTCCCGCCTTCCTGAAAATATAAATCAAGCATGGTGACATCGGGAGATTCCCCCAACGTCACCGCGCGTCATTTTACACATCAGTGAGCGCCCCACCCCCGCTCGCCAACTCGTAAAATTCTGCCCAATATGTTTAAAATATGGCTGGGCCCCGATGGGAACAAATAAGAGTGACCATAGGATTGATTTTTAGTATTATCACTGTTCAGTCCTGTCCTTGACTGGGTTTGGTTCAGATGCTGAATCATACTCTTGGTGTGACACGACAACTAGCTTCTTCACCCGGGGGAAGTTCACCTGATGTGAACTGAAGAGACTTGATCGCTCTTCCGTAACTTTGGCAGAAATATACGTCTATGGGTGACAGGGAAGAACAGGATCAGGATCTGCCAAGATGCTCCCGTCAGTTAGGTGGCCCGTCAACAATTAGCATAGAGACCTACATCTGAACAATATCAGGCACGACTCAGTGGCAGCACTTTCACCTGTGTCAGAAGGTGTGGGTTCAATCCCCACTCCAGAGGCGTTAAGTACACAATCCAAGCAGACCTCAAAGTGCAGTGCCACACTGTGGGAGATGCCACTTTTCAAAGAAAAGCAGGGGACGCCTGGCCAATATCTGTTCCTGAGCATACTATAGTGAAGCAGATTCCTCCTCCTCCTCCTCCTCCTTCAGATACTTCTAGCAGATTGGTCCATGATTATGTTTGGCAAAGTACTGCAGTGGTTTGCCATTGCCTTCTGCACTTTGGCTGACCAGGAAATTCTCCTACTCTTACTGCCTGCTTATTGGAAAGATTTACCAGCTGATAATTAACCTGACTGGCCATGTTATGAACGCACCATGGCCATCATGGCCCAGAGTTAGGGGAGCTGCCACTGCACCACAAGACCTTCCTTCTAAAGCAGATTATCTGACCATTATCACATTGTTGTTTTTGGGACCTTGTTGTGCAGAAATTAGCTTCTGTGTTTCAATGTAAAATGTGTTGGGAGGTCTTGAAGTTGGAAAAGCACTGTACGAATGCAAGTTCTTTCTTTAACACTGCAGATAGCGATGCATTTACTCAGGGAGATAGTGGTACATTTACCGAGACAAGGAGGCTTCCCAATTTCATTTCAATTTGAAACAAAGAAAGCAAGGAAGTAACGCTAAATCTTTACAAAACCCAGGTTAGACCTCAGATGGGGCATTATGTTCAATTATGGGCATCAGACTTTAAGAAGGATTTCAAGGCCTCAGAAAGGGTACAAAAAAGATATATTAAGGTGGTACAAAGGATGAGGCTCATCTGTTATGTGAAGAGAATTGAGAAGCTGGGTTGTTCTTCCTGGGACTGAGAAGGTTAAGAGACATAACTGAAGTGTTCGTAATCATGAATCGTCTTGATAGAGTAAAAAAGGAGGACTTATTCCCAGTGACAGAAGGGTTGGTAAACAGAGGGCACAGATTGAAGGTGATTGGCAAAAGAACCAGAGGTATACACGTGGAAGAAAAAATTTACACAGTGGGTTGCTCTGATCTGCAACATGCTGAATGAAAGGATAATGGAAGCAGATTCAACAGTAACTTTCAAAGGGGAATTGGATAAATATTTGAAGAGAAAAAAATTGATGCAGCTGTGGGACTGATACTAATTGGATGGCTCTACTGTATCATTCTTTGATTCCATAGTGAGCCAAAAGGGTAACAATTGAAAGGACTTACCTCTTCCTCAACAGGTTCGTTTTCTGTCTCCCGTGGATCTGGATAATGTTTCAGGAACTGAGCTACGTAGGTCATGATTGATTTCTCATCAGGTTTGTCAACATCCACATCTGTACATAAAGCACATAAATTCTGTTAGAAAACTGGGTTCTGTTCCTCTTCTGAAATACTATACAATTATTTGTGCTCTTTTACTGGCGAGCCATGTCCTGCTTGTCGGCGAAGTCATTGTACATTCCAGGTCTACTTATTGGTGCAGGTGTACGTTGTGGTTTCTGATGACAGTGGATATATGTCCCTAACAAGACTGGGCTGAATGGCCTCTTTCAGTGCTGTGGTTCTAAATTTGCTTTTACATCGGACATTTTACTGTGTTAAAGTTGCTAAGTTGTTTCATGGGAGCACCACCAGACAAGATTTGGCACCAAGCCACTAAGCAGATATTAGGACAGCAGATATTATAACCTGATAGTGATGCTAAAAATTATACAGGGACTTGATAGGGTAGGTTTAGAGAAGATGTTTCCACTTGTGCATAAACACCGACATTGACCTATTGAGCCGAATGGCCTATATCTTTGCTGTAAGTTTTACATAATTCTATGTAAAATCAATCAGCACAAATCCCTGCAAGTCTCCAGGTGACTCTGAATTTGTAAGTCAGCCATACACATTAGAGAAGACTCAGATTCAAAGTGAGATCTCAAACCCACTTCACCCAGGATCCTTATAGCTGTGAGGGATGAGAGATGTTTATCTACTGTCTTTAGTTGTGATGGATACTATTGGTTATATGGAGTGCTTGATAAAGCGCATGGACTTGAAAGGAAGTCCCTTTAATACACTTTAAGAAAGGATGTGCATTTCTACTGCATCTATCGTACCCTCAGGGTATCCCAAATCACTTCCCAGACAACTAATTACGGATTGAAGCATTGGTCCCAGCCAAGTGTGCAAAGCAAGATTCCACAATGGCTACAGAAATGAATGACTACCTCATCTTTTGGGAGGGTGGCGTAGGTTGAGGATAGAATGTTGGCTGGGGCATCGAGAGGCATTCCCTGCTTTTCTCTGAATGGTGTCATGGAGTCTTTTATGTCTGCCTGAGAGGGCAGATGGGGCCTTGATTTAATGCCTCATCTGAAAAACAGCCTCTCCGGCAATGCAGCACTCCCTCAATATTGGTGCTGGCAAGGTGCTCATCTCCTTGAAGAAAGTGAAGTGCCCTGAAATTCGGCAGGGATTTTCCCCAGTTACTTGCATTGACTACACCTGGAAGCTCCCTCGAGTGAATCCAGACTCCCACTGGATTCACAGTGGGTGATTGGGGGAATCATAGAATAGTTGAGCAGCTCCCATGACCCATCAAACCTGCATGGGCTCTTTCAAAGTATAATCTAATTAGTCCCACTCTCCAGTTCTTTTCCTTTTTCCCTACAATTTTCTCTGCTTCAAGTGCTTATCCAATTGTCTTGGAAGGCTCCTGTGGAATTAACATCCACAATTTATCAGACAATGCATTCCAAATCTTAATTATTCATTATGTGATAAAACTTTTCCTCATGTTGCCTCTGTTTTATTTTTAACCAATCACCTTAAATCTGTGCTTTCTGGTGGTTGACCATCACCTGCTGGAGACAGTTTCTCCTTATTTATTCTGTCTAAGCCCTGCATGATTTTAAATATTTTATCAGATCTCTTAGCCTTATCTGCTCTAAGGAGAGCAACCCCCACCCTACCAAGCAGTCTATTCACATAACTTTAATACCTCATCTTCTTGGAATCATTCTAATAAATCTCTTCTGCACCCTCTTCAAAACCTCCATGTCCTTCCTAAATCACCACAAATGTCAGGACAATCCCATGACAATAACACTGCCAAACGTACATTAGCATTCTTAAAACTAACCCACAACCAATATCAGATACCTTCAGGATCCAGGATCCTTGGAATTCCGAGTTGAGTTTCAGCGATAGTGAAAGCACTCTCTAAGTTTTCCCTGCTTGACCGGCTCCTGACCTTCTCCAAGTCTGTCAGGTCTGGACGGATGGCGTGAATAACAGAATGAAAGGCGAGTCCAGTCCTCCAGCTCTGACCAAAATCCTTCACCTCGATGCCAATACGCCTTCAAAAGAGACAGCGTGTGTCTATGAGAAGCCATAACTGCAGCCACATTATATTAAAATACTGAGACAGAACCCTACAGGGGGCATGGGGCGTAGGCCGTGGGGCAGGGAGCAGAAGGCAGAGAGCAAAGTGTAGAGGGACACCTCCATGAGTCATAACCCCTTAATTGGCATGGGGACAGGTTCTCCGTCCAATTAAGGGCAGTGGGCAAGCTCTCAAAGCTAAAGAACCAATCAGAGGCCCTCCAGCTTAAAAGGGTAAGTGGGCTCTGATGGAAGAGAGAGGGCACTTCAAAATCTGTAGTTAAAAATTGTGACTGGATGCCTGTGTCCAGTGGGGTTCCACAGGGATCGGTGTTGGGTCCCTTGCTGTTTATGGTATATATAAATGATTTAGACTTAAATGTAGGAGGGTTGATCAGTAAGTTCGCAGATGACATGAAAATTGGTGGAGTGGTATATAGTGAGGAGGATAGCCTTAGATTACAGGAGGATATAGACGGGCTGGTCAGATGGGCTGATCAGTGGCAAATGGAATTTAATCCAGATAAGTGTGAGGTGATGCACTTGGGCAGGACAAACAAGGTACAGGAATACACAATGAATGGTAGGACCCTGGGAAGTACCAAGGATCAGAGGGATCATGGTGTGCATGTCCACCAGTCCCTTAAGGTAGCGGGACAGGTAGATAAAGTGGTTAAGAAGGCATATGAGATACTTGCCTTTATTAGCCGAGGCATAGAATATAAGAGCAGGGAGGTTATGCTGGAACTGTATAAAAAGCTGGTTAGGCCACAGCTAGAGTATTGCGCGCAGTTCTGGAATCCACATTATAGGAAGGATGTGATTGTACCAGAGAGAGTGCAGAGGAGATTTACCTGGATGTTGTCTGGGCTGGAGAGTTTTAGTTATGAGGAGAGATTGGATAGACTGGGATTATTTTCCCTGGAGCGGAGGAGATTGAGGGGGGACATGATTGAGGTGTATAAAATGACGAGGGGCATAGATAGGGTAGACAGGAAGGAACTTTTCCCCTTGATGGAGGGATCAATAACCAGGGGGCATAGATTTAAGGTAAGGGGCAGGAGGTATAGAGGGGATGTAAGGAAGAATTTTTTCACCCAGAGAGTGGTGGGAATCTGGAACTCACTGCCTGAAAGGGTGGTAGAGGCAGAAACCCTCATAACATTTAAGCACTATTTGGATGTGCACTTGCGATACCATGGCATACAAGGCTATGGGTCTAATGCTGGAAAATGGGATTAGAATAGTTAGGTACTTGTTTGACCAGTGCAGACTTGATGGGCCGATGGGCCTTTTTCTGTGCTGTAGACCTCTATGACTCTATGACTCAGCAGCAAGGCCAGCACCGCGGGTGGTGGAGGCCCTCTACATGGTAGCCTGGGGCTGCTCCTGCACCCAGGGAGGCAGGGAACACCTGTAGGCCGACCTGAAGCAGTGGTCTCTTGGTTTGCAGCCCAGGTGCCCACCACCAGGCCCCTAAACTGGCCTCCACCTCTGCAGGAACCTGGAAAACCCTAGTCGGCCTCCTTTAATTGGCCTTAAGTGGTCATTACTGACGTCAATCAACTACCTGCCAGGCAGGTGGCTCTACCAGCCCCTAATCCCAACTCTCCAAAAATGGCTTTTGAACCCCACCCCAGTGGGAGCCATAACTCCAGCTCAGACACAACAACAAAATCAATGCAAAAACGTTGGAAAATCCAATGCACATCTTGCCCTCTTTTACTGGTAGGAGGTTTGAAGTGGAACTCACTTTCCTACAGTGTATTGCACCCATTTCAGGAGAGCCTTCTTGGCACTTCCCTTAAATTTGGTGACAACCTTTCTCTTGGACGGGGGGCTCCCAGTCTCAGAGTTTGCCACGCTGTCCACCGAGGAGGTGCTGCTGGACAGCGAGGAGAGCAGCGTCAGGTTGCTGGTCAGCTCTTCAATCTGTGGGCCGGAAGACAAACCAATGAAAACAATGGCTGTAGTAGAATACACAGTCAGCTGCATAATTGTAGAGCAGATGGTGTAAAAAGATGGGAAGTACAACCTGGAAGTACAAAATGATGGTCCAGATCAAACCAAGCACAATAGATGGCCTTCCATCAACGATGTCGGTGGAATTAATGTTGACCAGTTTAATCTGTAAGAAAAGCATAGCTTGTTTTCAATATCTTATTCCATGTTTTACAAATCCACAAGTTGGTAACACACTGTATGGTGCAGTCCTTCAGTCTTATCAAACTTTCTCCACACCTGCAAACCCTTGGCATTATAGTTTCTTCACATACTAGTAAACTGTTATGGAGGTGGGAAATAGCCCTGCTTCCCCAAGCCATTGTCGAGAAATAGAATAAACAATTTTCATTTATATAGCACCTTTCACAACCTCAGGGCATCCCAAAGCACTTCACAATCAAAGAAGGGTAGCCTGCCCTCTGAGGTCAATATAAAGGATCCCTTGGCACTACTGGAAGAAGACAAGGGGAGTTCAGACTGGTGTCCTGGCCAGCCAATCATTAAAGCCGATAACTGGTCCTTATCTTATCGCTGTTTATGGGAGCTTGCTATGCACACATTGGCTGGTCCATTTGCTACATTACTACTCTTCAGAAGTACTGCATTGGCTTTAGGACCAAGGTGGTAAAAGGTGCTGTAAAAAATGCCAGTCCTATAAACACAGGCTCTTTCTATTTATCCCCTAACTAGAGTTATTTTTAAAATACTTACCTTCCAATATCCCATCTTCCCAACAGTATCAGCCTTCCAGTCCCTACTTCCAATCAACAGAATAAAAATATGGGAAAAATGCCAATACAACACAAATTCAGAGCACCGTGTCCTAGGTTGTTTGAAGGCATCAATCAAAAAAAGGTATTAAATTAATGAGGAAGGTCTCAGTGAGTAGGAGGCTTGTTTCTGCTAATGGAATCTGTTGACATGGCTCCAACATCAAGCGAGGGATGTTGAAAGAAGCTATATCTGAAAGTGCACTCAGCAGTCAATAAACCATGCATTTATGCAGCGCTTTTAAAGTAGAAAAACATCCAAAAGTGCAATATAAAAAATAGGACACTGAGCCAGAGGTGGAGGTATGAGCAAGCATGGCCAAAAATGTGGTCAAAGGGGTGGGTTTTAAGAGGGGTCTGAAAGGAGGAGAGGGAGGGGAGAGCCAGAGGGGTCTATGGAGGGAATTCCAGGGGGCGGGGTGTAGGTAGTGAAAATTTCATGCTGAATTTCAGAGTACATATATGTTTCCACTGGGAAAGACCATCACACATGGGAAATTCTATTTGGCAAAGAGCAGGGAAAGAATGCATTCGTCTTGATGTTGTTCCATAGATGGAGAGTATAAATCAGCAAACAGCACATAACAGAAGCACAACCATGCTGTAAAATGAGATTTAATGATGTCGAAACTACTGACCGGTGATCCTCTGTATAAGGACTGGGAGGTGACAGCGTGACAAAGGAATTAAAGAGAATTTTGCGTTTGGTTAATTACTGTGCTCCACTCCCTTTCCACGCAATGCAAAGCACAAACTGTCAGCCGTTCCATCCAATTCTGCCCCAATTATTTACAAATTCTATACCTTAAACATAAATTTCACATAGGAATTAGTGAGTTCCGGAGCACCCCTGTCAGTTCGCAATGCAAGCCTTTTCACTTTACAACCTTTTCAGTTCATGGCCCCCTGTCAGCAATGTCAACTCACAAACACTTAACGGCTTCTTAGGATATTCCTTTGTCCATGATTTGAAGTCAGGCCTTAACCTGTTTGCTTTAAAAGCGCTGCATTAACCTGCAGGAAGCCAAGAGCAGAGCAGAGGAGCAGGCCGGTAAGCCCCTCAGGCCTGTTCTGTCCTTCAATTAGATCGTGGTTAACCTGTATTTCAACTTACTTTACCTTTGCTCCACACACCTTGATTCCCCAGCCTTACAAAAAAATCTATCGATCTCTGTCTTGAAGGCCTCAACTGACCACCCCACCCCCGTCCTCCTCCTCCCAACCCAGCAGCTGCAGCCTTTTGGTGGAGAAAAGTCCAGATTTCCAATAGCCTTTGCATGAATGTGTGTTTCCTGAATTTACTGCCAACTAGCCTAGTTCTAATTTTAAAGCTATGCTCCCTTGTCCTGGATTCCCCCCACCAAAGGAAATAGTTTCTCTGCATCCACCCTTCCATTATATTTAAACCATTTTAAACACCTCAATCAATCTTTCAATCTTCTCAACACAATGAAATACCAGCCATGCGACTGCATCCCTTCTTCAGAACTTAACCCTTTAAGCCCTTGTAACATTCTGACCTTCAGAATAAAATGTTAAGACTTTAAACATAAAACGTGGAGAGCCCAGGGAGCGTGCTCTGGCTTTGCCAACATTTTAACCATCTTTTTAAATTTAACCTAAGCCGGATGAATTTTCCGGGCTGCAGGAAATAGGGAAGATAAAGGGAGGTGGGGACTGCTGGATCCAGGAGGCTATTTTACCTGTTTCACCAACACCCTTCCTATTGACCAAGCCACCCTCCTCACCCCATACCCTTCCAATCTCTCCCTCACTCCTCTGACCTCTTGGGCATCTGCCTCAGAGTATTCTCTCCACCTTACTGGAATTCTGTCTCTGGGTGGGATGGGGTGCGGGATCTGCCACACTTTCCCATTTTTGCCCGTCCAGATACCGACACTAGGAAGAACTAGGGATTTGAATCCCTGTGTCTCCACTGGTGTTGATTTACTGCCTCCACAAGGCATCTGATCTCCCCCCTTGGCCCCAGATTTGCCTCTAGCTCCCGATCTCTCCGGCCTCCAATCTGCCTCTAGCCTCCGATCAAACCAATTCTGGCCTCCCCAATGTTGCCCCGAAGCAGGTTCCGATATTCCTCCACAGCCCACCCTACCCCCCGCCCCTGGCATCCAACCCCCTCCCCTCCACTCCCACCCCACCCCCACCACCACCACCACCACCACCGGCTGCCTCAACCGTCTGCAGCTCCTCTCTGCTCCCCGACTACAGCTTGACGCTGAATTTGTATCCACCCACCTGCCAGTCAGCCAAGCAGCCCCTCCATCTGGCTGGTTGTGGCCAGGAAACAGAGACAAAATGATAGGAATCAGGTCCTGTCGCTAAGCTCAGCAGGAAACCCATTCTTCCAGCTTCCCGACCATCAAGCAGCTCCCAGTTCCATCCCCCGTTACGAGCTAATGTCCATCCCAAAATTTCAGGTCAATAATCAGCATTTTCTGTTTTCACTGCACATTTCTGGCATTCCGCTTTATTGTGCTTGTCATATAACCTTGAATTCCTGATATAATTTTAACAAGTAATTATTAAGACCCAACTTTATTTCTGAACAGGAACAAAGCGCTTTAACATTTTTTTGTTATTTTCTCTATTTTCTATCTGTTAAATTTTGCACAATTTATTCCATATAGTCAGCATGTTACCAAGGAAACTGCCTTCAAGATAATGTTAAGCCCAACAATGTGAGGCAGTAAATCAACACCAGTGGAGACACAAAGATTCAAATCCCTCGTCCTTCCTGGTGCCGGAATCTGGACGGGCCAAAGTGGGAAAGTGTGGCAGATCCTGTACCCCATCCCACCCCAAGACAGAATTCCAATAAGGTGGAGAGGATACTCTGAGGCAGATGCACAACAGGTCAGAATGGGCACACAGTGTTATTCCCTTTAGGTTTCAATCACAGAGACTGATATTTGGAAATTAGCAACTGTACCAAGAAAGACTTCAGAACAGCATAAAATTCATTCTTCGACCAGTTTGGCCAGACTGGCCTAACCCCTCCCCCCACCTGTCCTCCCCCACCCACCCGCACTCCAATAGAACAGCAAAGCATTACTCGAAATGTCAGACTTATCACAAAACCAGGCAGATATTTACATCCAACTGACCAGTGAGAAAAATAGCAATCACCCTTTCCATCCACGCCCTGGCATGATGCCCATCTCTACACAAGTGAAAGTCCTCAGGTATGAACATCAGTGAGATGTCTCTGTGCCAACAGATCACTAACCATCAAAGAGTGTTAGGTAAAGGGTCTCAGAATGTTTGACACACCCGCAAACTTATCCATTGCCACTAATATCACACCCAGTCCAAATAGCTACATTTTAGGTAATACTTCCAGTTTGGATGAGCGCTCGCTTAGCCACAACTGGGTGTACTTGTGATCGCTGAAAAACTGTCCTGAAGAGAAGGATTTAACACAGAGGCTCGACACTCCAGAAAGACGTAACACTGATATTAGCACTTACCCGTCTGCCCTCGAGAAACTTTAAAGCTGTTCCAATGTTGCTCAACCAGTGGATGCGTTTTAACTTACGGCCCTGTTCACAAGGCTGCAAAAATGGATCACAAGTTAATTGCAAAAACATTTTCCCCCTCAAACTGTTACTTCAAAATACTTAAGTTGCAAGCTGTACATTTAAATGTTTTAATCAGTAGGTTCAAAGAGTCATTGGCCTTTCTCTTCACCTCTGCAAACTCCTGGGACAGTGAGGCATTTGGAGAAATAGTGGCTTTCATCAGTTCTTCTTAATCCTCCAAACCCAACCCCCATTCCACATAAGAACATAGGAGCATGGGTATGCTATTCAGACCCTCAAGCCTGCTCCTCCATTTAACTAGAACACCACTGCCTTCTCAAGGCCATGTAGGCTGGAAATCTATCAACCTCGGCTTTGAACATACTCAGTGACTGAGCCTCCATTCCTCTGGGCTAGAGAATTCCACAGATTCACTGCCCTCTGACTTAAGGAAATCCTCCTCATCTTGGTCCTAAATGGCCTACCCCTTAATCTGGCACTGTGTCCTTTGGTTACACAACAGAAAGCCTGACCATTTCTCATTGAAAGTCATTGGCACTACCATCGCCAAAAGTCCCCCACTATCAATATCCTGAGGGACTTGCCACTGAGCAGAAACTCATTTGGACTAACCACGTAAATACCATGCCAGAAGAGCAAGCCAGAATCTGAATGTTCTGTGGTGAGTAACTCATCTTCTGACTCCCTTTCCACCATCTGGGAGGCATAAGCCAAGAGTGTGATGGAATACTTTTCTACTTGTCTGGAAAGGTGCAGCTCCAACAACATTCAAGAAACTCAAAACCATCCAGAACAAAGCAGTCCACTTGGCTGACAGCCTACCCACCCCCTTTAAAGATCCATTCCCTCCACCAGCAATGTACCATGGCTGCAGTGTGTTCCTATCTACAAGACAGATTGCAACAATTCACCAAGGCTTCTGTGATAGCACCTCTCAAATCCACTATCTCTATCATCTGGAAGGACAAGGATAGTAGATGCATGGAAACACCACCACCCTCAAGCTCTCCTCCAAGTCACATACCATCAAAATTTGGAAATATATTGCCTAACCTTCATCATTGCTGGGTCAAACCCTAGAATGTCCTACCCTGGAGCATCTTCACTACATGGACTATAGCAGTTCAAGGAGGGAGTTCACCACCACCTTCTCAAGAGCAACAACAAGTGCTGGCCAGAAGAGTGGTGCCCACATCCCAAGAATGAATCTTTTGAGAAGTCGGACTTCTCGGTGCTTTATGAGGCTGTGACACAATCATCAGATGCCAATGAGGTCAAAGGGGGCTCGTTGCCATTATGCAATCCAGGGGGAGCCGAGCTCATAGATCAGTGGCAGGTCTGTTGCCCCAACTCTACAAGTCGCACTCCCTTTAATTGTGGAATTGGCCCGCAAAAGTTAAGAGAGTCATCGGCAGCCTAGGCTGTAAGACTGTCATACAGCTTCTCTCCCATCCTCTCACTATCCCTCCTGAGGGCGTCAGCTCCTCACTGAGGACCAGATCATTCACGTATGAGCTTTGGTAGCCAGCGTCCAGTGGCTGTTTGTTCACTGCAACCAAAACCCAACCATATCTTCATTTTAATATCCATGCAAGTACATCCAATGGTGATTATCGGAAAGCCTAGCATGTGTAGGAACTTTGGTACAATCTTAAAAGGCATTCAGCTACTGAGAGATCTGGAGGTTCATATACACAAATCCTTGATGGTGACAAGGTAGGTTGAGAAAGCTTTTAAAAAAAAGATAGGCTCTGCTGGCTGACTTTATAGAGAGAAAGTTCCCCCCGTTGGAGGGGGTAGGTGCGGACCCGATCGGCGCCCACGATTGGCTGGGCACCACCATTTTACGTGGGCGGGCCTTAGCGTGACGCATGCCCGGAAGCGCTGAGCGCTCCCTGTGTGGGCGGTGGGGGAGAGGTTCCCTGAGTCGGGAGTGCGCTCTTTTGCGCATGCGTGCTAAAGGGCACAGAAATCTCCTTTGAGGCACCTCTGTATATAAAAAGAGGCAGCATGCAAAAGCAAGGAAGTTATGCTAAAGCTTTACAAACCACTGCTTATCCTCAGCTGGGGTACTGTGTCCATTTTGTGTGCCAAACATTAGAAAGAACATCAAAGCCTTAGAGCACAGATGATTTACTGGCACAGTGCCAGGGAGGACGGACTTCAGTTCTGTGGAGAGACTGGAAAAGCTGGGATTGTTCTCCTTAGAGCACAGAAGGTTAAGGGGAGATTTAATAGAAGTGCTCAAAATTAGGTTTTCAAAAAGGTTTTGATAGAGTAGATAGGGAGAATTAGTTTCCGCAGGCAGCAGGGCCAATAACCAGAGGATACTGACTTAAGATAATTGACAAAAGAACCAGGGGGTAGTTGAGGAAAATCCTTCTACACAGTGAGTAATTATGCACTGCCTGAAAGGGTGGGGGAAGCAGATTTAGCAGTAACTTTCAAAATGGAATGTTTGAAAAGGAAAAATGTGCGTGAGAAAAGACCAAGCCAGTGGGACTATTTGGGTAGCTCTTTCAAAGAGCAGGCAAAGATGTGATGGGCTGAATAGCCTCCTTCTATCCTTATTAAGTGTTTGATTCTGAGTTTTCCCTTCTTAACCCAGGGGCACTGAGATTAACTTTAACATTCGTATCACAATCCCATTTTAGGTCAACTTTAGCATTGTTTCTGATCTACATTGTTCAGCTGCTGCCTGACCCATCAGCAGGAGGGGTGATGGGAGACCACAAGTTTCGTGCTGATTTAAGCTGATAAACTCACCAGATTCTGTCCAGACAGAACTTCCAACAGGGCAAGTAGCATCACGCCATCCTTGATATCTTCAAATAGATCATTGACAATAATCGGGGGATTGCGCTGAAACACAAGAATAAGAGAGAAGAACATTTAGGACCGGATATTAACAGGGGTGGATTACATAGGTAGGGGTTGGGGTGGGGTGTGTGAGGGGGGTAGGATTTTGGATGGGAAACCAAGATGTCAGTCTGATCGACAGGCTTGGTTTCCAGTCAGGTAGGGACGGCTCACAAGGAGAGTTTGATTCCTAACCCCAGGGGATGATCTGATAGCAGGGAGAGGGATCCAATCTCCAACCCCAGGGGAGGTCCGATCCCCAATTAAAGGGTGGACATTTGGATTATAGCATGGGGGGGGGGTGGTGGGGGAAGGATAGTGGGAGGGTAAGTTTGCTGGTCTGGGAGGAGGCATTCCTGTTTCTTCTGGCCCACAAGCAGTGCTGTAAAGTCACTTAGCTTTTCCCCCAAAGCTGTCTTCCTTGAGCTGCCAGGATTTCTGAGGCCTGGGAAACCCAGCTGACCATTGATAAACCTGCAAAGCAGGTTAACTCAGAGACTACCAACATTGTTAAAATATTTAACTGGCCAACCCACTTCCTAGGAGTAGATTGGCTGCCCACCCCTTATCCAGTTTCTGTTAAACACCAAGTGCTCCTGGAATGTCATTTCAAATAAGAAAATGCAGTATGAAGTTTTAACTTTAAGAGTCCAACACTTTCCTGATACATTCCCTTGTGACCAGAGCAAAGGTAAGTCGACCAACCTATAAACCAAACACAGCCTTATGATGAACAAATCTGAGAGATAGATGCTCCAGGTGAACAAGGTGCTAGTAAACTCACTAGAAAATATTTCTAGACATTTAGTGCTCTCATCAACTAAGTGGCAGAGAAACAAAGTTTTGTCGGAATGTATCCCTCAAATTATATACAATACTAAATCAGGTATTAGTCAAAGTGAAACTAAACGGGCAATGTGCAAGCACAAATGATTTTATCAATTATATTTCAGGCAATCACCCAACATCTTTAACAAACCAATAAAAGTCCAGTTACTTTCTGAACTGTTCTCCACAACTTTGAACACCTTGTGGTCCTTGATGAAATGCTCAAATATTATAATCCATCACTGACAGACATCCACTTGCCAACATGACAACCAAGGCCAACTAGTTAATGGCAGGAACATGCCACACACATTCTACCTATTGAGCCGCCAATGGGAACTTAGGAACCAGGGCAGGTCATTCTGCACTCTGAGCCTGTTGCACCATTCATTTACATGGTAGCTGAACTGTATTTCAGTTCCATTCACAGGACTTTGCTTTATGGTCCTTGAAATTCTTAGCCAATTAAATTTAATAGGCCCAGCTTGTCCAAAAGTGCAGCACTCCCTCAGTACTAGGCAACAGTGTCAGCCATGATTCAGTGGGTAGTGCTCTTGCTTTGGAGTCATAAGATTCTGGTTTCAAGTCCCACTCCAGGGCGAGTGCACAAAAGTCAAGGCTGACCCTCCAGTACAATACTGAGGGAGTGCTACACTGTCAGGTGCCAACTGTTGGATAAAAACTTTGGTTAAACCAAGGTCCTGCCTGCTCTGATGGATGTAAAAGATCCCACAGCACTATTTTGAATGAAAACAGGGGAATTAACACTGGTATCCTGGTCAATATTTATCCCTCAATCAACATCACACAAAAAAAGCTTATCTGATCATTACCATATTTCAGTTTGTTGGATCTTGCTGTGCGAAACTTGGCTGCCACGTTTCCCACATTACAACAGTAACTACACTTCAAAAGTAACTCATTGCCTGTAAAGCACTTTGAGACATCCAGTGGTTGCAAAAAGTGCTATATAAATGCAAGTCTTTTTTCTCCTTTGGATGTCAGTCTCGATTATGTGCTCAAGTCCCCAGAGTGGGACTTGAACCCACGACCTTCTGATTCAGGGATGAGTGGGCTACCCATTAACCGAGAGAATGGTTCTGCCCTGGTCCAAGGATAATCAACAAGCGATGGGCAATTTTCTTCAGCAACCACTTTAAAAAATAAACTCTGATACCAACATTGTGTTGATCGTGTTCTGGCCTCCGAGAGTCAGGTTCTCACACTTACATTGGTAAATCCCGTGTAAAATTGGGTCTACAGGTTTGCTGCCTGGCTTCAAGAATAGGATTTATTATGACAAACACCAGGAGCTGGGCACAGGCACTGAGCTCCCAAATCTCTGGTGTCAGTACATGCAAGGATTCAACAGTGCCTCCCTCCCCTGAGACCGGTATCACTGAGAAGGACATGAGGAACAACATTGTAGGAATACAAAACAAAAACAGAATTACCTGGAAAAACTCAGCAGGTCTGGCAGCATCGGCGGAGAAGAAAAGAGTTGACGTTTCGAGTCCTCATGACCCTTCGACAGAAATTGAGTTCGAGTCCAAGAAAGAGTTGAAATATAAGCTGGTTTAAGGTGTGTGTGTGGGGGGTCGGAGAGATAGAGAGAGAGAGAGAGGTGGAGGGGGGGGGGGTGTGGTTGTAGGGACAAACAAGCAGTGATAGAAGCAGATCATCAAAAGATGTCAACGACAATAGTACAATAGAACACATAGGTGTTAAAGTTAAAGTTGGTGATATTATCTAAACGAATGTGCTAATTAAGAATGGATGGTAGGGCACTCAAGGTATAGCTCTAGTGGGGGTGTATTTTTTTGTTTTTATAATGGAAATAGGTGGGAAAAGGAAAATCTTTATAATTTATCGGAAAAAAAAAGGAAGGGGGAAACAGAAAGGGCGTGGGGATGGGGGAGGGAGCTCACGACCTAAAATTGTTGAATTCAATATTCAGTCCGGAAGGCTGTAAAGTGCCTAGTCGGAAGATGAGGTGTTGTTCCTCCAGTTTGCGTTGGGCTTCACTGGAACAATGCAGCAAGCCAAGGACAGACATGTGGGCAAGAGAGCAGGGTGGAGTGTTAAAATGGCAAGCGACAGGGAGGTTTGGGTCATTCTTGCGGACAGACCGCAGGTGTTCTGCAAAGCGGTCGCCCAGTTTACGTTTGGTCTCTCCAATGTAGAGGAGACCACATTGGGAGTAACGAATGCAGTAGACTAAGTTGGGGAAAATGCAAGTGAAATGCTGCTTCACTTGAAAGGAGTGTTTGGGTCCTTGGACGGTGAGGAGAGAGGAAGTGAAGGGGCAGGTATTGCATCTTTTGCGTGGGCATGGGGTGGTGCCATAGGAGGGGGTTGAGGAGTAGGGGGTGATGGAGGAGTGGACCAGGGTGTCCCGGAGGGAGCGATCCCTACGGAATGCTGATAAGGGGGGTGAAGGGAAGATGTGTTTGGTGGTGGCATCATGCTGGAGTTGGCGGAAATGGCGGAGGATGATCCTTTGAATGCAGAGGCTGGTGGGGTGATAAGTGAGGACAAGGGGGACCCTATCATGTTTCTGGGAGGGAGGAGAAGGCGTGAGGGCGGATGCGCGGAAGATGGGCCGGACACGGTTGAGGGCCCTGTCAATGACCATGGGTGGAAAACCTCGGTTAAGGAAGAAGGAGGACGTGTCAGGGGAACTGTTTTTGAAGGTAGCATCATCGGAACAGATGCAACGGAGGCAAAGGAACTGAGAGAATGGGATGGAGTCCTTTTAACTCCAGGAAACCACAGCCAAGGGCGGCGAAAAAGTCGCCGCTGAGGGCCGCGAATCAGGTGGAAACGGAGCTCTAGGTCGCTTGGTCTTGATTTTCAGCCCGTTAAAATTTGGCAAGCGTGGATGTTTGTCACTTAGGTAGCGATGAAACCAGGAAGCCGGTCACATGGTTAGAGGTCCGAAGACATACCCTGAATTACATCATCTGATGTGTGTTACTTTATTAATTATTTATTTACATTAACAGGAAAAAGCCGTACATCACTTCCAAGTTCACCACCAAGTCACACACCATCCTGACTTGGAACACATATTGCCTTTCCTTCATTATTGCTGGATCAACATCATGGAAGGCTCCCAAGCTCTCACGTTTGTGTGAACACTATTACCACAAAGACTGAGGCTATACAAGGAGGAGTGCACTAGGGGGCAGCGATGATAACTTTTTGTATCTCGTGAGTAAATAAGAAAACTATAAAAGGCCCTATTACAAAAGGTTAAGTACATGGTACTCCAATACATATTACAGAGGGAGCTTACCCACGCTGCACTCATGTTCCATTCATTATAATGAAGTCTGAACAAAATGCAAATGGGAGACTGCAGGAGCACAATTTTGACAGTAAACTGAAGCTAACAGTAGGTCTCTCTTCCACCCATAGCCTAATTTTTAAGAGCAGCACCCTCGTATAATGTAAAAATATGTCTCCACTACATTTTGACTGAAAAAAGCTATGTATCTTGGGGTTTATTTTCCTGCATCGCTCTAGAATTATTTTAAATGGCAATTAGTGTCTGGGGAGGGGAAGACATTTGTTGAACTGGTTAGGGTCCAGTGCAGTGTTTCAAAGTTATTGAAGGACACCTCCCTATTTATACTAACACACAAGCAGACACACACGCACATGACACAAACACGCAAGCAGATACACACACACACACACACACATGCAGACACACATGCATGGACCCGCACACACACGTACACACGCACCACACACACGCGCACATGGGCACGTGGCAGATTCCCCCACTAAGACAGAGGACAATCCAATGTTGCATAACACAGTTTCATGCCCATCAGGGGGTGGGAGGTCAGGTCATTCCTAACGCATTCCTTCTTCGAATTCTCTGAGCAAGAGAAGTCTTACAATGTTGCAGTGACATGCTACTTAGCATCCTAACACAACTCCACCTCCCCCCACCAGCAGTGCTAGTGGGAAGCTCAGTAAATGCGATTGTTCTATAATGTCACCACGTACAGCGTTGTTTTTCTCAGCCATGACACTGCTACGTGCAACCATTGCGAGAAGTCACAATCCCGAGGAGGTTTCAGCTCTGAAACACTGGTTATTAGTTGTGACCTCGTATTATTTCCGCCAATACTGTATGAGTATTTTCATGGAATCATTCTCATCATAAAGAATCATGGAATCTTACAGTACAGAAGGTGGCCATTCAGCCCATTGTCTCTGTGGTGCTTTTTGAAAGGGCTAGCCAGTTAGTCCCACTGCTGTTTCCCCATAACCCTGGTAACTTTTCCTTTTCAAGTGTATACCCAATTCCCTTTTGAAAGTAAATCAGCTTTCACACATCCTGTCTGCTCACAACTCACTGCATGAAAAAGAAGTTCTCATGCCCTTGGTTTTTTTGCTGATTACCTTCAATCTGTGTCCTCAGGTTACTCACTCTCTTGTTGGTGGAAACAGCTTTGTCCCTCCCTATCTGCTCAATCAAAACATCTCACAATTTTGAACACCTCTATTAAACCTCCCCTGGCTGACAATTTAATTTGGAAAGCTTTAGATCACCTGTGTTTCGGAATTACAATGTGCTGAGATGACAGGAGATGCAGTTAGGTTTAAGACAGGCTGCGCAGATTTGAGTAATGCTTCCCCTGGCTTTTGTTGAAGGCCAGGCAATCAATGCGACCAAATTTAGATTGTTCTACTGTGCAGCCTCTTTGATGGTGTGCCAAAAATGAGAATCTCTTTGTATTGTGTGGCTGATGCTCCTGTAAGAGACACCCTGCGGCCCCCAGAAGCACTTTGGAATGTTTCTTCAATGCCTCGCAAAGGTTGAGAACTCCATCCATCCTTTATGAGGTAAAGGACAGGCAAGGGGGAGAGCTGGGAGCAAGGGTTTACACTCTGCAGCTAGTGGCACAGACACCCAAGTAGCTTCAAGTTATTTATGTCAAAGAAACTCCACGGATCAGGCCCATAGGACAGTCCCCAATCTCCCAACCAGCCAAGTACCAACGATGAGCCTGTGGAATTCACAGCGCCTGCATGTCCACTGCCGATCTGCTGTCCTGATTTAGCTTAGCAGGGTCAGTGCTGGAGAATATGATCCTGGTGCAGTCTTCAGGATTACATCCAGAAATATTTTAGGGGCTACATGAAGATGTTGAGATAAATCTTCATCCTGCAGTGATGGCTGGCTTTGACTTGCTCAGAATCCCTCCAATGCTGGTTTCCTCCAGGAGGGGTCCATTGCTCTCAGTTGTATATTCAATGCACTTGATTTGCGTCAGGGCAATGCTGAGATGACACTAGTTTCTAAGTATGCCGGAACTTTATTTACAGAGTTTTATACAAACCTTAAAATGGCTGTTCCCATGCTTCCAGCAGCTTCCAGCTCTTTCTATATTGTCTGTTTACTTTTCGCTGAGCCCACACCCAGGCTTAACCAATCAAGTGCAGTGAGCATAGAGATTTTATCAGACTCACAAGCAAACACAGATCTATTAAACCATGGAACACCATAGTCTGTGCTCAAATGGATCAATGGGACTTATGGGGAGGCTCACTCTGTCTAGGCAGGGAGCCCTTCATCCCTATTGTTAATCATGGCAGTTCGGTTCAAGCGGCACTTGCTTAGCAATAACCTGCTCACTGATGCCCAGTTTGGGTTCCACCAGGGCCACTCAGCTCCTGAACTCATTACAGCACTGGTTCAAACATGGACAAAAGAGCTGAACTCCTAAGGTGAGGTGAGAGTGACTGCCCTAGACAACAAGGCCGCATTTGACTGATTGTGGCATCAGCAGCCCTAAAAAACCTGGTGTCAATGGGAATTGGGGGAAAAGCCTCCACTGGTTGGAGTCATGCCCAGCACAATGGGAGATGGTTGTGGTTTTTGGAGGTCAGTCACCTCCGCTCCAGGACATCACTGCAGGAATTCCTCAGGGTAGTGTCCTTGGCCCAACCATCTTCAGCTGCTTCATCAATGACCTTCCTTCCACCATAAGGTCAGGCGTGGGGATGTTCGCTGATGATTGCACAATGTTCAGCACCATTCGCGACTCCTCAGATACTGAAGCAGTCCATGTCCAATTACAGCAAGGCCTGGACAATATTCAGGCTTAGGCTGACAAGTAGCAAGCAATATTCACGGCAAAAAAATCACCAAGCAATGACCACCTCCAACAAGAGAGAATCTAACCATCGCCCCTTGACACTCAATGGCATTACCATTACTGAATCCCCCATTATCAACATCCTGGGGGTTACCATTGACACAAAACTGAACCGGACTAGCCATATAAATACTGTGGCTGCAAGAGCAGGTCAGAGGCTAGGAATCCTATGATGAGTAACTCACCTCCTGACTCCCCAAAGCCTGTGATGAAATACTCTCCACTTGCCTGGATGAGTGCAGCTCCAATAACACTCAAGAAGCTTTACACCGTCCTGGACAAAGCAGTCCGCTTGATTGGCACCACATCCATAAACATTCACTCCCTCCACCACCAACGCACAGCAGCAGTGTGTACCATCTATAAGATGCACTGCAGGAATTCACCAAGGCTCCTTAGACAGCACCTTCTAAACCCATGATCACTACCATCTAGAAGGACAAGGGTAGCAGATACATGGGAACACCACCACCTGTAACTTCCCCTCCAAGTCACTCACCACCCTGACGTGGAAATATATCATCATTCCTTCACTGTCGCTGGGTCAAAATCCTGGAACTCCCATCTGAACAGCACTGTGGATGTACTTACACCACATGGACTGCAGCAGTTCACTCAGGGTCCACTGCAGCTACAGGCCTGAAGCTTGCCTGTTGACCATGTGCCATTCTTATTACCTAGCCACTCACTGGTCTTTTTCTTTTATGCGTGACAGACTGATCATTCTTAAAAAGAACTGGTGCAAAAAAAAACTTCAGTTTAAAATAATTTCTGCAGTTTAAAGTTCTGGCGCTAGGTTTTCATATTGCAATGAACGAGTTGCAAAGAGTTGATCAGGATAATCATTAGCAAACGGCTAGTGACCATCTCCTGGGTAGGGGCGCTAACACAGACTAGCCCCCTAAATCCCGTGTAAAGCCAAGTCAGCTCACATATAATTTAATGATGCTCTAGGCACATAATTCACGATACACATTACTGAATCCCAGCAGCTTTTCAAGGGTTGCCGGCTGCCCTTTGTCCACTGAGCTCAAAGGGAGACACACAGTGTACGGGCAAAGGAAATGAGCTAGGGGAGAGCTGCCAATGCCATGTGGTCATGGCACAACTTTTGTTTAAATGTAGAGTTTGCCTTTCCTGTGACACCCTTCCCATGTGATGGTGCGGCGCTGTTCACTTTCAAATCATAAGGTGCAACTTAAATCTGAAGAAGCAGTCTTCTAATTGCCTGGCAAAAGGGAAACAATCCATCCATAGCTACAATATGGCGGGATTTTCCACACCCGCCCACGGTCGGGATCTTCCCGGTGCTGCCACAAGTCAACGGGCTTCTGGCTGGGGTGCCACCTCACCCGCGGCAGGTCCGGAAAATCCCGGCCCAGGTCTACAAAACCATATTTCTTGCCGTCGTGTTTCTGATACTGAGTATGCCCATTTTTCTCCATTATAAATTTCTACTAACACATTTATTTCTTTGATTGTTTCGTGGATGCGGGCATCGCTGGCAAGGCCAGTGTTTGTTGCCCATCCCTAACTTCCCTTGAACTGCGAGGCTCACTAGGCCATTTCCAAGGGCAGTTAAGAGTCAACCACACTGCTGTGGGTCTGGAGCCACATGTAGGCCGGGACTGGGTAAAGATGGCAGGAGTCCTCAGTGAACCAGATGGCAGTTTCACGGTCACCATTCCTGCGACTAGGTTTCAATTCCAAGATTTTATTAATTTTTATTAATCCGCCAGTTGCCATGGTTGAACCTGTGTCCCCAGAAAATTTGCCTGGACCTCTATAATTACTGGTTCAGTGACATTACCACTATGCCACCATCTCCCCATAAATTTATAATGGAAACTGCCTATGTAAATGTGTTACACTGCAATTATACCTTCACACCATAGGTGGCTCTATAGTACTTCAGTCTTTCAGCCTCCTCAGCCTGGTAATGGAGACAAACTCCTACACTTTTCACAACCTCAGGACATCCCGAAGTGCTTTACAGCCAAATAAAGGGACATATTTATCTTGAAGTGTAGTCAGACGCAGTGTAGGAGTGTAGGAGACGCAGCAGCCAATTTACTCACAGATAACTCTACTTCTCAAACTGCCCTATGTTTCACGGTTTAACTAATAATTAAAGTAACCAGAAGACTACACTTCCTTTTGACTAGCGGTCTCAACAAATGTATAAAAAGTATGTCAGGACAAAAAAAAGAAGAAATCCAGTCACCTCATGCTGTTTTTCTTTCAGGCTTTGATCATGCTTTCCATCAAAGGGGAATGGAACAAGGGATTACATTGTGCTGCCAGTAATTAATTTATAATTAATTTATAATTGACCCCTGATCTGGTTTTCTGGAACTACAAATCCAGAGGGGGGCTTGGCCTAAATAGCCAAGTGGTTATGGTACTGGGTTTGTAACCCCAAGATCAAGAGTTCAAATCTCACAATGGCAAACTATGAAACAATGTAACTTCATCTGAAACAGATGGAAACATGTTTGTAAAGCTTGGCCTAAATAGCCAAGTGGTTATGGTACTGGGTTTGTAACCCCCAGATCAAGAGTTCAAATCTCACAATGGCAAACTATGAAATAATGTAACTTCATCTGAAACAGATGGAAACATGTTTGTAAAGCTTGGCCTAAATAGCCAAGTGGTTATGGTACTGGGTTTGTAACCCCAAGATCAAGAGTTCAAATCTCACAATGGCAAACTATGAAACAATGTAACTTCATCTGAAACAGATGGAAACAGGTTTACTCAAAAGAGTATCAAGAGTTCAAATCTCACAATGGCAAACTATGAAACAATGTAACTTCATCTGAAACAGATGGAAACGGGTTTGTACTTGAAAGAGTTACAAATCCAGAGGGAGTGCCTGAGGCAGGATCAAACCAGTTTAAATACAGCCTGCTCCTGCCCTTCCCTCTCACGCTCCCCCAATCTCCCCAGCCCATATCCCACACTCAATTGCCTACCTATGAGAAAAACCACAGGAGATCAGGTAGTCCTAATCTAATGTGTTTGGGACCACATGGGGTTTCAATATCAATTGCAATGAACCACCTCTCTAAGCATGCTCAAATCACACAGGAAACATAACGACAGCAGAAACAATGGAACCGTCGAAGCAATTCGAATCACAGCAAGTGAGTAACGGACGTAAGGATAACATTTCAGCAGCAGCCTGTGACCCTGGCAGTAAACATGCTTCTACTGTCAGAGTGGTGGAGGGTGACAAGCATCAGTCAATTGTTCAGCCTCGAATAAACACCAACCATTCAAGCATTTGATCCAAGTCACCGTGAAATGTGCCTATTTTGGTCAAAGTGGCTGAGGAAACCGCTCACAAACAGCAAAGTCTGTGCTGCTCATCCACCCTGCCGTTAGACACGATTACCACTCAGCTCTCTGTATATCAAACTTACCAGCAACAGAAAAGAATGAGTGAACAAACTCACATTTCCATGGCAACTTTTCACAACCTCAGGACATCCCGAAGTGCTTTACAGCCAAATAAAGGGACATATTTATCTTGAAGTGTAGTCAGAAGCAGTGTAGGAGTGTAGGAGACGCAGCAGCCAATTTACTCACAGAAAGGTCCCAAAACAGCAATGAGGCAATGGCCAGATAATCCGCTTTTAAACAGTGTTGGTTGAGGTTCAAATATCAGCCAGGGATAACCACTCTGTTCTTCCGTGACTTGCATCATGTGATCTTTTACATCCATGTTAGAGGACAGACGGGGCCTCAATTTACAGTTCGTCTGAGAGCTGGCATGCCCAAAGGTGCAGCACTCCCTCAGTACTGCACTGGAACTATCAGCTAGGATGATGTCCCCAAGTATCTGGAGCAGCATATGAACCCATGACCCTTTGGCTCAAAGGTGAAAGTACTTACCAATAAACCAGGGCTGACAATCCCCTCAAGCCAGCCTTGTTGGCCCTGCAAAGTGTTCCTTTGTAACATCTGGGGCTTGTGCCAAAATTGGGAGAGCAGTCTCACAGTCCAGTAAAGCATCAGCCTCACGTAGTTATACTCACGGAATCATACCTTATAGGTAATGTCCAAGGCACCACCATCACCATCCCTGGGTATGTCCTGTCCCACCGGACCCCATGAAGTCTCATGGCATCAGGTCAAACATGGGCAAGGAAGCCTCCTGCTGATTACCACATACTGTCCTCTCTCAGCTGATGAATCAGTGCTCCTCCATGTTGAACACACTTCGAGGAACAGCTGAGGGTGGCAAGGGCACAGAACATACTCTGGGTGGGGGAACTTCAATGTCCATCACCAAGATTGGCTCGGTAGCGTCAGTATAATCCAAGCTGGCTGAATCCTAAAGGACATAGCTGCTAGGCTGGGTCTGCGGCAGGTGGTGAAGGGATCAACAAGAGGGAGAAACATACTTGGCCCCATCCTCACCAACCTGCCAGCCCCAGATGTTACTGTTTGTCCATGACAGTGTTGGTAGGAGTGACCATCGCACAGCCCTTGTGGTAACATAGAAACATAGGAAACAGGAGCAGGAGTAGGTCATTTGACCCTTTGAGCCTGTTCCGCCATTCAATATGATCATAGCTGATCCTCTATCTTAATGCCGTACTCCCGCTCTCTCCACATATCACTTGACGCCTTTAGAGTCCAGAAATCTATCTAATTCCTTCTTAAATATATTCGGTGACTTGGCCTCCACTGCCTTGTGTGGTAGAGAATTCTACAGGCTCACCACCCTCTGGGTGAAGAAGTTCTCCTCATCTCAGTACCAAATGGCCTACCCTGTATCCTGAGACCGACCCCTTGTTCTAGCCGCACCGCACCCACCCCCAGCCAGAGGAAACATAATCCCTGCATCCAGTCTGTCCAGTTCTGTCAAAATTTTATACTTCAATGAGATCCCCTCTCATTCTTCTAAACTCCAGTGAATACAGGCCTAGTTGATCCAATCTCTCCTCTTACGACAATCCTGCCGTATCAGGAATCGAATCAGTGTGATGAACCTTCGCTGCACTCCCTCTATGGCAAGTACATTCCTTCTTAGGTAAGGAGGCCAAAACTGCACACAGTACTCCAGGTGTGATCTTACAAGACCCTGTACAGCTGCAGTAAGACATCTTTGGTCCTGCACTCAAATCCTCTTGTAATGAAGGTCAACATACCATTCGCCTTCTGAACTGCTTGCTGCAACTGCATGCTTACTTTCAGTGACTGGTGTACAAGGACACTCAGGTCCCTTTGTACTTCAACATTTCCAACTATCACCATTTAAGTAATACTCTGCCATTCTGTTTTTCCAACCGAAGTGGATAACTTCACACTTATCCACGTTATACTGCATCTGCTATGTATTTGCCCACTGACTCAACTTGTCTAAATCATCTTGAAGCCTCTTTACATCCTCCTCACCAGTCACATTCCCACCTAGTTTTGTGTCATCAGCAAACTTGGAAATATTACATTTGGTATGGAGACCAAGTCCCGTCTTCACACTGAGGATACCCTCCATTGTGCTGTGTGGCACTACCACTGTGCTAAGTGGGATAGATTTCAAAAGATCTAGCAACTCATGACTGAGCAACCATGAGGGGCTGTGGGCCATCAGCAGCAGCAGAATTGTACTTGAACACAATTTGCAACCTACCATTGCCACAAAGCCAGGGGATCAACCCTGGTTCAATGAAGAGTGCAAGAAGGCATGCCAGGAGCAACACCAGACATACCTAAAAATGAGGTGTCAACCTGGTGAAGCTATAACACAGGACTACTTGCATGCCAAACAGCATAAGCAGCAAGTGATAGACAGGGCTAAACGATTCCAGTCATGCCACATCCAGTCGTGAATGGTGGTGGGCAATTAAACAACTCATAGGGGAGGAGGATCATCAGCGCAAAAGAGAAGGCTGAAGTATTTGCAATAATTTTCAGCCAGAAGTAACAAGTGCATGATCCATCTTGGCCTCCTCCAGAGGTTGCCAGCATCACAGATGCCTGTCTTCAGTCAATTCAATTCATTCCACGTGATATTAAGAAAAAGAAGGCACTGAATACTGCAAAGGCTTTCTGCCCTGACAAGATTCCAGCAATAGTACAGAGGACTTGGGCTCTAGAACTTGCCACACCCGAGCCAAGCTGTTCCAGTACAGCTACAACACTGGCATCTACCCGGCAACGTGGAAAACTGCCCAGGTATGTCCTGTACACAAAAATAGGACAAATCTAACCCAGCCAATTACCACCCCATCAGTCTACTCTCCATCATCAGTAAAGTTACGGAAGGTGCCATCAGCAGTGCTACCAAGTGGCACTTGCTTAGCAATAACCTGCTCACAGATGCCCTGTTTGGGTTCTGCCAGCGCCACTCAGCTTCTGTCCTCATTACAGCCTTGATTCAAACATGAACAAAACAGCTGAACGCCAGAGGTGAGGTGAGAGTGACTGCCCTTGACATCAAGGCCGCATTTGACCAATTGTGACATCAAGGAGTCCCAGAAAAGCTGGAGTCAACGGGAATCAAGGGGAAAACTCTCCACTGGTTGGAGTCATAACCAGCACAAAAGAAGATGGTTGTGATTGTTGGAGGTCAATCATCTTAGTTCCAGGATATCACTGCAGGTGTTCCTCAGGGTAGTGTCTTAGGCCCAACCATCTTCAGCTGCTCCATCAATGACCTTCCTTCCACCATAAGGTCAGAAGTGGGGATGTTCGCTGATGATTGCACAATGTTCAGCACCATTCGCGACTCCTCAGATACTGAATGTCCAAATGCAGCAAGACCTGGACAATATCTAGGCTTGGGCTGACAAGTGGCAATTAACATTTGCGCCACAAAAGTGCCAGGCAATGACCATCTCCAACAAGAGAGAATCTAACCATTGCCCCTTGAAATTCAATGGCGGTACCACTGCTGAATCCCCCACTATCAACATTCTGTATGTTACCATTGACCAGAAACTGAATTGGACTAGCCATATAAATACTGTGGCTATAAGAGCAGGTCAGAAGCGAGGAATCCTACGGTGAGTAACACATCTCCTGGCTCCCAAAAGCCTGCACAAATCAAGAGTGTGACGGAATACTATCCATTTGCCTGGATGAGAGCAGCTCCAACAACAATCAAGAAGCTTGACACCATCCAGGGCAAAACAGCCTGCTTAATTGGCACCCCACCCACAAACATTCACTCCCTGCACCACAGAAACACAGTAGCAGCAGTGTGTACCATCTACAAGGTGCACTGCAGGAACTCACCAAGCCTCCTTCAACAGCACCTTCCAAACCCATGACCGCAAACATCTAGACAGACAAGGGCAGCAGACACATGGGAACATCACCACCTGGAAGTTCTCCTTCCACTCACCATCCTGACTTGGAAATATATCACCATTCCTTCACTGTTGTAAATAACATATCTTTTTATTTTTGTTGGACTGTGGATTAAAATTACAATGGCTGCAGTTTGAAGGACATGTCCACTGGAACAGTGTGAGGGATATATACAATGTTGCTGTCCTGGAACAGAGTGTTTCATGAAAGAGAGGATGGTGCAGAAGAGGAGTCTGGTCTAAAGGGGAACTGTCTGACAACAATGTTTTAATTGACTCCTGACCAGATGACCAGGATTTGTGTGAGAGCAATGCAGCAGAGAATAGCTCCTAGCCTAAAAGGAAACAGACCTAAAACCTCTCTTTCCTGTGTGTGTAAGATTCCAGTAATTCTACAATAATAGCTGGCTGGCTTTTTCTCCTCATGTCTCTATAACCTGCTCTCTCTCTGAAAACCCCTGTCAAGAGGCAAAGGGGAAAATCACTGTTAGACATATTGAAAGGCAGGTGCTCAACCAGTGAACTAAAGACTGAAAGTGCTAGAAGACAACCTCGTGTCATCAACAAGGAACTGAAAGGAATTTGGAAGACGTCGATCAAAATCAACCCATCAAATTCTGTACTCCGGAATTGCTGCTATTGAACTGTTTTATCCGAGCCTTAAAATCCATGTCTTTGTGTGTCTTGTATGTGTGTGTTTAGGTATTTAAGAAGGGGTAGAGTTTAGGTTGTAGAGTTAGAAGTTAGCAGCTCATTTTCTTGCCACAGGTTAAAGACAATTTGTTCAAAAAACAGTTATTTACTTATTAAGTTTATAAATCTGGTGCTTGTATTCTGTTAACCTAAATTAAACAATTAGGTGGGTTGATCAAACCTTTTTCACATTTGTCGCAGCTCAGGGAGCAGTGGGGCTTGATATTGCAGCTCACTGTCCCCAGTGAGCCGTGACACTGTTGCTGGGTCAAACACCTGGGACTCCCTCCGTAACAGCACTGTAGTTGTACCCAAACCACATGGACTGCAGCGGTTCAAGAAGGCAGCTCATCACAACCTTTTCAAGGGAAATTAGGGATGGGCAATAAATGCTGGCCCAGCCAGCGACGCCCACATCCCATGAATGAATTTTTTAAAACCCCAATCCTCCTGGAGATTTTCACCAGAGATTTTCAGATGCCGATACTGGCAGCCTCAATCTTATCTATTTTACAGCAGAAGGATCTATTTGTCTTCACTCTTCTCTTGTAAAGCATTCAAATGCTTTGTTTAACATCGCATAAGCAATCCTTGAGTAAAACTGCTGGCACCAAGCACAATTCAGGGCTCATTATCCCATAATGAACAATTATGCATGTTATATTCAAAGGGTATACAGCGCACCCCTTATACAGAATCTGACTTAAAATATTTGACAATTAGAATCCAATATCCACTGCCTCCACAAAAGCCAGTGTTTCAACAGCTAAAGTACTTTTAAGAACACTTTATTTATTCTCAAGGTTCTCTTCCCTTCTTCTCATTCATATCGCAATTCTTTTTTTATTAGCATCAGACCAGGTGATTGTAATAACATACAAATTAAACTGGGATATCTAATATAAAAACATAGAATCATTCAGCGCATTATATCTCTTTAACTGAAATGCTCCACTATACTTCTATTTCTCTGCGTTCTTCTCTGCCAATATCAAGGCAGCTTGTTGTTTCATAATTATCTCAATGGAATTCTGCAATTCTGGTCAACTGCACAGTTGAAATGGATGAACATGAAGTGATTAAAGCTGATTGAGAGACAAAAAACAGCACTTTGGAACACCAAATAAAATTGCTTTTTGACAGCACTGCCATATGGGAATTGCACAGTGCGATGAAAAATAAAACACAATTCCAGCACTAGTCTTTGGAAGGGAAAACTGGAATGAGCTGGACTGATCCCACAGCAATCAGGATAAATCAGGCACCTAGAATTTATCAAGCCTTCATGAGCTAAATAAAATGTTCCACGGCAATTCTCGGAGCCCGCAGCAAAACCACTCACTTCCTCTTACATTCGACCAGTGGAGCATCTGATGATGCCAAGGTTTCTATGACAAGATGTATGTAAGTTCGTTTCATGCATAGCACAGCGGCCTTGATCCACAGGCTACAACTTCCCGCAAGACCTACCCGCATTCTTGTGAAAGGCTGGATTGTGGCCTGCTTGTTAGGGCAGGATCTCGCTAAATTACACCATAATGACCACTTTTCCTGAAATGACTTTGCAAAAGGAGAGAATGCATCTTATTCACAGGGTCATTAAGTGGTTTCTCCCACAGAGGCTCAGTAATGCAATGGGTCAGCTACCTGTCTAACCCTGTGTTAAATCCAACAAAAACTGATCAGATGAGGAGCATTGTTCTCAAGGCTACAGGGGGACTGAAGTGCAACAAGTTGGCAGCAACTTAGGTTGTGAACCATGCTTAAGGTTTGAGCAAATTCAAACTTTAGCTCATCCAAACTTTTGCTGCCCCTATCCTAACTCACACACAAAACCCATTTATCCATCACTTTTGCGCTCACTGGCCTACATTGGCCCCCAGTCCTGCAACCCCTTCAATTTCAAAATGCCTTGTGCTCAAATCCCTCCATGGCCTCATCCCTCCCTATCTCCGTGATCTCCTCCAGCCCTACGACACTCTGAGAATTCAGCATTCCTCCAATTCTGGCCTTTTGCACATAACACAATTTTAATTACACCACCATTGGCAGCAGTAGCTTCAGTTGTCTATGATCTCGGCTTGGGAGTTCCCTCCCCAGACTTCAACCTTACCTTTCTCTCCCCATTTAAGCTGCTCCTCAAGACCTACTTCTTTGACCAAGCTTTGGTCATCTGTCCCAATATTTCCTTATGTGGCTTGGTGTCAAATTTTGTTTGATAATAAAAAACAGAAAATCCTGGAAACACCCAGCAGGTAAAGCAGCATCAGTGGAAGGAGAAGCGAATGAAACTTTCAGGTCGATGAACTTTCAAACATCTTCTTCAAACGTTTTTTGCTGGACAGATGCTGCCAGGCCTGCTGAGTTTTTCCAGCATTTATTTCAGATTTCTAGCATCCGCAGAATTTTGCTTTTGTATTTGTTTGACAAAGCTCCTGTGAAGTGCCTTAGAATGCTTTACTACATTAAAGGCGCTATATAAATGCAAACTGTTGTTTATTAATATATTAATATTGTATCATATACATATTAATAAATGTTTCTTTTTTTAAATTAGAGAAATATGCTGTAAAGGAAATAATTAAAGGTCAGGTAGTGACAGTAAAGGCAAAAGATCCAGACCAACAGATACTATTGAATAAGTTTCCTGCAAATCCATTGGTGCTCCTGGGGGAGGTTTCATTAGCTTCCTGATAGCTTATGGAGCACTATGAATGCCTGCTGTATCTTGAAGCCATTTAAACCAGGGGCATCCAAAATGCAATTTCCAATCGGCAGTGAGTCTTAGCACATCATCCAGACAAACACGCTAGTGCAGGACTCCAGCACTTTTGGAGGTGACATTCTTTGAATGAGGTGTTAAACCAAGCTGTCTGCCCTCGGGTGGATATAAATAACTCATGGCATTAAAAGAAAGACTTACGTCTATATGGCAGCCTTCATGGCCGCAAGGCCTCCCTAAAGGCCTCTACAGCCTGTGCTTTTGAACTGTTCTCTCTGTAGGGACCAAAGCAGCCAATTTGTGCACAGCAACCTCCCGCAAGCAGCATGGTGATCATGACCAGATAATCTGTTTTAGCGACATTGTTTGAAGGATAAATATTGGCCAGGACACTAGGGAGAACTCCCCTGCTCTTCTTCTAATAGTGCAATTGGATCCTTTATGCCCACCTGAGAGGGAAGATGGGCCTTCAGTTTAAAATCTTATCTGAAAGTCAGTACCTCTGACAGAGCTGCATTCCCCCACTGGAGTGTCAACTGAGATATTTTGCTCAAGTCTTTGAAGTGGGGTTTGAATCCACAACCTCTGACCCTGGGGCGAGAGTGCTGCCAACAGAGCCATAACTGAAATAATTGGGAGAAGGGCTGAGGAGTTCTCCCTGATACCCTAGCCAACATTTAGCCCTCAACTAACATCACCAAAGCAAGTTATCTGGTCATTATCATATTTCTGTTTTTGAAACCGTGAATGTTTGGGCTACATTTGTCTGAGCTGCACCCTGGACTGGACATCACCAGGGCGTGGGGTAAACATCAGCAAGGATTGGAGCTCCTTGACCACTGTCCAACTGGAGAGCATGCGTGATGTGTAGACGATGATCAGGTTACCCTGTGAGGTCCGTCAATGCACAACTGAGGTACTAAACCTCGATATCTGGGTGACCTTGAGTAAGATATGCAACAATCACCTTCAGGTTGTGAAGGGAAATATTGGGCAGGGAGGGCTAAAGGGTGTGGAGGAATAAAACCCAAAAGAAATGTCCTTGGGGAAATCAGAACCAGGGTTGAATTGGTCATTGCAGATGACGCCAGCAGATTTAAGTCAAGAAGCCCACTTTCTGTTTGGTGTGTTTGAAGATTAAAATTGCACTGTGCTGCATTCTCTTGTGGGAATGATCTCCACGGTAACGGCAATCGCAGCAGAGGCAACGGTTTCCATGGCAACTCACACAAGAGAATATAAATCCCATACCTGTATTGGCCCAGCAGTTAACTGACAATTCTGAATTGGTTGTCAAGTCTCTCTTTACCTGCTGAATGCAAAATCCATCTTTTAAAGTGGAGTCCTCCCCCATTTACTTGCACTTCACCCTAATCAACTCCCAGATTCCCAGGAGCTAGCTCATGTCCTGAAGAATGCCAATTTTTGACTGCACAATTCTCACATTGTAGGTGTACTGTATGTGACTTCCTATCAGCTGTAGGTTTTTAATTAACTAGCCTATGTAATGATCACCCCAATAGTGGAAGATCACACACAAACGCATTTCTGTGTTAAGTGGCAACATAGTGAAAAAGAGAGATGTTCCGACACACTGTGCAGAATTTTCTCAGGAAAGGTTGGGAGAGTTAATCCTACCAAATCTCATATCTCCCATCCCCAGGATAACAAACATTTCCACTCGAAACTCCAAATTTTTAATGCAAAATAGGAGCCTTCAGGTTTACACAGATTATCTCCTGGTTTCTAATTTGGAATGCCAGAGGTGTAAGGGGACTGGGAACCATTGACTTTGTAGCTGCTCCTTGACAAACGTTTCCTTGAAACTGCACAGCCCCACATATGCTGCACACAGGTCGTCACCTTTAAGTCACATTCATGGCCTGTGCCAAAAAACATAAGGGGGCCATGGGCTTAAACAAATTGTCCACATACTCCAAAAAAAACGAGACCCGACAATGCTCACGGAGTAGAGTGAACTATCAGGACTCTGATTCCAAACATTGGACTTGCATTGAAAAGTCTAAAACAAAATTTTTGGTTCTGTCATTCTGTAATTGCCACAATTATGAGGGTTATGTACAGTGCACGAGTAAATTGAGATGTGACATACATGGTAAATGCAGCATGCTTAGGAGGAATTGGCAACTTTGGATCTATGGTTTCCAAAGCTTTCCATCTCTGGGGGATTTTCCTCACCTCATGTTTGGGTTTGTTATAAACTAATTGTTGGAGATTAACTGTTGTGACTAGTCAACAACTCTATTATTGTTGCAACACGTGACTAAGATGGTAGACAGCAAACAAAATAGACTTTGGCAAAAGCAAAATACTGTGGATGCAGGAAATATGAAATAAAAACAGAAAATGCTGGACAAGCTCAACAGGTCTGACAGCATGACGCATGAGGCAAGCAAAGCACATCTGTTTCCATGGCTAGTTTTTTTCTGGAACAAGTTGCCAGCCTGTCACCAGAGGGATACCACTCCGCATCAAGCATGGCTGACCAGGGGTCTTTCCCACTCTTACCGCCTGTCATGGATGTATTGGCAGGATCTGTAGGTTGATAACCAACCTGTTTGGAAAGTCTTAGAGTCTAATATGCCTCGTCCGAAGAAGTCATACTGGATTCGAAATATTAAAGTTGTTTCTCTCTCCACAGACGCTGCCAGGCTTGCTAAGTTTTTCCAGCATTTACTGTTTTTATTAAATACACTTTGGTCTTCTTTTGTCCAGCAACTTCTTCGCTTCTAATGATATTTATTGCCTGCAATACCATCAAGCTTAAGGCAATGAATAGCCGAGTCACTGCATTTTCAAGTAGCCAGTATCTAATTGGTGGAGGCCTCATGGCACACTTGCCTCCGAGCCAAAAGTTTAGAGTTTGAGTCCCATTCTAGAACTTGATGGCCATGGAATGTGCTTTCATAATGTGGCCAAACAGGTTGATCATCAACCTGCAGATCCTGCCAATACATCTGTGACAGGCGGTAAGAGTGGGAAAGACCCCCTGGTCAGCCATGCTTGATGTGGAGTGGTACCCCTCAACCCCTCAAGCTATAGCCTTTGGCAGCAGTCAGACAACCTGTTCCAAATAAAAGCTAGCCATGGAAACAAATGTGCTTTGTCTGTCTCGTGCATCATTAGATGCGGGAATTTTCTAAGTCTAAGTACCTAATCGAATCATTGATGATGGCGGTGTGCAAACTTTGGTTTGACTATCACCCTTAACAGCGCATTAAAGTCTCATTTCAGAAATCCTTCAAAATCCTACACAATCCACTCTCTGAGGTGGCACCGGGGTAACTATTATCATTTAGCATTCCCCACACAAATTTGTGTGTGATGGGAACTCTCATCTGAATTGATACTTAATTCTCCAATTTAATGGGGAGAAAACTGCAGGTGGCAACTCAGGCACATCAACCTCCATATCTGAACTCCTGATTTGCGCTCCAATACAGGATCCATAATGTCTTCCGGAGAAGTGTTTATGAACTAAATACAAAGAGTCGCTAAATGTATACATTATGGTAAACCTGGAGAATTGTAGGCAATTCTGGTCATCTTTAGGAACAATGTCAAGGCTTTAGGGAGGAAATTTACTGGAATGGTATCAGAGATGAAGGTCATCAGTTAAGGGCAGAAACTAGAGAAGCTGGGGTTATTCCCCTTCAAATAGAGAAGATTAAAGGGAGATTTGAGAGATGTGTTCAACCTTGTAAAGGGTTTGGATAGATTAAGTAAAGAGAATCTGTTTCCGGAGCAGAGGATCAGTAACAGAAGACACAAATTCAAGATCACTGGCAAAAGAAGCGCGGTGACATGAGAAAAAACATTACACAGCAAGTTGTTGTGATCCAGAATGCACTGCATGAAAGGATAGAGGAATCAGATTTTATAAGAAAATAAGAAATAGGAGCAGAAATAAGTCATCCGGCCCCAAAGAACCTGTTCCAGGTTCAATAAGATCATGGCTGATCTTTGATTTCAACTCCCCTTTTACGCACAACCCTCATATCCCATAATTCCCTTAGTATCCAAAGACCTATTTCAGCCTTGAGTATACTCAACTGAGCAGCCATAACCCTCAGGGATAGAGAATGCTCAAGATTCACAACCCTCTAAGTCAATAAATTTCCTCTTATTTGAGTTTTAAATGATAGGCCCTCATCTTGAATCTACACTCCCTAGTTCTAGATTCCAGGCAGGGGAAACAACCACTCAGCATCTACCTTGTCAAAGCCCCTCAGAATCTTATAAGTTTCAATAAGATCATCTCTCATCCTTTTAATCTCCAGACTGTATAGGTCCAATCTATTCAATATCTCCTCATAGGACAACCCTCTCATTCCAGAAGTCAATCTAGTGTTGCACTGCATCTACCTCCTTAAATAAAGAGACCAACACTGTGCCCAGTGCCCCAGTTGTAGTCTCACCAAAGCCAATAGGAGCAAGATTTCCTTACTCTTGTACTTCATCCCCATTATAATTAAGGTCAACAAACTATTTGCCTTCTTAATTGCTTGCTGTACAATCATGCTAACATTCTGTGTTTCTTTAAGGATGCCCAAATCTCTCTGAACATGCATATTAAAAGTTTTGCATCACTTCAGGAATATTCTGCTTTCCAATTCTTCCTACTAAAGTGAATAACCTAAAATTTCCCCACATTATATTCCATCTGTCACCTTATTACCCACTCATTTAACCTGACGGTATCTCTTCGCAGCTTCTTTGTGTCCTCCTCACAGCTTACATTACCACAAAGTTTTGTACTGTCAGCAAACTTAGATACATTACTCACGGTACCCTCATCTAGATGAATTATAAATAATTGAGGTGCCAGCACTGATCCTTGCGGCACTCCACTAGTTATAGCCTGCCAACTTGAAAAATGCCCCACTTATCCTCATTCTCTGCTTTTTGCCTGTTAACCGTTCCTCTATCCATGCTAATAAATCAACCCCAACCCCATGAGCCCTTAACTTGTTTAATAACCTTTTAGGTGGCACCTTGCTGAATGCCTTTTGAAAATACAAATTTACTACACCCACTCATTCCACTTTCATCTACTCTGCTAGTTACATCCTCAAAATCCTCAAAAAAATTGTCAGACATGATTTTCCTTTCATAAAATCACGTTGACTCTGCTTAATCATGCTATGGTTTCAAAGTGCCTAGTTAACACTTCCTTAATTATAGGTTCTAGCATTTCCTGATGATTGTTGTCAGGTTAACTGGCCTGTGGTCTCTTGTTTTCACTATCCTTTTTTCTTGAACAGCGGTGTGACATTTGCTGCCTCCCGATCCATGAGGGCTGATCTAGAAGCTAGAGGATTTTGGAAGACCACGACCAATGTATTCACTGTCTCTGTAGCTATCTCTTTTAGAACCCTAGGATGTGGACCATAAAGCCCAGGGGATTTGTCGGCTTTTCGTGCCTTTAGACTCTCCAGATCTTTTCATGTGCTGATATTAATTGCTTTAAGTTCATCACTATGAGATCACTAATTAATCCTATCACATTATACAAAACAAGATCTAAAATAGCCTCTTCCTTGGTTAGTTCCACGGTCATTGTTCTAGGAAACTGTCTCAATGCATTCTATGAACTCATCCTCCAAACTACCTTTGCCAATTGGACTATATGCAGATTTAATTCCTCCAGGATTATTGTATTTAATAGTAATTTACAAAAGTGAATTGAATAAATACTTAAAAGGGTGGTTGGGGGGAAATTTGGGGGGCTGTGGGGAAAGAGCAGGAGGAATAGGATTAATTGGATAACTCTTTTTAAGGTGCCAACACAGGCAAAATGGACTGAATAGCCTCCTGTGCTGTACCATTCTATGAATAAACCATATTGCAAAACAATGCATCACTTGAGTGGGACGGCATTGTAACAAGACGAGCATGTAACATTTTCCCCTCACTCCAAACGCTATACTCATGAGGCCAATGGTGCTCAGAAGGAGGCGAGCATGGTTCTGCTGTAGGTTTATGAAGCTGGACATTATTTGTTTCCAGACAGATTCCGCCTGCACACCTGCAATCATCTTAGGGTAGGAGTGTCCAACCTCTTGGAGTGCATGGGCTTTGCACGCACCATGGATCCTCAGGGGACACACACACGGGTTAAACTCCTATTCTTATTAACTTGCGGATATGGCTGATTGCTGATACAAAGTGATCATGGTGTTCTGATTTGGGATTTATCCATCAATGAGGCAACAGCACCAAAACCAACCTTCCAGGCCAGGAACTTCTACCAGGACAAACCAGCAAGCGGGAAATACAAGCACAGACATGGTTAGTTACCCAAACTTTGAGGGAATGTTTGGCAGGGTTTGGGGATGCTTGATACCCACAGGTTGTTACTGAGGCACACTCCCCTCTCCAGCACCCCAAAGTCATGGGAAAACAACCCTCACGGTGCGTAGAGTGCCCTAGAATATATCATGGCAATTAAAAGCTCCTTACCTTGGCCAAATGAGAATTGATCCATTTAGTGAAAGTTCTCTTCTGTACAGCTTCCTGCTCATCTGCAAAACATTGACAGAACATATGTAAGAAATGCAGGAGGGAATTGTTAAGATTTACACAGAAGCAAGGAAGCACCGTTATGCCGACACTTGTCTGCAAGGTTTCAAAACAGCGAGTGTTCACACAAAGCAAATCAAGGTGGACAAAAGAGGGAGCAGGAGCTGCAATGAGGTTCATGTGTGGTGCAAAAGGTAGAGGAAAGCTTCACGGCAACTGCTCCCCACGACTGGCAGACTTAGGATTTTGGGGCTCCCAACGAGATTAATCGTGGGATCTCTCTTCCCAGTCCCCACCATCCAGAGTTATTTTTCCATCATCCGCCACCACAGATATGGGAAAGTTTGCTGAATGGTCACCCAATGGGAATGAGAATCAGATACTTTCTCTAATGGGCAGTGAATGCACGTTGCCATGGTGACGAGTTGGAAATATACCAAGAGGTATCAGTTGCAGAACTGGAGCTCATAATCCACTGACACTCCCAGTACAATGCTGAGGGTCTGCTACACGGGCAGAAGTGCCATCTTCCAGACGAGATGTTAAACCGAGGCCCCACCTGCCCTTTCAACTGGATGAAAAAGATCCCATGGCACTATTTTGAAGAATGGTAGCAGAGTTATCCCTGATATTCTGGTCAATATTTATCCTTCACCCACCAACTTAATTGGTCATTCATCTAATTTGTGGGATCTTGCTGTGCTGTTGTGTTCACCTACAAATTAACAGTGACTACACTTTGGAGGTAACTAGTATGTAAGAAAGATTACAGAGTCTCCTGAGAAAGTGTCAAAGTGCTGTTTAAATAAGAACAATTTTGCTTTCTATCTTCACAGAATGTGAAGTACATAGACGTATCTTTCATCCTTGTTTGAATGAACATACAAACATATGAATTAGGAGCAGCAGTAGGCCACTTGGCCCCTCGAGCCTGCTCCGCCATTCAGTAATATATGACTGATCTGATTATAACCTCAACTCCACATTCCCGCCTACCCCCGATAACCTTTCACCCCCTTGCTTAGCAAGGATTTATTTACCTCTGCCTTAAAAATATTGAAAGATTCTGTTTCCACTGGCTTTTGAGGAAGAGAGTTTCAAAGGCTCACGAACCTCTGAGAGAAAAAAAATTTCTCCTCATCTCTGTCTTAAATTGACAACCCCTTATTTTTAAACATTGACCCCCCTAGTTCTAGATTCTCCCACAAGAGGAATCATCCTTTCCTCACCCACTCTGAATGGATCAGAACTAAAATTAAAATCAGAACACACAACTCAACATTACAGCCGTTTGTAAATTTAACCACTGACTGGTTAGCACGCATTCATATTCAGAGAATTCAAACAAAGAATTCATGCAGGGAAAGTTAAATTCAGCAAACTAATTTGCATTAACAAAAATATAAACTGCAAATACACAACAGGTACTGAGAAAGGAGGAGGGAGTTTAATAATTGCTTTAGGCAGAGGCCCCTGTTAAAATGCATCTTCAATCTGCTCCTCTCTATTCACTCATGCTGCTGAACCTGTCATGGATTTCTGGCATTTTCTGTTTTAATCGCCAATCTTGGTTCACCACATTTTTTTCCCCCTCTCAATACATTTATTAACTACATCTGTTGTTTGCGTGTGAACAGTTAACACTACAGGTTCCATGTTAAACTAGCCACGCAGATCAACACAGATCAAAATGTCTGTAGTGCAGTAATGTATGAAACAGGAAATTAGGGACGTTGGGCGGAACTTTGACATAACAGACCTGCTCACAGTGGGGAGACTGGTAACAGGTCGAGAACCTGTTTATCATTGAAGATGCCTTTACCTTGACTGTTTAGACAAACCACGGCATTAGCATTCCACTTTCAGATTTCCAAGCAATCATAATGGCCATGCATGCTGACCGACCTGCATCTGTCAATTTGTTCTTAATGAAGCCCCAGTAGAGCTCAGAATGGTTGAACAGTAACATTGATTCCTGAAGTTTCAGCAAACACAGATATGGGATGGAAACGAGGAAAGGCTACCTCCTGGGGTCTCAACTCTTCCCTGGAGATCTTGCTGCGGGATCTGAGGGACCCAAGTGAGACACTGTCTCCCACAAATGAGAGGGAGAGGCTAGCCTCTCCAACCAAGCAAGTGAGGATGCAAGTGGCCAAGGAAGTGAGCAGCAGGCATGTGGTCTTTTAGAGAGAGTGCCACAAGAGGTTCAAGGACCTCATGAGGGCAGCAAAGGTAAGTAGCATCCCACTGTCAGGTAGTAGTGCCCACAGTCTGACTTCCCCAGAATCCTCCTGCACAACACTCAGACCAACACACTTTGCAGCTCCACTCATCTCTCTCTCTCTCTTCAGGCACCTCCTCACATCCCCCTGTGAACAGCCAACACTCACACTCATCTTCATCTGATTGACGTCTCATCACACCCATTCCTCACAGTCACCTTTCACCATCGCTGCAATTCCTTCCCTTCCCTACAATCCGTTTCTCACACGCATAGCTCCCTGCTTCTCTCCCCGTGGAAGAAAGTGCAAGACTCCAGAGTGAGAGAGACAGAACTGTGGGAGGCCTTGCAGTGATAGCCATCTTCACAGCCATTAGTAATGCGTACCCAGCTGGTCCACAGTGAAGGAAGCCTTACTCTGGGAGGCTACAGATGTCAGCAATGACCTGCTGTGAAAACCTGAGGCATTGAAGCTCAGAGGCAGAAGCTGATCCCATGCGCTGGCAACAGGGAAGATCAGTAAAATCCAAGGCAGCTGAAATGACTGCCATAAAGGTGGGAATCACCTGTGAAGCAGTGAAATCTGGCTGTCTGAATAAGTGCTTTGAGTATGAGCCTTTCACACAGGCAGGGCAGCAGCTATCCAGTTTCACTGTTTAAAGGCTTTCTGGCCTGTTGGTTTCAGTGATCAATGGCTCATCAAACTCCACCCCCATCCCCTCAACCTCCTTGGTCTCATCTTGTCCACCCAGGTGAATTCCACACAGGTCAGGAAACTCATCAGCTGGCTGTTAAAGCAGAATGCTGGGTTAAATTCACAATTAATTGGCTATTTCAATATTGAAATTACTTTTTTTTTTATTCATTCATGGGATGTGGGCATCACTGGCTAGGCCTGCATTTATTGGCCATCATTAATTTCCCTTGAGAAGCTGGTGGTGAGCTGCCTTCTTGGCGTCCATGTGGTGTAGGTACAACTACAGTGCTGTTAGGGAGGGAGTTCCAGGATTTTGACTCAGCGATAGTGAAGGAAGGGAGATATATTTCCAAGTCAGGATGGTGAGTGGCTTTGAGGGGAGCTTCCAAGGTGGTAGTGTTCCCAAGTGTCTGCTGCCCTTGGCCTTCTAGATAGTAGTGCTCGTGAGTTTGGAAGGTGCTGCCTAAGGAGGCTTGGTGACTTCCTGCAGTGCATCTTGTAGATGGTACACACTGCTGCTACTGTGTGTCGGTGGTGGAGGAAGTGAATGTTTGTGGATGGGGTGCCAATCAAGTGGACTGCTTTGCCTGGATGGTGTCAAGCCTCGGGTGTTGTTGGAGCTGCACTTATGCACATTACCCGGCAGCTTCATGGGGCTTTCCCACTTGCCTGTAAACCCACCCAGTTAAATCCGGAATTGGGCAGGATCATGTTGGGATCCCAACCTGATGCCACTTTTCAAGGCCTTAAACCCCACCTGGACCCAACACCCCACCACACGGCTACCCCCCACCTCCGCCGCCCCCAACCCCCAAGCACCACCACCACCCCCCCCCCCCCACCACCCCCCCCCCCCACCCCCGCCTTGATGGTTAAAATCCTGCCCATTGTTATGGGCTAGAATTTCTATACACTTCTACCAAAAAGAAAAACAAAAATAATAACAGAAGAGCAATACAATTAATGCATATAATAATCTGATATGCTCTACATAACCACCTCTAGATACTCCAACACAATCTGGTCAACCAGCAGGAACTAATGAACAAAGGAATTGCTAGGTGAAAAAGACTAAGATGCATCGAGCTCACATTCTCCCATCCTGGAGTTGTTGACTCATCACGGCAATTAGTCTACAAGACATATGGACATGCAGTGAGGAAAGCCCCATTGGTGGCGAGCTTTGAGAACCATAGGTCCAAACTCACTCGCTCCTCTCAAGCCATGCTACGCTCACCATATGAACACCCAAAAGCATTCTTTCTTCAGATTGTTAGCTTTGGCTCAGTCTCGCCATTGAGGCGGAAAGTCGTGGGTTCAAACACTAGTCGAAAGCAATGAGCCCACAATCTAGGTTGACACTCCTGTGCAGTATTGAGGGAGGGCTGCACTGTCGGAGATGCCGTCCTTCCGTCGAGATGTGAAACCAAGCCGCATTCCCCCCAGCTAAGATGGACGGTAAAGACCCCACGCCACTCTTCAAAAGTGAGCAATAATGTCCAGTTCAATATTAATTCCTTGAAGAATACCTAAAACAGGTCATTTTTTTCACTGCTGGTTGTGGGACCTTGCTGTGTGCAAATTGGCTGCCTTGTTTCCCTAGATTACAAGCGATTGCACTTCAAGAGTACTACATTAGTTGTAAAGTACTTTGGGGTGCCCTGAGGTTGCGAATGGGGCTACATAAACGGAAGCCTTTCTTTCTTTATTTCTCAGTCATGTCTGAAATTGCTCATATTCTGTAGCCCAAAAGACTATTTTCTGGGAGAAAATTACCTAATTAGCATTTTAATGAATCAACACCATCAGCTTCTACTGTCTCCCAAGGGAGCCTGTTCCATAGATTGACCACTTGCTCAGAGATCAGTTTTGAGCTGGCTCCCTTTCGCTTATTAAATGCTAAGGAAACAGCAAAGGTTTAAGTAAAAAAACATTTTAAATCTAAACTGCTACCAAAGTCTGATGCATGATCAAAAGAGACATTAGAAAAATATATTACAGAGACACCGGAAGCGTGAAAAGATTTCCTTTTGGACACAGGTAGTAAGCAAAAAATAAAAGTGCCGGTGGGTTCCTTGATTATAAGGCAGCAAGATAGCAGGAGATATTAATAACAGGCCCAGAATTAATTCTTGTTACAGAGATCTTTGACTGCAGCAAGCAACATGTTTTTTCCTCACAGCCATTTGGAGATTTTTACAAGTGAGTATCAAAGGTTCCTGGGAGCAGGATGCAGGGGGGGGGTCCTCAAAAACCCATTTGGTCAACTTCAAAATTACTGGAGGGGTCATGACCAGCCCTTCCTGGCTCCATCACTGTGTAGGTTCAACAACTTATATTCATAAAGCACCTTTAACATTGTGAAGCATCCCAAGGAGCTTCACAGGAGTTTAAAATCAGACAAGGTTAGTCACTGAGCCACATAGGGAGACGTTAGTGCAGGAGCATCTGAAAGAAGAGAGATACAGACAGTCGGAGAGGTTAAGGGAGGGAATTCCACAGCTAAGGGCCATCCTTGGTGGAACAGTTAAAATTATGGAAACTCAAGAGGCCAGAATTAGATGCGTGCAGATTTGTCGGAATGTTGCAGGGCTGGAGCAGATTACAGAGATAGGGAGAGGACAGGGCATGGAGGGACTTGAAAACAAGGATGAGAATTCTAAAATCGATGCGCTGTCAGACCAGGAGCCAATGTAAGTCAGCGAACGCAGGGGGTGATGGGCGAACGGGGCTTGGTGCAAGTTAGGATACGGACAGCAGAGTTTTGGATGAGATTGGAAAGGAGTCTGGTTTCTGGCCGACCCTTCATTTAAAACATGAGAAATACTTTAATGTTGCAACGAAACAGTGCATCCTCCTGGTCCAGGGGCGCCATATAAATAGCACAAGTGACTACAAGACACACAGCAAGGTGACCTTATAGCTGCTCTGTGACCCAGTACACCTTGGCAGAGATTATTCTGAGACTGCACTGGTACCACAATGAATTACTGAAAATTAAGCACAAATACAAAAGCCTTCACCCCATGTTAGTGAGGTTTCTGTTATATTCAAACATGAAGCTATGACTGCAACCGCCATACCCAGAAGTAAAATATCCACTGGTTCATTTTTACCTCCTGATTTCAACAACTGATTCCTGTTTCAATTTGCACTTTTCTTTCAATCAGAAGGAATCGGGCTGTTGACAGGGGCTGTTATAAAATAAATCAAAGCTACAGCATTAACCACCAACCCATTCCCAATCTATAGCCCACAATGGGGTATTGTATTTTCCAGGACACGGATTAAGACAGCAAAAACACAATTCTGCTGGAGCCCTCACGGTGCAGGCCAGCTGATTAGAGAACACTGTGCAGCACTGAACTGCGAGAGCCAGTGTGTGCTCAGTTAACAGGGAATTTCTGCCCTGTGCTCTCAATGCTCCAGCTGACAGGACACCACGTTCAAACAAGTCGCTCATTCGCGGACATCAAAAGGGGTCTGTGCTTTATTGACAACTTACTTTGGAGGTACTGAAAGAATCCAGTCACTAGGTTCAGCGATGTCACCTGCTTCCCAGAGACTCCCTTGCAGCTGGCCATTATGTGTGACGCATCTTGGAATGAACCAGTTTTTATGCGGGTCCTGCTGATCCCTGAGGGTATTTGATTCTGCGGGAATATCCTCCACTGTTGAAAGTGCAGTGTGGCTCTGGATGAGAATGCAGAGTATCCCCAGGGTGCGTGACCAGAGCACAACTCCTTCTCGCTCTCTCCTCCTGTCAACGATGTGCGCCCTGTGAAGCTAACCGCTTGCAAAGCAGGCCAGGGCCATGAGTCTTCCCACTGACACAACCTTGCTGCAGTTTCCCCCGTGTGGAGGGTTAGCTTGGCAGGCAACAGGCGCTGATCCAGCTTTCAGGAAGAAGTGCTGCCCTTGTAACCGTGACAGTCAGAGTGAAGAGCTCCAGCGATCAAACACAGCAGCAGATGGCCTCTCAGCAGACATTGTACAGAGACACATGCAGGCGTACAGCCTAAGCACAGACTGACAGCAAACTTGTTTCCTGCTGCAGTGATAGCTACGCTCAAGCATACAGAACATCTCAGAGAAGATTAGCTACAGAATTCACCCCTCACGTAGCTTCCACTGTGCTCCTCCTGCTACAGGAATGCAGAGTGAGTGCTGAATGCATTTCCACATAGACACATATAAGAAAAATGATGCAGCACTGTCATCTATTTTTTTTTTAAAATCCAAACCCGGCATGGCACAAACGCAAGGCTTGAATTCAGCTCACAGACTAGGAATTTAAACTGGGGCCCCTGTATTGGTTAGTGTTTATAATCCAGAAACAGTTAGAACTGACTGGAATGCAAACTGTCCACTTTCCCTTCAGCACGCAGTTAAAGAAAATGATCTGATGAAAATAGTGATCAGAGGAGCAATTTGCAGCCTGTCTTCACTGTGCGCTCGCGATTCTACCTCACGTTTGTAATGCTCTAACAGACTAAGAACAGGTGGCCGTTCAGCCCCTCGAGCCTGTCCTATCATTCAATTAGATCATGATTAACTGTAGTCCAAATCCATTTACCCTGCCTGCGTTCAATAAAACGAGAAAGCTTGTGATCGATTATTTAAACTTCCGACTCGCTGTGCCAGAGGTGAACGGTCCAGGGTATGTTTGCAGCATTTCACAAACCAAATATACAGAAATAGTGCGGTGGGGGGTGGGGGGTTGTTGGTGGGCAGAGGCAGGTTTTAACTCCTGCAAGATGGGTGAGTTTGGGTCAGGTGCAGATGTTAGAATATTAAAAATCTGAATCCTGACTCCAACATCACCCCACCCCCCCAACCCCCAGCCTTTCAACTTTAACAGAGACAGGATAGGGGGGCATGCAGTCTACCCACTCTCAGAAGGGGAGGGTTGTCAATTTAAATATTATGATGCGGCTCCGTGCCTTATACTTAGCCAGCATTTTAAGTTGAACCCTGGCCGGCTGAGTTACCTGGGCCGGCAGCTAAAGGGAGACGAGGACTGCCGGATCCAGTATGTGTGTTTCACCCACACAACATGGGCGGCATCTTCCAATCCCGTCAGCAGCAGGAAGCTTGGCGAAATGAAGGAGCTTGATTTGGCGTGAGGCCAAAAACCAGTTTCCCGACTTCAGGGTGAACTTCTGGAATTTTGCTCCCGGGACTTTAAAGGCAGGTTTAAAGGGGGATCGAGCTTCCTGAGGAACAGTGTCAGGAAGCCCTTTGACAAGGCATTTGCAAGTCATGCACGTTCATTAAAAGGCCACCTCACCAGGATTAAGATCCCCCTCCAATTTAAGTAATTAAGTTGCCGTCAGTGAGAAATTAGGAACATCCACTCTTACAATTGTAAAAAAGTGGCGTGCACCGGGTGAGCGTCACCTCTTCCACAACTGTGAGGTCCGGAGATGCTGCTTTCACCTTCTTGGGGACTGCTCACGTCTTGACTCTTACCAGTGCCGATAGCACAAGCAGCGCGAAGGCCGCAATGGGGGGGGTTGGGTGGAGTGGAAGGGCAAAACGGTGGCTGGACCTGGGAGGCAGGCTGAGTGGGGTGGGGTGGGGTGGGGGGGGCGGGGCTGTTCCAGTTGTCCTTTAAATGTGGCGCCCGGACCCTCGAGCCCGTGAGGTAACAGCGCAGACGGTAACTTCCTGTCCACCCCGCCACAAGATTCGGACACTTAAGTAAATGAGCTGAACAGTGCAAGATAGCGCGTGTTCAGCCATCCTGTCCCCAGCCCCAGCGGGAATCACTTGCAATTCCCCAACTGTCCCCAGTTCAGAGAGGAAGATTGTATCAGGCAGCAACCGCTACTTCCCCCCGCCCCCACCCCCACTCTCCTCCTGAGGCCTCCAAACTCCCTTCCAGCCTTTATGTCTCCCCCCCACAACCCCAAGTCTTCCAATCACTCCCTCCACTGCTCCCCATCACCCCACCGCCCCCACCCCTTACCATCACCACCAAGGCTTCCGATTACTCTCTCTCTCCTCTCCGCCTGCCGGCTGCCTCCTGTTGCTGGCTGACAACCAGCCAGCCTCTCAATCTGGTCCTGCCACTAAATTCAGCAGGACCTGCAGAGCACCCATTCTCCCAGATTTCCCGACCTGACCTGACAGCTAGCTTGCCCTCCCTGTCTCCGAGTTAGTATCTACACTGAGATGCAATGGGGCCGATTTTAAGTTTGAGTGTCCCAGCGTACCAAAGGGGTGGGGTGCCCACCGTCCCAGGCCCAGACACACTCTCTGCACAAGGCCCTTCCCCCCCCCAAGCTGGCTGGATCAACTCCTAGTAACTGGTGCTGAGGCCTTCTGGTTGCTGGAGAGCCTGAGGCCTAAGCACGGGTAGAAATTGGACACTTTGTCCTGCCTCATTGGAAAATTGCAGGAGCTCTCAGAGACTCTCCCTGGGGTTGAGGGTAATGGAGAGGGGGGGCAGCTGTATCACACCGAGTGGATGTCTACTGGCCTGTTAGTTGAGGGGCGGCTGGGGGTGGAGGGAAGTGGGGTGGTGGGAGGCCAGATTTCCACCCAGATGGGGAAGGATCAGATCCCATGTGTTAAAAAACATTCCCACCCACATCCGGAGGCCTGGATCGTCATCTCCTTATTGAGCACTTCGGTGTGAGAAGCCCACAACATGAATCCTCAAACCACCGCCTACTTGTTATATTAATGGCCTGTGAAAAAATTACAGGAGACGCACAAAAGCAAGCTCCTTTCCAACAAGTTGCTCAGGACCTCTGGCCTTTCTCACAGGCCTGTTTTGCGGCGGTGGGAGGAAGACAAGGCTCCTCGGTTTACCCAACCCCAATATCCCCTCAGTGAAACCACCAACTTCCTCATGGAAAGTGCTGGAAATAGGGAGTAGGGCCACAGTGAAAGAAGCCATTGCAGAATGAGGAGCACCTGACAATTCCAAGATGGGGGGTTTACAGTCACAGGCTGTGCATAAAATCTTACAGCAAAGAAAAAGGAGGCCATTCAGCTCATTGAGCCTGTACTGGCTCTTTCAAAGAGCTAACCAACTAGTCCCAATCAGCCTGCTTTTTCCCTACCTCATCCTGACAGATCAAGACAAAAATATCACATGGTGACTCGCGGTCAACATATTTCTGCCTCAAGCTCTTCTCTCCTGTAAAAGTGTTAATAAATTAGGTTCATTTTGTTATCCACTTGATTGTAGCTTTTTTCTCCCAGCTCTTCATTCCATCCATGCACCATCCCATACTGCCTTTGGTTTATTGATTGTGCTTTTCTAGATAATTAACTTCTCCCCAGTTCATTCTAAAGTTTACAATGATTAAGGGGGAGGGGAAGTGGAAGGAATGTTCGGCCAATGGACTCTCAACTTTCACCTTCGGAAACACCCGAAGGGATAAATAGGGAATATTGGCAGGTGAGGAGAGGGCAGCTCGGAGCAGTCTTTGGGTCGGGTCGAGGAAATGATGAATTTTGGCACGAGTCGTCTTGTAAGGTCCCAAAGTGGGGATGAAGTCCAGGATGCCAAACACGCACACCTATCACTGCTCACACCTATCACTGCTCACACCTACCACTGCTCACACCTACCAATGCTCACACCTACCACTGCTCACACCTACCACTGCTCACACCGATTGTAGCTTCACTCTGGGAGAAGCACAGGATGTGGCATCACACATTTCACGGCAGACTACGGGTGGGGAGCAAGGTCCTTGGGTGGGAGGGGGATGGGATTCCTAAAGGAGGAAGGGTGGAAGAACAAGGTTCTCAGGTGAGAAGGGTGAGGGATCTAGAGCTTCAGGTAGATGCTGGGAGGTTTTAAATTTGGCTCGTTAGCTAATGGCAACAGAAGGACAGGGGAACAAGAAACACTGAACAGTGAGGAGAATAGCCTTGTAGATCACTGACAGCTACTTTGCCCCTGGGAGTACTCTGTACTCTTACACTGAATAAAAGAAAAACTGGCATTCATATAGCCTTTCAGAACATTAAGACATCCCAATGTTATACACAACAAATGAAGTACTCTCAAAGTTACTGTTGTAATTTAGGGAAATCACTTCACACAAGGTCCCCCAAATAGCAATGCCAAAATAACCAGATCGTTTTTGTGATGTTGATGGTGGGCTACAAATTGGCCAGGGCACTGGAGGTATCACCCCTGTTCTTCGAAATAGTGCTGTAGGAAGGCAGGTGAAGCTTCAGTTAACGTTTCATCTGTGAGTGAATGAACCCTGACACCAAGCCGTAGGCAGGGAGCTATTCCTGTGGGAGTTATTTTTCTGTATGTGCACAAGAGGCACTGCTCCCATCATCACTTTCTCTCCTCCTCCCAGCCTGCCACCCCTCCCAAATTATTATGGAAAAGGGAGAGGCATTTCCAACTCTGAACAAGAACTTGGGGGGTCTGGAACAGTTGTTTATCGCGCCCTTCATTTAATACTTTGTTCCAAAGTAAATATATCTGTATGAACACAACTTAAACACTCCCTGAGTGCAACAATGATTTAAGTAGGTAAAGCAACAGGAAACTAAGAATAAATGGCAGGAGATTGAGTGTCACTTTTTCCATACAGTTAGTGAACAACAAGCCCTTTCTACTTGTTGTAGTATATTAAGACGTTACAGCCGTTTCAATAGCCTTTTGTTCATGTTACACTGATATCATTCAGCACTAAAGTTCAGTTTTGAACTTGAGCAAACAGCAAGCAATTGTGTGGCATGTTAAACTGGTGACTGCTCTTTCAATCTCTATGCAAGAAGGTCTATTGAAGAGGGGGTCTTGCTACCAGAATCACATTAAAGATTAACAGCAAAGGACAACTAACTTTATACATCCCTGAGGTTAACTTTTAAAGAGCAACTTTGAGTAAAGCCTAATCTTAGGAGAGTGCTCATGGTGCTCTGGGGCTCACGACTGTATTAACTCCTGATGCTGTATTACATAGAATGTAGAGGCCATTTGGCCCAAATTGTTCAGGCTGGTGTGCATATGCTCTACGCAAGCCTCATCCCAACGCACTTCATCTAACCCCATCCTCGATTCTGTTCTTCCTCATGTGTTTACCTAAGATGACCTTAAATGCATCCATGCTATTTGCCTTTACCACTCTCCATGTGGCAGCAAGTTCCAATTTCTCACCACGCTCTTGAGTAAAGGTGCTTTTCCTAAATTCCCTATTGCATTTTTTTCATGATTACATACTTATAGCCCCTACAAATGGGAATACACTCTCTACGTCCACCCTATCAAAACCTTTTCAGCCTTCTCTCTTCAAGGGATAAGAGGCCCAGCCTGTTCCAGCCTGAGTAGGCACAACCTCGTAGTTCTAGTATCCTCCTTGTAAACCATTTTGGCACTTTCTCCACTGTCTATATGTCCGTTTTATAAGGTCAGAATTGTGCACGTTATTCTTAGTGTGGGCCAGCCAACGTTCGATGCAAATTTAACATAACTTCCCTGCTTTTCAATTCTATCCTTTCACTCATGGTTTAACAGGAAGATGAGAATCGCCTCCTGTGGTAATTTGGGGGTTTAAACTTTCACTGCTAGCTAATTCTAATTGATTTTTAAGGCTTAATAGTTTTGTTAAAATAATGTAGAGGAATCTGATGCAAGAGTGCTAACCAGCATGCGAGAGAGATGAATTTTAACCACCTGATCTCAGTGATCATCACAGCAGCGGGAGAGGAGGGGGAAGGGGGGGGGGAATGAGGACGGCAGGAGGAGGGAGGGGGGACAGGTGGAGAGGGAGGAGTGGGGAGAAAGGCGGGGGGAGGGGGGGGGGTGAGATTTTCCATGACAGGCAATTTTGCAAAATCCTCTAACTTCAGAAACAGCCAATCAGGAGTACACTGTGCAAACAAGATGATCAGTCCAAGCCAGTCAGTCCAAAGGAACGGAAGAGGTTATTCTTGGTCCGGTTAACAGGCACTTTTGGGGAAGCTTCGACTCTCTGTATCAGAAAGTGTTCAGCCCCGAGCTTTCCTGAAACTATCGTGCTGTTTTGATTGATGCTAAGTGTTTGGAACCTGTAATTTTCTAGCAATTCTGGAAGACAAATCAGATATGTGTATAATTCGTGTGTTTTCCCTGATCTTTCCAAGGCCACTTGGATTGGCTTTCCAGCACCTCGGCTGTCTCCATGTAGTAACCATAGCTTCTCACAAGCTGTATGCCACAACAAACACTGTTTTGTCAAGGAAACTCCCACCCAAGCTGCATTATCCGTCAACTCGTCGCCATGGCAACTGTTCTCCTAACGACTCGATTCTTCCTGTCCCTATTCTTAACATTCATTTCCATCTGAAACCCTCAATGCCACTGGGAAGAATCAGTTTTTGCTGACATGGTAACAGAATGAACTGAGTGGAACCACAGATTGAAATTATTACCTGTGCCAAATGTTATGAGCAATGCCAAGTGCACACGAAGAAGGTTCCAGAAAACCAGTGAAAAACCTAATTTAAAAATGTATAGGGGCAACTAGGGGGGGTTAAGATGACATCTTCCCAATCCCAAAGTGATGATTTTAGACTTCTCAGCTTCAGCCGTGACCAGCCTTTTCAGTGGACTTGTGCGTTGAAACAAAATACAAATACTTTGTAGAGCTCTCCGCTCCAAATCGAACTTTTGATCTTTTTAACACTCACATATGTCCAGATATACAACAGTTCAAATATCTTACCTCTACAGACATTTTCTGACAATTTCTTCCCCTTCTAAGTTCCTATCCTCATGTTATAATGGAAACCGCCGATGTAAACTGGTCACGCTGTAATTACATCCTCCCACCAATGGTGGGAGAGTGCAATTACAATGTGACAATTTGCATTGTGGATAGGAAAGTTTATAATGAAAGTATGGGCCTTAATTTTTCAGTCAGTGGGCGGGCTCTGTGGGAGTGGGCGGGGGTGGTCGCATCGCCCGCAATCGGCTCCGCGCCGCCATTTTACACGGGGGGAGGGGGGTAAGAAGCGAGCCGTAGCGCTCGGTGCTACTTGTGCAGGCGGAGGGAAGAGAGATAGTTGGGGCCAGCGCTTTTTGACACATGCGCGCAAAAGAGTACTTCAATCTCACTGAGGCACGGAGTTGCCTCAGGGAGATTGTGTCGCCCTCGAAATTATTAAATAAATGGATTAAAAATTTATTTAAACATGTCCCCTCATGTGACTGTGTCACATATTTTTATTTTTCAGAAATTTTTTTTCATTTAATTAATAAAAGCTTTAGGAAATCTCATCCCGCTTGTGGATGAGGTTTCCTAAAAAAAACGGGAAGGCCGCTTGGCCTTTTTGCCGGCCCTCCAGCCTTAAAGTTGGACGGGACAGCGTTAACAATTACATTAATTACTTCCTTAATGGCCTTAATAGGCTGTTTAGATATCGGCGGGCACGCAGCCGACTCCAGTGCGCGCCTGCCGAACAAAACATGGCGAGACAGCGCAATGACGTCAGGACACACACCCGATGTCATCGCGCATCATTTCACACATCGGCGTGTTGGGCCCACCCCCGCACGCCAATTGAAAAATTCAGGCCATAAAAATACGGGTAGAATGTTAGATTTTAAAATGAAGACTAAATTACATCTGCGCCTTGATCTCCCAGCCCTGAATCAGTGCTCTATTTGAAGACTACAGTTACTCTTAATTCCCATAAGCAACTCCAAAGGAGATCAACTGGTGTGTGTATAATTGGCGGGTGAACAGCCTACAACAACAACTTGCTTTTGCATAGCGCCTGTGATGAGGTCCCACTCTCGGACTTGTGCGCAAAAGTCAAGGCTGACGCTCCAGTTCAGTGCTGAGGGGATTCGGCACTGTTGGAGGTGCCGTCTTTCGGTTGAGAAGTTAAACTGAGACCCCCATATGCCCTCTCAACTGGGCATGAAAGATCCATAAAAGATGTCGAGCAACAGTTATCCCCCCATGTCCTGTCCAAGATTTCGCCTTCAATCAATGCTACAGAAACAAGGTTATCGGGTCAGTATCACATTGTTGCTTGCCGGATCTTGCTCTGCACAAAACTGGCTGCCGTGTTTCCAACACTACGACAGTGACTACAATTTAAAAATACTTAACTGGCTGCAAAGTGCCTTGGGACATCCATAGGTCATGAAAGGTGCTTTATAAATGCAAGTCTTTTTAAAGTAGTATTACATCCTTCACCAGAGTGGAATCAAACAGAATTTGGCACCAAACGAAAGGAGGAGGCATTAGGGCAGGTGAGTTGTAGGTTTCAAGAAACATCTTAAAGCAGGAAAGAGAAAGGCAGGGAGGCACAAAGGTTTAGAGATGCAGTTCCAGAGCTTAAGAACCTAGACAGCTGAAGGCATAACTGCCGATGATGAATCGAGGATGGGAAAGATGCCAGAATTAGAGAAGGGCACAATTATTGGAAGGCCAAAGGAGGATAAGGGAGTGGGGTTGTGAGGCCATGGAAGGATTTGAAAACAAGTGTGAGCATTTGAAAATCAAAGTGTTGCTTGACCAGGAGTCAATGTAGGTCAGTGAGAACAGGGGTGATGGGTGTATTAGATTTGGTGCGAGTTAGAGTATGGGCAGCAGAGTTTTGGATGACCTCAAGTTTACAAATGGCATAAAGTGGCCAGGAGAGTGTTGGAATGGTCAAGTCTAGACATTGAGGCTGTGAACCTCGGGCCCCAACTCAATCAAACCCGACACCATTCTCCATTTATAATCATTGGTTCATACCCAAAGTCGGTGGCTTGGTTTAGATGGAATTATTATTCTGCCATTAACACATTCTGCCATTTTGCTCTATTCTGCTATTAACACCTACCCTGAACCAATGCTTTGTTCCTTTACCACTACAATTCCCACTCTCTTTGCCTTTTGTACCAATGACATCTTTGTAATTTAATCTCCCCTGCTCTTGAGCCTTTCATTGACCTTTCCTTTTCGTTCCACCTGACCATCCCATCTTTCTCAACAGCAGAAAACCCATTACATTCCTACCTCCCTCTAGTTCCAAAGAGGAGTCATTTGGACTCGAAACATTAACTCCACTTCTCTCTCTACAGATGCTGCCAGACCTGAGTTTTGCCAACGCTTTCTGTTTTTACTTCAGATCTCCAGCATCTGCAGCATTTAGCTTTAATTTTAGAAGCAAAAAGTTGGTTCCTATATTTTTCATAATTTTTTCCCCTCTGCAGTGGCTGATCTATGTCCTGTGCCTCACAGCGGGGATCATTTTTTAATTGTGACATTCGTCATCAGGTTGTTTGACTATGGGCTTTTTTTATTCATTCATGGGATGTGGGGGTCGCTGGTTATGCCAGCATTTATTGCCCATCCCTAACTGCCCTTGGGAAGGAGGTGGTGAACTGCCTTCTTGAACCGCTGTAGTCCACGAGATGTAGGTACATCCACAGTGCAGTTAGGGAGGGAGCTCCAGGATCTTGACCCAGCGACAGTGAAGGAATGGCGATATATTTCCAAGTCGGGATGGTGATTGTCTTGGAGGAGAACTTCCAGGTGGTGGTGTTCCCATGTGTCCTTGTCTTTCTAGATGCTAGCAGTTGTGGGTTTGGGAGGTGCTGTCAAAGGAGCCTAGGTGCATTGAAGCCATGACTGATCCAGTCTTCCCCAATGTTAAAACACACTTCCCCCAGGAATCACTGGACCATGATCATCAGCAACCTGCCTGGACACTCTCTGACCCATAGGCACAGGACTGGACTTGTCCTCCTAACAGCTGACATCAGCTAACTCAGGAATGGATGCTTCTCAAAGCAAAGCATCCCTTTTACTCAGAAGCACGAAGAAGTAAAAAGGCACATTTTTAAATTTCAACTTAACGGAGTCAGCCATGGTTCAGCTGGTACCACTCTTGCCTCTGAATCAGAAGGTCGTTGGTTTAGGTTCCACACTAAGACATGAGCTCCTAATGCTAGGCTGACATGCCCAGTGCAACACTGCATGTCAGAGGTGCCATCTTTCCATGAGACTTTAAGCCAAGGCCCTCTCAGGTGGAAGTAAAAGATTTCATTGCACTATTCAAAGAATCGGTGTCCTGACCAATATTTATCCGTTAACCAACGTCACTTCAACTAAATATCTGATTATTATCACAGTGCTGTTTGTGGGATCTTTCTGTGCCCAAATCGGCTGCTGTGTTTCCTACGTTACAAAAGGTGACTACATCTCAGAATTATTTCATTGGCTGCAAAATGTTTGAGACATCCTGAGATCATGAAATGGAAGTCTTTCTTTCTATTGTGATGTTTGAGGGCCAAGAATACAGCCAACTGTACCACTCTACCCTCCTTAATCCCCAACCAGGGGCAGCTACCTCTATCGATCGTTAAGCTAAGCTGCAACCTGATTCCATGTGCGTGTCAGTTTAGATGCCTTTAATTTACCTTCCCACCCCAGCATTCTGCACTAGCTAAAAGGAGATAGCAACTTGACTTACAGATACTGATGAGCAAATTGTGACTCCCACTGAGGTTAGCGGGAGACAGATGAGATTGCAGCAAGTTCACAACAGTGCTGAGTAAATTGAGCCAAGTCAGTGCAATTCAGTGCCCTGAACAGGGGGTGGAGAGGTGACAGAGAAATCCATCATGCTTCCTGCTCACCATCCAGTGATCCATATCAGTCCAGTTAAATGGGAAAAAGAGCATGGGCACTGGCGATTCCTCCACAGTTGAAAGTCAGTGCTGGCGCACAAGGAGAAACGCCACTTGAAGCAGTGTCCTAACATGAGTCTGCACTTACAGGAGAGGAGGGGAAGAAACAACAATGTGATAATGACCAGGTATCCTGTCCTTGTGAGGTTGATTGAGGGGTAAATATTGGCTACAACAGCAAAGATAACTCCCCGGCTCTTTTTCGAAGTAGTGTCACAGGATCTTTTACATCCACTCGAGCAGGCAGATGTGGCCTGGGTTTAACATCTCATCCGAAAGATGGCACCTCTGGCAGAGCAGCACTCCTTCGGTACTATACTACAGTGTCAGCCAGAATTTTCTGGTCAAGCCCTAGAACAGGCTTCCCTCTTTGGAGTGCTGGTAGATTGGATTGTTTTCTGAAGTCAGTCGTACTGAGGCTGGACTCTTGAGAGTCACCATGTGAGGTGGAAATGGCACTCGGCACGGGGTGAGCGATTTTTCTTTAGTCACTAGCACCGTGCTGTACTCGTGGCCACAGAATTCCACTAGGAAAACCGTGCGGGTGTTAAACTGAAAATGAGTGGGCGTATTTGTCGGGTGCTGGGAGCTGCTCCTAATCTGGGAGTTGCTGCTCGGCATAAAACACCCTGCAGATTGGCCAAGGCGGACATTGCAGCATCGGAAACCTGCAATATTTGGCATAGGATAGCTTACACAGACATAAGGACGGACAGGAAAACATTCTCCAGTTCATCCAGCCAGTCCCAAACAACTGCGATACGTTGTGTGTATGTATGTGTATATATGTACATATATATGTTCCTTCACCCGATCCAGAAACACACAACCTCCTGAGGAAGGTGAAGAGAAAAAACAGATGAAAAACCCAGGCCAAATTGCCCGGGGAGCAAAGAAATGGAGCCCTGGCTTGGAATGCCCACAGTGCAGCTCAAAGCATAGCAAGTGACAGATGGAGAGAAGGCTGTAAATCCACCATTGCTATGGTTACGCTGAGATGGATCCATTTTACACCAGTCAGAATGCAGAGTGAAATGCAGGGAGCAAAGCTGGTAGCAATGAGGTTAAAAAGAAAGAGAAAGGGGGGAAATCTCCATTATAATTCAAGAAAAAAATATAAGGCACCTAGCACGAAAAATAAATCATAAAAATATCTTCAAGTCTGTCGGGTGCTTAGGTCCCATCCAGACCCTCTCAGAGCAATAAAGGATCTTGGAACATCTCTGTTTTAAATCGAAACCTTTCAGTGCAAGTGGTTCACACGTGCTGGGCAGTAATATTCCTGTGTGCATTTTACAATCTCATGCTCCTCCCTGTTGGCTGCATGATATTGCTAAAACATGTCGTGCAGACTTCAGGATCTGGAACCGTAAGGACAGGCCTGCAGGACTGGCAACCCTCCACTTAGTAGGAGCACTAAGCAAGGGCACAGTTGGGTTTGCTCAATTCCCAACATTCCCAATTACCCGGGGAATCGGTGCAATTGCGAGGAAAACCGGGGCAGTCCCAGAGCCATAAGCGTGCTGACCTCGTCTCAATTTTTGAAAACAAGCCTCCATTGACTGAGAGTCTCTGGAATTCCCTCCCTGAGAAGATCGGACCACAAGGTGTTGGCAGACGCCCGGTGGGGTGGATTCCATTCCTGCGTGTTGGACATTGTTTGGAGGAAGCGTTAACAGAAAAATCAGATAAGGAGGGTCACGCAGCTGCAAGCAAAGGGCACCCGATTTCCCTTGTGTTACATAAATGGAGGCGGGAGCCTTTGACCTAATGGTAGCATTCCTGCCTCAGGGGCAGACGGTGAAGGTCTCATGTCTCACTCCAAGCAGGTTTGGCAGGTGGACAGCAGAGTAGGATCTGTAAATACTGAGCTGACAGACAGTGGGGAACGCGCATAAGGACAGAGTGACTCAGGGGGAGTGATCCCACTTCTGAGTCCAAAGGTCATTGGCCTGATACATGGGGCTGGATTTTCCTCGCCTGATAGTGGTGGACATGGAGATGGGGTAGTTGGGTACTTGGGAAAATAGCGGGGTAGCCACATCGGGATGTCTCTCCAACATATTGCTGTCATCATGGAACATTCCGGGGCAGGCTGGGAATAGGGTCGGCTGCTCACCCCCACTATGTGCGGAGGCTACGACTCAATGGTGGTGACCTCCCTGGAGGGCTATGGGAGTCAGAGGCCCCATGCCCCATTGACAGGGCCACAAGCTTGAAAGGCCACACCTATAGCCTAAACGGCTCCTCCCTCTGTTCCGAGGAACATACTGGCTTTGGCCCTCATCATTTTTGATTTGGATCCATGTCTTCAAGTGTGCTTCCATGTTGATGAGCCCTCGCAATCACTGACCTTCCTCAGCAGCACCCGGCCCTCCTAGTGGGGCTGTTGGGACTACATAGCTGCTGGCCCTCTGACTGGACCAGGGGCATCGAAAGCCCACCTACCATCCTAATAGGCAGCCAATTAGGAGGTCATCTCCTGGAAGATTGCGTTGCCAGATTCGCTGTTGTCAAATGCAGGCTCGGGACCCCCAAACGGTCTCAATGTCGGGGTTCTGCAGCCATTGGTTTGGATATTAATAAGGATGGGATGTATCATAGAAGGGTCAGAGTTTCAAACAGGAATTGTGGAGTTTTAACTTCACAGCATGTGCCTGTTGTACTTGACAGGTTCCCCTCCCAGAACTCAGCCTGATCGACAGGCTTGGATTCATGGGGCAAGCAGGACTCTGGAGCAGCCCACAGCCATCAGAAGGTCCCATGCATGACCCCAGGGGGGTGGGGGGGATTGGGGGGGGATGGGCCTGATCTTGGATTGGGCTTGGTCCCAGGGTGTGGGGGATGGAGTCCAACCCCCAACCCCCATGCTCTTTATATGGGAGGTGGGAAAGCTGCTGTAGTGGGGGAGGAGGGGGTCAGGGAGAAGCTCTCTTGCTCCTCTTGGCCCACAAGCAGCGCTATAAAGATACCTTTACCCTGAAGCTGTCCTCGTCTCCCTTCAGCTGTTGGGTTTCCCTCGCCTGGTGAAGCCAGCTAGCAGCTGTTAACCCCGAGGCTGCCAACCTCCTTAACATATTTAAATTGCCAACCTGCTTCCTAGGAGCTGATTGGCTGTCGGTCTGTCTCCCAATTTCTGGCCTCTTTCAAACCTGGATGTGGGCGGGTTGGTAGGAAGCTGGGATCAGGTTTCAGAATGACATAATTGTATCATGTGACCTGACCCTGACCCCCCGACCCAAGTGCTTTTGGGTTTTCGAATTCAGCCTGTTGATCCTGTTTTCTCTCCCTACAGATGCTGCCTGGCCTGCTTGAGTGCTTCCAACATTTTCTGATTTTCAGGATTGGGTTCGCGTTCCGCCCCAGCAGGCAGAGCTCATAGTGGCATTTCCGAACACTGGCTTGGTGGTGCCCAGCGGCGTTTGTTTGGGGGGGGGGGGGGGGCAAAAAACCCACCCCACATGGTGAAGGGTGGGTGAGAATCTTTAGCCTCGGGTACAGCCGAAGTACGTCAGGCACGCCAACGGTAAAAACTCTAAGGAAGGCAACAGGAAACCATCTCCCTTACTCTCCTCTCATGACTGACTCAAGAACCTAAAGCGAGTCAGGCCAGGAGACATTGGGCAGATGAACTGAAATGGCCTTTCTCTCCAGCCTAAATCAGAACAAGATTGCACACCCAGTTAGCACTGCTGAAAATCCACTCAATAATCCAGAGAAAAATATATTAGGCCACGGAGTATTAATCTCCGACAGTAAATAAATTCCTCCTGGGATTTAGTTTGAGTGCGTTGTACACATCCTCATGTTAATCAAGGGCCTCACGCTCCGTATTAAGTTCTCTCATCACAAGGCAAGGCTTCTGAAAATAGCTGTTAGATCTGACTCAGAGCATGCTACAATTATCTCGCCTGAGAAGTAGTGAACACTCCCGCCTACTCATCACACAGATTCAAGGTTGTGCTAAGTAACATCAGGGTAAATTCATTCACGGCTGCAAAGGTGTGGAAGTGAATAGCATCATCTCCTGTCAGACTTCATCACCAGATGATGGGTGACTCCCCTCCCATGCCACAACAGGTTTGTCCAATGCAGACTGCAGCTCTGCAGACCAGGATGGAAGGAACAGGAGTAGACCATTCAACCACTCATGGGTGATCTGTACCTCAACTCCATCTACACAGCCTTGCTCCATGACCTTAGATATCCTAATCTGACACAACTATATCAATCTCAGCACCCCCCACCCACCCCCCCCCACCCCGCCTTGCAAGTTAGAGCTGAGACAAGTGTAGAGGGGGAGGCAGTGGCATAGTGGTATTGTCACCAGACTGGTATCCCAAAGACCCAGGATAGTGCTCTTGGATTGGAATCCCACCATAGCAGGTGGTGAAGTTTGAATTCAATAAAAATCTGGAATTAAAAGTCTGATGATAACCATGAAACCATTGTTGTAGTGGTACACTAACTTCCTTTAGGGAAGGAAATCTGCCATCCTTACCTGGTCTGGCCTACATGTGACTCCAGACCCCCACCAATGTGGTTGACTCTTAAAATGCCCCTCTGAACAAGAGCAATTAGGGATGAGCAAAAATGCTGGACTAGCCAGTGATGCCCACATCCTATGAACGATTTTTTAAAAAAGCCCTGTTGGAATAGAGCCACTTAAACAATTACTTTCAAAAATCTGACTTTCAATTCTTCCAGGAGATGAGCCACAGTGCTGGGCCCCACTCTGGGCTCATTCCCACACTGGGCCCCACTCTGGGCTCATTCCCACACTGGGCCCCACTCTGGGCTCATTCCCACACTGGACCCCACTCTGGGCTCATTCCCACACTGGACCCCACTCTGGGCTCATTCCCACACTGGGCACCACTCTGGGCTCATTCCCACACTGGGCCCCACTCTGGGCTCATTCCCACACTGGGCCCCACTCTGGGCTCATTCCCACACTGGGCCCCACTCTGGGCTCATTCCCACACTGGGCCCCATTCTGGGCTCGCCCCCACACTGGGCCCCACTCTGGGCTCGCCCCCACACTGGGCTTACTCCCACACCGTCCTGGGTCATAACCTGCTCTGGGTCCTACTTTCCTCATCCCAAAGACCAGGTGTATCTGAGTCTTAAATCTAGCCATTGTGTCACATACCCACCGACTTTAAGCAAAGGGAATGTAGTTATATAGCGCTCAGGATGCCCAAAGTGCTTTACAGTCATTGAAGTACTTTTGAAGTGCGGTCACTGTTGTAATTTACGGAAACGTAGAAGCTAATTTGTGTATGGAAAGGTCCCTGAAACAGCAATTTGATAATGACCTGATTATCAGGTTTTGTCATGTTGATTATGGGGTAAATATTGACCAGAACACTAGGGAAAGCTTCCCTGCTCATCTTCTGTTAGTACAACAGAATCTGACATATCCATCTTAGAGTGCAGTCGGTATTTTGGTTCATTGTCTGGTCCAGTGCAGCACACCCTCTACACTGCACTGGACTGTCACTCTGGAGTATGGGCTCAAATCTGTGAAACTGGTCTTGAATCCATAATCTTCTGACCCAGTGCTACCCACTGAACCATGGGTGACACCAGCACCCACATGTCCATTTTATCCAAAAAAGCCTATTTCTGTCAGCTTGATCTCAGGCATTATGTGTAGAAAGTAAATGTTAGACGGGACGTGATGCAGGGCTGGAAATAGCAAAGAGGTGACTGATTAGAAGCTAATCAGGAACCCAGTGAATGCACAAAACATTTCCAGTTATATTCACTGCCTGTAAAATGGTTTTAAACTGTGGAAGGTTCTTCTGTCGTATGTGTGAGGGACTGGCTTTTTGGAAAATTGGAAGGACATTATGTTTCGGATACTCTCCCTCCTGAGTTGTTTTAAAAGTCTATAAGTTCAAATTTCTGGGCTGTGAACAAGCTTTCTTCCCCCCAAGAAACCACAGGTCAACAACTAGCTGACCAGCCGGACACCTGAGGAGAGAAGAACATTTATCCCTTAATCAACAGACACCTGATGAGAGAGAAGGTAAACTTTGTTTATCTGAGGTAAAGAAAAACTGCTGTTGCCAGGCTAGAGACTCTTGTTGATTGGTTGAAAATACTTGGCCTAAGAGCGTCCTCTAACCATTTTATTTTGTCGGAGTCGGTGAGTGTGTGCTTTGAGAGCAGGCTGCAAAGGAAGACTCTCTCTGTCTCTCTCTCACTCTCCCCCTTGTATTGCACGCAGTCTGAATTGAGTTAACCCTCAGTCAGAAACTTCTCATCAGAATAACTCATCTGTACTTTGAAAGTCTGCAAAGTTGTGAAAAGCGAGAGTTATCAAAGACAGGGTTTCACCAAAGATCCATCTGAAAGGACTTACAGATCTACTGTGACCAGAATTCTGTCAGGTCTACAGAGTCGAGACCTTTTCGAACTTAATCCTTTTAAAACATTGCCTCACTCCAACCTCTACAAAGACCTTGTTTGTCTCATCCTGTGTTGTGTTTGTATGTGTGTCTGTACAGGTGTTGGAATTCCTTTTTCAAAAAAAAAGGGAAAATCATTACAACATCAAATTACAAATTGTATGTTAACCAGTTTGCAACTTGTTTTAAAAGTCTACAAGTTCAAATTTCTGGGCTTTATCAAAGCTTGCTTTATAATAAATCAATTATTTTGTGTTTATTGAAAGAAACCTGGTTGAAGTCTTTTTATGAGGGGTAGAATGGTAGCAAAGTAAACAACTGGCCAGTTTAGTGAGTGAATTAAACATTTACATCCATTGTTATGACCTATGGAGAAGTGGGGCTAGAATTAACCGCAAATTCCTCCCGTACCAGTCGTAATATACATTTCCAAGTGTATGTGAGATTGGAGATGGGGTCAGGGATTTATAAACAGCAAGTATTGGCACACTGAGAATGGCCAATCTTGATATGAATCATAATTTTAAAAATCCGAGTTAAGGGCACAAATGTAGGCTGAGGGCTTCTGCTAACTCGCTGAATGGTGATGACTCTAGGAACCCCCCTCGAATCTGAACTCTCGAACAAGTGCCTGATGGAAGTACATTGCTGTTGACATTTCAGACGGAAGAAGATGTGATTGAGCAAAGACAGAGAAACATCATCCTGTGGAGACAAGAAAGAGAGCCAACAGTTCAATAGAATGACCTTGCGTCAGAACTGAGGTGTGAGACTGAGCGTGATGCATGTGGTAGATTCATCGGAGGCTTTCAAGAGCACAGGCTGAATTTCATCTACATTCTGTAGAAAGATATGGAATCAAACGGAACTGGTGTTCACTGCTGGCAACCAAATCTCCCCCACTTCCTTACAAAAATTAAACAAGTGGTGAGAACGTGGACCACATGGCAAACATCTAAGGGGAAGCTGGATGTATCAGTAGGGAAGAAAGGAATACAAAGTTATCCTGATTAGGTGAGATGAAGCAAGGTGGGAGGAGGCTTGTGTGGAACATAAATGCCAGAGTAGACCTGTTGGACACAATGGTCCATTTGCCAGCTACAAAATTTTACTTAATTTCCATGTCATTCCATATAAACCACTTTCTCAGTCACAGCAAAATTACATTCGGTCCAACCAGTCCATGCTGGTTTTTTTGCTCCACTCAAACGTCCTGCCATTCTGCCTCATCTGACTATGCCATCATAACCCTCTATTCCCTTCTTCCTCACATGATTATCTAGTTTCCCCTTAAATACATCTATACCACTTGCCTCAACCACTCCCTGTGGTGGCGAGTTCCACATTCTCATCACTCTCTGGATAAAGGACTTTCTTCCGAATTCCCTATTGGATTTCTTGGTGACTGCCTTATATTGATGGTCTCTTGTTTTGCTCCTCCCCACAAGTGGAAAGATTCTCCCCTCCATCAAAACTTCTCATAATATAGGCCCCAAGCTCCATTATAGCCTTCTCTCACTTCTCTACCTCACTTGCCTCCTTTAAGACATTCCTTAAAACTTACCTCTTTGACAAAGCTTTTGGTCATTTGACTTAACATCTCCTTATGTGGCTAGGTGTGATACTTTTTTTAATGCTCCTGTGAAGCACTGTGGGATGTTTTATTAAAGGCATTATATAAATACAAATTGCTGTATAATTTTAAAAACCTCCATTAGGTCACACCTCAGCCTTCCCTTTCCAAGAGAAAGAGACTCAGCCCGTTCATCCTTCCCTGATACATATAACCACACAGTTCTGGGATCAATTATTAAACATTGGGAAGGCCAAAGCCATTGTCTTAGGTCCCTGCTACAAACTCTGTTCCCTAGCTACCAACTCCATCCCCTTCCTGGTAACAGGCAGACTACCCATAACTGTGAAGTTATATTTGACCTCCAGATGAGCACTATTTCACCAGGACCATCTAATTCCACCTTTCTTATATTGCCTGACTCTACCTTAGTTTTCTGCTGCTGACACCCTCATCCATACCTTTGTTACCTCTAGGCTTGACTATTCCAATGCACTTCCGACTGGCCTCCCACTTTTCATTCTTTGTAAACTTGAGGTCATCCACACTGCCCGTGTCTTTAACCGCACTAATTCCTGCTTACCATGCTCGCTGACTTACATTGCCTCCCAGTTAAGCCACACCTTGGACTTTAAAATTCTCATCCTTAATTTCAAATCTGTCTATGGCCTCGGCCTTCTCTTCCTAATCTTCTGACCACATATTCACACTACCACTAAGAATACCTATTTCTACTTTCATTACATCACCCAAGTTCGCACTGGCCCAGCTCATTCACCTCATCTCATTCAGGTCTTTGACACCTCTAAACTTGGCCATTGCAACACATTCTTTGCCCCACATTCCATCTCCATAAACCTGAGATCCTCCAAAACTCCGCTGCTTGTGTCCTAATTTACGCCGTCCCATTCACCCATCACTCCTGTCACTTACTGAAATTGCCTCCTGGTCAATCTTCATTCGAAAATTCTTATCCATAATTTCAAATCTTTCCATGGCCTCAGCCCTGCCCATCTGTGTAATCTCCCCCAGCCTTACAACCCTTCAAGATATCTGCTCTCATCTAATTCTGGCTTCTTCAGCATCCTTGGTTTTAATACATTGACTTCCATGCTTCCAGCTGCCTAGGACCCAAGCTCTGGAATTCCCCCCCTAACCCTCTTTCCCCCTCTCTGCCTCTCTTTGCTCCAGCAAAACACTCTTTAAGCCTGCCCCTTTGACCAAGTTTTTGATCATCTGCCAAAATATTGCTTTGTGTGGTTCGGTGTCAAATTTTGCTTTGTAACACTCCTATGAAACCTTGGACATTTTATTATATTAAAAGGCGCTATTTAAAATACAAGTTGTTGTTGTTCGAACCACATTTTCTGCCTTCTGCCACTCTGAATAGCTTCCAAATCAAGTAAGTGTGCAGTAGATTATTGCTTCCAATATAATCATTTACACCTCCTCTCGACCCATCTTCGCTTCTATATTTGTCCCATTACCGGCCCCTGTTGCCTCACACCATCATCACTTCCATCATTTAATCACACCCACCCTCCATTCTATCACAGACGTTCCCAGTTGTTCTTTCTTCACACACCCCTTTTCTCTGAGTCAGCAATTGCTGACAAGCTGTTCGTCTCAGGCATCTCCCAGTCCTGAGGAAATATCATTGACCTTAAAACATTAACCAGTTTCCGTATACAGCAGGCGCTGCCTGACTGGCGGAATGTTTTCCAGCATCTTCTGATACTCGCAGAGCAAAACCACCTCTGGCTTTTAACAAACTGAACTTGTGCACCAGGCCTTGAGTATGTGCAGCAGGTCCAGAAGTGGAAGCTTAGCACTTTGAAGCTGTCATGTACCAGAGGAGGAGCCACATTACCACCAAGTGTCTCACTTCCTGAGTTAAAAACTCAGTTAGAAATTGCATGCCTCCCAACTGCAGGCGGTGATTGGCTTGGCTTCCACATCATTACCAAGAATTAAAGATGCTCATCCATTGTGGTGGTGGTGGCGGTGGTGGTGGTGGGGGGAGGGGGGAGGGGAAGGAAGCTGACGTTGCAACAGCTTACTAAACACTTAGTCGATAATGCCCATTTTTAGCTTCCTTGCAGAAAGCAGCCTTGGTGACAGACACACCTCTGCACTCAGTCTGTCTGCAGAGGGCCAAAGCACCTGGGCCTGTCCCTGAATTTCTAAGTAGTTGAGAAATGTAGTGAGCCTCACAAATCTCTCCATTCGCTGCTGGGCTATTGGAATGGAACAGAACATCTCTAACAGGAGGTTCTGAGGACGACACTGAATTGATAAAAATTGAAAGGAGTCTTTTCGTTTGAATAAAAACACTTCCTGGAGCGCAGTGAAAATATTCACAGTCTCACTTCACGAAGCAGTGATTGTCCAGTCAACATATGGCTCAGTCCTACAGGCTGATTATAGAACAATGCTCTCACTACTATTTATTGGTATTTTGGTCTCATTTGGTGTAATCTTATGCGCTTTAGATAAAAGGGCACTGCATAGGAAGAGCAGGAATAACACTAGGCATCCACAGAATGACCAGCAATGTAGGCCCCAAGGCAACAAACCACCTTTTTCACAGGCCACCTGTTCAAATTCAATGCATCAGCCATGGCTCAGAGGGAGCACTCTTATCTCTGGATGAGGTGCTTGTGAGCACAAGCCCCATTTTGAGCACCCAATCCAGGCCAAAGGAAGCAAAGGTCAAAATAGCAGCGGTAGTGGTCGCAATCTTTCATTCCTCGAAGCATACAGGAGTAGTGCTGGAGGGATGTTAATGTTATACTACTTTTCAAGAGAGGGGTGAGGGATAAATCAGGAAACTATAGGCTAGTCAACCTAGTCAGTGGTGGGGAAGTTTTTGGAAACCTTTATTTGGGGCAAAATAAATTTTCATTTGGAAAAGCATGGGTTAATCAAAGTAAGCCAGCATGCAGTGGCTAAAGGCAAATTATGTCTGACTAACCTATTTCTTTTTATTCTTTTGTCGCCCATTCCTAATTGCCCTCGAGAACGTGGTAGATCAGCACCTTCTTGAACAGCTGCAGTCCATCTGGATCTGTATTAGTGAGTGGTGCGGTTTGCTAGGTGATTTCCAAAGGCAGTTAAGAATCAACCACAGTGCTGTCAATCCAGAGTCACACGTAGGCCAGACCAGGTAAGGACAGCAGATTTCCTTTCCTAAATGACCTTACAACAACCAATGATAATTTCATGGCACCATTATTGAGACGAGCTCTCGATTTTTTATTATTGATTTTTATTAATTAATTGAATTTAAATTCCACCAGCTGCCGTGGTGGGATTTGAACCCTAGAGAATTAGCCTGGGCCACTGGATGGCTAGTCCAGTGACATTACCACCTTGCCACCATTCCCCCCATGAATTCATTCATAAGAAGATTGATCAAGTAGGTGTCGCATATATGGACTTTCGGAATGCTTTTGAAATAGTGCCACATGGAATTAAGGGGGAAGTGGCAGTATGGATCTAGAATTGTCCCAGTGACAGGAGGCAGAGCGTGGAGGTAGATGGATGTTTTTCAGACTGGGAGGTGGTTTGCAGTGGTGTTCACCAAGGGTCAGTTTTGGGTCCGTGGGACTCCATTCAATTCTTATCAATGGCCTAAGACTCAGGTGTGGGGAGCTGCATTGTGAAGTTTGTGCAAAACTTGGTAGTGTAAATAGTGATGAGGGTAGTTGTAGACTTCAGGATGGTGAAATGGGCAGAAGTGTGGCAGATGGAGTTCAACGTGGAGAAGTGTGAAGTGATGCACTTTGGAAGGACTAACATAGAAAGACAGCATACTACAACTGGCACAATTGAAAATGGAGACTTTGGCATTCAAATCCTTAAAAGTAGTAGGGCAAGTTGGTAGAAGTTAAGAAAGTATATGGTTACTTAGATTCATAAATAGGAGAATAGAGTGTGAAAGCAAGGAGATTATGCTAACTTCGTAAACCACTGGTTAGATCTCAGTTGGAGTGTTGTGTACATCTTTGCTTAAGTGCAGTGTCAAGACATTAAAAAGGATACAAAGCAAGTTTAGCAGGATGTTACAATAAAAAGTGACATTAAATTTTGAAGAGAGGTTGAAAAAGCTTGGACTGTTCTCCTCGGAACAGAGAAAGTTAGGTTTTCAAGATGATGAGAGATTTTGATCAAGGAGAGAGAGAAAAACTATTCAGGGGTATGAAGACCAGTAGATCAAAGACCCAATATATGGGTCAGTTTGAACCTGGAGAAGATGATCAGAGTTAAGGTGTAGAGAATATGGGTGAAGATTTGGAGAAAGTGAGTGATACCTGGGGTCAGGGGTGGCAGAAGATGGACGTATGGGGTGGAAGTTAAGCAATGAACTTGCTCTGGTTGGAGTAATTGGGAGAAATGCAGTGGAGTGTTACATGATAGAAAAGTATCACTAAAACTGAAAGGAAGAATCTACAAGACAGTTGTGACACCGGCCTTGTTATATCGTGCAGAAACTTGAGCAACATCAAGATGAGAGGGGCAATGACTGGATCCTGATGAGATGCAAATGCTGAGATGGATGTGTGGAGTAATGAGAAAGGATAAAATCAGGAACCAGTACATCAGGGGCACAGTGAAGCTTGTGGGAGCATCAAAGACAGTAACTGACAAGACTTTGAAAATGGTATGGTCATCTGTTGTAGAAGAGGGGAAACATGGGGAAGTGAGTGATGAAGATGAGACTGCCAGGGAGAAGGAAACAGGAAGGCCTAAGACCCAATGGAAAGATGCAGTGGTGAGAGACTCAAATGCAGCAGGATTGGATGAGGAATGTGTGACTGACAGGAGGAGGTGGACAAGGGTGATCAACCAGCATTGTGGTGACGCTAAGTGAAATGGGAGAAGCCGAAAGAAGGAGATAGAGAAAAACTATCCCCTCTTGTGAATGGGTCTATAACCAGTGATCATAGAAAAAAAAAATTCACAAAAGTTCAAAAAGGTAAGTAGAGGAGGATTTTTTTTCATTTAGAGAGTCGTCAGAATCTGGATTGATCTACCAGATTCCATAAATAATTTTAAAACGGAATTGGTCAGGTATGTGAGCATGGTTTATATAAAAAAGAGACAGTACAGACACAATGGGCTGAATAGCCTCCTTCTGTCCAGCAATTTTATTTGATTCTATGATACTCCAGTGCAGTACTGAGGGAGTGCTGTACTGTCGGAGGCACAGTATTTTGGATGAGACATTAAACCGAGTCTGCCCTCCCAGGAAGGACGCAAATGATCACATTGTGCTAGTTCAAAGGTGAGCAGGGAAAAAAATGCATGGTCTTCTGACCAGTATTCATTCCTCAACGAATGCTCCTCAAACAGATTATTTGATCATTATCTTATTGCTCCTTGTGGGGATTTGCGAACAGGTTAGCAGGCATATTTTCTACATGACAACGGTGACTACACGTCGACAGTGCTTCATCAGCTATGAAGTGCTTTGAACTGCCCTGAGATTGTGAATGGAATGTCTTTCCTCAGCCGGATTCCACACCTTGGCTGTGGCATTCCTGACATCAGAATGCTCATGGCCAACACTGGAAGATGAAAGAGTTGCACCTCTCATCAGCAATGCTCCCCTTAATGAGCCAATAAAACATGGCCAAACGTTTCACACAGAAGAAACCTGAATGTGGAAAAATGAAATACCCGCCTCCTGAGATTCGAAGAACGATTTATTTTTTAATGAGCAACTCCAAAGTGACTAATCCGTTCTCTGAGTGTGTGCATCACTCCTTGGTATTCAATAATTGTCACTTACATGGAATTAATTTGCTTTCTTCCACTGACGCAGATTTTGCTGGAAGTTTGATTGTTCTAAACAGCATCAACTGTTGAACCCAGCTACCATAGAATCATACAGCACAGGAGGAGGCCATTCGGCCCAATATGTTCGTGCCAACTCTTTGAAAGAGCTACCCAATTTGTCCTACTCCTCTGCTTTGCGCACACAGACCTGCAATTGTTTCTTTCCCCCATTTCAGATATATATCTCATTCTCATTCCACCAACCCTTTCAGGTAATGCATTTTAGATTACAATGACTTCCTGTGTAAAAGCATCTCATCCCCACTGAGGATTTTCATATTAGAGTTAATCAGTGAAAATCCCCACCCAAAACCAGAACACAGAGTCCATGGCAGGGTGGATTATTTGATTTTCCATCGCTAGGAACACAGAAATGGAACAAATGCACGAGGGAGAGGGTCACTTTACGACCTTGCCTTTGGGCCTTGAGAGTTCTACGTTAAACTATTATAATGACCTCCTCATGAGAATGTGGCCAATTTCCTATGATTCACACTGGGGACACAGTGAATTTAATCATATACAACAGACCACTGAATTTATTCAAGGCAGAGTTTGCCATATTTTTGATAGACAAGGGAGTCAAAGGTTATGGGGGAGATCAGGCTGGAAAATGGAATTGAGATGACAAACAGATCAGCCATGATCTTACTGAATGGTGGGATCAGGTTCAAAGGGCTGAATGGCCTACTCCAGCTCCTAAGTCTTAGGTTCCTATGCTGCTATGTAGGTTGGGCTGGGTGACATATTCTGAGCAGACAGCCAGTCAGAATTTAAAGGGGACAGCCGGTAGTTGAAGGAGAACACATGAAGATGGAGTTCATCTTAAGTTGTGTGTTATTTTCAATGCTGATTTTGTCAGGATTTACTGGCAGGTTTTCAGCCCGATAGTTTCAGTTACCACATTTTTAGTTGCTGCAATTCTAGTTTTGTAAACAGGCATTCCCAATGGGGATTTCTTTCTTTGGAGGATGAAGAAGGGAGTTAAAAGGAGAATTGGAATAGGGTGTGAAGAAGGGGAAAAGTGTGCTGGAAGAGGGGTCTGAATGTATCAGGAGCAGCCTGCTGTTAGGCATTGAGCAGCCCGCTTGATGGGCACTCCATCCACTGCCTTCACCATTCACTCCCGTCACCACCAATGCACAGTGGCAGCAATATGTACCATTTACAAGATGCACTGCAGTAACTCACCAAGGGCGGAATCATCCCAGCTTTGCACTAAGTGCGGTAGGGGGCGGGCTGCAATGGCAGCTTTTCACACCGTATTGTCCCATTCTTATCTCAGTAATTACGCATTCCTGGGAAACATACTGGGTCACTGGCGGAGCAGCATCTGATTCGCCCGCCCCGCCGTCACCTCAGGCCTGCAGTAAATCAGTTGCCATATTTAAAGACCGGCCCTGCACAGAGCTAGCACTCTTCAAGTCATAGGGAGCTGCTGGGGACTGAAGCTGCCAAAGGGAGCAAACAGGCTGTCCCCAGATTTAGTGATGCCTCCTTCAAGAAACATTGGAAGCCTGCTGCAAAGTCCAGTACCCCGCTCTGGGTGAAGACCAGCAAGCAAGGTCACTAATCCAACACGGGAGATGGTGGCAGTGGTAGTCAGTGCCAATGCCCTGCAAAAGAGGACAGCTACCCAGTGCAGGAAGAGGATGAATGCTCTCAACCGTTCTACCAGGGTAAGTCACTCTTCTCATCACTCTTTAACTCACACACTCACAAACTCATCGCATATCCACAAGGGTCTCACAGCTCAAGGGACAACACCACTAACTGTCACACACACCCTCACATCTCCATTAGGCTCATATCCTCTGGAGCTCACATCCTCATCCTGTCCATGCCTCTGCTCACCACACAAACATTCCACTCAGTGCCCTGTGTCCTGCTCACTCTCTCTCCATCTGTTTTCATGCAGGACAAGCTGACTCACAACAGTAGGTAGAGGTCCCAGACCGGGGGTGGAGTGGCCCATATTAGGTCCCTCACTCACTTTGACCGTGTACCATCGTGCTGACTGGTGAGGATGTGGACTACACCTGCAACGACAGTGAGGTCGATGGTGAACACCCACGTGAGGATCCTGCACCACACCATCCCTCTCTGAACGCAAATGTAAGTGCTTCCTCTCCTGCTTCTGACTCTGCTGCCATACACTTATTATCTCTACTTTGGTTCACAGGGAGCTCTGCCAAGTGACTGATACCCTCAGCCAGCCAGTCCCTCAGCTCCATCCAGGTCCTCACCTCCAGCCAAGAGGACTCCTCCTCCATTGAAGAGCTGGAAATAAGCAGCCTGGAAGACTGTCACAGCGCTTACCCACACTCTTCACCAATGCAGACACACACCCTGGTGGGACCTAGATCTAGAGCAGGCTCGGGTTCACAATCTGGTGGTCACCACACGGACACATGTCCGCAGCAGGAGGAGGCAGGTTCAGCCGAGCTCCCCGACTCTCAGGGGACTGCTGGGGAAGAAAGATTTGTGAGGTCCGAGTCAGGCGACGAGCCTCTGGAGTCGGACTTCCAACTCATTGTGGAGAGTCAGCAGAAGGTGGGGAACATCATGCAGAGCTGTAGGAAGCCCTCAACAGAGTGGCACGCGAGTCGAAGGAGTGCATCCGCCTGCTCTCCGATGAAGTGGTGCCCACATGTGTGCACATGGAGTCTCCATGGGAAGGATGGCAAACGCCCTGGAGACCCTGTTCCAGCAGTACACAGAGATGCACACAGACGTGCACTCCATCACGGTCGCCATGGACAAGTTCCTGCACTGGCAATGTGAGATGGAAATGAGGCACCCCAACATCCACCCGGGTGCTCCTTCCCCTCAAGGAGTCAGGCCGGGGCCCTCGGGCACCCAAAGGGAGGAGGAGCAGCAGCTGGCACCCCTGGGTCATCCACTCAAGAATCTCAGAGGCTGTCCTCTCCCTCCATGTCCCCTTTGCCTGTCACCCCCTCAACCTCGTCCTCTGTCACCGCAGAGAGAGCTGCTGGCCCACAGGAGGGCAGCCAAAGCAAACTAGGACCCAAAGACATTGGCTCCCCAGAAGACCCACATCAAAATCATCAGAGGCAACAGGGCCAACCATTGCACAGGCTGTCTCCACCCTTGCTGCGGATGTCAGGGCAGCACCGAAAAGAAGTGGTAGGCCTAGAAAAGTTAAGAAATTCTGATCACATGTGGTTGCATGGGTGAACACATTTTGTCACTTGATAATCTGAAAATATATTCACTTTCACTGAATAATATGTAACATTGTCTTTCAGCTTCAGTTACAGGCTTTGCAAGTCTTCCCACTGTATTCCACCCCCCCCCCCCAACCCCCCAACCCCCCACCCCCCAAACCCCCACCCCACCATTAGCAGTGCAGCTGCACGTAGCCGGGCCACAAGTGATTCTGGAGGGTCTGTGTGTCTGTGTGTCTGTATGTCAGGGCCTTTCGGAGCCTTGTGCAAGCATTCTCTCATGCATGCGGAGCCTTCCTCCATCACGCTCATCTCAATGTCCCGAGCATTTCCAATGCTGCCTGCTGGGATTCTCTTTCAGTTGTCCATCTGAGCTGCATCTCCGTTCACCCACTGATCACACTCCCAACAGCACCTGTGCCCACCTGCTCACTTTGATGTCAGAAACATGGTGGTTTTAAAGTATGTTTTCAGCTCACCCATACTTTCCCCTCCCCCAATCACCCATGTCCTTTCCCCTGTTGACCCCCCCGGCATCACCTTCTGCCTCCCCACCGTCACCTACCAACCAGAACTCTTTTCTTTCCAGAACATCCAGATGAATGTTCACGTTCCCTATCTTCCCGAGAATCCCACCCCCATCCACAATATTCTCCCCAACATCCTCCTACCCAGGGTCCATGTCTGCCTCTGTGTCCCCACCAACCATCTTCGCAGTTCCTCCTACCATTACCGTTGCTCCCTCACTCTCCCGCCTCACTCTGCCCTCTCTCACTCACTCACCATTCCCTCCGGCCATGCCCATCCTCAATTCGCTCCCCAGGAGGCAGTCATCAACCCCACAGAAGCCTCCCTTGCATGTTCACCTGGTTAACCACCCCCCACTCCCCCTTACTCCTTCCTCCACACTTACTTCTTCTCCCAATCTTACTCCGTCCTCCACCTGCCCCCTCCAAACTCCTTTCCTTACACCTTCCCCCAACCCCTACACCTACCTCCAAGTTGCCGCATTCTACCCCATTAAAACATTCTCCCCCATACTCCCTCCCCTCCCAACCTCACCCCCCCCTCCCCCACCCAGTACACCTTCCCCTCCCAGTCAAACCTAGACCTTCTTCTCCCACCCTCCCTGATAAACCTTCCTCTCCCGAGTCAAACCTAGACCTTCCTCTCCACCCCCTCGACAATCATCTATAGCAGCTCATGGCCAGGCCCCTGATGTCGCGAAGCATCAACGATGACTTTCCACCTTCCCTGAGCTGCTTCGGGGCAAAGCCATGTCCATCAGAATCCACCCAGCACATGAAGCACGTGTTCCTCCAGAGTCTGGTAGCTGTTGGGCTCCAGTATCGCCTACTCCTCAGGTGTCTGTGACATGAGCAAGGCCCGAATGATAAGTCCCGACTTCTGCGCGTCACACTTGTCAAGATGCATTCTGGGCCAGTGTGTTTTCCTGCCGATGTGCCTGGATGATCCAGCGTGAGGTGGAGTTGGGGGGGGTGATGATTCCGGTGAGCAGGGCTTATAATTACATGTAGATGCATTCCCGACTTGTGGCAGTGGGAAAAGCAGCCCACCATTGACGTGTGAAATGGATGATTGCAAACTGGTTTCACCATTAAATCCTGGGGTGGGGCTCAAACCCAGAGCTTCTGGTTCAGGGGCAGGGGCCCTACCCCACTGCATCACAAGACCTCCCAGTAGGAGCAATGAGATTCGTGAATCTGCAGTTCAAGCAGGTGTATCAAGCTGGTGACTGACATTCTCTCCAGGGCAAACAATGTCACTTACATAGACAGCAATAGAATGAGAAGGTTCCCCCAAAACGAGTAAGACATTGACAGCATCAATGCGGTATTAGAGATATGGGTGCGCTCAATGCGGACATTGGGTGCCTGAAATGTGAGGATTTCCAGTTCTCCAGCATTGATCTTAATGAACAACAAAAGAAAAAAGAGAATTACAAACTCTTGGGGCAGAATTATTGGACCCCGCCAAGGTCAGGAAATGAGACGAATGAAGGCCAAAATTTAGCGGTGCCAGCCAGCATGTCAGTAGCCCCAGTGTTGGCCATTTTAGGGGAAGCAGGCAGTTAGGTTCGCTGAAGGCAGTTAAAAGAAGACGACGAGGGATTTCCAGTCAGCCTCCAGTTTCCTGGAGTGGTGGGGGACAGTTTAATTGCCTGGAGGAGGGTAGTCAGAGGCAGGCTGGGGGGTGTGGTGACAACAGTGCTCCAGGCAGGCCTACAGCCCCTCTTTGCCTGAGTGAGTGTGGGATTCCCTCTCACCCCACCTGCAGTGGTGGTCATGCTCCTTCTTCTATTTTTTTTTGAGTTTTTAAAGAAGTTGGTGAGACGACACCTTCATCTTGGAACAGCCTCTCAGTTATTTACTCTTTACTGCAGGTTGCTGCTCCTCTCAAGTTGGAAGACCTCTGATTGGCCCTCCAGCTTTGAGCGCTCACCTGCTGCCCTTAATTGCACAGGAAACCTGTCTCCGTGCCAATTAAGGGGCGTATCAAAGAGTGACCCTTTAACCCCACTACCCCACCCCCATCACTGGAGGTTGGGTTCGAGATCCGGAATCAGCCTCGGCTCCTGTTCCCTGCTGCTGAAAATTCAGCCCTCAGCCTCTAACACTGCCCGCTTAAAGAAATGAATTCTGCCCGGCTTCTTCCCACTACAGCTAAGCTTGGCACAAATCATAAAAATTCCCACCCAATGTCCCATCCAGATGCCTGCAGAGTAAAGAATATTAAAAAAAAATGCCAGCACAGAAAAGGAAGAATGTGTTTATATTTGCTCTATCCTTCAGTGACAGAAAGTTATTTGGGTCTCCTACTGATTGTAATTGTGTTTGCAGGTCTTGATAAATAAACTTGTCTAGACATGCCCTTTTAAACGGGATCCTGTTTAATATTGTTTTGGGTTGGCTTTACTTCTGTATTGCAATTAAATGAGCCACAGTGAGCGGGAATGTCACCCTAACACAATCAATGTGGGACTGAGCCAAGGAGGAGGGCAGCGCCCATTCTTACTTCAATCTTCACCCTTGACGTTCCCAGCTACATCGGCTGGCCCATGCCACCACACAATAACGGGTAGGGGACGTTGTAGGTCAGGTGGGAGTCACTGAATGGAACAACATGACCAACTCCTCACAGCGTCCATGTCCAGTGCGGTTGCTGACCCTCCAGAATTGGCCAGCAACTGAAGATGGGTCTCCAGCACACCTGGTACAAGCAGGCCAGGAGAAAATATCGGGAAGGTTTTCCTCCCCGCAACACACCCTCCCCGCACCAACCCCCAGCCCCCTGCTTCAGGATGCTGCCGTCAGAGTCAAATGGGGCCAGAAACCCCGCACTGTTAGGGGAGGGGTGGGAAAGTCACCCAGCAGTCATTTTCACCAAATTGTCCAATAGGTGACCATGTTTGGGGAAGGGTGGGGGGGCCTCTTGCCATCCAATTAAAGGGTGGGTGAGCGGGCTTTTGGAGCTGGAGGACCAGCAGTACGTTCTCCAGCACTGAGGAAGCAGCAGGCTGCCTTTTTGGGTAAGTGAGAGAGAGGGGGTGTGCCAAAATGGAGGCACCCTCTCTCCAACTTTTTTTAAACTTTAAATTGAAAGGTGATCTCAGTTACTGGGCCACCATTGTGGAGGGGCAATCCCTTCCACATGGGGGTGTTGGTGAGGGGCCTGCTGCTGCTGCAGCTGAAGCCGAGCAGGCAGGAGGGTCTCAATGTCTGCCTGGAGCACTGGTCTCCTGGGCTGACTTTAACAAGGTCAACTGGCTACCCGCCACTTGGGGGCATGTAGCCCTGCCACAGTCCTTCCATCCCACCGCGGGGAAAATGGCCGGGGGGTTGGGGGTGGGAGATTTACATGGAATGGAGCTGGCAAATGGGAATGTCATGTGGCAGTTTAAATTCACACCCACCTTCCTGCTCACTCTCATTGGACCTAAAAACTCAGCCCGTTGTGTTTTTCTTCATTTTTTTTTTTAAAAACAGTTTCCTTATAAAAGTATTGGAGTTGGGAAGAAAAAGCTGTTGATTGACAGTCAGCAATCATCCAATTGGATAACAGAGTCTGAACACGGTCTCAATGGTGTGGGAAGGCAGGGCACTATGAAGACACCCATGATGGGGAGCCAATGGTGGGAGCGTGAGGGGTCAGCCATGTGATGAAACCTCCAGGAATCCACACAAGCAGAGTTGGCGACCTAATGTTAAAAAGTGCAGGATTTCCCTACAGTTGAGAGAGGGAGACTTAGCAAAACGTGACGGAAGAGAACTGCAAGGTGTGGTGGGGAGGGGGTCGTGGACAGAAGTAAAGTGCTCCCTGTGGTTAATCTTATAGTGTGCCAAGTCTGATCGTGTTATTAAATATTCTGAAAGCGGCTGCAGTCCCGATGCATCTCCTCCACGTGTGGGTAGTGCGGACCCCTGCTCCCAAACCCCTTACCTCACGAACTTCCCTTGCTTCACGTGCCATTGGGGAGCCATGTCATGGAGCAAGAGGGTCAGAGAACTTCTGACCTTTGCTCTCTTTAAGCATGGTTCCCCTGCCCGCTAGAGGGCACAGACACCAAATCCCCACACTGCAGTTTTTAAAACACACGTGCATAAGGTTCAGTGGCAATTCCATTTAATGTCACCTCCCACATCCAAACATTAAAAAATCTTGCACAGTTTGCCCACTTCCTATTGTCACAATTTTTGGTTATATTCCTTTGGTCAACGTTTACCATTGTAAATTCATATGTCAACGTGGTTGAAATGAATGGATGGAGCAATGAACATCTGTTTCATCCCTATTCCCAAGCTTATTCGAAGAGATTTTGCTCAGGGCCCTGATCCACTGGACCATAGGAAACAACGGATAACCCGGCAAGTCGGTGCCGAGGCCCAACTAGGAATTTGCCCAACTCAGACTCACTGGGTTCAAGCAATTCAACAAGCACAGGCAACTTTCTCCAAACGTCACTGTAGAGAGCTACATCTGCCGGGAGCAGTGCAGAAAACAATCGATAGCTTTGGCATCAATTTATGTCAGCGCGCCCATTTAGTTTCATTTAGATATACAGGATGTTTATAAGGTCTTTGTGCAGCATTCAACTTTAATAAACTTTGGATGTTTATTAAAGTTGAAGCGGCTCCCCCAGTGGGATGCAAAGCGAGGGATATTAATGAGGTAAAAACAGAAAATGCTGGAATAACTCAGCAGGTGGCAGCATCCGTGGAGAGAGAAGCAGAGTTAATGTTTTGAGTCCGTACCTACGGACTCGATACGTTAACTCTGTTCTCTGTTTCTCTCTCCACAGGTGCTGCCAGACCTGTTGAGTCATTCCAGCATTTTCTGTTTTGAGTTCAGATTTCCAGCATCTGCAGTATTTTGCTTTTATCTTAAGTTTACGAGGTAGGTGGTTCAGGAGCAGGGGTCCGCGATGCCCACATGGACGGCAGCGGTTCGAGAAGGCAGCTCAAGGGCCTTCTCAAGGGCAATTAGGGATGGGCAATAAACGTTGGCCTAGCCAGCAACACCCACATCCCATGAATGAATAAATAAAATGTGCACACAAAGAAAAGCAAACTGTAAATGGCATATGAAAGCTTCATTCAAATTTTTTAACGTCAATGCCATTGTTAATATTTTGTCAATATTTTAATTTTATCTCAGATGCTGAAATGGGCTAAAAATGCCACATTAGAAGAAAAGGTGACTGTGTGTTACGGCTAGCAGAACAGAATACCATAATCAAAATGAACAGTATTCACATTCAAAAAACCTTTATGAATTATGCCTTCATATGCCACTTACAGTTTGTTTCTATCCAAAGTTATTAAAGTTGCTCCAGGACTTTATAAGCTCCCTGTATATCATGGTACATGCAGCACACAACTCTCAATCATTACCATATGAACTATCCGAGTGTAGGTAGATGTACTGGACTTGTCATCGTATGCAGCAAGAATTTAAAACCACAAAGATCAAAGAGGTCCCAAGTTTCATCCTTGACCTGGTCAATCCCAGGCTACCTCCAGCTGATGGGTTGAAAACACAAAAGCCAACCAGCAGACATGCCGCAAATTGCAAAATTTTGAACCAGCGTTTAGGAATCTGACACTTAGATCCAACCCGTGTCCTCAGAGTGCCTAGAGATTTTACCGCTGGATGAGGTTCCTCTTATAAAAGATGTCCAAGGTTCTTGCTAACTGCGTGGATGAAGGCAAAGTCTGCGGGCTGGGTGAGCAAACTGACCATGGCACCATGGCACAGGAGGCTATTTAAGTAGAAAGGGTGTGAAAGAATATGATAGTGGTAGGGTGCAATAAAGTCAGGGGGACAAATACTGTTCCCTGCAGTTGCGACCAAGATTTCGGAAGGTTGTATTGCCTGCCCAGTGCCAGGGGTTCAAGATATTTCCTCATGGCTGGAGTGGAAAAAAGGAGGATTTAGTTGTTGGGGTCCAGTGAAGGAATCAGTGAAGGAGGAATGAGGTTCTAGTGAGGGAGTTTTCAAAGCCAAGGTCCAGATTCAAAAGCAGGACCTCAAAGGTAATAATCTGAATTCCTACCCAAGCTACGCACAAATTGACATATGGTCAAAAAGATCAGAGAATTAATTGCGTGGCTCAAAGAGTGGTATGGGAGACATGGGCTTCAATTGATAGGATACTGGCACCAGTACAGGGGCAAGAGGGAGCTGTTCCGTTGGGATGGGCTCCACTTAAACTGGGCAGCTGGTGTCCTGGAAAAAATGAATAACTAGAGATGTAGACAAGGTTGTAAAGAAGGCATATGGAATGGTCTCCTTCATTGGCAGAAGTATAGAATATAAAAATAAGGATATAATGTTGGAATTGTATAAAACACTGATGAGGCCACAACTGGAGTATTGTGTGCAGTTCTGGTCACCACATTACAGGAAGGACGTAATAGCTCTGGAGAGAGTGCAGAAGAGGTTTACAAGAATGTTGCCAGGGTCAGAAAAGTGTAGCTACGAGGAAAGATTGAATAGGTTGGGGTTATTTTCCTTAGAACAAAGAAAGCTGAGAGGTGACTTGTTTGAGGTGTACAAAATTATGAGGGGAATAGATAGAGTGGACAGGATAAAATTTTTTCCCTTGATGGAGAATTCTAAGACCAGGGGACATAGATTCAAGATAAGTGGCAGAAGGTGTAGGGGGGACATGAGGAAGAACTTTTCTACGCAAAGGGTAGTGGTTGTCTGGAATTCGCTGCCCAAGTTGGTGGTAGAGGCAGAAACTCTAAACTGTTTTAAAAAGTACCTGGATCTGCACCTAAAGTGCTGTAAGCTGCAGGGCTATGGGCCGGGTGCAGGAAGGTGGGATTAGAAAGGGCACCTGGGTGTCCTCGGGCTGGCATGGACAAGATGGGCCGAATGGCCTCCTTCTGTGCTGTAACTTTTCTATGGTTCTATAGTAGTTAGAGCTTTAAAGTAAAATGTGAGGGGAAAATTCAAGTGAAGGGAAACTTATAAAGAGAAACTTTAAGGCCTTTAAGTAGTGTAACAATTTGAATACAGATATGCAGATTTTGACAGGAAGGGACAAAAAGTTTGATGCATTCTCTATGGCAACAACTGGAACAATCAGAACTGACTTGCCAACCAATCATCTTTTCTGATGCAATACAGATTGCTGCTCCCTTTGAAATTTGGTATTCTTGTGTCTATCCTGATGAATGCAAGACAAAAAGCTTCTGCAGCATGTCTCTTTTTCAGCAATAATCACATCTGACAGTCAGTGAATCAAGCCAAATCAAGAAAAAAAATTGGAAAAATTTCAAATTAAAGGTGCTTTACCTGAATGCACCAAGCATTCGTAACAGGACAGACAAATTAATGGCACAAAGAGAGATAAATGGGTATGGCCGATGAGGAGGTCTTGCAGTGCAATGGTAGCATCCCTGCCTGAAACTCTGGGTTCAAGTCCCACTTCAGGACTTGATGACCATGGAATGTGCGTCCATAACATGCCCAAACAGGTTGATTTGTAATCCCTTCCAATACGCCTGATGGCAGGCGGCAAGAGCAGGAGAGTTTCCTGGTCAGCCATACTGCTGAGGCAATGGCAAACCACTGCAGTACTTTGCCAAGCATAATCATGGACCAATCCAATAGAAGTCTGTGGTCACCAATGTCCTCTTAGGTAATGGTACCTGAAGGAGTAGGAGGAGGGTTTGGCCTAATAACCATTACAGAGAGGTGATGGCTTGGAGACCAAGGTTGGGAAATAAACATTCCAGGGTACTTGATGCTTTGAAAAGACAGAGAAAATGGAAAAGTTGAGAGTTATCTTGATAATAGAGAATGGCATAAAACCAGGAGTGAGGAAGGATCTTGACTCAGAAGAATCAGTGTGGGTGAATATAAGAAATAATAAGGGTCAGGAAATGATGGGAGTAGTTTAAGCCTCCCAACAATAACTAAACTGTTGGACAGAGTATTAACGAAGAAATAAGAGGAGCTTTTAACAAAGGCAAAGCAATAATCATGTGAGACTTTAATCTTCATGTGGCTTGGTCAAATCCAATTGGCAGAGGTAGTCTGGAGGAGGAGTTTGTAGAATGCATTCGAGACAATTTCCTAGAGCATTATGTTGTGGAGCCAGTCAGGGGACAGGCTATTTTAGATCTTGCTTTGTGTAATGAGACAGGGTTAATTAGTAATTTCATACCAAGAGATCCTCTGGGAAAGGGCAATCATAATATGATAGAGTTTCACATTGAGTTTGGGAGTACTATACATAAGTCTGGAAACAGAGTCTTGAATTTAATTATAGCCAATCACATGGGTAGGAATGGCTAGCTTCTTAAGGTAGGTAGAGCAATTAGATTAAAAAGGATAATGGTAGATTAGCAATCATGAACGTTTTATGCTTCTCAATGAATCTACATTCCATTGAGAAAGAAAAAGTGATTCACCTGTGGATAAGTAAAGAAGTCAGATTTTTTAAAAAGGCTTATAACATTGTCAAGAAGAGTAGTAAGCCTGAGGATCGGGAGAGTTTTAGATACTGTCCAAATCGAGAAAGAGGGAGAAAATCAAATACGAGCATAAACGAGAAAGAAATATAAAAGTACAGATTGCAACATCTTTGGCAGCTATGTAAAAAGCAAAAGATTAGCCAAATCCTTTGAGTTCCTTTGAGGTTGAAACAGGAGAAATTATAAGGGGGAATAGGGAAACGTCAGAGACGTTAAACAAATGTTGTGTGTGGAATCTTACTGCCTTAGCCTCAGGAGCAATGGAATGGCCAGTCTATTTCAGTGTTGCAAACCTGATTCCCAATTAGCGGGCTTTCGGGTCGCTCATTTTCAGAACAAACCAATTAACAGTTCACTTCTGGGTTGCCATCCAATTAGGGAGATCTGGCAGGATGTCAAGTCTAAACCAGCAATGCAGGACATCCATTTAAAGAGACCCCCGGCAGCACTCACAGTGACAGCACCGTGTGGTGTGAGTCACTTAGTGTGAGACAGAAAAAAAAAACACTTGCACTTCATATAGCACTTTTCACAACGACCTGATGTCTCAAAGCGCTCCATGCCAATGAAGTGCTTTTAAAGCCTAGTCACTGTTTTAATGTAGGAAATGCAGCAGCTAATTTGCACACAGCAAACTCCCACAGACAACAATGTGATAATAACCAAATAATCTGTTTTTGTGATGTTCATTGAGGGATAAATATTGGCCAGGACACTGGGGATAATTCTCTTACTCTCCTTCAAAACAGTGGCATAAGATCTTTAATATCCACCCAAGCAGGCAGACAGTGCCTCAGTTTAACATCCTATTCCAAAGGATAACACATCCAACAATGCAACACTCCCTCACTACATTGTCAGCCTTGATTTTTGCACTCAAGTAGGATTTGAACCTAGAACCTTGTGATTCATGGGTGAGTGCTACTAATTGAGCCACAGCTAACATAACTAAAGAGGAGAAAAATGGATAAAAGGCACAAAAGTCTGCCCTTACCACCCCCACCCTGGTTCACGGACACTTCCCTGGAGAGAATGCTGACAGCAGCCAGGGCACTGAGAGAAGTCCTCTTTCCAGGGGACGACAGGAGGGGGCCAGCCAGCCTCACCAAACAGGATCAGCTGGAGGTTGCAGAGGAGGTGAGCATCTGGAATGTGGTGCTGAGGACATGGATCCAGCACTGTAAATGTTTCACCAACCTTCATCCATCACACTCATCTCACTGTCCGAAGCATTTTCAATGCTGCCTGCCTCACTGGGTTATCTTTTGGTTGTCCAGAGTACAGAAGAGATTGACAAGAATGTTGCCAGGGCTGGAAATTTGCAGTTATGAAGAAAGATTGGATAGGCTTGGATTGTTTTCTTTAGAACAGGGGATGCTGAGGGGTGACCTAATTGAGGTGTACAAAATTATGAGGGGCGTAGATAGGAAAGACCTGTTTCCCCTAGCTGAGGGGTCAGTTACCAGGGGGCAGAGGTTTAAGGTGATTGGAAGGAGGATTGGAGGGGACATGAGAAAAGCTTTTTCACCCAGAGGATAGTGAGTGTCTGGAATTCACTGCCTGAATTTGTGGTTGAGACTCAAACATTCAACTCATTTATAAGGTATCTGGATCTGCACCTGGAGTGCTGTAACCTGCAAGGCTACAGACCAGGTGCTGGAAAGTGGGATTAAAAATGAGGGGTTAGTGTCTTTTCTTCTCTTCTTTTTTTTTTGGCTGGTGCAGACATGATTGGCTGAATGGCCTCTTTCTACACCGTAACTTTCCTGTGGATGCTGCTGAATCAGGGGGGAGGCAGTCCTCAAAGGAGGAGAACATTAAGTAAACACCACTGCATGACACATGCACACCCTCCACCACTGCGGATACACACACCACGGTGGGTTCAGCGTCACAGAGAGAAAGAGTGGCTAATGGTGAGGAGCACATCACATGTGAGCAGCAGCAGACGTGGAGAGTCCCCATCAGAGGGTGCAGGACACTCCAAGCTCTGCTCATTGGGCACAGATGCTGAATTTCAGGGATCAGACACTGAATAGGTACTTGTGGAGCAGCTTGGTGCTCTGAAGGTGGAGTCTATTGTGGCCACGAATGCTGTGATGTCTCAGGCATTGGCACTGATGGCCACCTCCATCGGTCAACCTTATGAAGAGTCATGGAAGAAAAGAGATGCAGGTCAAATTAATACACAGCACATTTAGGAATTACATTAAGTACCTCTTCACACAAGGTGACTATTACATGGTACAGCCTTGCAGATAGAGCAGTGGCGGTGAAAACTTTGCAATCATTTAAGAGTGGGGTTGGGGGGGTTCTATCATGCGATGGCCTTGGCTTAATCGTGGTGTGTTTACATCTGAGTGAGAAAATTGTGGGTTGAAACTCCACTCCAGAGGCCTGAACACATCACCCATGCTGACACTTCATTGCAGTACTGAGGGAGCTGTTGTACCTTTGGAGGAATCTTCCTTAAATATTAAACAGAGGCCCTCTCAGGTCAACATTTAGGATCCCATGACTCGATTGGAAGAAGAGCAGGGGAGTTTCCTCCAGAGTCCTGGCCAATGTTTATCCCTCAACCAAAATCCCTTAGAGAGATTATCAGGTCATTATCACGTTGCTGGTTGTGGGAGCTTGCTATGCACACATTGGCTGCCACATTTCCTACAGTACAGCCAGCAGTGACTGAGCTTCAAAAGTACCTCATTGACTGTAAAATGCTTTAGGACAGCCTGTGAATGTGAAAGGCACTATATGAATGCAAGTTCTTTCCTTCTCACAGGAAGCTGCTAGGGGCTGGGAATCTTCCGGCTCGACTCCAGATATTCCTGCAAACTAAATTCCTAATGGTCAGTCTAGTCCCAGCTAGCCTGCACTCCCTGGACTGAAGTAAGTGGGTAAGTCTCTGTGGGCAGAGAATCGTGCCGAACGTTGGGCAGGTAGGCATGGGCTTCTCGGTAGCTTGACTCAGAGACCCTGAAGTCGTTCCTTAATGTTCTACCTGGAATCTCTGAGTTATGTGCAATGTTAACAGGGCAGGAATCTCAAAGCGCTCCCAGTCTGCACACAAATGGCCACTGAGACCTTCCAATAGAGGCTCACAGGATTTTCAAAAGGCTCACGGCTGCCAACTCATTTCCGGCTGGCAGTTTCTATTTCCTGAACAGTGCTTTTCTTATTTACGGGCACAGTATCAGAATGAGAGGCAGCTCAGTGCCAGAACCTCTAATCTTTTACAACAGGCGGAGAGGGATGTTTTCTGCAAAGATATTACACTAACTTACCTTCCAGAATTAGACTATGGGGATCATTTTTACTCCAGAATGGAGTCTTGCTCACTCTATGAAGCTGCCCCTGTTTATGATCCCACCCATAATCAGGAAGGTGAAGGAAAACACAGGTGGTGAGGCTCAACACCACCACAATGACCTAACCTAACAACGCCCTGCCCCTCAAGAGCATGTATCAGTTGATACATACATACATCTGCCTCTTTACAATTTCCTATCAGAGGAGGTTATCTTGATGCCTTGCACTGCCAGACTGGCACAGACAGCTGCCCAATCCCCATACATGTAAGATGCATGCGCATTAACAATTTCTGAACAACCACACATACGTTGTTACCAAGTCTGTTCCTATGAAGAGGGTGGGCTCAGCAGCAAAGAACCTGCACAGAATCATTTCCAATAAGGTGTGGGTACTAATCTTGCCTCCGAATCACACAGTTGTGGCTTCAAGCCCCACTCCAGCGTCTTCAGCACAGCCCTGAGGGAGTGATGCACTGTCAGAATTACCGTCTTTCAGGTGAGATGTTAATCTGGAGCCCCTTCTGTCCTCCAAGGCAAAAGGTCGCATAACACCATTTTAAAGAACGGAGGTGCTGTCCCAGCAACTCAGCCAACATTTATCCCCTCAACCGACATCACTAATAACAGATTATATGATCATTCACCTCATTCCTGTCTGTGGAAGCTTGCTGTGCACGAATTGGCTACCATATTTTCTTACACTACAACAGTGAGTGCACTTCAAAATTGGCTGGCAAGTTCTTCCAGATGTACAGAGGCTGTTAAAGATGCAATAGAGATGCAAATAGAATGCTTTCTTAGTGCAACATCCAAAAAAAGAATGTCTGAGTAGCAATTTTCAAAGGGATTAGGGATTATTCCCATTTGGAGTTATTTTCTCCTGTCTTTCAAGAGGACTCTTTTTCTAGCATGTATTAACTGACCATCATGTATTGCTATCAACTTTTAGAAGAAGCTTATTCACCAAGGTTAGAACAGAACATAACTTTGTTCACTCACTGACCCAACAATGATCTATGTCCAAAACAAGGACAGATTAGAGATAGGGATGTAACACTATTCATTCTAACTTGATCCCACTCCCAAAGGGAGCACTAAACTCACTGAGACATTTGGGGATTGTGGAGTATCTAAGCCCTGACTGTGTTTCTAGCCTTAGTCGATAAGCTCCCTCTGAAGGTTGATCGTAATATGTGATGGTCAGTTAACGTGTGCATGAGAAAGAGGCCTCCTGAAAGACAGGAGAAAATAACTCAAGCGGCAATAATCCCAAACCCCTTTGAAAATTGCTATTTAGACATTTTTTTTTGGACTTTGCCCTAAGGAAGTGTGCTACTTCCTGCTTCAAGGATTGATGGAGCCTTGGGCATCACGGAGGCAAGTGAAATTCCGTGAGAACCAAGCAAAGGATTTGGATTGGTTGCTGCCCCTTAATTGGTTTGCTATCCATTAAAATCTGCCATGCTGGGAGATGGGACTGATTGAATTATGGCTCTGAGTGCCATAGGTTTTGACTGAGTTGGGTTCCATCAAACAATACATCTGAATCAAACCGGGTTCCTCGAGACCTCAGTGAATGAATTTTCTGGGTCCTGCAAAGGCAGGAACAAAACTGGAGAATCTCACAGTGGGGCAGCTCCCCTGCACCATCACATCTCCAAGCAATCCTGCTGAAGGCAGCATCTCACCAGCACTAGCTACTCTCCAGCTGTGGCAGGCAGCGAATTCAGCTCAATTAAGTCTCCACTTGGGGTCAAATTGGTGATGCCACCAGATCTCCGGGATTGAAGTGGGGAGAGCTCTCCCCGTCCCCAACACCCCACTGAGGTCGGAGCCCAGCCACTGCCAGGAAGTGCTCCGGAAGCCCACCCCTCCTAGTGGGTACCAGAGGACCATCGCTGTGGCCATCCCTTGGAAGGCCATCCCTTGGAAGGATTCCCCCTCCATGTTGATGACTTAGCAGCTGTAGCCACACTGACTTTTTATATTTTACAAATGCGGCTTCCTGACTCAGAATCGAGCCCGATGCTGCATCCCAGTGATCTTGGCAAAAATCCAGGCCCAGACCTCCTGTAAACTGATCACCATGCACTCCACGGGGTTTGTAACTGTGTATTCAAGACCTTTCTTGTGAAGATTGCTCACTGTCACTCTCATGAATTGAGGGGAGGGTTGGAGATTCCCCACGACAAGTTCCAAGTGGACGGTGCCTGTTTTTGTTTACATACATGGTGGAAGGCGTGCGTACGTTTTGTTTTCCTGGGCCAAAAGGTACATGCAGTCAGCCTTTGGAACATCTATAGGTGCTGGGTAGGAACCATCTGGGCTAACACAGAGAGGAAAGGGTTACACACTTGTAATAAGCCTGCCCAGTTTTCACTCTATCTCAGTGAATGGGTGGAACATTGAATAGGCTCCAATGTTGTTCGCCTGTCTAACTGCCTACATAATTAAAAGTCTGCTTATCCAGCCTGTCACATTGTACTTGATATCAGTCGCACTTTTAAATCTGTGCGTCACATTTAAAATCTGAATGTCACACTTTAAATCTACCCTGTCATCCTCCAATAATTGCTTTAAATAACGAGGATTTGTTCAGTAATCCTTTTGGACTTGCTCAAGTATTCAATTGCTCCCACTACTGATCAAGAACGAGAGGCCAATTATCACAAAACCGGCCAAAATTCTCAAATCTTCTTTGCAACCTGCTTTCAGCTCATACAGGCCCATGCCTGTAGCAAAAAGCCATATTTATAATCCAGCAAACATTTGGTTGAAAGGTAATACTCTAGCCTCTGAGTCAGAAGGTCACGTTTGAATGAAATCCCTGAGTCTTGTGTCTCTGCTGCTTTGTAAATGTTACAAGGCAATGCAAGAAAGGGAAATACAAGATTCAGCGTCAGTGAGTAACATACTCACCTCTGAATCAAGTCCAGGGACTTGAGCACATAATCTAGGCTGATGTTCCCATGCAGTACCGAGGGAATGCCTCACTGTCGGAGGTGGATTTTGAATGAAATATTTAAGCAAAGAGAGCCCTGACAGTCAAAGATACCACAATGCTATCTGATGAAGAGCAGGGAATTCTCCAGGTACCCTGACCAAAATCATTCCTCCGATTCAACCAATATCCCCAGAAATAGATTTACATTATTCCTTGTGGGAGCTTACTGTGCGTAAATTGGCTGTCTTGTTTCCTACATTACAACAGTGACCACATTCCAAAAGTGGTTCATCGGGTGTGAAGTGCTTTGGGATGTCCCGAGGTCATGAAGGCGTAATTCTCCCCCTCCTTCAGATACCATGCACTCAAGAGGGCATTGGCGACCATGAACTTCCATTGGATTGGTCCACAATTATTCCTGGCAAATTACGACCGTGGTTTGCCACTGCCTTCTACAGTATAGCTGACCAGGAAACTCTCCTGCTCTTACCACCTGCCATCTGGCATATTGGAAGAATGTACAGGCCGATAATCAACCTTTTTGGCCCCATTACAAACATGGCCATCAAGTCCCGAAATGCGACTTAAGCCCGGAGCTTCAGGCCCAGAGGTAGGGACAATACCACTGTACCATAAAACCTCCACCATAATCCTGAAATATAAAGAATGAACTTGCACATCAGGGGCACACAAACCATCTATAGCATCTCCCACGCCCACCATTTTTGCACCCAACCACTATCTCCCTCTTCCACCCTCCACTGAGGTAAGATGGCATAGCTCAGGCCTGGATTTGAACCAAGGTTCACCTACTTATTGACTTAACCACTACCCCAAATCACAATTCTAAACTACTAACTGCTAAGCAGGCCACGCTATGCATTGTGCTAGGTGTTCCCAGTAGTCAATTGTGCAAGGCGTTCCCAGTGGTCAGTCAGGTGGCAACCGTCAACATTAAAAAAATCAAGGGGAGATAGGAAATAAAAATTTCTGCACACCGAGGGTAGTGGGAATGCAGGATCCTCTGCCACGAACTTAGTGCAGCAGAATTCCTTTGAAAGGGAATGAAATAGTTGCTGGGAGAAGGGGAACGTTAAAGCCAAGTGTGCAGGAGAGTTGAATTAGGGAGGGTAGCTGTTTGTGGAGAAAGACGCTAACACAGATATGATGGGCCAAGTGCTGTGCTTCTGTTCTCTCCAAGGTCCTTGCCTTACAAAAGCTGCCTTCAGGCATCTGTTTGAATTTGATCCGTGATGCCAAGAAATGGATAAATTACTAAGACGTCATTAAATATATTTTACAGACTGAGATTCTACATAATGAGCGTCTTAAACTGGCCACTTTCCCTTTACTGTACCACCCCTGTGAATGATGAAGTTAAAGCAAAACACAGGTTAGATAGTTTGAAAGTTAGTTTATCTTTATTTGCTGTTACTCTTTCCCACCCAATTTCAAACCTCAGACAAGTAATTGAAACTATTTTTACCCCAAATTATTCCTGACTCTATAGAAGGAAAGGAAGAAGCCAGCAAGCCCATAGAACTTGTATTTGCTTAGATAAAAACAAAAAACTGCGGATGCTGGAAATCCAAAACAAAAACAGACTTACCTGGAAAAACTCAGCAAGTCTGGCAGCATCGGCGGAGAAGGAAAGAGTTGACGTTTCGAGTCCTCATGACCCAGTTCTGTTGAAGGGTCATGAGGACTCAAAATGTCAACTCTTTTCTTCTCCTTGTATTTGCCTAGCTCTGCCGATGAGGAGAATTTTTTTCTTTCAAAGGGTCATTAGTCTGTGGAATTGTCTTCCCCAGAAAGCAGTGGAGGCAGGGTCATCGAATTTATTCAAGGCTAAGTTAGACAGATTTTTGATAGACATGGGAGTCAAGGGTTATGGAGGGGGAGACGACAAAATGGAGTTTACCACAATCAGATTAGCAATGATCTTATTGAATGGCAGAGCAGGCACCAAGGGCTGAATGCCCTACTCTGCTCATCAGTCCTATGTTCCTATTAATACTTCCAGTTCCCTACCTATCCAGCCTGTTACTGCAATATAAAGTTTCTGTTCTAACCCCATTTCTTTCTCTATCCCTGGATCATTTAATGATTTTTCCTCCTCATATATTTACCTAACTCTGTCAGAGTGATTGCTTCAGTTTCAATTGCTAATTGGAGTAATGCATTCTATATTTCAACAGCTGTTTGTTTTTTCTTTAATTCATTCCCAGGATGTGGGTAATGGTGGCAAGGCTGGCATTTATTGCCCACACTCATTTTGAGAAGGCATTGGTGGGGCCTTCCCACCACCGCAAAGCTGATCCAAGAGGCGGGATGGGGCCAGAGAACTTTTAGCGCCTGTCCAGCACAGGACTGAAAAAAATCAAGCCCCTTGTCTTTAATATACACAGCCATAGCATCACAAAGCTCTTATGTGACAATTAATGAAATATTTTTGACCAATTGCATCAAATCCATTGCATCCCTTTAGTCTAAATATTCAGTAATTCCCTTTAGGAAGTTTATGGAAATTAGTTAACCATGACTCCTCTGTTTACAAATTCATGCTGACTCTCTCCAGTTTGCCAATGCCTTTCTGAGCAGCCATTAACATGGTCCCTTAAGACTCCCTATTATTTTTCTAAACCACTGCATGGTGGTGTTGCTTCTACAATGATAGTTGGCTTGAAAAGGATCTACTGATCTCATTCTTCCATTTATTTAGCGATGGACCCAAGTCTGTGTCCCTTTGTTTTCAATTCACCAACAGCCATGACCGCAGGAGGTGAGCAAAGGGTTAAATGGCCCAATCCTGTTTCCACTGTTCCACTGGAAGCAATCTGTCAGTATTTAGATTTTCAAGCCCTCTCAACGTTTTGAACGCTTCTATTAGATCCCTGTTAATCTCCGCTTTAATAAACACTGCCATTGATTTTCAGGTCTCACACTAGGTAGTAGGAATCACAACTGTGACCTGATACCCCAGTTAAACCTATGATGTATCTTTTCCATCTCTTGTTTATCTTTCCTAGAATAAGCCACAAGCTACTCCCACTTTGATCCACCCATGCCCACTAAGATCACTTACGTCTACAGAGAATAGAGGTGTCCCTCGGGAACGCCATGAGCTAGGCCTTGCCAAACAACACCTGCATTTCCTCCTACTCTCTGAGTTTCTGTTTTCCAGCTATCCCTCAATCCATATTGACATCTTGGGCAGGATATTCCGTGTGTGCTTCTTGAACCCTGCCATCAAGCTCTAACAGAGTTTGGAAACCCGCACTACGTGGGAAACAGTCACTCAATGTGATTTTCCTCAGAACAGTTGGTTAACAGCCAGGGGGTGGGTTGGCAATCCAATTAAGGTTGGCAGCCTGGCTCTTGAACCTGAAGGGCCAATCAGGGGCCTCCCAGCTTGAAAGGAGCAGCAGGCTGCAAAGTAAGAGAGAAGGGACTTCAAAATGGAGATGCCTTCTCCCCGACTTCTTTAAATTTAAGTTAGAAAATGGCAGGCCACTGCTGTGGGAGAGGTGGAGGGGATGGGTGTTTGGGGTGGGGGGGTTTGGCTGCTTCTCTACAGGGTGGCCAGGGGGCACCCAGGCAGGCAGGGGGAGGGCCTGAAGGCCTGCCTGAAGCGCTGGGCCCCCGGTCTACCGTCGGGAGGCCACCATGGCCAAGTAGTTAAGCCAGTCCCCACTGCCTGCGGTACTTGGAGGCCGACTGGAAAATCCTAATTCAGCCTCCTTTAACAGGCCTTAATGAGCCACATTGGCTACATTCTGCATGTGGGCGGGTAACCCTGCAGCCTCCTTCCCCCACCATCGCACCTCTGCCAAAATGGTCCAGGGGGCAGGATGGATGGAGCCAGGGAATTTAGCAGCTGCCCATCACCGATCCCAGCTCCAGTAGAAAAATAATTAAGCCCCCTTATCTTTAATCTACACAGCCTTATTGTCACAAAGCTCTTATGTGGCAATAAATGAAAAGTTTTTAAACAGTAAATACACTAAATCCATTGCATCCCTTTAGTCTATACATTCAGTAATTCCCTTTAGGAAGTTTATTTAAATTAGTTAACCTTGACTCCACTGTTTACAAATCTATGCTGACTCTGCAGTTTGCCAATGCTTTTCTAAGTGGTCATTAATATGGTCCCTTATGGTTTCCTATCATTTTCCTACTACAAGCGTGAGTTTAATTGGTCTCCAACTATCCAATATTTTCTTTTCCCAAACTTGAGTATAAAATTTACCAGCCTCCGATTAGGGTCCGGAGCCAGAGGTCAAATCCTACCAGGGCAAAAACCAGGCTACAATAAATTTGGTAATCTGAGCATTCACCAGAAAGTCACCCTAAAAAAACTGCCAGGTTGTTGTAAAAACTGAGCCAATTCGCTGACAGCCCTCAGCATAGGGAACATGTCACTATCCACCACCCTGGGCTACTCTGGTGCTGGACTATGTAGTTGACTCTTAATGGTCTTTGAACAACTTAGGGATGGGCAATAAATGTGGTTTTGTCAGTGCCACTCGCATTCAAAGAGTAACGATAAGAATTTGTAACGGAACTAAGATCTCACATTCTATAGCAATGTCTGTCTGTGACCCTCAAACAAGTTATTTGGCAGTATTGAAGAAATTTGCACCTCGATATCTCTGAAGAGGCCCGGATGACCCCTGAGGGCTGCAGAGACCAAAATCAAAGGGAATTATCAGACCATCTACATTTTACAAGCCAGGCCTGGCCAACCAGTGCCAATTTGCCTACTAGGACAAAGGACCCAAGCAAAAGGAATACAGACCCTTTGTCAAGGCCAAATTGGAGAGCTGGGAGTCATGTAACATGACCCCCCCCCCCCCCCCCCCCCCCCCCCCCAGAGCCAGCACTGACATAATGATAGGCTGATTGGCCTCCTTCTGTGTGGTAACCAGTTATCTATGATTCCATGATCCACCCCTCAGCCTTCTTTCTGCAAGAGAAACGAGACCCAGCCTGTGCATAGCAGAGTGTCTGCTATTTCATCACTGATCTCCCTCTCGATTCCAGGCTGCTGGGCTTGGCGATTGAACAACTTTCTTTCCCTTCACTGTTTTTAATGCCTCTTCCTTTTTTTGATATTTATAATATCTAAATTAGTTGTTCCCCTATGACCCCTCCTCTGGTGTCCCTGAAGTTCTTCTTTAAATACAGAGATGAGTTAATTTAGTAGATGTCTGCCATTCTTTCGTCCTCTACTGTAAGATTAACACATTTGTTCCACCGCTGCCCTACTCTTTTCTAAACTGTACTCTAAGGGCTCTCGCTCAGAATGCTGAGTGATTATAGATGTTGGTTACGGTGCAGGTTCACTTGCTCTATCCATCAGCATTGAACTGATCAATAATAACAGACTTTGTACATTCCATGAAAACAAAGTCATGTGGTTTCATAAGCCAAGCACTGACAGACACAGTTCTCTGTGGGTGGTCATCTATTTGAGAATGAGCTTAAATGGACTGTATGTGGACTGGATGAGGGCAGGGAAAGCTTCTTACCAAAGACCTCATTAATCTATTCATCTCAAAAGGAGAAGGAACAAGCAACTGACAAACTGAACATTGAGTAATGATTGAATCATAGCAGCAGGCACAGGCCACTTCCGCAAACCTCAGACACCTGCACCTATCTCAAGGATTCAGCTGTGCAGTTAGTTGCTTTAATAAGCTGCACAGAGATGGGATGTGTGTCCAAATAAATATTAAATGAAAGGGGCTGAGGAGTGGTCACAAAGGCTGACAACCTCTGGGTCCTTGGCACAGCAGGGAGGGAGGAAGAAGTCGGGAGATCATTTTGAATTTGCACTGATTTTATTTTGGGTCAGAGAGGGAGTTTTAGCAAATTCCTCTGGTCATGGCTCTGAGTTTTATGTCCAAATCCTCATGTGCTTCAAGAGGAGGGTCAGAGCAAGTTAACGCCCCCTGACTAAGGTGGCACAATGACAAGTCCAAAAATGATTAGTGCTGGTGAAGGTGGCAGTTGCCAACTGAAGTTAAACTTTGTGCCAAAAGGTTCTTGGAATTGAACAGTGCTGTGCCTCAACTTTGAGAGCACTTCCTTTAAAATGTGATAAAACAAGGGCAGGTTGTGGCCAGGGTCTTGTGATGCACACATGGAAAACCTGGAAAGTGGACATTGTCGAACATAAACATGTCAAGCTTGGCGGTGATACCCCATGCAGTCAAATAGCCTACCTGCACTCACTGTCCACGGCACACACCACCCTCAACCCCCACCCTGAGGGTTGGCAACTTGGCTGAGGTTCTGCTGTGGAACTGTTGCCCAATGTGAACCACTATCTTTAGCAGCAGACAACGGAAAGAGATGAAGAGAGGGGGGAGTGTGAGATATTGTAAGGCCACAAAGTTTCCCCTTTTAGATTGCCTGGTACGGCAGGGTGAGATCTGAATTATGCACCTCTGCCCTCAAAGCATGACACTTCTTCCTCGTGTTAAGGGAGGGTGAAAGCTTAATTACAGAGTGGAAGATTTAAGAATTAGTGGTACACTGCATCAAATATTGATCAGTTCAATAGAAAATTAAGTATGTAAGGACACAGAGTCGTGTAAATATTGTGTGGTAGCATAGGGAGCATTCAGAGCAGCAGCCTGGCTCCATAGAAAACAGGGCAACCGAGCCAGGACGTGACACCGTTCAAACCTAGGTCTTGTTGAGTCAGCTGAATTCAACAGGGGCAATAATGAAACTGCATTTAGTGCAAGGTTAAGGAGGGCAGAAATTGAATGCCCTTATTGTGTCTTTGCGCATGTGCGGTGTGTGTTGAATGCATGTGTTGGTTGTGACTGTGTGTGTCTGTGTTGGGTGTCAGGCGTGACTGTGCATCTGTGTCGGGCACAAGTGTGTGTGTATCAGGTGTGAGTGTGAGTACAGCAAGTGGTTAAGAAGGCCAATGCAATGCTATCCTTTATTATGAGAGGAATTGAACATAAAAGTAAAGATGTTCTGCTTCAGTTGTACTGGGCATTGGTGAAACCGCATCTGGAATGCTATGTGCAGTCTTGGTCCCCTTATTTAAGCAAGGGTGTAAATGCATTGGAGGTGGTTCGAAGGAATTTATTAGATTGATACCTGGAATGAGTGAGTTGTCTTATGAGGAAAGGTTGGACAGACTGGGCTTGTTTCCACTGGAGTTTAGAAGAGTGAGGGGTGTTTTGATTGAAGTTTGCAAGATCCTGAACAGCCTTGACAAGGTGGACATGGAAAGGATGTTTCCTCCTGTGGGTAAGTCCAGAACTAGGGGGCACTGTTTTAAAATTAGGCGTCGCCCTTTTAGGACAGAGATGAGGAGAATTTTTTTCTCTCAGGGGGCTGTGCGACTTTGGAATTCTCTGCCTCAAAAGGTGGTGGAGATGGGGTCATTGAATATTTTTAAGGCAGAGGTAGATTGATTTCCTTGGAGTTAAATGGGAATGTGGAAATCAAAACATAAGAAGATCAGCCATGATCTTATTGAATGGCGGAGTAGGCTCGAGGGGCCGAATGGTCTACTCCTGTTCCTATTTCCTATGTTCTTATGAGTGTGCATCAGGTGTGAGTGTGCGTCTGTCGATGTGAGTGCACATGCTCATGTCAAGTGTGACTGTATGCATGTCAGGTGTGTGGCGGGCGTGAGTGTGCGCGTGAGTGTGGTTGTGTCAGATGTATGCTGATAGTTGAAAATAGGAGTAGTTCCGTTGTAATGTAATATAATAGCTCACTAACTCTTGCAGTCCTGTATTACACATTAATGGGAGCAGTTGGTTGAGATACCAGATATTGACAGTTGTGAAAATTTACCCAAGCAAAGAGCCTTCCTTCAGAAGAGGGAGGAGGAGGGAAGATCAAAGAATTGTTCAGAACAAGAATACAGAGGAGGAATGAACATTCCTGCAGATAACTTCTTAAATATGATACAAAGCTGAATATATTTTTAACCTTCCAGAGGTGTATTTAAATAAAAGTACAAGTGAGAGGATTTTTCCCACAATCAACTGATTCCACCCATCATTTATTGCAATGAAGTGTAAAAGCCATTGTGTCTGTCTGGTTCCTGATCAACAAAAATTAATCCCATCATAATTTCCCCAGAGCCCCATATCAATCCTAAATTATTCCACTGCCCCACTCTCTCCCCATTGTCCTGAATCAATCCAAAATGAATCCTACTGCCCCGCTATCTCCCAGTAGCTCTGGGTGGGATTTTCCAGCCCCACCCACCGCTGGGATCATCCGGTCCCACCGAAAGTCAATGGGTATTTGGCTGGGCCGCCAAATCTCCCGTGACAGGTCCCGCCACGATGGGACCAAAAATTTCCGTCCTTTGTATCACACCAAAGCTACTCTCACTACCCTGCTCTCTCCCAGTAGCTCTGTATCACTCCAAAGCTACTCTCACTGCCCTGCTCTCTCCCAGTAGCTCTGTATCACTCCAAAGCTACTCTCACTGCCCTGCTCTCTCCCAGTAGCTCTGTATCACGCCAAAACTACTCTCACTGCCCTGCTCTCTCCCAGTAGCTCTGCATCAATCTCAAACTAACCCCACCGCTTCACTCTTTCCCCAAAGCCCTGTATGTTAATTGTTTTTTTTTTAATTGTGTTTTATTCAATGCAGGTGGTGGGCATTGCCTGGGGATTCACTTGCGCTCCTATAAATAGGAACAGACCAAAACTGTGCTTGTTGGGTGAGGAGGTGTTTGTTTGCAATGTACACCTCTGTAAATAAAACTATGTAAAGACTGGCTCCAGTTTTATTATTATTACACCGGCAATCCAAAACTAATCCCACTGCCGTGCCCCCACCCCATAGTCCTGTACCTAGCACATTTTTCGGGTAAACTGGGCCAAAAAGGCAGCTCTGCTGCTATTGCGACCTTTAGAATGTCTGCCCTGAGTTTCGCGAAAGGTCATCGACCTACACCGTTAACTCCGCTTCTCTCTCCACCGTTGCTGCCAGACGTGCTGACTATTTCCAGCACTTTGTTTTCATTTCGGATTCGCAGCGGCATTTGCTGCTTTCGTACGACGCATTCTGCGTTCAAATAAAACAGCATCGGTCCCTTGGAAACAAGAGTAAACACTAAAGGGGGGGGTGGGAGAAATGCTTTTTCAAACGCAACCTTGATTTCAAGAGTCTAGCCTTTCTTCGGCATGCCCTGACAACCAGGGTTCAAGGTGAGGTGTAAATACCTCCTGTACAGTCATCACATCGTGCAGCTAGCTGTACCGTGTGCCCTTGACTGCTAGATGGATTAATACTGCACCAACATTTTACCTCTCCATCCAGGCGCTCGAACTTGTAACCAGCATCACCAACCTGCAGCTTCGGGCGAGCGCTGTTAAAACCTCAGATCTCAGCGTAAATCTAAAGCTCGCCTTCATTTATTTTTAAACTCGCAGCTTCGAAAGGATAGAGGATGCAAGTACCAGAAGCGCAACAAAAAGTCACTTTGTGATTCAGCACTCAAAATCCTTCAACGCCAATTCTTTACATATCCCCAGTTTTTTTTACAAAACACACAATTTACAGACAGGAATATTCTGCAATAATTGCTACACACGATGTGACAAACAAACATCCCCCCCCCCCCCCCTTCAATACATTCAGGCAGTTGGATGTTATTTCAACTGTAGAATAACAGCAGATCCTTTACCTTGCAATTTCTGCATCACATTGGCAATGTCCCTGGGGGATCTCCGGTACTGTGGCGCTGTCGCCATCCTCACACTCAGAGTGTGCACCAGCCTTGCCTCAGCGGAATGTGTGTGTGTGTGCGCGCCGCCACTCGCCTTTGCCCATGAGTCGCTCAGTTCAAGCCGGCATCGCTGAAGAGCAGCCCTGCAGCATTGAGCAGGGGCTGGGCTGAGTCACTGCAGCCTGACACCCAATGAGAGCCCTGATCCCCTCCCAGGAACACACAGATGAGCTCGAACTTCCTTTCTGGAGGGAGGGTAGCTTTGCAAATGACCTCAGCTCCCTGAAAGGAAACGGCAGGGTTTAATGTCAAATCTTCCCCTTTCTTTAAGAGGGTTTAGAGCCGCGCTGGCTGATTATCCAATGACAGGTCAATAAGGACATGCTCCACACACACAAAGCGCAAAGCTCTGCACTAATTAAGGCAGCAGCAAGCGTTAAAGGTGCAGGGACAGGTATCAGAGCCAGCAGAGAGGAGAAAAGTACATTCAGGAAATTTGTTGCTCACTCAAAACATTAGTGTCAGCTGGTTTCACCGAACTGTCCTGACCAAGGTTATAACTAGAAACATTGAAACTGGGAGCAGGAGTAGGTTATTCGGTCCTTCGAGCCTGCTCTGCCATTCATCATGATCATGGCTGATCATCCAACTCAATAGCCTGCTCCTGCTTTCTCCCCCTATCCTTTGATCCCTTTGGCCCCAAGAGCTATACCTAACTCCTTCTTGAAAACATACAATATTTTGGCCTCAACTACTTTCTGTGGTAGTGAATTCCACAGGCTCACCACTCTCTGGGTGAAGAATTTCTCCTCATCTCAGTCCTAAATGGTCTACCCCGTATCCTCAGACTGTGACCCTTGGTTCTGGACTCCCCCACCATTGGGAACATCCTTCCTGCATCTACTCTGTCTAGCCTTGTTAGAATTTTATAGGTTTCTATGAGATCCCCCCTCATTCTTCTGAATTCCAGCAAATATAATCCTAACCAACTCAATCTCTCCTCATATGTCAGTCCAGCCATCCCAGGAATCAGCCTGGTAAACCTTCGCTGCACTCCCTCTATAACAAGAACATCCTTCCTCAGATAAGGAGACCAAAACTGCACACAATATTCCAGGTGTGGTCTCACCAAGGCCTGTATAATTGTAGCAAGACATCTCTGCTCCTATACTTGAATCCTCTCGCTATGAAGGCCAACATACCATTTGCCTTCTTTACTGCCTGCTGCACCTGCATGCTTACCTTCAGCGACTGGTGTACAAGGACACTGAGGTCTCATTGCACATTCCCCTCTCTCAATTTATAGCCATTCAGATAATAATCTGCCTTCCTGTTTTTGCTACCAAAGCAGATAACCTCACATTTATCCACATTATACTGCATCTGCCATACATTTGCCCACTCACTTAGCTTGTCCAAATCACAGTGAAGCATCTCTGCATCTTCCTCACCCTCCCATCCAGCTTTGTGTCATCTGCAAATTTGGAGATATTACATTTAGTTCCCTCATCTAAATCATGAATATATATTGTGAGTAGCTGGGGTCCCAGCACCGATCGCTGCAGTACCCCATTAGTCACTGCCTGCCATTTGGAAAAAGACCCATTTATTCCTGCTCTTTGTTTCCTGTCTGCCAACCAGTTTTTTATCCATCTCAATACACTGCCCCCAATCCCATGCTCTTTAATTTTACACGCTAATCTCTTATGCGGGACTTTGTCAAAAGCCTTCTGAAAGTCCAAATAAACCATATCCACTGGCTCCCTCTCATCAACTCTATTAGTTACACCCTTGAAAAATTCCAATAGATTTGTCAAGCATGATTTCCCTTTCGTAAATCCATGCTGACTCTGTCCGATTCTGCCACTGTTTTCCAAGCACTCAGCTATTAAATCTTTTATAATGGACTCTAGAATTTTCCCTACTCCCAACGTCAGGCTGACTGGTCTATAATTCCGTGTTTTCTCTCTACCTCCCTTTTTAAAAAGTGGGGTTACATTAGCTACTCTCCAATCTGTAGGAACTGTTCCAGAGTCTATAGAATCTCCGAAGATGACCACCAATGCATCCACTATTTCTAGGGCCACTTCCTTAAGTACTCTGGGATGTAGATTATCAGGCCCTGGGGATTTATCGGCCTTCAATCCCATCAATTTCTCCAACACCATTTCCCTACTAATCAATTGCTGTTTAAAAAAAGCTCATCTGGTACATAAGAAATAGAAATAAGAATAGACAATACGGCCCTTCAAGCCTACTCCACCATTCAATAAGATCATGGCTGATCTTCTCGTGTTTCAATTTCCACATTCCCATCTAATCCAGATAACCTTTGATTCCTTTGCCTAACAAGTATCTATCTACCTCTGTCTTAAAAACATTCAATGACGTTGCCTCCACCAACTTCAGGGGCAGAAAGTACCAAAGTCACACAACCCTCAGAAAAAATTCTCCTCATCTCTGTCCTAAAAGGACGACCCCTAATTTTAAAAAATAGTGCCCCCTAGTTTTGGACTCACCCACAAGAGGAAACATCCTTTCCACATCCACCTTGTCAAGGCTATTCAGAATCTTGTATACTTCAATCAAATCACAACTCACTCTTCTATACTGCAGTGGAAACAAGCCCAGTCTGTCCAACCTTTCCTCATAAGACAACCCACTCATTCCAGGTATCAATCTAGTAAACCTCCTTTGAACTTCCTCCAATGCACCTACATCCTTCCTTAAATAAGGAGGCCAAAACTGCACACAATATTCGAGGTGCGGTCTTACCAGTGCCCTGTATAACTGAAGCGTAACATCTTTACTTTTATGTTTAATCCCTCTCGTAATAAAGGACAGCATTCCATTAGCCTTCTTAATTACTTGCTGTACCTGCATACTAACTTTTTATGACTCATGTACTAGAACACCTAGATCCCACTGCACCTCAGAATTATGCAGCCATTCTCCATTTAAGTAATACTCTGCTTTTTTGTTCTTCCTGCCAAAGTGAACATTTATATTTTCCCACATTAAACTCCATTTGCCAGATCTTTGCCCACTCACTCAACCTATCTCCATCTGCAACCTCCTCATGTCCTCCTCACAACATACTTACTTTCCTACCTATCTTTGTGTCACCTGCAAATTTAGCTATCATGAGTTCGCTCCCCTCATCTAAGTCATTGATGTAAACTGTTAAATGTTGAGGCCCCAGCACAGACCCCTGTGGGACTCTACTCGTCACATCCTGCCACTCCAAAAAACCCATTTATGCATACTCTCTGCTTTCTGCCAGCCAGCCAATCTTCCATCCATGCTAATATATTACCCCCTACACCATGCGCTTTTATTTTCTGTAATAATCTTTGATGTGGCATCTTATCAAATGCCTTCTGGAAATCCAAGTAGAGTATGTGTACAGGCTCCCCTTTATCCACAGTGCATGTTCCTCCTTCAAAAAACTCCAATAAATTGGTTAAACATTATTTCCCTTTCACAAAACCATGCTAACTCTTCCCTATTGCCTTGAGCTCTTCTAAGTGCCCAGCTATAACCTCTTTAATGATCAATTCTAACAACTTCCCCATGACAGATGTCAAGCTAACTGGCCTGTAATTTCCAGTTTTCTGCCTCCCTCCCTTCTTGAATAGAGGGATTATATTTATTACTTTCCAATCTGATGGGACCTTTCCAGAATCTAGCGCATTTTTGAAAATTAACACCAGCACATCGACCACCTCATTAGCCACCTTTTCTAAGACCCTCAGGTGTAGTCCATCAGGACCCGGAGACTTGCCAGCCTGCAGCTCCATCAATTTGCTCAGTACTGTTTCCATAGTGATTTCAATTTCACCAGGTTCCTCTCTCCTGTTCACCTCTTGATTTGCAGATATTACTGGAATATTTTTTGTATCCTCTATAGTGAACATAGAAGCAAAATATTTGTTCATTTCTTCCACCATTTCTTTATTGTTTACTATTAACGCCCCACTGTCACTCTCTAGAGGACCAACACTCACTTTACCTACTCTTTTCCTTTGTAAATACCTGTAGAAACTCTTGCTATCTGTTTTTACATTTTTAGCTAACTTTCTCCCATACTCTAATTTCTTTCTCCTGGTTAACCTTTTAATCATTCTCTGCCGTTCTTTATATTCTGGGCTATCATCTGACCTGCCACTCATCTTTGCAGCGTTGTATGTTTTTTCCTTAAGTTTGATACTTTCCTTAACTTCCTTAGTTAACCAGGGATGGTGGCTCCTCCCCTTGGATTTTTCTTTATATAATAGGAATGTACTTATTCTGAATACTCTGAAATATCCCCTTAAATGTCTACCACTGCTTCTCTATTGATCTATCCTCTAGCCTAGTTTCCCAGTTCACTTCAGCTAGCTCAGCTTTCATCCCCACATAGTTGCCCTTATTTAAGTTTAAGATACTAGTCTTAGACCCACTCTTCTCCCTTTCAAACTGGATATAAAATTCAATCATATTGTGGTCGCTGCTACCTAGCGGTGCCTTTACTCTGAGGTAATTAATTAATCCTGTCACATTACAAAATACCAAGTCTAATATAACCTACTCTCTGGTTGGTTCCAGAACATGCTGCCTACCAAGTCTAATATAACTGGATCTCTGGTTGGTTCCAGAACATGCTGTTCCTAAAAGCACGCAGGCAGGGGACTGTGAAATTTAACCCATTGTCTTTTGTCCCCGTTACAAACCTTGTCACTAACTTCACCCTTGAAACCATCTGGACCAGATTGTTCACAGCCTTGGTGTTATACTTCACTCAGAGATGAGTTCCCAAACACACATCCACATCATCATTAAGATCGCCCATTTCCACCTCGCAAATATTGGCTTAACTTCATCTTTGGGTCAGCTCATTTGGTACTGAAACTCTCATCTATGCTTTCAGTACCTCTAGGCCCGACTGTTCCAATGCACGCCTGGCTGGTTTCCCACATTCAAGCCTCTACACACTTGAGATCATTCAAAAACTCTATTGCAGTGTCCTAACTCACACCAAGTCCCATTCATCTGTCTCCCCTGTGCTTGCTGACCCAAATTGGCTCCCAGTTAAGCAACGCCTCAATTTTAAAACTTTCATCCCTAATTGCAGATCATTTCATGGCCTCACCCCGCCCTCGAATCTCCTCCAGCCTCATAGTCCCCTGAAACACCTGTGCTCAATTAATTGTGGCCTCTTAAGCATTCATTTTATTTGCTCAGCAAAAACAGAATTACCTGGAAAAACTCAGCAAGTCTGGCAGCATCGGTGGAGAAGAAAAGAGTTGACATTTCGAGTCCTCATGACCCTTCAACAGAACTGAGTGAATATTAGGAGAGGGGTGAAATATAAGCTGGTTTAATATGTGGGGGGCGTGGCGCAGTGTTGGGTGGGGGGAGAGAAGTTGGGGGGGGTGGTGTGGTGGTAGGGACAAGCAAACAGTGATAGGAGCAGATAGTCAAAAGATGTCACAGACAAAAGAACAAAAGAACACAGAGGCGTTGAAGATGGTGATATTATCTAAACGAATGTGCTAATTAAGAATGGATGGTAGGGCACTCAAGGTACAGCTCTAGTGGGGGTGAGGCGGAAAGGCTAGCAGGGCATAAAAGATCTAAAAATAATGGAAATAGGTGGGAAAAGAAAAATCTATATAAATTATTGGAAAAAACAAAAGGAAGGGGGAAGAAACAGAAAGGGGGTGGGGATGGAGGAGGGAGTTCAAGATCTAAAGTTGTTGAATTCAATATTCAGTCGGGAAGACTGTAACGTGCCTAGTCGGAAGATGAGGTGCTGTTCCTCCAGTTTGCGTTGGGCTTCACTGGAACAATGCAGCAAGCCAAGGACAGACATGTGGGCAAGAGAGCAGGGTGGAGTGCTAAAATGGCAAGCGACAGGGAGGTTTGGGTCATTCTTGCGGACAGACCGCAGGTGTTCTGCAAAGCGGTCGCCCAGTTTACGTTTGGTCTCTCCAATGTAGAGGAGACCACATTGCGAGCAACAAATGCAGCAGACTAAGTTGGGGGAAATGCAAGTGAAATGCTGCTTCACTTGTAAGGAGTGTTTGACCAAAAGCTTGTTTATGTCGGCTCAGCGTCAACATTTTGTTTAATAGCACTTGTGAAGTGCCTGGAGATGATTTATTCCGTTAAAGGTGCTATATAAATGCAAGTTGTTGGTGGTGTTCAGGAAAGGTCTAATAGGATTGTGATCCAGGTGAGGCATTGGCTGTGCAATCAGACACAAATTTTAAACTAAGTCTCACCTACTGTCCTTGTCAGTTCGGCACAGTTCCATCTTAACATGCAAATGGAGCAACTGAAGAAGAAAAAAATGAGTTCACACCCCCCACCAACATCTGTGAAAGCAAATGTTCATCACCCACTCTTCCAACCCCAACTCCTGATCCAGGGTAAAGCTTCGGACCCAGTGCCCAACAGCCTCCCAATGGTACAGGGGTCCAGCTCCAGTCTCCGAAGGAGGAGAGGAGAGAGCTGACTCCTGTTGCTAAGTCTGGGCGCTGGACCCCAGTCCACCAATCCATTTTCAGCCCATCAAATCCCAACGAGAAAATCCCCCTCGCCCTCCTCCTCCACTTCCAATATAGTGCCCCGGTTGTTGGCCCCAGTTGATAGCTTCAAGGAGGAAGCACTTGTCACAACCCACTGGCTGATTCAGTGTTAAAGAGAGCAGTGGATGGGGTGACAAGAGGTCCCCCCACACTACGCATTTATTGGGGAAGAGCTCACACTATAAAATTCTGCTGTTCAAACCATTCTAGAGCGGGAATATAATGGCATTTAGACTTTTCCCAGAGATTAGTGAGCCTCTGGAATGTGTTTCCTCCTGGTGGGATGGGTGCTGGCTTCGGTATACCTTCAAGGGGAAGTTAGGCCAGTTCCTGACTGGGGCCAGAGATCACATCCTGTAGGAGGTAAGTGTCTTTCTTGAGAACACTTGGTCCATGTGATCTCTAGATTGGTTCCAATCACCTGAAAGGGTCAGTAAAGAATCTTCCAGCGTATTTTTTGCCCCATTGGTCCTGTTTATTTTTTTTTGTTTTGTTTGTCTGCCCCAGGGGATGACATGGCTGACAGAAAGTTACAAGTCATGATCCTCTTGTCTTCATGAGTAGGCTTGATAAGCCTGCTGGTCTTTTCCTGCCCGTCACATTAATATGTTCAGCAAACGACTCCTAAACAAGGCACATGACAGCAGAACTATCACATTCAACACCCCGGCAGCCATTGACCAACTCTCTAAACCACAACTCGCTGGGGAAATCAACCTAATCAGCTACTCATCAGCCTGTGTGATTGCAGTGGACCAGCCCCTAACCCACAAAGGCTGATAAACCCTCAAGGTTCCTTGCCGCCCACCACTGACAATAACTCAGGCAACCCTGAGTGAGATGGAAAGGCTGGACCCATTACACAAAGTGAAGACCAATCTCATTCACTTAAGCCTGACTCACAAAGTTTCAAAATCATTAAGAACTTCAAAGCCAAATTGCCACAATGAAGTTTCACCTTGGCCCTCGACTGACGTCAATCACTTTTTTGTGAAGCTTTCTATTTTCCATTAAAACTGAGCCATAAGGGCACAGAGGACAATGAAATACTTCACCTACAATAGCCTCACCCTACTGAATAGGCAGAGTCACAGCACATCAACGCAATAGTGCCTAGCAGTAATGTATTGGCGCCTACCCAATGTTCTTAAGCATGCTGCACTACTCCACGGATGAATTTCCACTGCTTTCGGGAGAGGCCTTTACCACTTCTAAGAACTTCTTGCTTCCCTCTACTTCTGCCACAATCTCTACAATGTCCCCCCTTCCCGCCCCATCCCCCACTAGTTCCTCTACAACCTGACTAAGATCAGGCACTGGAGTAATGCAGGGAGAACTTGCATTCTATCACAATACTGCCAACTTCCATTTAGCTTTTGAGTCTCTTGGTGCTTAAATATAATGCTTGAATTTGCTCTATACCATTTATCTGAGGTGAGTTTGGTTTGTAATTTCTGAAGCTCAGCTGGCCATCGGATGTAAAACATGGATTAAAAAGAAACAGATTTAAGGTTTATTAGGTGCTGGCTCTGATGCTAGCACTCTTATCCCTGAGTTGGAGATTCAACCCCTACTCCAGGGACCAGAGCACAAAATTTAGGCTGAAACTTCTATGCAGTATTGAGGGAGTGCTGCACTGTCAGTACAGTCTTTCAGACGAGACATTAAACTGAAGCCCCTTCTACCTTCTCAGGTGGGACATACAAGGCACTATTTGAAAAAGAGCAGGGTTCTTTCACTGGTGGCCAACATTTATACCTCAAACAATAATATTTAAAAGAAACAGTTGATCTAAAAATAGAAAAAAAACTTGCATTTATATAGTGCTTTTCATGACCACCAGGCATCTCAAAGCGATTTAGAGCCAATGAAGTACTTTTTAAAGTGTAGTCACTGTTGCAATGTAGAAAACACAGCAGCCAATATGCACTTAGCAAATTCCCTGCAATGTGATAATGACCAGGTGAACTGCTTTTGCGCTATTAATTGGTTGATAAATATTAGCCAGGACACCTGCTCTTCTTCAAAATAGTGCCATGAGATCTTTTACATCCGCCCGAGCAGGCAGATGGGGTCTCCATTTAATGTCTTGTCCAAAAGATGGCATCTCCGACAGTGCAGCACCTCCTCAGTACTGCCCTGGAGTGTCAGCTTTGCTTTATGCACTCAAGTCCTAGAGTGGGACATAAACCCAAAACTTGTGAGGCAGAGGTCAGAGTGCTGCCAACTGAGCCACCGCTGAAACTGGTTTTCATTTCATTGCTGTTTGTGGGAGCTTGCTATCCACAAATGGTCTGCTGCATTTTCCCTACATTACAGCAGTGAGTACACTTCAGAAGTACTTCATTAGCTGTAAAACGCATTGGGAAGTCCTGAGTTTGCATAATGTACTATATAGGTGCAAGTCTTCCAAATAAACATATTATCCGATCATTTGAATTAAGGAGCATAAGTAATCCCAGCTAATTCAAAATTTAGCACAAAAAAAAATCAGTTTTAAGATAATTTGAAATGTGCAACTGTAGTCTCTCCACCACAACAGCCGCTTGTGGTAAAGCAAATGTCCTAATAAGCCTCTGCATAAAAACATTTCACCTGACTTCCCTTTTTGTTCCTCCAGTGATAACCACCACCTAGGAACAGAGCCTGAGGGGTCGATACAGTTCCCAGCCCCTCGGTGCCCTATGGCAGAAAGGTCTTAGACAGCGACCTTTCCCCATTGCGCCTTTGCGGCGGCTGCCCCAAGCTTTAGTGCGTCCCTCAGCACGTAGTCCTGGACCTTGGAAAGTGCCAGTCTGCAACACTCGGTCGGGGACAACTCTTTGCGCTGGAAGACCAACAAATTTCAGGCAAACCAAACAGCATCTTTCACCGAGTTGATGATCCTCCAGCTGCAGTTGATGTTTGTCTCGGTATGTGTCCCTGGGAACAGCCCGTAGAGCACAGAGTCCTGTATCACAGCACTGCTCAGGATGAAACTCAACAGAAACTACTGCATCTCGTACCAAACCTCCTTTGCAAAGACACATTCCTCAAGGAGGTGAACAGCGGTCTCTTCCCTACCGCAGACACCTCGAGGGAATCGTGCAGAGTGGGTGAGACTTATGGTGTGTAGGAAGGATCTGACGGGGAGGGCCTTTCTCACCACCAGCCAAGCTACATCTTGGTGCTTCTTGGAAAGTTCTGGCGATGAGGCATTCTGCCAAATGATTTTGACAGTCTGCTCAGGGAACCATCCCACAGGATCCAGCCTCTCCTTTTCCCGCAGGGCCTCTAGGACGTTGCATGCCAACCACTGCCTGATTGTATCAAAGCACCTCAGAGTGCAACATGATGTATATCAATAACTTCAATCCCATTGCACTGTCTGACTGTCTGTAATGACCACATTGAAATTACTGTAATATTCATTGATTGTATTGAAGCATCTCGTGATCCATGTGTAAAAGTTGAATATGATTTTGTGATGGCCATTTAGAAATGTTTTGCCATGTCCTTTCAGATATTTTATGAATAAAGTGTATTTTTCCAAAACAAATCTAGGGACAGAAGAACAGAAGGAGGCCATTCAGCTCCTCAAGCCTGCTCCTCTATTCAATCAGACCTGCACATTAACTCCACCTTCTTTTTCCCCAAAAATATACTTTATTCATAAAATTTATAAAAATACATTATGTGACCAAAGTTGGCATTACATAAAGCGCAAAACAGATCAGTTTCTATCAATATTGCGTGTTCCTCAATATCTTTACAATTACAGTTAGCATTTACAAGATTCATCACCTGTCAAAGGGCTGAATCACCCCAGATTTGCGCGAAGTGCGGTAGCGGGCATGAAAAAAGTCGTTTTACCCACCGGCCGCAATGGGGGTCTTTCACGCCATATCGTCTCCATTCTTCCGCATCCTGCCTCATTAATAATGCATTCACGGGGAACACTCCGGATCGCTGGTGGGTGGACTTGGATTTTCCCACCATGCCATGACTCAGTGCTTCCTCGCTCCAGGCGCCATGTTTAAAGCGCACCAGACCACAGCCTACATCATGTCTTCAGACCAGGACTGTTCCAGGCAACAGATGGCCCCAAAAGCAATTGAGGTGGCAGGCCCCACATTTAGTGATGCCTCTGGACACAGTGAAAGGCCATCGCAATGTCCTCTACCCCCAGTCTGGTTACAGGAGGCCCACCAGAGTCACTAATTCAGCCTGGGAGGTGTTGGTAGTGGTAGTCAGAGTCACCGGAGCATAGAGGAGGTCAGCCATCCAATGCAGGAAGAGGGTGAATGCTCTCATCCACTCCGCTAGAGTCAACCACCTCAAACTCAACTCCTACTCACAAACTCATCACACACCCACAGGGATCTCACAGCTCAAGGGACAACGCCACTAACTGTCACACACACCCTCACATCTGCATCAGGCTCATATACTCTGGAGCTCTCAGTCCCATCCCATCCATAGTTCCGCTCACCACACAAACATTCCACGCAGTGCCATGCATCTGCTCACACTCTCCATCTGTTTTTATGCAGGAAAAGCTGGCTCACAACAGCAGGGAGAGGTCCCAGCCCGTGGGGTGGAGCGGCCCACATTAGGCCTCTCACTCACTTTGAGGATCATGCCATCACGCTGACTGGTGAGGACGTGGACAGTGCCTGCAGCAACAGTGAGATCGGTGGCGAACACCCATATGAGGATCCTGCACTACATCATCCCTCTCTCAATGCAACTGTAAGTTCTCTCTCCTGCTTTCTGTCTCCCTCCCTTCTTGGATAAAGGAGTTACATTTGTTATTTTCCAATCTAATGGAACCTTTCCCAAATCTAGGGAGTCTTGGAAAATTAAAACCAATGCATCAACTATCTCACTCATCACTTCTTTTAAGACCCCAGGGTGAAGTCCATCAGAACCCGGGGATTTGTCAGCTCACAGTTCCAACTACTTCCCTGGTGATTGTGATATTCCTGAGTTCCTAGGTCTCTTCCAGTTCCTGATTTATAGCCATTTCTGCATTGTTACTTGTATCCTTTATAGTGAAGACTAATGCAAAAACCCTGTTCAATTCATTTGCCATCTCCTTACTTTCCATTATTAATTCTCCAGACTCACTTTGTTAACTTTTTTCTTATTTAAGTATCTATAGAAACTTTTACTATCTGTTTTTATATTTCTAGCTAGCCTTCTCTTGTACTCTAATTATTTTCCCTCCTTATTAATCTTTTAGTCTTTCTTGCTGTTGTTTATATTCTATCCAGTCTTCTGACTTGTCACCCATCCTTGCATAACTAAGTGCTTTTACTTCAAGTTTGATACTATCTTTAACTTTTACAAATAACCACAGATGGTGGATCCACCCCTTGGATTTTTCCTTTCTTGTTGGAATCTATCTATTCTGAGTATTCTGAAATATCCCCTTAAATTCTGCCCCTGCATCTCTATTGACTTATCCCTTAACCTCATTTGCAAGTTCACTTTAGCAAGTTCTGATTTCATGCCCTCATAATTGCCCTTACTTAAGTTTAAGATACTAGTCTTGGAACCACTCTGCTCTCCCTCAAGCTGAATGTAAAATTCAATCATATTATGATCACTGCTATCTAGGGGTGCTTTCATTATGAGATCATTAATTAATCCTGTCTCGTTGCACACTACCAGGTCTAGTATAGCCAGTTCTCTGCTTAGCTCCAGAACATGCTGTTCTAAGAAACTCTCTCTAAAACACTCTATGAACTCCTCATCTAGGTTGTCTTTTCCCATCTGATTTATCAGGTCTATATCTGGATTAAAACTCCCATGATTACCGCCATACCTTTCTGAGAATCTCCCTTTATTTCTTCCTTTGTACTCTACCCTACTATGTGGTTACTGTTAGGGGGCTTGTACACTACTCACACAAGTGACTTCTGCCTTTATCATTTCTCACCTCTACCCAATCTGTTTTTATATCCTGGGTTAGGTCATCCCTCTCTAATGCGCTAGTATCATCATTAATTAGCAGAACCACCCCTCCACCTTTTCCTAGCTTCCTGTCCTTCCTAAATGTTATGTACCCCTCAATATTCAGGTCCCAATCTATGTCATCCTGCAGTCATGTCTTTGTAATGGCTGTCAGATCATACCCATTTATTTCTATTTGCTCTCTCAGTTCATCTGTTTTGTTACAAATGCTATGTGCATTCAGATACAGAGCCTTTAGTTTTGTCCTTTTATTATATTTGTAACCTCTAGCCTTACTTGCTGATGTACTCTTAGCTTCATACTCTATCCCTTCCTGTCATGGTCTGTTTATCATTTCCCATAATAATAATACCTGTCCCTCTTGCCTTGTCCCTACTCTTTGATTTACCAAATCTCCCCAAATTTGACCCCTTGCCCTCCACTGTTTAGTTTTAAACACTGTCTACTTCCCTAGTAATGTGGCCCACTAGAACACCAGTCCCAGTACAGTTCAGGTGTAGACTGTCCCAACACTGCAGATTCCACTTTCCCCAATACCAGTGCTATTCCCCAATGAACCAGAACCCTCTTCTTCCACACCAGACTTTGAGCCATGCATTAATTTCTCTAATCTTATTTGCCGTATGCCAATTTACACATGGCTCAGGTAATAATCCAGAGATTGTTACCTTTGAAGTTCTGATTCTTAATTTGGTGCCCACTCCCTCATGCTGACTATGCAGTACCTATTTCCTAGTTCTACCCTTGTCATTGGTACCTACATAAATCATGACAATTGGATCTTCCCCCTCAGACTGCAAGGTCCCGAACCGTGGCACCGGGCAAGCAACATAGCCATCTGGATTCTTGCTGTTTGCCGCAGAGAACAGTATCAATATACTGTCCCCTATTACCACTACTTTCCTTTTGCTTCCCCCACTTGAATGTCTTCCTGTACCACGGTGCCATGGTCAGTTTGCTCATCCACACTGCAGCCCCGACTCTCATCCAAACAAGCTGAGAGAACCTCAAACCTGTGGACAAAGCAAAGGCTGAGGCTCCTGCCCTCTGGGTCTCCTTACCTGCCTCACTCACGGTCACACTCTCCTGGCCCTGACCACTGAACAAATCAGAAGACCCTATCCTAAGAGGTGTTACTGCCTCCTGGTACAAAGTAGTCAGGTAACTTGCCCCCTCCCTGATGTCACAGTGTCTGCAGCTCGGCCTCCAGCTCAATGACTCTGAGCCAAAGCTCCTCAAGTCACAAACATTTACTGCAGAAATGTTTGCCCTGGATCACACTGGCATCCAGGAGCTCCCAAATGCTGCAGCTGTGACACATCACCTGTCCTACCATCCTTAATGTGTCTTCATTAACTTCTCAAATTATTTTATTCAATTAATTATTTTCCTTTTTAATATATTTTATGAACTTACCATCATTTTGTATTCTTTTTAAACCTCAGGGAAAGAACAGACCTTAATCACTTTCCAGGTACTCACCAAATGGACAACTTCTACCCCTGCAGTGGAGCAAGAACCAATTCCTACAGAGTGAAAAAGTTATAAAAGGCAAAAGCAAAGGAGCATCTGTTTCCCCTCCTCACCAAACTCCCTTCATCACCAATTGCAGTACTCAGTTCAAAGGCACACTCAGTGTTAAGTTGCACTGAAATGTCAGTTTATATATCCTTCTGAAACTAAGGAGTTAATGGACCCAGTTACAGAACACAAAAACAGAATTACCTGGAAAAACTCAGCAGGTCTGGCAGCATCGACGGAGAAGAAAAGAGTTGACATTTCGAGTCCTCATGACCCTTCAACAGAAACTAGTTTAAACTGCTTTCCTTAATTAGCTAACTTCAGCTGCTCCTCCAGTTGAGCCCTGAATCCCTGCCTAAGGCTGGGAAACTTAAAAGCCAGGAATAAGCCCATCCAGAGTTGGCAACCCTCAGCCACCCAAACACCTTGAGCTACCTGTGTCTGTCAGCTGGCTCCTTTCTCAGTTGACGAACCTGGTAAAACACCAAACTGCAGTGAAAAATACAACAGGTCAGGAAATTGTGTAATGCATGTGAGAATGAACCTGGTCATCAGGTGCAAGGTGCTCTTGGTGTTGCTGTATGTGGTGCAGGTCTGGCCCATACCCTATTCATGCACTGTGGTGGTCACCTGGTCAATCATCTCAGTTCCAGGGCCTCACTGCAGGAGATCCTCAGGGTAGTGACCTGGGCCCAACCATCTTCAGCTGCTTCATCAACGACCTTCCCTCCATCATAAGGTGAGAAGTGGGGATGTTAGCTGATGATTGCGCAATGTTCAGCACCATTCACGACTCCTCAGATCCTGAAGCAGTCCATGTCCAAATGCAGCAGGACCTGGACAATATCCAGGTTTGGGCTGACAAGTGGCAAGTAACATTCATGCCACACAAGTGCTAGGCAATGACTATCTCCAACAAGAAAGTATCTAACCATCGCCCCTTGACATTCAATGGCATTACCATCACTTAATCCCCCACTATCAACATCCTGGGGGTTACCATTGACCAGAAACTGAACTGGACTAGCCATATAAATACTGTGGCTGCAAGAGCAGGTCAGAGGCTAGGAATCCTGCAGCGAGTAACTCACCTCCTGACTCCCCAAAGCCAGCCCACCATCTATAAGGCACAAGTCAGGAGTGTGACGGAATACTCTCCACTTGTCTGGATGAGTGCAGCTCCCACAACACTCAAGAAGCTGGATACTATCCAGGACAAAGCAGTCCACTTGATTGGCACCCCATCCACATTCACTCCCTCCACCACTGACGCACAGTGGCAGCAGTGTGTACCATCTACAAGATGCACTGCAAGAACCCACCAAGGCTCCTTAGACAGCAACTTCCAAACCCATGACCATTATCATCTGGAAGGACAAGGGCAGCAGATACATAGGAACATCACCATCTGGAAGTTCCCCTCCAAGTCACTCACCATCCTGACTTGGAAATATATCGCCGTTCCTTCACTGTCACTGAGTCAAAATCCTGGAACTCCTTCCCTAACAGCTCTGTGGGTGTACCTACACCACAGGGACTGCAGCGGTTCAAGAAAATGGCTCACCACCATCTTGTCAAGGGCAATTAGGGATGGGTAATAAATGCTGGCCTAGCCGGCGACGCCCACATCCGATGAATGAATTTTTAAAAACCCACACCATGTTCCGCTTTATCTGGAAATAGAAAATGGACCTTGTCCACAGGGTCACAGTGCACAAGGCTCTGGACAAGGGCGGCAGGGAACGGTGGGGTGTGGGGGAGAACATACCCAAAGTCGTCTTCATCCTGATGGCCACCTTTGTGTACAGCTGCATCAAGCTACGTGTAGACCCTTGGTACGCAAGCACCAAGTGTCACCACATACTGAGGTTCTGACTGTCCCCGGAGTTGCGAAGGATGGGTCTAGCAACATTGCCGCAGAGGGCTCCATTATGTTGGACTGCGCCACACCACCTATCCCTCGTGGAAAAGTTTATGCAGAAAAGTACCTTTGACCATAAGTCCATCAGGGAGTGGTCCACAATTAATGTCCTCAAGGCCCTGCGGGAAAAGGAGCTGGTGGATACTGTCTAGTGGTTCCCTGACCAGATGGTCAAAGACATTCGGCAGAACACCACATCACCAGAACTTTTAATTAAGCACCATGATGTAAATTGGCTGATGGTGAGAAGGGCTGTCCCCATCAGATCCTTCCTGCACACTCAGAGTCTCACCCTGCTCTGCACATTGCCTTCGAGCAGGCTGTGATGGGGAAGAAACCATTGTCCACCTCCTTCTGGAATGTGCCATTGCAAAGAAGATCTGGAAAGAGATGCAGCAGTTTTTTTTGAGGTTCATCCCAAGCAGCTCTGTGATGCAGAACTCTGTGCTCTATGGGTTGTTGCTAGGGACACACTCCAAGACAAACATCAACTGTTGCTGGAGGACCATCAGTTGGGTCAAAAACACTCTTTAGTCTGCCCGAAACTTGTTGGTCAACCAGTGCAAAGAGCTGTCCATGACCGAGTGTTGCAGACTGGCACATTCCAAGATCCAAGTGTACGTGCTGAAGGACGCACTAAAACTTGGGGCAGAAGTCACAAATGTGGGAAAGGCGATGGTCTAATGTCCATTTGCCATAGGACACCGAGGGGCTGGAAACTGTGTTAAACCCCCTCGGGTGGTATATTTGTCGTGTAATCACATGTAATTGCAATTGTATCAAGGGTATTCAGAGTTGTGTGGAAAGAACTTGAACACTATTGCACTTTTGGCAATTTCCAATTTGAACAATTATGGAATCTAGTTTTACAAATTTTTATGAATAAAGTATATTTTTTGGGGAAAAAACTGTAAAACCCCCCCAGGCTGGATGCTTGACGTGAAATGAATATTGTAAATATAATTTGTGATTGTAAGTGTAGTCAGGCACCTCAAGGTGCCACACACTCTCTTGTAAAAAAACTGCTCTGTTTTGCACTTTATTTTATGTCAATGTTGAAGTGTTATGTATTTTTTTAAGTTTTATGAATGAAGGATATTTTGGGGGAAAAAACCTACTTAGTGCACTGAATGGTGCCTGGCTTATCAAGATAACTGATTTCCTCAGCCTGCCCCTAATTATCATTATTTCTGACAAGTAATGGCCTGGTGCCCTCTATCATTTCACAGCTTGCTGACGTGTGGAGTACCAGGTCACCAAGATGTGTGGGGCACTGGGTAACCAGGTGTGTAGAGCATCAGGTAACCAAATGTGTGGTGCACTGAATAACCAGATATGTAGGGCAGTAGGCATAACCAGGTGTGTGGGACACCAGGTATAACCAGATGTGTGGGACACTGGGTATAACCAGCTGTGTGGGGCAGTAGGTATAACCAGATGTGTGGGACACTGGGTATAACCAGATGTGTGGGACACTGGGTATAACCAGCTGTGTGGGGCAGTAGGTATAACCAGATGTGTGGAACACTGGGTATAACCAGATGTGCTGCAGAAATACAGCAGCCAGATGTGGGAGGGGATAAAGTGAACGACCGGCCCGAGAAAGGCTGAGAGCGGCCAGGAGCGGTGCCCTTACCTCAAGTACCTGAGCCACAGAGTGCGGCTCTGCGCCGGGACCGCCTATATTTCCTACAGTCGATACTCCCCAGAGACGATACTCCCCGGTTACCAGGTTGCCAATTGCAACAAGCTGCTGCCTTACAACACGTATGCTCTTGTCCAGCTGCCCGCCCTGCGTGCCTTATTTGCCTGGTTTGATGGTTTGTTTCCTCCATCTCCTCCCTAAGAGGCAGAGGAGGTATAAACGGGTCAGGGGTTGAAACCCCTGGGAGAGAGGAGAGGTAAAGCCCCAAGAGGAGGGAGAGGGGTTAATGTCCCAAGGAGAGGGGTTAATACACCAGCAAAAGGGGTTAATGGCCTAGGGCGAGGGGTTAATGCGCCAGGGAGAGGGGTTAATGCCCCAGAGAGAGGGGTTAATGCCCCAGGAAGAGGGGTTAATGCCCCAAGGAGAGGGTAAAGCCTCAGGGAGAGGGTTTGATGCCCCAGAGAGAGGGGTTGATGCACCAGGGAGAAGGGTTGATGCACCAGGGAGAGGGGTTGATGCCCCAGAGAGGGGTTAATGCCCCAGAGAGAGGATGAAGCCTCAGGAAGTGTATCGGTGGGGTAAAAGCCTGGGGCTGGTTGGCTGTGAAACAAAGCGCAGGACATTGGGGGAGAGAGACGGAGGGTGAGATGAGGAGCTGAAGGCTGAAAATCATCATCATCCCTGTCAACTGATCCCTGTCCTGATTGATGGCCCTGAAGCAGAAAGGAGGAGGAAAACCCTTCTCAAATGGGCACATATTTTACCAAGATGGCTTCTGTATGTGTGGAGTCTGCGTTAACCAGAATTTAATACCAGGCTTCATCAATTGCAACATTTCTCCCAGTATTTTGTCCCAGTATTAACTCTATGGGGAGGTCAAAATAAAAATGACAAAACTGTCCCCAAAAGCTGATAACCTCCAAATGCCCCTTAAAGGGGTCAAATTATCCAGCCTCGAGAGCTTGTACTATTAGATTGTGGGTGACCTGTATCTCAACACCCTTTAGTCCCCTTTCTCCATATCCCTAGGTACCCTTTGCCCAATAAGATTGGAAATTATGACTTTTTTCTATGCAGTAAGTTTTTGTGATCTGGAATGAACCACCTGAAATTCAATACTAACTTTCAAATGTGTGCTTGGAAGGGAAACATTTACCAGCCTATGGGGAGAGATAAGAGCAGTGGGATGAATTGAAAGGCTCTTTCAGAGAGTTGGCATTGGTATGGTAGGCGGAATTACCTCCCTCTGTGATCCTATGTTCACAGTCAATTGTTGCATACATTCCCAGCATGAGGAATGTCACCCAATATGTGGAGAAGCATGCTGATGTTCTATCCCAGTAGAATAATACTGAGATAAAAACAAAAAAACTGCGGATGCTGGAAATCCAAAACAAAAACAGAATTACCTGGAAAAACTCAGCAGGTCTGGCAGCATCGGCGGAGAAGAAAAGAGTTGACGTTTCGAGTCCTCATGACCCTTCGACAGAACTGAGTTCTGTCGAAGGGTCATGAGGACTCGAAACGTCAACTCTTTTCTTCTCCGCCGATGCTGCCAGACCTGCTAAGTTTTTCCAGGTAATTCTGTTTTTGTTTAGAATAATACTGAACTCGTCAGTTTAAGTACACCAGTCCATGTCAGCCAGTAAAGCCATTATAACAGGAGGCAACTGTGTACAAGTACTGCCATCTGCAGGTAATACACTTGAACTACACTTTCTGAGCACGCACTTATGAAATTTCTCAGTTCTAGGTTAGTTCTGCAGCAACTTTATGATTGAGATTAAAAATAACCCCTGATTCACGAAGTATTTTCATTTCATATTACACTTTTTGCCATGAAAGTCTAGCTACCATTAGGGTGCCTGTACATAATTCAACAAAGAAAGAACCCAGGGCATTTCAAAGCACTTCACAGCCCATTAAATGCTTTTTGAAGTGCACTTGCCATTCAACTTGTAACATTAGAAACACAGCAGCCAAATTGCACACAGCAAGGTCCCACGATCGGCAATGAGAAAATGACCAGATATTCTGGGGTTTTTTTTGCAATGTTGTGGAATCATTTCCGTCTACCTCAGAGAGCCAAACCTCCAACATTCCCTCAGTCTTGCGCAGAGCTATGGACTCAAGTCTCATTCTGCCCCCAAAACCCTGTCTCAGAGGCAAGACTGCTAGCACTAAGCCAAGACTAACAATTAAAGCGTTTTGAAAGTAGTTCTATGTATCCATTCAATCAGATTTTCATGAAGAGGAGCAAAGTTTCTTGTGCAGTGGGAGGCAGCCTGCCACCACAGGGTAAACTCCACATACAAATATTTTATTTGGCAAGAAAGCTTATCAGCTATTGATCAGGAAGAGTGACAAAGACAGTGCACGAGATAAGAATGATTAATGGTACAACCATTCCTAAGAGTGGACAGGACCAATGATTTATTGACAGTAAATATATTGGAGTGTTTGCTCAAAAATGTTTGTATATAGGTTTATTGATAGCTTTTTAGTCCAGATTGCATGAAGTAATACTTTTGCCTCAATAAACTGAGAAAAAGGGAACATTTGGCCGAGGTTTCTCTTTTCAGAAGGCAAGAGGAAATTACTTTCAATGGGGAAGCAGAGGTTACAGTTATAGAATCATAGAATGGTTACAGCACGGAAGGAGATCATTTAGCCTGTGCCGACTCTGTGCAAGAGAAATTCAGCTAGTCCTACACCCTTTCCCCTTAACCCTGCAATCTTTTCTTCCCCCTTCAGGTGCCTATCCAATTCCCTTTTGAAGGCTAAGATTGAATCTGCCTCCCCAACCCTTTCAGGCAGTCCATTTCAGAACCTAGCCACTCGCTAATAAAAAAAGGTTCACCATAATTTCCTTGTTTTTGTACTCTGTCACTATTTATAAAGTCCAGAATCCCATGTCCCCTTTTTAGCTGCTTTCTCAACCTGCTCTGCCACCTTTGACGATTTGCTTGCGTACACCCCTTTTAACTGCCTTGGAGAAAAGCATTGTTTACCTTCCTTCAGTCAGGAAAACAACCGTTCACCATTACTCTATTTCCTGTTGCTCGGCCAACTTCACATTCAGGCTATCACTGGCCCTTTCATTCTATCGACTTCAGCTTTGCTGGCATGCCTGTTATGTGGCTCTTTTAGAAGTCCATTGGTTGAGGCATGGAGCCTCATTCAGTGGGACAGGAGATGGGGCCTGAAGGTGAGGACTCATAATTTTCCAATTATTCACTTTAATGATTTAGGAATAAGGGTGAGGGATGGGGAACTGCAAATTGGGCCTGTAGCACTGACCTCCCCAAGTTGTCCAATCTGCAGCCATCTTCCCTTCAAGCAAGGCCAGACCAAGGAGCACAAAACCGTATCTGTCTTTTTATGTTCTTGGTTATCAGATTCGCTTTGTCCGACAAACGCTAACTGTGCCCTTGATATTAACACATTAGTTGGTGCTTGAAACAATATAGGCAGAGAGACTGATTAACTGAACAAACACTGGTGGTTTATTGGAACTAAGAACAGAGCACTAACACCATGTGTGCTTCTTCAATTACCTCCAGCTCTAGGCTTCCCAGTTACCCAAGGAGCCCATGCTGTGTCGTGATTGGTCAATGCAGTCCCATGATTAATTAACTACATTCTCTTAAAGGTACATGACACTTCACTTTACCACAAGCCTCAGCAGCTCAATTGAGGAATATCCAAACACAGATTAAAGAATTTTTCTTAGGCACAGGGTTATGGAACTATGGTGGAGGCAGGTAGTTGGAGTTAAGATTCAAATCAGCCATGAGCTAAGCTGGCATAAGGAACCTAACAACCGATTACTATTTCTACATTCCTTCATCCCATCATCTACCACAGGGATTCCCAACCAGAGGTCCACAAGGATGTTTCAAGAGGTTGGCCAAATCAGCTTCTTTCCAAGATGAAATGGTTTTTAAAAATCCCCCCTTATGCAGTAATAATTCTGCTGCAGTTCCTCCTGGCATTCAGTGGAAGCACCTTTCATGAAGTTATGCTTCTCTCTATGCTGGGAGTGTGCAAGACGGCAGAGAAGTAATAAAAAGGTAACGTTCCCGCCCTGATGTTAGTGATCGTTGGCAACGGGTGTTTCGTTTCCAGGCAGGACGTGCAGTGCACACTCTCCTGCTGTCATGTTTAAAATCCAGTAAGTGCAGTGAAACAGATCAGTGGGGTTTGATGTTCATTCTGTGGGTAACAGGCTGAGAATTAACTTGGGTCTCAGCAATTTTTTTTATTCCTTCATGGGATGTGGGCATCACTGGCTGGGCCCAGCATTTATTGCCCATCTCTAGTTGCCTTTTGAGAAGGTGGTGGTGAGCTGCCTTCTTGAACCGCTGCAGTCCATGTGGTGTAGGTACACCCACAGTGCTGTTAGGAAGGGAGTTCCAGGATCTTGACCAGCGACAATGAAGGGACGGCGATATATTTCCATGTCAGGATGGTGAATGGCTTGGTGGGGAACTTCCAGTTGGTGTTGTTCCCATGTATCTGCTGCCCTTGTCCTTCCAGATGGTAATGACCATGGGTTTGGAAGATGGTAAAGAGCCTTGTTTGAGTTCTAGTGGTGCATCCTACAGCTGGTACAAACTGCTGCTACCGTGCGTCAGTGGTGGAGGGAGTGAATATTTGTAAATGGGGTGCCAATCAAGCAGGCTGCTTTGTCCTGGATGGTGTCAAGCTTCTTCAGTTTTCTGGAAGCTGCACTCATCCAGGCAAGCAGGGAGTATTCCATCATACTCCAGACTTGTGCCTTGTAGGTGAAGAGGCTTTGGGGAATTAGGTGAGTTACTTGCCGCAGGATTCCTAGCCTCTAACCTCTCTTGTAGCCACAGTATTTATATGTTGATAGTGGGGGGATTCAGTGACGGTAATACCTTTGAATGTCAAGGAGCAATGGTTAGATTCTCTCTTGTTGGAGATGGTCATTGCCCTGCATTTGTGTGGCGCGAATGTTACTTGCCACTTGTCAGCCTAAACTCCCTTCCTAACAGCACTGTGGGTGTACCTACGCCACATGGACTGCAGCGGTTCAAGGCGGCAGCTCACCACCACCTTCTCAAGGGCAATTAGAGATGGGCAATAAATGTTGCATTTTGAAAAGTAGTGCTTCAGTATCTGAGTAGTCGCTAATGTTGAACATTGTACAATCACCAGCGAAAATCCCCACTTCAGACCTTATGGTGGAGGGAAGGTCATTGATGAAGCAGCTGAAGATAGTTGGGCCTAGGACACTACCCTGAGGAACTCCTGCGGTGATGTTCTCAAACTGAAATGATTGACCTCCAACAACAACCATTTTCCTTTGTACTAGGTGTGACTTCAACCAGTGGATAGTTTTCCCCAATTCTCATTGACTCATTTTTCTAAGGTTCTTTGACACCACACCTGGTCAAATGCTACCGTGATGTCAAGGCCAGTCACTTTCACTTCACCTCTGGGGTTCAGGTCTTTTGTCCATGTTTGAACCAAGGCTGCAATGAAGTCAGGAGCTGAGTGGCCCTGGTGGAACCCAAAGCGAGCAGGTTATTGCTAAGCAAGTGCTGCTTGATAGCACTGTTGGTGACCCCTTCCATCGTTTTACTGATAATCAAGAGTGGACTGATGGGGCAGTAATTTACTGGGTTGGAATGGTCCTGCTTTGTGTACAGGACATACCTGAGCAATTTTCCACATTGCCGGGTAGATGCCAGTATTGTATCTGTACTGGAACAGCTTGGCTAGGGGTGCAGCAAGTTCTAGGGCACAAATCTTCAGTACTATTGCCAGAATATTGTCAAGACCCATAGCCTTTGCAGTATCCAGTGCCTTCAGCCATTTCTTGATATCATTGTGGAGTGAATCGAATTGGCTGAAGATTGGCATCTGTGATGCTAGGGACCTCCGGAGGTTGGCTGACTTCACCTGTCACCCTTTATACAGCCTCCCACCGCTTGTCCAAGACAGCTGTTCACAAAGCTAAGCAAGTTTTGAGCGGTTGATCAAAATGCCCACTGCCGACAACTCATGGGTCCAGTTCCAGCCACATATCTCATGCAAATTGCAGGCAGCCATAAAATTTGACTTATTTATATATGTGCAATTTACATTAGAAAGTGAGCCTGGAGCCTTTGCGTACACAAGGCAAGGTGAGCCCTTGTCGCTGCCAAACACCCAAATCACCCCAAAAAGCTCAAACAAACCCACGTGACAGAAGGCACAAGCACGTGATAAATCATTTTATTTTAGTTATGTAAGCCTTATCATCAAATAAATGACTGTTCCCATAAGCGTGAACTGTCATTCGAAAGGGTGGGTCCCTGATAATTTACAGTTGAACAGTTGGACAGGGTTGTGGAATAAAACGAAGAGTTAGGCATGTCCAAGAGCTGACGCTACTTCTTCTTGGGCAGGGCAATTGTGACGAGTTCGTACACAACATAGGCTGCACCTGAAAACGAGAAAAAAATTCTGTGATCACATATGAGCACTTAAAAAAATCAGCAATACTGTAGGCTTTTCCAGCACAAACACAAGTCAATTTACCAAATGCATAGAACGTTTTCCTCCATCTCTGCTTTTATGTTGGGTATTGTTGACATTTCCCCTTCTTTCCCAACCCCCAATTTCTCTGCCACCCATCAAACCCGACCATTGGTCTCAGGTCACTACCAGTCCTGCTCCCAGTTTGAGCACTGGATTCTACACAAGAGCAGCCCATGGAACAGCATTCCACTACCACCACCAACCCCCCACCCCCCCACTCCCGCCCCACCACCCCATTCCCAACTCTCCTGTGAAGCAAATCGTGGTTCCCATGAGTTGGGGGCCACAATCCAAAAGGTCGATGGCCTAGGGGCTCCTGGCGCGAATGATTTCCACCCTCAAACTTAGGGGGGCTCCAATGCACCACATGCTTTATTTTATCCCCCTACATCTGTTTTCTGACACACTGGTTCCAGAAGCAATTCTAACCAGCAAGCTTTCCCCATCATCTGCCTGCGTGTTAACCTGCAGCTGCACAGGGAATTGACTCTATACTAGGCTCTATGCACCTTGGATGAGCTCACCAGGTCCTGGTTAGCAGGGACCCGAGTCTCATGTTGCAGCGGCTAACTTATGCAGAATTTGTATTTTTACATAGACTTAAATCTCATCACAAATGGAATCTCCTCCTCTTCTAATGCCGACTATTACCGGGCCACGAGGGTTTTGGGATTCCTCTTGTACCTTAGAGAGTGGGTTATGCTTCATGCTTGAACTGAGACAATGAGAGCTGGCTGGTCGTTCGGCCCTTGGGGGCAAGGAGGCGGTGTTGGGAGTTCACAGTCATGCCCATTGCTCTTCTTACCTGATGCCCACATCCTTTCAAATCCCAGGGTGGGCTACTGGATAGGAGCCAATGCCTTTACTGACTAGGACATGCTGAGGGAGATCAGTATGTTTCAAAATGAGTACCAAGTACCCCTTACCCGCAACAGTGAGGCCCATGGTTAGCCTGTAGAGCACAGCATCCATCACACCGCCTTTTAAGTGAATCGGCATCCCATTGTCCTCCTAAAACAAAATGGAGTCACTGAAAGTGCAGTCCCAGCTGTGCTTTGCCAATACCTGCATTAGGAAAGCAGCCCGAACAAGCCAAACCTACAGCTGCTGTCTGTGATCGAGATACTGACCCAAATTCCTGACACACAGGTTTCCATGGTACAGCAGGTACACCAGAGTTCAGAGAGAATAAGGTGAAAAACCAGCTGTTTGTGTAAACGGGACAGGAGAAGGGACCGCCTGCCCACACTGCATAGCAGAGCGGGGTGGGAAGGGCAGGAGAAGTCACAGTGGAGCCAAGTTCAGGGCAAGGTGGAGCAGAGATGGCAGGTTTGGAGAAGTGGGGGAATATGGGGCAAAAGGCACATGAATCATATCAGCGACTAATTCCAATCTCTGGGGCGCCATCCCTTCCAAATCACAAGGCTTCTTCTGTTTCACACACACTTCAGAGCACAAGTCACTTACATCCTGAGTCAGGCAGGTTATATTTTCAGTACCATTCACTGTTGTAGAGATCCCATGACTACATATTGCTGAGACTGTCAGTCAGGTAATGCAATTAATGTCACAGTGCACAGAAAACTAGATTTAAAGCTGCCTGATCTGTATTACCTCACTGAGACAAAGAAACCCATATCTCACTCTCAGACATTTGCTATTGGGACCGAGCCACTAGGTGCGGCGAGGAGAGCTCTGCAGCTCCATTTCCCAAGAGGAGGAGGAGTGTGGAGTAAGGTCCAGTCTCTGCTCAAACCAACAGCATAGCTGAGCAAACACTCAGGCAAGGAACCAAAGTCATGTATCTTTGTAATGGGGAGAAACAAGCAGCTGTGGAGCGTGTGTCCATACAGAAATTACAAAAAGCACAGATATATAAAGCAATAAAAAAGCTAATGGGACTTCATTTCAAGAGGGCTGGTATACAAAGGGATGGTTGATAAGTTACAGTTGTATAGAGCTCTTGTTAGAGCACATCTGGAGCACTGCATTCAGTTTTGGGCCCTGCACTGCAGGAAGGGTAAGTTGACCTTGGAGGTTGTGCCATGCAGACTCAGAGTAATTCCGAGGCTTTAAGGGTTAAATTCAGAGGACAGGCTGCATAAACTTGGTTTGTATCCCCTTGAGTTTAGAAGGATGATCTGATCGATGTGCTTAAAATCGAAAGGGATTTGACAGGGTAGATTTGGAAAAACTTTCTTCTGATGGGGGGGAATAGGGATCACAGTATCTTATCAGTGCAGGAGGCTATTCAGCCCATTGAGTCTGCACTGGCTCTCACCTAGCCTCCCCCTACCTTATCCTTGTAACCTTGCACATTCTCTTTACAGGTAGCAATCCAATTCCCTTTTGAATACCTCAATATAACCTGCCTCCACCACCCTCTCAGGAAGTTTGTTCCAGACTCCAACCACCCTCTGGGTGAAAAATGTTTTCCTCACATCACAGTTACTCCTTTTACCAGTTATTATGAATCTGTACCCTCTAGTTCTTGATATTCTCTTGAGTGGGAACAGTTTCTCACTATTTACCCTGTCCAAACCCCTCAGGATCTTGAATACCTCTAGCAAGTCTCCTCTCAGCCTTCTTTTCTCCAAGGAAAACAGTCCCAACCTCTCCAATCTATCCTCATAGCTACAGTTCTTTGTCTCTGGAATCATTCTTGTGAATCTCCTCTGTGCTCTCTCCAATGCCTTCACATCCTTCCTCAAGTATGGCACCCAGAACTGGACACAGTATGCCAGATGAGGTCTAACTAGGGTCTTATACAAGTGCAAGATGACCTCCTTACTCTTGTACTCAATGCCCCATTAATAAAGCCTAAGATACTATATGCTTTATTAACTGCTCTCTCAAAATGCTCTGTCATCTTCAATGACCTATGTACGTATACACCGAGGTCCCTCTGTTTCTGCACCTCCTTTAGAGGCTCTCCCTTTATTTTATACTGTCTCACCATACTTTCCTGCCAAAACAAATCACCTCAGTTCCCTGCATTGAACTTCATCTGCCACTTGTCTCTCTACCATGTCTATGTCCTTTCGAAATTCAAGACTATCCCCATCACAGTTGACATTTCCAATCTTTGTATCATCTGCAAATTTTGAAATCATGCCCTGCACACCAGTCTGGGTCATTAATATATATCATGAAGAGCAAGAGTCCCAACACTGACCCTGGCAACTCAACTACAAACCTTCCTCCCATCTGAAAAAGTCATTTATCACTACTCTGTTTCCCGTCACTCAGCCAATTTCTTGTCCAAGTGAAACAAAAATAAAAATAGCTGGAAAAACTCAGCAGGTCTGACAGCATCTGTGGAGAGGAAGACAGTTAATGTTTCGCGTCTGACTCTTTATCAGAACGCGAAACATTAACTGTGTTCCTCTCTGCAGATGCTGTCAGGCATGCTGAGTTTTTCCAGCTATTTTTACTTTTGTTTAAGATTTCCAGCATCCGCAGTATTTTGCTTTTTTCTTATCCAAATGCTTACTCTCCCTTTTATACCATGACCTAGAATTTTGCTCACAAGTCTGTTGTGTGGCACTTTATCAAAGCCTTTTGAAACTCCATATACACCACATCAACAGCATTTCCTTTAATCAATCTTCTGTTACTTCCTCAAAAAACTCCAGCAAGTTAGTTAAACATGATTTCCCCTTGATGAATCCAAGCTGGCTTTCCTTAATTATCCTGCACTTGTCTAAGTGATTACTGATTTTATCCCATATTATAGTTTCCAGAAGTTTCCCTACCACTGAAGTCAGACTGACTGGCCTGTAGTTGCCAGCTTTATTCTTGCACCCCTTTTTGAACAAGGATGTAACATTCACAGTTCTCCAGTCATTTGGCACCTCCCGTGTCTAAGGAAGACTGGAAGATTATCACTCGTGCCCCTGCAATTTCCACTCCCAATTCCCTTCGTACCCTTGGATGCATCTCATTTGGTCCATGTACCTTAGCAAGGAGGGCATAACTTTAAATTTTGAGCTAGGCCATTTAGGAGTGAAACTTGAAGCACTATTTCACAGAGTGGTGAAAGTCTGGAACTCTGCCCCCTAAAAGGCTGTCGACACTGGTGGTGGGCCAGACAACAGGGGACTTCAAGAACGAAACTGATATATTTTAGATGGGTAAGGGATAAGGTGTAATGATTGGCAAGTGGAGTTGAGATACAGATCAGCCACCATCTGATTGAAAGGTGGAACAAGCTCAGGGGGCTGAATGACCTCCTGTCCCTCAGAGTGACACCAAGGCATTGTGCTGGCTACAATCAAAGGATCACCTAAGATATTACACTAAATGTGGTCTGTTTCTGCAAGTTGTCAGGCAACTCAGCTCAGCATGGTAGTGTGCAACAAATGTGGCAGCATGTCCTGTGTCTCTGCAAGGTACTTTAATGGTGCACTCTAAAACGCTACACTTACTGCATTTTCAAAGACTCGTCTCTCAAAAGATATCCCTTGCCCTTTACTCCTGAAGTCTAGCACTATAAAGGCCAACTCACAGCCATAAAATAGCTTAAAAACAACTCATTCTTAAAACAAGGTGTGTGAGCTGCATGAGCTTTGAAATCTGAAACTGAACAGGCACCACTGATGCTTCCTTTAAACCCTTGACTCAATAAAAACAAAGTTCACCGTGGAGTTGAATAATGCTCCCTTGTATTTCTCCTGGCCAGAGTGCAAGACAAAGCCCATTACCTGACAAGACCATCATGTTCTCATCTCTCACCTCAAACTCCTACATAAAATCAATAGAGTCAACATGTTGCATGGCTGGAACAGGCCATTCAGCCCCTCCAGCTTGCAGCAGTGATTTTTTTTTTTCTCCACAAGTTACTCAAGTCTAATCCCAAACTCCTGGATCGCTTCTCATACCCTTCAACGTCACAAATTAAAACAAAAAATGCTGGAAATGCTCAGTTGGTCGGGCAGCATCTGCGGAGAGAAAGAGAGTTAACGTTTCAGGTCAAGGTGACCTTTCATCAGAACTGTGAACTGCAAAGTGTATTCTGATCAAAGGTCACCTTGTCCTGAAATGCTAACTCTGTTTCCCATTCCACAGATGCTGCCCGATCAGCTATTTCCAGCATCCTGTTTTTAATTTCAGATTTCCAGTGTCTGCAGTATTTTGCTTTTGTATTAACCTTTTAATATCCCACCCTGACTAATTCCACTCTCTGCCCACTTCCCATAGCCTTTAACACCTCGCCCTCCAGTAACTGATTCCCTTTTAGAAAGAATCCCTGGACTCTATTCTGTAGAACAGAATTCAACATTCTAACCCAACTGAGTAAAGGAGTTTTCTAACTTCCCCTTAAATTCTGCAATCACATTGTTTATATGCTCCCATTGCCTTGGAGAATGGTGTCATTGCACCTAACTGGAAGGTGAAGACTAGGCTGATGCAACTAGCAATGCACTGTCCAAACCATCGAGCATCTAGCAAATTACTGCTCGCTCAGATCCTTCTCTGGATGAACAGCTTCCATTCACTCCATATCAGAGGCCACAGAATAGATGGCAACCTTGGCTTTTCAAGCTGCCATGTGATAAGGCTCCAGAGAATGGTGACTCTGCTTCATCGATTCTCCTGAGCTGTCATTACACTGATTTGTTGGTCCTCCCCTTCATCCTTGTCAATGCTGTGACAATTGAGTGCATGCTCCGGTTATGATTAAGAGCAGCTGATACGAACTGGGGAAAGGCTAGGGTATATATACAAGAACCAGTGTGAGGAGAAACTATGGAAGGGAAAAGTAATCTGCACTTATGTTATACAGGGTTTTGTGAGCTGGGTTTACTGGGTTCGCAAACTCGAGGTACCCCAGAATCAGGAAAGTCTGAGGGCAAGGGCCACCTTTACAATCCAATTAATGAGGCTTCATCCCACACCACAATAAGTGATGGGTTTGCCAGAGATGCTCACATCCCATGAATGAATAATTAAGAAGTTTGTGGATGAGGAATCATCCATTTTTCCACTCTCTGGAGTCACCTCTCAGCATAGTTTTAAAACTTTTGCATACAAGCTCGGTCAGAAGACAGACATTTTCTAGCCCATTTTGCAAGATTTGAGCCCTCAGTTCAAGCAGTGACTGAGAAGTTCCTCTGCTTATTAATAAACACAAACACTGCAATCATTGTGTCATTGACATTACACAACTTCCCACAAGTGTTGTTCAAGTGACTGCACTTCCCGCTAGCCACTGATTTCCCAGTTGAACTTGACATGACTTAGATGGTATGGAAAGAACTGCAGAAAATGCTTCAGCTGTAAAATCCAAAGAGGAGACAGTCTTGGCCTGCTTTCAAACCTTTAGGGCAGCAGAGGCAAAAATCGCAAATGCAGAACTAAAAAGATAAGGGAGGGTCAGGTGGGGCAGATTTTCAACTTCGCTGTCTGGGTATTACCCTGGAAGAACAGTTCACCTAGCCATGATAGACCTGGCCTGATTTTCATCCCATTGTTTTTAACTACAAAAAGTAGGATCTATAAAGGGTGATGACCCACTCCACCAGGTTATCACATTGGGACGAGCAGCCCCCATCTGTCCTACAAAATCCTCCCCTACCATGTCCTACAAGCTGCCTTTTACCGATCTACAGCCCAGGATAAATCCAGGAAACTAAGTTGACTATGGTAAACTGCTGCTTTTTAAATCAAGTTTTCAGTCAGCTGCCCTAATATCCCCCTTTGTGGCTCAATGCCAATTCTCTCCGTTCCTGTGAAACACTTTGGGGAGTTTTGCTATGTTAAAGGCACTATATAAATGAAGGGTGTTATTGCTCTGCAGAATGCAGCAGCTCATGCTCAGGTACACTCCCATTGAGAGTCAATGGCTCAAGCAGATGCCTATTCTGGGTGAAGATCAGCAAGCTGCTTCATTCATCAAAGGCAAACCTGGCCCTACTCTTATCCAACACACACACACACATTCTTCCAGCAGAGACAACAATCGGGAAAACAGTGCAGGGAGGGTTAATGGACTGTGCTGGTACATAAAATGTTATCGACCCGTGAGGGGGCTGCAATGTGGAAACGTGCAAACTACTGCCTAAGAGTCCGCAGAAATACCCAAAGATGGGTCGGTCAATGCTCAGAATTAACCATATGAGATATTCTAGTCATTAAAAATACAGAGCACGAGGGCAACTCAATTATTTGCTGGTAGTGCATTGTTCACAAAAGACTAGCTCAAGCAACACCCTAGGAGACTTTGGCTAGCATTCTTTAGCTGAAGAATACGAGCAATTGACTTGGTTATGTTTGAAGTGCACCTTGCTGGTAATTCGCTTAGTCAGCCAACAATGCTATTTATTGGCATGCAGCCTGTAAGCAAAGCTTGAACACAAAACAAATTCGCATGGTAACTACTGACCATATCTGCAGCCAACAATTTGTCTGTTGGAAGCTCAAAACTTCAACTCATTTCTTCAAAAAGGGAAAAAAAAATCAAGAATTCACTTTGGAAAAAGTACAGATGCCTTGAAAATAAAGCTAAAATTTTAAAGAGCACATATACACGTTAAAATTACTCAGATTAAAGTTCAATAGTATTTGAGTGCAACACTGTCTGTAAAGATTGATAAAGTTTATCCAGTGAATTTCCCAATTTACATTAATCCTTATGGAAGTTGACAGTTAACCCAGCCTGAATCCAATCTACTTCCCATGTTGGATGAGCCTGTATATACAGTAAGGGATGGTTTACGCTTTATTATAGAATGTTTTAGCTATCTCAAAGTCAATTTCATCCTTTTTTAAGATTGCCCTCTAGTATTTTTTAAATGAAAAGCAAATATTTCTGAGTTTCAGAATTGTTAACTTAAAGCACAACAGTGGCCACTGTTTGAATCCTGCAGATCTGATGAACAGTCTTATTAGCTTCTGCTGACTATGAAATGACTAAAATCATGTCCAAATCTACAGATCTTACTGTGGCACTTATTCTGTTTAAACATGGGGCAAAGAAATCTAAGACCTGCAGTTGATGTACAGCAAAGGGAGGTCACATTCCCCATCACAGCTGTCTGAAACTGTATTGCAATTATTGGCAAGAATTGAGTACTTTACTCACATTTTGAGATACAGTATGTCAGTAACAAGGCATGATGTGGTAAGTTCAGCATGCTTGGCAGGACTTTGGACAAAAGTCTCAAAGCTCTACACCTTTTGGGTTTTCCTGACCTCACGCCTAGGCCTGTTTTGGACTAAATGATAGATATTGATTACCAAGATTAGTTAATAACACTTACTGTTGTCATGTGGCTACCAGGATGGCAGAAGGCAAACTAGATAGATCGAGTCTTTTCTTGTTTAGCAATTCCTATTTAATGGCACTTGAAGCAGGAATCAACTTCAGTTTCCACATTTAGCATACAAAATAATCGGAAAAATGATTAAATGCTCGCTGTTTCAGTTGCACTCAGATGACCTGCATTAACTGCACACATCTGTGAACGCATTTAAAATGCAAGATATCAGCAGCAGCAATGAGTGTCAAAAAGCTCTATGCAGAGCTCAGATGCCTGAAGTAGCCCACCCGGGAACATACAGGTCACTCACCTGGAATATCTTCTGCTTCTCAGGAACCCTATTCTCCACTCGCCTGCGGACTGCAGTGCTGAAGGTTCGCTGTGAAAGCTGCTGAAAAGCCTGGGGGTAGGGGTGATTGGGTCAAGGGGGTGCGAAGGAGAGAAACAAAGGAACATTGAAATATAACTTCCCAAATGGACAATATATAACTAGCTGAGTGTGAAGGAAAGCACCATTCGACACACAAATGATGAACTGGCATTTAATTGTCACTTTTGCACTCCTTGGTGCATCTCAGAGCACTTCACTACCAACTGATTACTTTTGGACTGCAGTCAGTCATGTAGGTAACAAGCCCTAACAAAGTCCAATAAACAGCAAGTGAGGCGAGTGGCAAATTAATGTAGCTATTTGTGCATTTTATTGAGTGATGTACCAAAGGCAAGTTTGAAAATTAATCTCCAAAATTCCAGCACACATGGTTAGCTGAATGGCTCCAAGACAGATACCCAGAACAGTCCACACTGGACCACAGAACAAGGGCTTTTAGCAGCACACATATACTTAGCTTCAGCAAGGGCCACAGAGCATGCCAGACATGGTTATTTGGAGACATGGCCAAGACCAGCTATGATGACCAAACCGACAAAAAGAAAATTAAAAAGCTGCAGGCACTGGAAATCTGAAACGGGAAGAGGAAAGAATTGGAAACACACTGAGTTAGACAACATCGGGTCAGGAAAATGGAAATGGCAGCACTCTGGGTACGGGCCCTTCTTCCCAATGCTGACTGACCAGCCACAAACAGTCCATCAGCCCACAGGCTCATATTCCCAAACCCAAAAGCTCAGAAAAAAAAGAGGAAATAAAGTGAAAGCACTTCTCAAGTTCACATTTCCACATTCCAGATATTGAAATGATAAATATTTTCGATATCTATGTGCTTAGATGTTGTCTTTATACCAAGATATTAACTAATGGAACATAATCAAATGCATAGATATATGAAAATTAATATCAGAACATAATTATAAGATTAGTTATATAAGTCCCAAAGGTAAGTAGCAGGAGTAGGCCATTCGGCCCATCGAGTCAGTTTTGACAGTCAATAAGATCATGGCTGATACGATTGTGGTCTTGACCTCACTTTCCTACCCGTCTCCCATAACCCTCTACTCCCTTGTTGATCAAAAATCTGTCTAACTCAGTCTTGAATATATTTAATCACCCAAGCTCCACTGCTGCTCTCTGGCAGAGAATTCCAAAGATTAACAACCCTCAGAGAAGAAACTCCTCATCTCAAAAGACTTCTTATTTTGAAACTGTGTTCCCCTAGTTCTAGATTCCCCCACAAGGAGAAATATCTTCTCAGCATCTAACTTCTCATTCTTCTAAACTCCAATGGGTATAGTCTCAACCTTTCCTCATAAGACACCTTCATCTTAGGAATCAGCCTAGTGAACGTTCTCTGAACTGTTTCCGATGTATGTATATCATTCCATGGCAATGGAGATCAGTTATATTATCTGGTACTTTGATATCATATGTTGCATTTACTTATACTGGAGATATACATCCAGGTATATAGATGCACTAACACTTATAGAGCCATGTCAAATATACAGATATAATCTGGGCTTGAGCACAATTTCAAATCTTGCAGATAAATCAAAACCCAAATGTAGTAAACAGAATGGAGGATAGTAACAGATGTCATGTGTCGGACACAGGCACAGTGGTGAAATGGACAGACACATGGCAGATAAAATATAATACAGCAAAACATGAAGTAGAAAGAAACGAGAGGCAAGATAAATTAAATGGTACAACTTAAAAGCGGATGCAGGAGCAGAGACACCCGCGAGTGTACATACATAAATTTTTGACAGGCTGTTAAAAAAGCAGACAGGATCCTCGGTTTTCTACACAGCCAAAGATGTCACGCTAAATTTTTTACAAATTAGTGGTCCGGACTCAGCTGGGACAGCGTGTTCAGCTCTGGGCTGAACATTTCAAGGATGTCAAGGCCTTAGGGAGGGTGCAAGATTTGTGCAAAAAAGAGGTGCTGGGGCGCAGGCCTTCAGTTACATTGGTACACCAGACATGCTGGGATTGTTGCCCTTCAAGCACAGGAAAGAAGACTTGCTAAATATGTTCAAAATCATGAAAAGCTGTGCCACAACAAACTTCCAGTTAAAAGAGGCTTATAAACCAAAGGGCACAGATTAAAGGTGTTTGGCAACTGAAGAAGAGTCAAGAGGCAAATTGTTTGGATATGGAATGCAGTGTCTGAAAGGAAGTAGATTCAATGATAACGTTCAAGAGGCTTGTTGGGTAAATGCTTGAAAAGGAAACATATCCAGGGCTATGGGGAAATAGGGTGCAGGAAATAATGGAGCTGCTCTTCTAAAGAGCACGCACAGGCATAAAGGGCCGAATGACCTAACTTGGTGCTGCATCGATATATAAATTATTGATGAACCTCTCCCTCCGGAATATTTATCTATCATGTGATCTCAGTCTATATTTACAGGCTGCGTGCCAGCTTCTATCATTTACTTTCGGCCTAAAGCTGCCCTTCGGCAATGGGGGAGGGGGGAAGGAGGCAGCGGCCGTTATTGCCCGGCCTCACCGCCCCCGCAGCAGCCTCCCTGGGGATCCAGCCTCTTGGACAGGACCAGTGGCCAAGGCCAAAGGATGGAAGCCGGGCAGCATCTTCCTCCTCCTCCTCTTCCTCTATCTCTATCTCTATCCCCACCCCCACCCCCACCCCCACCCAAACGGGGCGTCTCTCTTTTTCCCTACCCCACCCTCCCCAACGGGTCTCACATCCCCCTCACCCGCAGGCCCCGCACTCCCAGGCCGCTCATATCGCTCCAACTTCCCTCAAGGACAAACGCCGGACCACAATGCACCGCCTCTACCGGGTGTGAAACATGTGACCGGAAGCTTCGGTCGACGTCACATACGGATTCTTCCCGTCGTGATTGGCGGGGGCGCGGTCGCAGACCCACGTGGTCCTAATCGCTACCACCCCCACCCTCCATTGGCCGAGCCGTAGCGTCACTGATGACGCTAGTGGGCGGGCCGCCAGCTGAACGTGACCCCGGCGATAGTCGGAGCGGCCAAAAAAATCACTGCGAAGCCCGTCTCCGTGGCCTCAGAGGGGAACACTCTCAACTCTGAATCAGAAACTTGTGGGTCATCACCTATTCCGAAAAGCTGAACACCAAAGACAGGCCCGCACTGCATTGCAGTGCTGAGGGAGTGCCGCACTGTCGGAGGATCAGTGCTGAACGTTTGTTGCACTGTCAGAGGGTCAGTAGCGAGGGAGTGCTGCACTGTGAGAGGGTCAGCAGCGAGGGAGTGCTGCACTGTGAGAGGGTCAGCAGCGAGGGAGTGCTGTACTGTGAGAGGGTCAGCAGCGAGGGAGTGCTGCACTGTGAGAGGGTCAGCAGCGAGGGAGTGCTGCACTGTGAGAGGGTCAGCAGCGAGGGAGTGCTGCACTGTGAGAGGGTCAGCAGCGAGGGAGTGCTGCACTGTGAGAGGGTCAGCAGCGAGGGAGTGCTGCACTGTGAGAGGGTCAGCAGCGAGGGAGTGCTGCACTGTGAGAGGGTCAGCAGCGAGGGAGTGCTGCACTGTGAGAGGGTCAGCAGCGAGGGAGTGCTGCACTGTGAGAGGGTCAGCAGCGAGGGAGTGCTGCACTGTGAGAGGGTCAGCAGCGAGGGAGTGCTGCACTGTGAGAGGGTCAGCAGCGAGGGAGTGCTGCACTGTGAGAGGGTCAGCAGCGAGGGAGTGCTGCACTGTGAGAGGGTCAGCAGCGAGGGAGTGCTGCACTGTGAGAGGGTCAGCAGCGAGGGAGTGCTGCACTGTGAGAGGGTCAGCAGCGAGGGAGTGCTGCACTGTGAGAGGGTCAGCAGCGAGGGAGTGCTGCACTGTGAGAGGGTCAGCAGCGAGGGAGTGCTGCACTGTGAGAGGGTCAGCAGCGAGGGAGCACTGTGCCGTCAGAAGGTCGGCAGCGAGGGAGCGCTGCACTGTCAGAAGGTCGACAGCGAGGGAGCGCTGCGCCGTCAGAAGGTCGACAGCGAGGGAGCGCTGCACCGTCAGAAGGTCGACAGCGAGGGAGCGCTGCGCCGTCAGAAGGTCGGCAGCAAGGGAGCGCTGCGCCGTCAGAAGGTCAGTACTGAGGGAGCGCTGCACTGTTGAACGGTCAGTACTGAGGGAGTGCTGCACTGTCTGAGCATCAGTATTGAAGGAGTGTCACACTGTCTGAGCATTAGCACTCAGGGAGCACTACACTGTAGGGTCAACATTGAGAAAGTACTGCATTGTCAGATGGTCAGTACAGAGGGAGTAGTGCACCTTTGAACGGTCAGTACTGAGGGAGTGCTTCACTGTGAGCATCAGTACTGAGGAAGCGCCACACTGTCGGACGGTCAGTACTGAGGGGTTTTGCACTGTTGCAGGGTCAGTACTATAAGACCATAACACATAGGAGCAGAAATTAGGCCATTTGGCCCATCGAGTCTGCTCCACCATTCAATCATGGCTGATAAGTTTCTCAGCCCATTCTCCTGCCTTCTCCCCGTAACCTTTGATCCCCTTACCATTGAAGCACCTATCTATCTCATTCTTAAATACACTCAATGACCTGGCCTCCTTGGCCTTCTGGCAATGAATTCCATAGATTCACCACTCTCTGGCTAAAGAAGTTTTTCCTCATTTCCATTCTAAATGGTCTTCCCTTTACTCTGAGGCTGTGCCCTCAGGTCCTAGTCTCTCCTACTAATGGAAACATCTTCCCCACGTCCACTCTAGCCAGGCCTTTCAATATTCTGTAAGTTTCAATCAGATCCCCCTCATCCTTCTAAACTCCATCGAGTATTGACCCAAAGTCCTCAAATGTTCCTCATATGTTAAGCCTTTCATTCCTGGAATCGTTCTCGCGAATCTCCTCTGGATCCTCTCCAGGGCCAGCACATCCTTCCTAAGATACGGGGCCCAAAGTTGCTCACAATATTCTAAATGTGGCCTGACCAGAGCCTTATAAAGCCTCAGCAGCACATCCCTGCTTTTATATTCTAGTCCTCTTGAAATAAATGCCAACATTGCATTTGCCTTCCTAACTACCGACTCAACCTGCAAGTTAACCTTAAGAGAATCCTAGACTAGGACTCCCAAGTCCCTTTGCACTCCAGATTTCTGAATTCTCTTCCCATTTAGAAAATAGTCTATGCCTCTATTCCTACAAAAGTGCATGACCTCACACTTCCCCACATATTCCATCTGCCACTTCTTTGCCCATTCTCCTAACCTGTCCAAATCCTTATGTAGTCTCCCCGCCTCCTCAATACTACCTGTCCCTCCACCTATCTTTGTATCATCTGCAAACAGCCAGGATGCCCTCAGTTCCTTCATCTAGATCATTAATGTATAAAGTGAAAAGTTGTGGTCCCAACACTGACCCCTGCGGAACTCCACTAGTCACCGGCCGCCATCCTGAGAAGGACCCCCTTATCCCCACTCTCTGCCTCCTGCCAAACAGCCAATCTTCTATCCATGCTAGTACCTTGCCTCTAACACCATGGGCTCTTATCTTACTGAGCAGCCTCCTGTGCGGCCCTTTGTCAAAGACCTTCTGGAAGTCCAAGTAGATAACATCCATTGGCTCTCCTGTGTCTAACCTGCTCGTTACCTCTTCAAAGAATTCTAAAAGATTTGCCAGGCATGATCTCCCCTTGATGAACCATGCTGACTTTGCCCTATTTTACCATGCACTTCCAAGTATTCTGAAATCTCATCCTTAATAATGGACTCTAAAATCTTCCCAACGACCGAGGTCAGGCTAATCAGCCTGTAATTTCCCGTCTTTTGCCTTACTCCCTTCTTAAATGGGGGGGTTACATTAGCAATTTTCCAGTCCTCTGGGACCCTCCCTGACTCCAGTGATTCTTGAAAGATCACCACTAACGCCTCCACTATCTCTTCAGCTATCTCCTTCAGAACTCTGGGGTGTAATCCATCTGGTCCAGGTGATTTATCCACCTTCAGATCTTTCAGTTTTCCTAGCACCTTCTACTTGGTAATGGCCACCATAATCACCACTGCTCCCCGACTCTCTTGAACTTTGGAGATGTTACTCGTGTCTTCCACCGTGAAGATTGACGCAAAGTACCTCTTCAGTTCCTCCGCCATTTCTATGTTCCCCACTACTACTTCTCCAGCGTCATTTTCCAGTGGCCCAATGTCCACTTTTGCCTCTCTCTTACCCTTTATATATCTAAAAAAACTCTTGCAATCTTCTTTTATATTACTGGCTAGTTTACCCTCATATTTAATCTTCTCCCTTCTCATTTCTTTTTTAGTTGTCCTCTGTTGGTCTTTGTAGGCTTCCCAATCCCCTGGTTTCCCACTGCTCTTCACTGCATTGTATGTTTTCTCTTTAGCTTTTATGCTGTCCCTGATTTCCCTTGTCAGCCATGGTTGCCTCGTCCTCCCTTTAGTATGCTTCTTCCTAGGGATGAATTTTTGCTGTGTCTCCCAAATTACTCCCAGAAACTCCTGCCATTGCTGTTCCACTGTCTTTCCTGCTAGGCTTATCTCCCAGTCAATTCTGGCCAGCTCCTCCCTCATGCCTCTGTAATTAACTTTATTCAACTGTAATACCGTTACATCTAATTCCAGCTTTTTCCTCTCAAATTGCAGGGTAAATTCTATCATATTATGGTCACTTCCTCCTAAGGGTTCCTTCACCTTAAGCTCCCTTATCAAATCTGCCTCATTACACATCACTAAATCTAGAATTGCCTGTTCCCTAGTGGGCTCCACCACAAGCTGCTCCAAAAAGCCATCTCGTAGACATTCCACAAATTCCTTTTCTTGGGATCCACTACCAACCTGATTTTCCCAGTCTACCTGCATATTGAAATCCCCCATGATCACTTTACCTTTCTTACATGCCTTTTCTATCTCCTGGTATATCTTGTGCCCCACATCCTGACTACTGTTCGGAGGCCTGTACTTAACTCCCATTATGGTTTTTTTAACTTTGCGGTTCCTCAACTCTACCCACACAGATTCTACATCATCTGACCCTAAGTCATTTCTTGCTATCGATTTCATTTCATTTCTTACTAACCAAGCAACCCCACCCCCTCTGCCAACATGCCTATCTTTTCGATAGGATGTATATCCTTGGATATTTAGCTCCCAGTCCTGATCCCCTTGTAGCCATGTCTCCATGATGCCCACCACATCATACCTGCCAATTTCAATCTGCGCCACAAGCTCATTTACCTTATTTTTTATACTGCGTGCATTCAGATACAACACCTTCAGTCCTGTATTTCCCGTCCACTTTCTCGTTGTTATCCCTTTATCTGATGTGCTTGAAGTTAGATTCCTAGCCCTTTCCAAACACTCAGTCTTATTTTGTGTTCTGGGGACTTTAATAGCCTCTCCTGGGCTCTCCTTTCTTTTCAGTTTTTTCATAATTTTCCATGAAGTTGAATCCACCCTCCCACATGCTAACCTGCTGCTTTGTTTCCCATTAGTCATGCTTCTTGGAGTTTTATCCTTCCCTTCCTTCCCCCCCCTCCCCACTTTCTAGTTTAAAGTCTTGTTGACCACCCTATTTATCCTTTTCGCTAGAACATTGGTCCCAGATCGGTTCCGGTGGAGACCATCCCAACGGTACAGATCCCTCCTGTTCCAATACTGATGCCAGTGCCCCATGAAATGGAACCCCTCTTTCCCACATCACTCCTTTAGCCATGTGTTTACTTCCCTTATTCTCGTGTCCCTATGCTAATTTGCAAGTGGCTCGGGTAGTAATCCAGAGATTATAACCCTTGAGGACTTGTTCTTTAATTTAGTTCCTAGTTCCTGATAATCCCCAAACAGGTCCTCTTTCCTAGTCTTACCTATGTTATTTGTCCCGACGTGGACCACAACAACTGGATCCCCCCCCTCCATCTCCAATATCCTTTCAAGCCGGTCAGAGATGTCCCTCACCCTGGCACCGGGCAGGCAACATACCATGCGGGACTCTCGATCCTGCTTACAAATGAAGCTATCAATTCCCCTAATTATAGAATCCCCTACAACTATCACTTGTCTTTTTGCTCCCCCCCTCTCAAATGGCCTCCTTTGCCATGGTGCCGTGATCAGCTGGCTCATCCTCCCTACAGCCCTGATCCTCATCCACACAGGGAGCAAGTACCTCGTACCTGTTGGACAAGGTCAACAGCTGAGGCTCCTTTGTTCCTGAACACAGGATCCCTCTAACTGCCTCACTTGCAGTCACACCCTGCTGACCCTGACCACTGACTGAATTTGAGGTACTTAATCTACCGGGTGTAACTGCCTCCTGAAACAAAGCTTCCAGGTAACTCTCCCCCTCCCGGATGTGCCGCAGCGTCTGGAGCTTGGACTCCAGCTCATCAATTCTGAGCCGGAGTTCCTCCAGCAACCTACCAGTACTGAGGGAGCACCACACTGTTGGACAGTCAGTACTGAGGGACGTTGGACTGTTTTAAGATCAGTATCAAGGAAGTGCTGAACTGTTGTAGGATCAGCATTAAGGGAGCGCTGCACTATCAGAGGGTCAGTACTGAGGGAATGCTGAACTGTCAGAAGGTCAATACTGAGGGAGTGGTGTGCCGTTGGACGGTCAGTACTGAGGGAGTGCTACATTGTCTGAGCATCAGTACTGAGGGAGTGTCACACTGTCGGATGGTCAGCACTGAGGGAGTGCTGTCAGAGGATCGTGCTGAGGGAGTGCTGAACTCTCAGAGGGTCAGTACTGAGGGAGTGCCGCACTGTTGTGGGGTCAGCATTGAGGAAGTGCTGGACTGTCGGAGGGTCAGTACTGAGGTAGTGCTGCACTGTCAGAGGGTCAGTACCGAGGGAGTGCTGCACAGTTGAAATGGATTTTTCTCAGCTGAGCCATTATACCTCTGCTCTCACGCGGGAATAATAGAATCCAAAGTACAATTGAAGAAACAGCTGCCAAGTTCTTTCCTGTCTCAAGGCCAATATTTATCCCTAAAGCAATATTGATAAAAGCAGAATTTTTTTCCTTCACTGGTTGTGGCATCGCAGGTAAGACCAGCATTTTTTGCCCATTTCCAGTTTTTCTAGCGAAGGTGTTGATGACCTGCCTTCATGAACTGCTGTGGCCCTCTTGGTGAAAGTACTTCTACATCACTGTTAGAATATCGATCCAGCAATGGTGACAAAGAACTGAGGTCTATTTCCAGGTCAGGATGGTGTGTGACTTAGGAGGGAGCTTGGAGCTGGTGGTGTTCCCATGTGCCTGTTTCCCTTGTCCTTCTCTGTCTAAGGGGTCATGGGAGATGCTTGGTGAGTTGCTGCAGTGCATGTTGGAGATGGTACACACGGCAGGCACGGTGTGCGGTGGTAGAGGGACAAAATGTTTAAGGTGGTGGATGGGGTGCCAATAAAGATGGCTACGTTGTTCTGGATGGTGTTGAGCTCCTTGAGTGTTATTAGAGCTGTGCTCATCCAGACAAGTGGAGAGTATTCCATCACACTCCTGACTTGTACCTTGTGAATCATAAAATCGTTACAGTACAGAAGAAGGCCACTCAGCCCTTCGTATCTGTGCTGTCTTGCCTAAGGAGCAATTTGCGTACTGCCACTCCATCGCCCACTCCCCACATCCCTAAATGGTGGAGAGGTTTTGAGGAATCAGGAAGTGACTTACTCACTTGCAGAATTCCAAGCCCCTGACCTGCTCTTGTAGCCACAGTACTTTTGTGGCTGGTCCTGTTCAGTTTGATTAATGGTGACCCCACCCCCCACTAATGGTGTATCTGTCCTGTCAATGGGATAGGACATAATAAGGGACTATGATGGAGGAGTCTGGGATACTAGCTGTAAGGTATGATTTGCTGAGTTTGAACATGCCAGGCTGTGGCTTGACTAGTCTGTGGGACAGCTCTCTCAAAGTTGATGATTGGGGATTCGACCATGGTAATGCAATTGAATGCCTGGGAAGGTGGTTAAACTTTCTCTTCTTGGAGGTGATCATAACTTGGCATGAATGTTACTTGTCACTTATCAGCCCAAGTCTGAATATTGTCCGGGTTTGCTGTACATTGTCACAGACTGCTTTAGTGTCTGAGAAGCTGCAAATGTTACTTAACACTGTACAGTCATCAGCAAAATCCCCACTGCTGATGGAAGGAAGGTCATTGATGAAGCAGCTGAAAATGGCTGGGCCAAGGACACTACCCTGACAAACTCCTGCAGTGATGTCCTGAGGATGGGATGATTGGCTTCTGACACCACAGTCATCTTCCTTTGTGCTAGGTATGACTCCAGCCAGTGGAGAGTTTTCCCTCTGATTCCCATTGACTCCAGTTTAGCTCAGGCTGCTTGATGCCACACTTGGTCAAATGCTCCCTTGATGTCAAGGACAGTCGCTCTCACCCCACTTCAGGAGTTCAGCTCTTTTGTCCAAGTTTGAACCAAGACTGTAATAAGGTCAGGAGCTGAGTGGCCCTGGTGGAACCCAAACTGGGAGTCAGTAAGCAGGTTATTGATTTGTAAATGCCACTTGGTAGCACTGTTGATGACCACTTCCATCACTTTACTGTTGATCGAGAGTAGACTGACAGGGTGGCAATTGGCTGGGTTGGATTTGCCATGATTTTTGTGCAGATGACATACCTGGGCAAGTTTCCACATTGCCAAATAGATGCCAGTGTTGCAGCTGTAATGGAACAGCTTGGCTAGGGGCGCGACAACTTCTGGAGCATAAGTCTTCAGTACAATGGCCAGAATGTTGTCAGGGCCCATAGCCTTTGCAATATTCAGTGCCTTCAGCTGTTTCTTGGTATCACGTGGAGTGAATTGACTTGGCTGAAGACTGGCATCTGTGATGCTGGGGACCTCAGGAGGAGGCCGGGATGGATCATCCAATCAGCACTTCTGGCTGAAGATGGTTGCAAATGCTTCAACCTTATCTTTTGCATTAATGTGCTGAGCACCCCCATCATTAAGGATGGGGATATTTGTGGAGCCTCATACAGTGAGTTGTTTAATTGTCCACCACCATTCATTATTGGATGTGACAGGACTGAAACAGTTTCATCTGGATCAGTTGATTGTGAGACCACTTTTTGTTTATTGCATGCTGCTTCCATCTTTAGTATGCATGTAATCCTCTGTTATAGCTTCACCATGTTGGCACTTCATTTTTAGATATGCCTGGTGCTTTCCTTTCCCATGTTTGACCTGATGCCAACATCAGTTCACAGGGTCTGGAGTCAATGTTGAGCACCCCCAAGGCCACTTCCTACTGACTGTACACCACTGTGCCACAACCTATGGTTCATCTGTCCCGCCAATGGGATAGGACATACTAAGGGACGGTGGCAGAGGAGCCTGGGATATTGGCTGTAAGGTATGATTTGCTGAGGATGACTGTGCCAGGCTGATGCTTGACTAGTCTGTGGGACAGCTGTCCCAATTTAGACACAAGTCCCCAGCGGTTAATGAAGAGGCCTTTGTAGAGTCTACTGGGCCATGTTTGGCTTAATCGTGTCTAAACCTGGTCCCAAGATTGATTATCATATTGGTGTTGTGAGGTCTTTATTTTTTTAAATTTATCCTTTCATGGGATATGGGCTTGCCGGCAAGTCCAGCATTTGTTGCCCATCCCTGATTACCCTTTAATTGAATAGCTTGCTAGGCCATGTCAGAGGGCACTTAAGAGTCAACCACATTGCTGTGGATCTGGAGACACGGTAGGCCAGACCAGGTAAGGATAGCAGATTTCCTTCCCCAAAGAGCAATAGTGAACTAGATGGGTTTTTACACCAATTGATGATCATTTCATGGTCACCATTACTGCGACTAACTTTCAATTTCAGATTTATTAATTGAATTTAAATTCCAGCAGCTGCCATCTGGGCCTTCCCTCGGGGGGTGCGAGGCCTGGGACAAATCACACTCTCTGGCCCCCACCGTGGCATTTTTATACAGGTGAAATCTGGTTACAGTGAATGTCAAGGGCTGCTGAAGGTTAAATATTGATGGCTTACATTTTGACTTTATATGAACATATGAAACAGGAGCAGAAGTAGGCCATTTGGCCCCTTAAGCCTGCGCTGCCATTCAGTAAGATCATGGCTGATCTGTTTGTGTTTCTAATTCCACATTCCCATCTACTGCAATAACCTTTGATTCCCTTGCCTAACAAGAATCTGTCTACCTCCGCTTTAAAATATTCAATGACCACGTCTCCACTGCCTTCTGAAACAGAGAGTTCCAAAGTCACACAACTCTCAGAGAAATAAATTCTCCTCATCTCCTGTCCTAAAAGTGCAGCCCCTAATTTTAAAACAGCACGCCCTAGTTCTGGACTCTCCCACAAGAGGAAACAACCTTTCCACATCCACCCTATCAATTGCGTTCAGAATTTTATATGCTTCAATCAAGTCACCCCTCACTCTCCTAAATACCAGTGAAAGTAAGACCAGTCTGTCTAACTTTTCCTCATCAGATAACCCGTTCATTGCAAGTTTCAATCTAGTAACCTCCACTGAACTGCTTCCAATGCATTTATATCCTTAGTTAAATAAGGAGGCCAAAACTGCACACAATATTCGAGATGTTGTATAACTGAAGCATAACATCCTTGCTTTTATGTTCAGTTCCTTTCATAATAAAGGACAGCATTCCATTAGCCTTCTTAATTACTTGCTGTACCTGCATTCCAACTTTTTGTGACTCATGCACTAGAACTCCTGGATCCCACTACACCTCAGAATTATGCAGCTGTTCTCCATTTAAGTAATACTCTGCTTTTTTGTTCTTCCTGCCAAAGTGAACAACTTCACATTTTCCCACATTAAACTCCATTTGCCAGATCTTTGCCCACTCACTCAACCTATCTATATCCATCTGCAACCTCCTCATAACATACTTACTTTTCTACCTATCATCTGCAAATTTAGCTACCATGAGTTCGCTCCCCTCATCTAAGTCATTGATATAAATTGTAAAAAGTTGAGGCCCCAGCACAGACCCTGCGGGACACCACTCGTCACTCCCTGCCAATCAGAAAAAGACTCATTTATGCGTACTCTCTGTTTTTTGCCTGCCAGCCAATTTTCTAAGATGTTAATACGTTACCCCCTACACCATGAGCTTTTATTTTCCGCAATAACTTTTCATGTGGCACCTTCTCAAATGCTTTCTGGAAATCCAAGTACAGCACACCTACAGGCTCCCCTTTATCCACAGCACATGTTTGTCCTTCCAAGAACTGCAATAACGTGGTTAAACATGATTTCCTTTTCACAAAACTATGCTGACTCTTCCTGATTACCTTGAGTTTTTCTAAGTGCACAGCTATAGCCTCATTAATGAGCAGTTCTAACACCTTCCCCATGACAGAGTCAAGCTAACTGAACTATAGTTTCCTGTTTTTTGCCTCACTCCCTTCTTGAATAGAGGGATTATGTTTGCAACTTGCTAGCCCAATGGAACCTTTCCAGAATCTAGGGAATTTTGGAAAATTAACACCAACGCATCTACTACCTAATAATCACCACTTTTAAGACCCTAGGATGAAGTCCATCAGAACCCGGAGACTTGTCAGCCTGCAGCTCCATCAGTTTGCTGATATGTAATAGTGGAAAAGTCAGCAGCAGGTTTTACACTGTTCTGATCTTTATTTCCAATGACTTAATTTGGATCCAATGAACCTAATATCTCTTCCTTTGATTTGCCAGTTACTTTTGTCTGATTACAGTTCCGTGAAGCCCTTGGGACAGTTTTCTACAATAAAGATTCTATATAAACGCAAGGTGATACTGTTGTTTGTTGTTGTTATGGAGCATCTGCAGGTTTCAGTGGAAGGATGAACTAGATGGGCCAAATGGCTATCTCATCTGTATTTATCTGTGTGGCTTTATTTAATTGAGTAATAAAACCCCTCGTACGAGTTATAATGCATCAGCTAGCCAATAAATGAAGAGAGCAATTAATCATAGATTCACTAGGGTACTGCCTGGTATGAGGAAATATAAATAAGGGGACTTGAAAAATTTAATTTTTTTTTATTAGAATAATGCAGATTATGGGAGTGATTTGATAGAAGCATTTAAATAGGAAAGGATGGGAAAGCAGCAAGGGCAGTGGAACCAGATTCGGTAATAACTCCCAACAGGAAATTGGATAATTACTTGCAGTAGTAAAAAAAGAGTAGGGCAATGGGAAAGAAGCGGGCATTGGAACTCATTCAATAGGTCCTTCAAAGAAGCGACACATGCACAACAGGACAAACAGCCGGCCTCTGTGCAGCATTATTCGCAATTCTATGAAATGCGATTTGAACTCTTTATTTGCATGGAAGGTAAATGGCAGCATGGAGTGATTGGGATGAATGTCCTGTTTCCTAATTGTAACTTCTATGTATTTCTGTATAAAACAAATCATCACTGTGCATTATGCATTTTCATATTTACACTGAGAGCATACAGTATCCCAAAGGCTTCACGGAACACCCGTTCCCCATTTCCCTACAATCAACGTATTCAAATGAGGAGATGGTGGAGATAGGGAGGGACGAGACCATAATGGGACTTGAAAACAAAGATGAGAATTTTAAAGTAAAGATGTTGTTTGACAGGGAGCCACTTAGGTCAGCGAGCACAGGGATTATTGAGAAATAAGTTTTGGACGACCTAAAGTTTACGGACAGACCACCAGGCATCGACCTAGGCACTGCAAACAACAACGGCAGCTCAGCCTTGTTGACCCTGCCAAGTCCTCCTTTCTAAATTCTGGGGGCTAGTGCCAAAATTGGAGAGCTGTCTCACAGCCTAGTCAAGCAGCAGCCTGACATAGTCGTTCTCACGAAATCATATCTTACAGGTAATGTCCCAGACACCACCATCACCATCCCTGGGTATGCCCTGTCCTCCTACTGGCAGGACAGACCCAGCAGAGGTGGCGGCACTGTGGTATACAATCGGGAGGGAGTTGCCCTGGGAGTCCTCAATATTGACTCTGGACCCCATGAAGTCTCATGGCATCAGGTCAAACATGGGCAAAGAAATCTCCTTCTGATTACCACGTACTGCCCTCCCTCAGTTGATGAACCAGTACTCCTCCATGCTGAACACCACTTGGAAGAAGCACTGAGGGTGGCAAGGGCACAGAATGTACTCTAGGTGGGGCACTTCAATGTCCATCACCAGGAGTGACTTGGTAGCACCACTACTGACCGAGCTGGCTGAGTCCTAGAGGATATAGCTGCTACACTGGGTCTGCGGCAGGTGGTGAGGGAACCAACAGGAGGGAAAAACAAACTTGACCTCATCCTCACCAACCTGCCCGCCACAGATGCATCTGTCCATGACTGTATCAGTAGGAGTGACCACTGCACAATTGTTGTGGAGGCAAAGTCCTGCCTTCACATTGAGGATACCGTCCATTGTTATAAAAACAAAGAAACTGCGGATGCTGGAAATCCAAAACAAAAACAGAATTACCTGGAAAAACTCGGCAGGTCTGGCAGCATCGGCGGAGAAGAAAAGAGTTGACGTTTCGAGTCCTCATGACCCTTCGACAGAACTTGAGTTCGAGTCCAGGAAAGAGCTGAAATATAAGCTGGTTTAAGGTGTGTGTGTGGGGGGCGGAGAGATAGAGAGACAGAGAGGTGGAGGGGGGGCGGTGTGGTTGTAGGGACAAACAAGCAGTGATAGAAGCAGATCATCAAAAGATGTCAACGACAATAGTACAATAGAACACATAGGTGTTAAAGTTAAAGTTGGTGATATTATCTAAACGAATGTGCTAATTAAGAATGGATGGTAGGGCACTCAAGGTATAGCTCTAGTGGGGTTTTTTTATAATGGAAATAGGTGGGAAAAGGAAAATCTTTATCATTTATTGGGGAAAAAAAAAGGAAGGGGGAAACAGAAAGGGGGTGGGGATGGGGGAGGGAGCTCACGACCTAAAGTTGTTGAATTCAATATTCAGTCCGGAAGGCTGTAAAGTCCCTAGTCGGAAGATGAGGTGTTGTTCTTCCAGTTTGCGTTGGGCTTCACTGGAACAATGCAGCAAGCCAAGGACAGACGTGGGCAAGAGAGCAGGGTGGAGTGTTAAAATGGCAAGCGACAGGGAGGTTTGGGTCATTCTTGCGGACAGACCGCAGGTGTTCTGCAAAGCGGTTGCCCAGTTTACGTTTGGTCTCTCCAATGTAGAGGAGACCACATTGGGAGCAACGAATGCAGTAGACTAAGTTGGGGGAAATGCAAGTGAAATGCTGCTTCACTTGAAAGGAGTGTTTGGGTCCTTGGACGGTGAGGAGAGAGGAATTGAAGGGGCAGGTGTTGCATCTTTTGCGTGGGCATGGGGTTGTGCCATAGGAGGGGGTTGAGGAGTAGGGGGTGATGGAGGAGTGGACCAGGGTGTCCTGGAGGGAGCGTTCCCTATGGAATGCCGATAAGGGGGGTGAAGGGAAGATGTGTTTGGTGGTGGCATCATGCTGGAGTTGGCGGAAATGGCGGAGGATGATCCTTTGAATGCGGAGGCTGGTGGGGTGATAAGTGAGGACAATGGGGACCCTATCATGTTTCTGGGAGGGAGGAGAAGGCGTGAGGGCGGATGCACGGGAGATGGGCCGGACACGGTTGAGGGCCCTGTCAACGACCGTGGGTGGAAAACCTCGGTTAAGGAAGAAGGAGGACATGTCAGAGGAACTGTTTTTGAATGTAGCATCATCGGAACAGATGCGACGGAGTCGAAGGAACTGAGAGAATGGGATGGAGTCCTTACAGGAAGCGGGGTGCGAGGAGCTGTAGTCGAGATAGCTGTGGGAGTCGGTGGGTTTGTAATGGATATTGATGGACAGTCTATCACCAGAAATTGAGACAGAGAGGTCAAGGAAGGGAAGGGAAGTGTCAGAGATGGACCATGTGAAAATGATGGAGGGGTCCATTGTGTTCTGTGGCACCACCACCATGCTAAATGGGATAGATTTCAAACAGATCTAGCAACTCAAGATTGGGCATCCATGAGGTGTTGTGGGCCATCTGCAGTAGCAGAATTGTACTCAAACACAATCCGTAATCTCATGGCCCAGCATATCCCCCACTCTACCATTACCAACAAGCCAGGGAGTCATAAAGTTATACAGCACAGAAACAATAACCCTGTATGCTATGGCGTTTCAAGTGCTCCTCTAAATACTTCTTAAATGTTGTGAGGGTTCCTGCCTTTACCAACCCCTCAGGCAGTGTGTTCCAGATTCCAACCACCCTCTAAACCTCCTGCCCCTTACCTTAAATCTATGCCACCTGGTTATTGACACCTCCGCTAAGGGGAAAAGTTTCTTCCTATCTACCCTATCTATGCCCATCATAATTTTGTGTACCTCTATCAGGTCCCCCCTCAGCCTTCGCTGCTGTAAGGAAGACAACTCTAGCCTATCCAGTCTCTCTTTACAGCTGAAATGCTCCAGTCCAGGCAACATCCTGGTGAATCTCCTCTCCAATGCAATCACATCCTTCCTATATTGTGGCAACCAGAACTGCACACGGCACTCTACCTGTGGCCTAACTCGTCTTTTATACAGCTCCAACATAACCTCCCTGCTTTTATATTCTATGCATCAGCTAATACAGGCAAGTATCCCATATGCCTTCTTAACCACCTTATCTACCTGTGTTGCTGCCTTCGGGGAATCTATGGACATGTACACCAAGGTCCCTCTGATCCTCTGTACTTTCTAGGGTCCCACCATTCATTGTGTATTACTTTGTCATGTTAGTCCTCCCAAAATGCAGGACCTCACACTTCTCAAGATTAAATTCCATTTGACACTGCTCTGCCCATCTTACCAGCCCACATATATTGTCCTGTATTCTAAGGCTTTCCTCCTCACTATTTACGACACCATCAATTTTCATGTCATATACAGCCGCTCCACTCCTGCTCTTTATCCAGCCCTCCCTGGTTCAATGAAGAGTGCATGAGGGCATGTCAGGAGCAGCACCAGGCATACCTCAAAATGAGGTATCAACCTGGTGAAGGTCCAACAAAGGACTACTTGCATGTCAAACAGCATAAGCAGCAAGTGATAGGCAGAGCTAAGCGACCCCACAACCAATAGGTCAGATCTAGGCTATGCAGTCCTGCCACATCCAGCCGTGAATATAAGTGGATAATTAAACAACTCACTGGAGGAGGAGGCTCCACAAATATCCCCATCCTCAATGATGGGGGAGCCCAGCACATCAGTGCAAAAGATAAGGCTGAAGCATTTGCAACAATCTTCAGTCAGAAGTGCTGAGTGGATGATCCATCTCGGCCTCCTCCGGAGGTCCCCAGTATCACAGATGTCTTTAGCCAATTCAATTCACTCCACGTGATATCAAGAAATGGTTGAAGACACTGCATTCTGAAAAGGCTATGGGCCCTGACAATATTCCGGAAATAGTACTGAAGACTTGTGCTCCAGAACTTGCTGTGTCCTTAGCCAAGCAGTTCCAGTACAGCTACAACAATGGCATCTACCCAGCTATATGGAAAATTGCCCAGGTATGTCCTGTACACAAAAAGCAGGACAAATCCAATCCAGCCAATTACAACCCCATCAGTCTACTTTAGGTCATCAGTTAAGTAATGGAAGGGGTCATCAACAGTGCTATCAAACAGCACTTGCTCAGCAATAACCTGCTCACTGACACCCAGTTTGGGTTTCACCAGGGCCACTCAGCTCCTGATCTCATTACAGCCTTGGCTCAAACATGGGTAAAAGAGCTGAACTCCCGAGTTGAGGAAGGAGTGACTGCCCTTGACATCAAGGCCGCATTTGACCGAGTGTGGCATCAAGGAGCTCTAGCAAAACTGGAGTCAATGGGAATCAGGGGGAAAACTCTCCACTGGCTGGAGTCATACCTAGCACAAAGAAAGATGCTTGTTGTTGGAGGTCAATCATCTCAGTTCCAGGACATCACTGCAGGAGTTCGTCAGGGTCCTAGGCCCAACCACCTTCAGCTGCTTCATCAATGACCTTCCTTCCACAATAAGGTCAGAAATGTTTGCTGATGATTGTACAATGTTCAGCACCATTCATGACTCCTCAGATACTGAAGCAGTTCATGTCCAAATGCAGCAAGACCTGGACAATATCCAGGCTTGGGCTGACAAGTGGCAAGTAACATTCGCACCACATAAGTGCCAGGCAATGACCATCTCCAACAAGAGAGAATCTAACCATCGCCCCTTGACATTCAATGGCATAACCATCACTGAATTCCCCCACTATCAACATCCTGGGGGTTACCATTGACCAGAAACTGAACTGGACTAGCCATATAAATATTGTGACTACAAGAGCGGGTCAGAGGCTAGCAATCCTGCAATGAGTAACTCACCTCTTGACTCCCCAAAACCTGTCCACCCCATCTACAAGGCACAAGTCAGGAATGTGATGGACTACTCCCCATTTACTTGGATGAGTGCAGCTCCTACAACACTGAAGAAGCTGGACACCATCCAGGACAAAGCAGCCCGCTTGATTGGCACCACATTCACAAACATTCACTCCCTCCACCACCGATGCACAATGGTAGCAGTGTGTACCGTCTACAAGATGCACTGCAGAAACTCACTTAGGCAGCACCTTCCAGACCCACGACCACTACTATCTAGAAGGACAAGGGCAGCAGATAAATGGGAACACCACCATCTGGAATTTCCACTCCAAGCCACTCACCATTCTGACTTGGAAATATATTGCCGTTCCTTCACTGTCACTGGCTAAAAATCCTGTAACTTCCATTCTAACAGCACTGTGGGTGTACCTACACCACAGGGATCACCACTACAACCTTCTCAAGGGCAACTAGGGTTGGGCAATAAATGCTGGCTCAGCTAGCAAAGCCCACATCCCATGAATGAATAAAAAAAGTGGGAGCACTCAGCAGGTCTAACAGCATCTGTGGAGAGAAAAACAGAGCTTTCGAGTCCGGCTCTGAAGAAGAGTCATGCAGAGTCGAAATGTTAACTCTGTTTTTCTCTTCCCAGATGCTGTTAGACCTGCTGAGTTTTTCCAGCATTTTCTGTTTTTGTTTCAGATTTCCAGCATCCCCAGTATTTTGCTTTTATATATATATATATATATAAAGGAGGTGAGGGTGTCTGGCATGCATTGAAATAATCATGTTTGGAGATAACGAAGGCATGAATGAGGGTTACAGCAGCAGATAAACTGAGACAGGGGTGAAGTCGAGCAATGTTATGGAGGTGGGAATAGGATCTCGGGATCAAATGTGGCGCAAAGGGTTGTTAACAGACTGGTTACACTTCAAAAGTAGTTGCTTGGCTCTGAACGGCTTGTATAAATACCAAAACAAAAACTCAAGTTGTGTCGAAGGGTCTTGAGGACTCGAAACGTTAACTCTTTTCTTCTCCGCCGATGCTGCCAGACCTGCTGAGTTTTTCCAGGTAATTCTGTTTTTGTTTTGGATTTCCAGCATCCGCAGTTTTTTTGTTTTTATCTTTGTATAAATACCGATCCATTCACTTCCACTAACCAGGTATACTCCATGCCATCTCTTTTAGTTACAGTAGTAGTAACCAGCGATAACCTCAACCCCTTCCACTAACCCGAAACGCTCGCTGTCACTCGCAGAGGAGTGTTAATCTGAGCCCCGCCCACTATTAAATTGCAACAACCTGTCCCATGTGACCGGAGGAGACAGTGTCTTTGTTGTTGGAGAGTGGCAGCGGGTGAGTGATGTGTCCGCGAATCGCTACCAAATTGTGTAGGGTACACTAGATGGGCTGTAATATGAAGGGTGCGTGATATAGGGTGTTACACGTTACGTGCGAGGTTCCACAAAGGTTGAGAGTTTGGGGGAAGCGGGGCTGCAGCTGGGGAAACATGGGGCGGCTGGTAGACCCGCTCTCCCCGTTCCTCTGGTTGTGTGGGGATCCCGGTTAATCCGGGGAGGGGAGAGTGAGAGGGTAAGCACCGCCTGCAGGTGAGATGGCGAAGTTCCAGACTTGTATTCGGAGGGGCTGACTCTGGGAGTCGATGGGGCTCCTGCACTGGGCGCAGCCTCCCCAGTCAAACAGCTGGTAGGGCGGTCTAGGCTCTCAACCGGACTGGGATAGCAAACCTAACCGACACCCCAACCCGAGTCAGTACCCTCAGCGATACAGGAGAGAATATGTTGGTTTTGTAATTTTCAGTTATATTCTTGTGAGTTCATGGGAAGCTTAAGTTTGTGCCGTTTTAAATGTTTGTGGAACAGGAACGTGACTAGGTATTTTGTGAGGTTGGGGACTGCTTTAAGACTGGTCCGAGGAACAAATGTCCGTGTCTAGACTTGCAACGATGTGCAACTGGATGCAGCAACACCCGACAGGCATCACATGAGCTTGACTTATTATTTCCCGATTCAGCTGTAACTCAGCAAAGCTGCGTAAAAGTGCAGAGCGGACTCGCCCGCCACGGAGGGGAGGGGAGAGACCCGGGGGTTCAGCAAATTGATACACGGTTTGGGGGGCGCGGTTAGCGGACAAGGCAGTCCAGTTTATCTAGTGGGCAGTCATTGTTGTCCTGTGCCAGCATTTTTCTTCTGTCAACCAGCAAAGCACACCTGCACATTTTACCTCCGTGCTGTTTGTGGGAACTTGCTGTGTACAAAATGACTGCTGTGTTTGTCTGTAGAGCAATGACTACACTTTGAGGAGAACTTCATTTTTATGAAGAGCCCTGGACCCTCTCCAGGATTTGACAGACAATAATGGCAATCGTTTGACACAGATTTTTTTCGTTCAAACAGTAACCTCTGTACAATACAATTAAGTTTGCATTTTATGTTTAATGAGAAAAATCTCGTGGACAATTAAATTTTACATCCCTTTTTTAATTTCTGATTCCTGTAGTTGGGCAGAAGTAACAGAATCATAGGATGGCTACTGCACAGAAGGAGGCCATTCTGCCCATCGTGTCTGTGCAGGGCAGGTCTCTCAGGAGTTGGCACCCAATTTCTATATGTTGACCCCCCCCCCCCCCCAAAACTGCCCAATGGGAAGTGTGTCAAGTGAAGAGAGGTTTGACATGGATGAGGTGGGGCTCCAGGGTCAGGTGCCATTATTGCTTTCGAGGCTTGTGGCTGGTCTCCGGTTAGGGAGAGGATTCAGTCAGGATTTCTGTTCCTAATTGTAGGATCAGTTTTGTAGTTAGACAGCCCGTACTTGCTGAATTTGCCACTATTTACAGCCCAGACTAAGTTTCCTTGAGATAAGACTCAAAGACTTAATGTTGCACTGGAGTCACAGACTGGGCAAGTACAGCCAGTTCCCCTCCCCGAAGATGTTGATAAATCAGTTGGGATTTCACAACTGTAAGATTACAGATATTTCCTGGTACAGTTGCTGCTGACGAAACTTGATAATGGACCAGAGTTTATGTACCAGCAGCCTTTGCAAGGGTCAAAGCAATTTTTCAAATTAAAATAAAACTCCTGTATGCTGCAAGCTGTCTTTCACAGATAGGAAAGTCAATGGGCAGGAACATATCCAATTGTTACGATAAAGATGAAGAACATTACCTGTTCTGGCTTTGAGGCCTATGGATGATTTAAGGAACTATGAAGGATCCGGGGAAAAAAAACTCTCTGGAATGTGAAAATTAATGGAAGGCGGCTAACGTAAGGGTGGGGTTTTAACCCCATAGTTTAGATAGAGTTCGACAAATTATTGGACATTTTATAATAGGGGTAACCTTTTTATAGAATAATAAGGTACTGTCAGTATAAAGCCCAGGCCCACCCCTGAAAAAAGGGGAAAAGACATTGGAGCTGCAGTCCAGGGCAATTTGGTTAGTTGCCATTTAGAGCTGCATTGAGCGACTACTTGCTGCTGTTCGTACATATGAAGTTTTGCTTATAGTCACTTGAGCTCAAAGCAAAGCATTAAATATGTACAGGTCCATGTGTAAACTGGGATTACTGTGTAACAACGCTATCAGGTGCTTACTTGAATTCTCTTGCTAATGTTTTAAGTAAATATAACATATTCCAGAAATCTTTGTCTCGAATTGTTTGTTCCACATGTCTGAATTTGGACTATTTAAGGAAGGAATGCCCTACCCAACATTGGAGTTTTCATAGTGACTTTTTTCTGGCAACAGCCCACGAGTGACCAGATTTAATGACTTCACTGTTACAACTTGTCCTCACGGGATTTGTACTTGCTTGTCCAGGATCAGGACTGCTAAGTTAATATACCCTTGTAATGGCCATTTGGGCACTACACTAAAGTTTCCAGTGGATCCAAATCCCAACAAGGAGCAGAGAATGTTGGAAAGTGATTTAAGATCTTTCTGTTTAACTTGGGCCTGGAGCTCTGACATTTGGCTGCCAGGACATAGTGATGAAGCACTGAACAGCGTTAACCCCTCAATCGTTATCTGTTTGCTCACAGGACAAGTTAATGTGAAATGGCTTATCGGAAAGGCAAAGGAAACCAGAGGAAGTGGATGTTTGCCTGGGCTTTCCCACCTCTGCTTGTTGCCTTAACTCTTCCTGAAATTTCTGATTGGTAAGTGTGAAACAGAATGTGGGTAAACTATGCCAGAAGTTACACTACTGACATCCCCTGAAATTACGTGACGTTGCATCTTTAGGAGTGGAATTCGAGGTGTCTGCTAGAATTAGTTTTGTGACACGAATTAGGTGTCACAATCATCCAGGAGGTGCGGGACCAGAGAAACTTTGGGCCAGGTGGGGGTTGGAAGGTGTCAGATGAGGTTGGTGGGCTGGTTAAAACAAAACACGTGGGACCCTTGACTTTCTTTGAGGGCATAGAGTACAAGAATAAGGACGTTACACTAAAGCTTTGTATAAATACCAGTTAGACAATGGGCAAGATGAGGAAACATCTTTTTACACAATGCGTTGTAAGGATCGGGAATTCACTGCCCGTGGGTGGTGGAAGCAGTTTCAAGAGTCCCTTTCAGACAAAAAAAAAACTTGAAATGGAAGAATTTGCAGAGCTATGGGGACAGAGTGAGTATTACTCTTTCAAAGAGCTGGCACAGACACACTAAGACAAATGGTTTGGTGGGGGTGGGTGTACAATTCTATGACTTATTTCTTCACCCCCATCCTGCCATTCGCTTTGCTCCAGATGTTTTGTTTCTGTAGTTTCGTAAGTTGTATTTTGAAAGCACACCCTTGGAGTTGAAGTCCTTCAGCTCGATGTTCTTTGCATGTGGTTTGAGTCACAAAGTGATTTCTCACTGTCTGCGCTGGTGAGTGCTTTTAAGCTGAACGAATCGCTTTGTAAATGAGTCTGTTCCTTTACCTCGGCAGCTGTGTGCAGAGGCTAGAAAATTCACCTTGCAATTCTTGTGGGCAGAATTTTCCAGTTGGCATGCAGGGGCAGGACCTGCGCGGTGATGTCAGGCGAGCATCCCAATGTCACCACGCGCCATTGTGATATTTTATTGGGCGGGCATGCAATGATCTCTGCGCGCCCGCCATTAAGTTACCGGCCACTTAAGGCCCTTGAGGCACCAATTGACTGCGATTTTTTGGGGCCAGTGCAATCTTCGGGTTGGCGCACAGGTGCAACGGGCAGGCAGGTAGGCGACATTTGTATAAACCTCATCCACGGGTGGGATAAGAGGGCTCAGTGGGGTCGCGAATGTGCTCTGTCAAATATTTAACTTGGAAAGTAACTGATACTTGCCTGTGTGAGCTGAAACACTTCAAAAATCACACCAACTGCCTGGTCTGGACTCTCAACCTTCAGGTCAGCACTCTGCAATGAAGAAACGTTTTGGGGCCTGCAGGTTTCAGGAAGCCTTCTCTTAGCCTGGGAATGGGAGTTGAACTCTCCACAGAGACACCTCCTCTGAGGAGGAAGGGCGGGCTAAAAGGAGGAGGAGGCCAGGAGTGCACATTCAGCCTCCAAGGGAGCCACCTTTGGGAGGAGGGGTGCAGGGCCAAGAGGTTGTCCAAGGCAGAAGGGGCCACAAAAAATGCCATTATCCTGCTGCCAGGGTATACAGGCGGTGAAGCAGCTATCTCAATATGTCTGAGGAGCAGTGCCGAAGGAGGCTCCATCTCTCAAGGGAGACAGTCAACTATATCTGTCAGATGTTAGGCCCCCTAACTGTGTGGGTGGACACCCCATGCCAGTGGCTCTAACTGTCACAGCTGCCCTCAACTTCTATGCCCCTCGCTCCTTCCAGAGGTTGACGGTTGATTTTTGTGGTGTCTCCCAATCAGAAGCCCACACTTGTGTCAGGCAGGTTACAGACGCTCTGTTCAGACGTGCATTGACCTTCACCCACTGCTGTTGGGACCAGGCAAGCCAGACACAGCGAGCCAGAGGCTTCGCGGCCATTGCTGGCTTCTCCCGTGTCCAGTACACACATGGCCGTCAAGGCGCCAGCAGGTGAGCCCGGTGCCTTTGTCAACAGGAAGGGCTTCCACTCCATGAACGTGCAGATAGTGTGTGATCACAGGATGCTGATTCTATAAGTCTGTGCAAGGTACCCAGGCAGCAACCACAATACCTACATCCTCAGACACTCCCAGGTGCTGGGGCTGTTCAGTGCTCCAGCTCAGCTGGATGGATGGCTGGTGGGAGACAAAGGCTATTCCCTCAGAAGGTGGCCCATGACATCGCTCTGTCATCTGAGAACAAGCTGAGCAGTGGTATAATAGGACCCATGCCTCCATAAGGGCTGTGGTGGAGAGAGCCATCGGTCTTCTCAAAATGCGCTTCTAATGCCTGGACCGTTCAGGGGGTGCGCTCCAGTACCCCCTAGGTTGTATGTCGCTGATAGTGGTTGCATGCTGAGAGTGCAGCACTGGAAAGGGGCGACCCCGTAGACAACGATGTAGATGCAGTGGCTGCGGCTGCATGCGATGATTCCAGCAGTGAGTCCGAGGATGAGCGCACATAGGGAAATGCTGAGGGGGTAGACGCTGACCCGGGCACACTGCAGAGAGGCAGGGACATCCGGGAGGCTTTAATCCAACGAACCTTCAGCTAGCACACCATGTTTGCTCCTCCAGCACAAGCCTGCGCTGCAGGCTCCACACTCGATTCCTAAGTGCTAAATCTGCCTGGGTAGCCACGTTAGCTAAGGGTCTTGTCAATAAAGCTGAATGTCACACAAATCACTCATAACATTATAGGTAACCATCCACCTGGGGAAGAAAAGAGGCACCCTCAGCCATGGTGATGTGTCTGAATTTAATGGTATAACAAAAGGAACTTAAGAAAACAAAATGACAAAGGTGTTAAAAATCACACCAACTCATACAGACCTCATTGTGGCCAACACAAAAGCACCAGTGATAACCCCGTGTTGTGCCTAAGGTGCCTTATGTTTATGTTTGCGGGTGCTACATCTTGGTGCTGACCCCTCGCTGGGAGTGGCATCTGAGACACCTGCTGACTCTGCTGTCCTGTTGGCCTCGATGACCTTGGCTGCCGTCCTCTGGCCCGTGGAGCCAGTGCTGGCCCCGCCTGGGAGGGAGTGGCCAGTTCCACAGCTGGCATCTCCCCAGTCATTGCAGCCTCACTAGATGATATAGTCATTGGGAGCGGGGCGGAGGGGGTTCCACCCTCATCCAGAGTGCCCTAAGAGGAGCCCACAGAGATGACAGGCAGCTGCTGCGCCGACGTGATGTCGCTTCCAACTTCCCTGCTCACCGTGGATGGATGGGCACCGAGCTGGGAAACTTGGCGCCCAGGCCATCTCCCACCAGCTGAGGTCAATGCCAATGTGAGGGCTTGCTGGTCCAAGCGCATCCCTAGGAAGCCCTGATGGGTCTCCTGGAGGAGCCTCTCCACAAGAGTCGCCATCCTCTCCATGGAGGAGGCATAGCGCTTAACCATGAGGCTCATTGCTTCAGCGACGGTCTGCGTAGACTCCTCCACCACGGACTCCAAGCCAAGCATAGCCTCATGTATCTTCACTAGATGCTACCACACTCCCGGCCTCATTTCCTGTGTTTGCTGCGTCACAGATGACTCCAGAGGCAGCACATCAGTCACCGATTGAGTATATGCCTGGTCTCCTGCAGTCCTCTGACTGCTGGCACCATGGGCACTCTCTGTCTCTGCCAGATCCTCCAGCAACTGTGAAGTGCCCTCACCGCTGTGCCCTGGGACACTAGCCAATGGTCTAATTCCCAGCGAGATGCTAGTATCTGCGCTGGTGCCTGCCTGGCAGAGATGGTGTGATGCAGGTGAGTCTGAGATTGCAGGGCCCTCAGGTGTGAGAGGGGCCCCTGCTCCTCCTCCCAGCCCTGCTCCGCTGATGCTGAAAGGAAGAACGAGGATATTTGATCAGTTAACATGGAGACAATGTCAATGTGCATCCCTGCCCCCCTGGATCATTATGTGCTCATCCATCAATAAGCAATGATCAAGCCATGTTGCAAACTTCAATCACTGAACATTCAGCACTGCCATGGCTGTTGGGAGAACAATGGTGACCTCACTACTGGCCATACATAGTTGCCCGTGGCATCCCAGCCTCACCAACACCAGTGGACCTGGGCGCATGGTGCCTCTCCAGATCTAGGACCTCCTGCTGGAACCGGGCAAGCATCGCCACCTGGGCCAGCCCTCTGCCAGTCCTTACCCACTCGGCAGTATTATGTGCATTCTTCTCCTGAAAAGGAGAGAAGGACATTGATTAGTGCCAGTTGTACCTGGATTCTCTTTGCAGACGGCCCACCCCAGCCAGAGTGAAACATTGCAGGGCTCCATTGCCTCCTCACCCCACACCCGGCCAAATGCTGCCTACGTCACGTGGCACCACATGGTCTAATCTCCCATAGCAAGGAGGCGCAAGCACGTCGAGCGCAGAGGACAGCAGATCGATCGGTGCTTGAGGCTCCCCTCCCAGCATGTCACCACCCTGACTTTGACATGTCCTGGAGTTTCAGCACTGAACATTCAGCGCTGTCATGGCTGTTGGGAAAACCATGGTGACCTCCCTGCTGGGCAAACTCCCAGTAACAGCTCCTCCAGGTTGCCCCCAAAACAGTCATGTGGGTCACAGTGTACCACATGCTGCGAGGGCAGAACCCATCTCCTCACCACCCTCCCAGAGTAACCTCAGCATGGGCAATATCTGCTGGGCCACCCTGCAAAGGACACATGCCGCCAATGACTCACTGCAGTCACTAAACTCAGACTTGGGGTGGGATGGGGCGCCAGGGGGGGAATCCTACCTGTTGGGTTAAATGACCAATGCCAACATGGTACTCACCCTTCCTGAGCGCAACAGATCGTTGAAGCGCTTGCGACACTGGATCCAGGTGCGTCGCACCACATCACGGGAGCTCACCACCTCCGCCACCTCCTCCCAGGCACGTTTGGTCATGTGGGGGGGGGCCTCCTCTTCCTGTCCTGGGGTATGAGGATCTCCTGCCGCGCTCCCACCTCCTCGAGGGCAGCAAGACAATCACCCAAAAAACGAGGGGCACAGTGCCCCCCCTGCCCTACCCTCCTGCCTGGCCTGCTCACCAGCAGCGCTCTGGGGAGCCCTTCCACTGGCCATGTTGGACAGCCTTTGAAAGACTGCAGCAGCTTTCTTAAACAGTCCGCTAGGTCACCATTGGACCTGGCAGTCCTGCTGCCACCCGCCCACTCCTGCTGTCCTCGGGAGCCGTGATTCACACTGGGCGAGCCTTAATTGCCCCCCCACCCCCGCAGGTAAAATGGTGGTGTGGATCCGATCGCGGGCGGCGATTAGGTCCTCCCCTACCCTGCCCGCCCGACAGGCAGAATATTCTGCCCTGTAACACTTACTTCAGCAGTAATAAATCAATCTTGGAGCTTGCCATTGGCTGTAAAGTTTCAGTGCAGTAACTGGGCTGCTTTGCTGATGAAGCACTTAAATCAGGTCACGTGTAGGCATACGATTAAAAGTAAGAGATTTGGGACAGACAGCAGGAGAAATGTTTTTGCACAGAGGATTCTGAGGCTTTAGACCTCACCAATAGTGTTAGTGATTGAAACAGAAACCATTAGCATTTAAGGAATGGGTTAGGTAGATGGAGGAGAACGGGGAAATTTAAAATAAAAAATGGGAATGATGTGGGATTAGTGTCACTGTTCGTGTGAAGGATGTTCCCTTTGTCAGCCTGCTGAGTTCAGCCGAAGATTTCTGGAATAAGTTCCTTTTTACTTGTAGCCTCTTGCTGATTTTTGTTTGATATATAAGTAAACATCCGATAGTACTGTCACACAGTGATCCCAGATTACTTAAATGCATGCACAGATCTACCCCTTTACTTTAAGCTCAAGTGACTGTGGCAAAACCTATTACTTACAAACACCAGCAAATGGTCAGTTCAGCAGTGATTCGACATAGCTCTTTAGTTGGCAACTGACCAGGTTGTCCTCGATTGCAGCCTCAAGTGTCATTGTACAACATCTTTTATACCCTTTTTCAGGTTGTTGATCGGGGCATTATATTAACAGGACCATATTGTCTTATAAATGCTACCCCCCCCCACCTTCATACAAAATGCCCAATAGTATGTTGAGCACTTTGTCTAAACCAAGGGATAAAAACCCTCCCATTAATATTCACATTCCAATGAGAGTTATTTTATTTCAACCCTCATCAATAGTTCCTTAAATCATCTGTGGACCTTGAGGCTGAACCTAGAAATGTTCTTTTTTTCATACCAACAGGAGACATTTCTGCCCATGACCTCTCATATCTGTGTAAACTGCTTGCGGCATTTTGTAGGTTTTAATTTTCCTTTGGCCTGTGAAGCATGCTGGTGTATAAAATTTGGTCAATTTTAAAATTTGGTCAATTTTAAAATTTGGTCAATTTTAAAATTTGGTCAATTTTAAAATTTGGTCAATTTTAAAATTTGGTCAATTTTAAAATTTGGTCAATTTTAAAATTTGGTCAATTTTAAAATTTGGTCAATTTTTAAATTTGGTCAATTTTTAAGTTTGGTCATGTTACAGCCAGCTGTATGGAAAAATGTTCTCTTCCAAGACCATCACAGACTGGGCTGAATGGCCAGAAACTACTGTCATGTGGTTCCTATGTAATCAATGATGGCCAATGTGTTAGAATGTGTATTGTGTGACACTGTAAAAAGTTTTGACTTAAAAAGTCGTTCTTTCTATTCCCGTCAGCCTCCCTTCTCATTTCTTCTCCCTTTTCTGAAGACAGGAACTCTGTTGGGTTGTGACTCTTTGAATGTTAACATCTCTCTGGTTGGCCATCCTCGAGTTGTGATTCCAGTTGGTGAGTGGTAACCAGCTAATCAGCTGTGGGAGCATTGCATTTGAACCTGACCCTGTCCATATGTCCTTCCAGCATATGTTGCTGAATATTGAGAAACAGAAACCCCAGTTGATTGCTCCCCGCTTCTCTCTTCATCTGCTCCTATCCCAGGGCCATCAGTTGAGCATCCTGAGTTTCACCTCAAATCTCTGCGCCAGGCTAAGATTGGACAGTTCAATGTAGACTAGGGATTGAATCTTATCCATATAGCCCATAAACTAGTAATGTAACCCACTGAGCAATTGAGGATCTGACTCTTGCAAGCTTATGAAATTGATGGGAGGGTTCAAACCACTGACAATATTGAAATGTGTAACATGAAATAGTGAAGACATTTGCTAATTATAGTCTCTTCTACTGTAGCAAAACTCACCCATGGCACCGCCTCATTTTGTCCCAGCACTGGCCTCAGACTGTATGTTTGGTGAGTATGCAACTGTTGTAACATTGTGGAGTTGACTGTTTTTACTTTTGCCTGTTACATACTTGGACTGGAATTTTAAAGTGTCCTAAAAAATCAAATGCGCAAAGTTTGATCATTAATTTGATTTTGTCTTATTCTGTCCATTTTTGTTTTTAGTTGTTGAATGTGTTTCTGGATTTGAGTGAGTAGGTTGCAAAAGTTGTTTATGCATGAATCAGCTGAATTATCGACTACAGTTTGAATCATTTGCTTCCTCATACTGGGGCTCGTGACTTACTGTAAGCCAGCCCCACTGTGTTTACTGCTTGAATGGAAACATTGGAAGCAAAATGGATGCTGTTCCATCTCAGTGACCAGCCAAGGCAAACGTGCCAAGAGTGCCCCGTGCTCAATCACCGTTTTGGATCGGGCGAGGAGCAATGTTGCAGTTGGTCTTGGTGTCCCTGGATTAGGGGAGGGAGAATTCGCATGGGTTCATGCTCCAGATCGTGAACCAGTGACTCCTGTCTGAAGTGGGTAGGAGATCTGGGTGTAGGCACTCGCAATTTCTCCTGTATTCGAGTAGCTTTCTGTCACTCGCTGTCCAGATTCACATCTGACTATTGACCGGCCTGGGCATTTTTTTGAGGTGCTAGGCACTTGGAGCCACAGGAAGGAACTGCCAGGGGAGGAGGGGAAAAGAACAGCAGAGAAAATTGCTGAGTGTGAACTCTTTTATTTGTGAATGGAACAGAAAACCATGCCAAGTACAATTGATTTTTAAAAAAGATGATGATAAGGCTCCCTTCCCTCACAAAATGCTCTTTGAGGTTTTCTTTTCAGCCATTTTTTATAGGTTTCAGTGACCTCATAGCAAACGTTGAAGAGCCTGATTTACAGAGTGAAGGGAAGGAAAAAGCTGGGAAGCGAGAGAGAAACAAATACTGGGTGGGAGAGGAGAAATCATGGATGAAGGCTGGGTCCCTAGGAAGGGGGTCAAATGACTAGACAGAGTGACTTTGGAAAGGGAGTTGCAAAGGACACTTTGTTTGGGTAGTTCCACCTGTCCTTCTGGCCTTCAGATGGGACCAGGGAATGCATCCAATAAGGGGCTGTGGACTCCCAATGTTTGAAGTGCTCAGTGACCTTGGCAGAGTTAGGGTGCTGCAACCTGACATCTTTTCCATTCGCGTTGTCTTTCCCCAGAATGAGGAGAGCCTTATCCCATGGCAAGATCACTGCTTGGAATTCAGGCAGCTTAAGTGCCAACAGACCGATGCCCAAACTAAGTAGTTCTCTGTTGCTCTTTTTTGGTTCTTTGAGAAATTCCAGCATAATTGCGGGTTGCAGTGCTTGTGTTTTTATTTATAAATGGACCTCTAGTGCATGATGTCAGTTTCCAGAAATGGAACTCTACCTTAGAGCAGATTTTAAAATGGCATTAAACTTTGTGAAAAATCTTTATATCTTTTACCTCTCTCAGATGGTGAATGAGACTTGTAAAATTTCTCCTAATATTAGCTACTGGACAGTTCATGGACTCTGGTAAGCAGATGCGCTGATTCATGGTCTATTGTAAATAATATAATGTGTGCAATTCCTTGTTCACTTCATGTAGTGCGTTATTAAAGCACTCAAAGCATTACACAGCCAATGAAGTGCAGTTACTGTTGATTTGTTGGCCAATTTTCACACAGCAAGATCCCACAAACAACAAATGCAATGAATTACCAGAAAATCTGTGGTTTGCTGGTGGTGTTTGAGAGAGGAATGTTGATAAGTGCTCTGGGAAAGCTCACCAGCTCTCCTTTGAATAATGCCATGGGATCTTTTACACCCACCTGACTGGGCCACTGAGGCCCTTTGCTGAATGTTTCATCTGAAAGGTGGCAGCTCCAGTAGTGCAGAACACTCTCTCAAAAGCTGCTAGTGCCAGCCTGGATTCAGAGCTCAAATCCTGGAATGGGGCTGAAGCCATGACCATCTGACTTCAAAGTAAGATTGGTACCAATAGAGCCAAGCTGACATTGATAATGATTAAATACTGGTCTGCATTTTTCCATGTTTGTTGGCACCTCTGTAAAGCCTGGCCTGAGATGTTAACATAGAGGAAGAAAGAACTTGAGGAGCAGACTATTTTAGAATTCACTTTAAATCTCCAGCTCTTTGCCCAATGGTGTGGTATGAAGGTACTAACTTTTAGGTCAGAATGAAGCTGGACTACTTCTAATTACCTTGATGTTCCATTGGATGCTGTGAATTGGAGACAGTGGGCAGCTGTAATTTCCCAGTACCCAGGTCAAGCAATTTCTTTCTTGTTTATTTTTTCATGGGATGTAGAAGTCACTGGCAAGGCCAGCATTTGTTACCCATCCCTAATTCACCTTGAACTGAGTGGCTGGCTCAGCCATTTCAGAGGCAATTAAGAATGAATCTCATGGTTGTGGATTTGGAGTCATGTGTAGGCCAGACTGGCTAAGAATGGCAGATTTCCTTCCCTAAAGGGACATTAGGGAACCAGATGGGTTTTTACAACAATCGATGATAGCTGTCATGGTTACCATTACCAAAACTAGCTGTATATTCCAGATTTATTAATTTAATGCAAATTCCACAAACTGCTGTGGTGGGATTTGAACCCATTTCCCTAGAGCCTTAGCTTGGGCCTCTGAACTACTGGTCCAGTGACATTACCACCATGCCACCATGGGGGAAAGACCAAAAAAAACCAGATTATCATGAAAGCCCCAACTGGTTCACTAATGTCCTCGAGGGAAGGAAATCTGCTGTCACTTGTCTGGGACTACATGTGACTCCAATTCCATGTTATCTGCTTAACTTTCTGAAAAGGCCTCGCAAACCGTTTAATTGCACAAGTCACTTGATCAACTAAAGATGAGCAATACATTACCCACATCCTATGCAGCTTTTGAGGTACATTGGACTCATTGATTTGCTAACTCCACCAAATGGCATTTGTTCATCACGCTGTGGTCAGCGCCATTCTTTAGAGAAGATCGTTGACATTGCAAGCAACAGCTTGCACAATGGTCTACTCAGTTGCAACAAAGCCCAGAAAAAGAGATTAACACTTTGTAGGATTGCAGTGGAGATCAAAGTAATATTTCCTCCCTGTAACAATAGCAATTTGGGTATGAGCAATTCCACATGTCCCTTTAACATGAAAATGTGCCAATTTTTCAATTAACAGCAACTTTGATCCAGATGGGAGAGACAGATTACTGTGTAAAGTGGAAGTTGCGAGTAGAGTTACTGTCCTTAAGATGGCCTTTTTCTTTGGGAACAGCAGCTGACTTTGCCCTGTTTACCTAAATAGTTACAACTGGAAGTAATTTATTGTCTCTGACATTTTAGGGCATTTTTCAGATGCGATGAAATGCACAATTAATTTTAGTTTTTTTCCTTCCATTTTTTTCTGTCACTGGTTGTCGTCCAGCCCCACCCAATCCATTTGCTCTCCTTGGTTTTTTTTTCCCTCCCCTCTTTTCCCCTGTGTTTCCCACCATCCTTCCTTAATTTGGGAGAGTAGAATATGACTGCAAGTGTTAGAAATCCAACTCTCATTAAAAAGTCCTTTGAAGGTGAAAAGTTACCCACTTTTACTTGCCTAAGTTTCCTGCTTTTACTTCAGAACTATATTGATATAAGAAAAAAAATTGCTCAGAATAAAGCAGGTCCTGATCATGTGAAACAATTGTGTTTTTTTTAAATAGGCCCAAAAGTGTCCAGACATGCAACAGCTCCTGGCATTTCAAAATCGAAAATGTTAAGGTGGGTGTTTAATTTTAAGTAAGTTCCCGCTTAACGTTGTTTCACTTTATCATCTTTAATAAAGTAGTTTCAGTATATCTGTGTAATGTTGCCAGTTTCACCTAACATGTTTTGCCACAAATGTTTCTGCTGTGACCTGCCTGTTCACATGACCTTTCCTGCAGCGTTTCCGCACTTGTCAGTTTCCCTTTCTCCTCCTGCTGCTGGCCTGACCTCCCAGCACTGTTCGCCTCACCTCTGCTCTGTTCCTACCTTAGTCCCTGGGGTTTGTTCTTGCTGCCCCACTCCTCGCTCCCCTGCTGGCTTCGCTTCTGCTCCTGGCTCCTGCTGCTGAACTTGCACTGAAGTCCTGGGCTCCATCTAGTGGCAAAAGTGGTTGGTTGGCGAAGGTAGTCCAAGGACTTCAGCTGCTACCTGTAATAACCAATGTCTGCCACTAGATGGAGCCTGGTCAGTAAAAGTACTGTACTGTGGGTGAGTGTACTGTAATTCTCTTCAACATTTTCCATTGCATTGTATGTTACGTTTCTTTTATATTTAGTGATGTATTTTATTTTGCAAGTTATTTCAGCTGGGAATGTGCAGGAACGCAACCACAACTTTAAGTGAGGACTTACTATGTTTACATTGGTGCTGTGGGGATCTTGGTCAAGCAATATGGCATATACTACTTTGAACCAACATGATGTGCAATTTGAAATAATAAGCTAGGTGGTTATCCTTTTGTTGAAGTACATTTAACGTAACCTGTACAGTACGTCCTCACTTAAAGTTGTGATTGCATTCCTGAAAACTGCAGCTTTAAGTGAAACATTGATTCCTGTAGGAACCAATGTTAAAACTAGAGTTAGGTTCTGTAAGGCCTCCCTTATCAGAAAAATTAAAATATCATACCTGCAAGTTGAAATACTTTACATTGCTAAATTCCTACATTGATAAATGAAATAACTTTATAAACAAAATAAAATTTAAAAACATCAAAGAAAAATTAACCTACTTACAGTACCTCCTGCTCACTGTTTCCTAAATCTCCTCCCTGATCCTCCACCTTGCTGCAGATCTTTCCTCTCCCCAACTCTCTGACCTGCGGCGCTTCTCTCTCCACCCCCCCCCAACCCCACTCCCTCTCCAACCCCTGACCTGGGGCCTCTCCCAATCACGCCCCCACCTCCATGACCCTCTGACCTGCGGCCGCTCCCCCCACACCTCCCCAAATGACCCTCTGTCCTGCAGCCGATACCCCCCCCATTACCATCTGACCTATGGCATCCTCCCCCCCCCCCTCCCCACACCCCACAGCTGAACCTCTCACCCGCAGCCTCTCACTGAACCTCCTGACCCCTGACTCAACCTTTCACCGCTTCCCTCTCCTGAACCTGCGTTCCTGTTCACGATCCAAAGCTGGAATTCTGGGGTTGTGAAAGTGCGAATCCCAGTAGTGCTGAGTTGGGGCTCTTATAACCAATATCTGTTTTTAATCGCTCCCGCTTGCTGTTTCCCTCTCCTGAACCGCCGCTGTGAGCAAGGGCTTTAAGTATGAGTGGTGAGGCTGGAAGCACAGCTTCGACTGTCATTTAAAATACAAATTAGGTTATGATATTCCCCAGCTCGGCACTTGGCTGTACCAGTGGTACTTGCACTTTCACAAGCCTGGGGATCCGGCATTGGATCGGATCTGGATCTTCAATGGGAAGGTGCAGGAGAAGGAAGTGGTAAGAGGTGAGTCAGGGAGTTTGCAGGGAGGCTGAAAGTCAGAAGGTCGGGGAGAGTGAGAGACTGTATGTTGGGTGGTAGGGATGGGAGTTGGGCATGTGGTGAGGCCGGAAGTTGGATTGTCAGAGAGCGGGAGAGGCCACTCCAAAATGGCACTTCAGGAACTCACCAAGGCTCCTTCAACAGCACCTTCCAAATCCACTACTATTAGAAGGACAAGGGCAGCAGGTAGATGGGAGCACCACCACCTGGAAGTTCCCCTCCAAGTTACTTACCATCCTGACTTGGAAATATATCGCCGTTCCTTCACTGTCACTGGGTCAAAACCCTGGAACTCCCTCTCTAACAGCACTGTGGGTGTACCTACACCACATGGACTGCAGTGGTTCAAGAACGCAGTTCACCACCACCTTTCCAAGGGCCGATAGGGATGGGCAATAAATGCTGGCCTGGCCAGCGATGCCCACATCCTGTGAATGAATAAAAAAAAAATTGGATCACACAGGAAACGACTTTAAAATTAATCTCATAATGCTCGGAGATTATGGACCCCATTAACTTACTGACGTTAAAGTGAAACAACGTTTAATGAGGGCTAACCTTATCACTTTATCATTCACATGGAATACGTAAGTTGTTATATTTGCATGTACTTGATTCTAATTAAGTACTAGCACTTTAATGTTAGAAATGAGGGAATGAGACATGAAGCTATAATGTTAAAAGGAACTTCTTAATTTTGAGGTTATATTCATATTCAGCTCGAGTGTTGGTGAGAAGTGACTTTGCTTTCATTGATGCTATGGTTATGTGATTAAGCATAGCCTGAATTTGGACTCTAGGTCTAACCTGGTAGCAGAAAGAGAGTCTCTGGCGGAGTCATCTCACTCTGTTTCCCTTCAGGGCCAGTTCACTCCTTCACACCTGACTTTACAGTCCAAGTGAAATCACTTCTCATTGAGGCTAAACCATGAGGTGTAAATGTATTATTGATTGGGACTGACTATTATAAGTGTGACTGATAGTTTGATTTCACACCTTGTGACAGCCCCGTCCTTGGCTTGCAAATGCTGATTTTTGGATTTCTGAGTGCGCTTGGCAAAACGAAAGTTCAGGTTTCTCTGAATAAAGACAAGAAACTTCAGTTGGTTAGATTGGGTCTCTACAGGGCAGGGTGACCATGCTGTGACCTCTGAACTGTGGCAATTTGGCCTTGGACCCAGGGAGTGCTGAGTGAGTTTAAAATAAAGGATCCGGTGCAGATTGGTGAAGGGTGTATTACACAAGATTAAAATCCCACTGTTAGCATTCTGTGTCCGAGTCAGTTTCATTGCAGCTTTCGGTACGCCTTCAGACAGAAAGGTGATGCTGATGAGTTCTGATGTCTCTCTTTATCTGCAGGGTATTTTATCTGAATTAGAGCACTGGTGGCCTGATGTGCTCCATCTCAACAGTACTGAGCTCTGGTATGTCTTTTTGGTAACATTCAGTTATTCAACACACACAACATGAAATAGTCGCAAGTGGACATTTAACACTAGCTGCCCACAGTTGTCTTCTGTTCTGTGCACAAATGCCACTTCAGGATTTGAGCATGCAATCCACTGATGCCCCAGTGCAGTACTGAGGGAGTGCTGCACTGTCAGAGCTGCCGGCTTCCTGATGAGCAGTTAAGCAAAGACCCCTCCACAAACAATTTTGCCCATCCAACAGATATGGGGTGCACAAGTGTTTCGGAGGGACGTCTGTGGCTCATGGATTCCCTGCAATGCATTTAGCAGTGAGCCCTAGTCAAGTGCCCGTGTGGAGTTTCTCAAAATCAAACCCCAAACGCAGGGCCCGGTCAGTGTGACCTCCTCCACTTGACGGCAAGTGAATGTGAGGCCACCACTGCTGCTGCAGATGGGAGGAAGGCCAGGTCTTCAGCATCAGAGGAGAACCAGAAGTAAAGGTGTACTATATCACTTCCCCTAGAAATGTGGAGAACAGAAACAAGTTGTTCTGCTCATCTGGTCTATGCTAGCCATTGACTCATTGTCTGGCCCAAATCCCCAGTTCGATGCTTGCACCTTTTGTTACAAATGCAAAGTATGTAAGTATATGTTTTGGGTCTGTTTCTCTAAATTAGAGTGAAATGGGGTAATAATGAAGGGGGTCCTTGAGACCTGTTCTGAATTCTGCAAACGACAACCTTGGGTGATTTTATGATTAAAGGGGCGGTGACGGTGGGGGGAGGGAGAGTAGGAATGGGTGCAGGTTGTTTTACTGGGAAGAAGGTGCAAGATATTCATGCCTGTCAGCAATGAGCTGAACAGCTGTGCTGACAGTGGAAAAACTGTTAGTCTCCAAGTCTCAGGGAGGTACTAGGAATGTTGAGTTTTATAAGCAGTTAAACTCTTTAATTTCAAGATAGAATGGAAGTTAAGATCTAAAGGATAGCTAATTATCAATTCTACCTGAATACAAGGCCCATGTAATTCACACTGCCATTAGAGATGGACTTTGAGAGAGGAAGTCTCTGTAGGAAACTGTTGTAGGATCGAGTTGCAGGTTTTCCTAAAATTTTCACTGAGCCTCACTAGCAATCTGCAGGAATCTGAGAGATCGGAGAGAGAGGCACCAAGTCTTTAATGCTCACCATGCAGGATGTGGGTGGGAGCTCATACACAGATTGAAGAGACCGAGTTTGTGATGGTTTAAACGAGGCTGGGAAATTCGCCTAGCTTTGGCTAGAGGAAGGGATCTCCAATTCGTTCCTCACCATGAAAGCCAGTTCGAAATCTAGAAGTCATCTGACTGGAAAAGAAAAAGGAGCTAAGAATCACTTTGGACTAGTTCCCAGATAAAATGTCCGCTTAAGGGATAAAATATAACCACGGAGGGAGAATTTTGGGCATTTAAGTCTTAAATCTGGGATCTTTTCTGTAGTTTAGTGTATAAGTTGCCTACTGAGATGGTGTTTAATTAATGTGGCTTTTAGTTTGTTTGTTACAGTAAACATCTAAAAACTAGAAATCTTGTCACGTCATCCTTTCAGTCAGTCACTGGAAGTTTGAGCTTCTTTTGGTTAATGGTCTCTACAGCGATTATAATACCTTTTAATTTTCTTTTGTTTACAAGTGACTAACTAATTCCCCTTTAAAAGGATTTCTGGACTCAACGACAGATTCAGACTGAGAATCCCACATTCTAATCCCTAATTCTATTTGAAATCATATTAAATCTGCGCACGCTCAATACTGTCTTGAGCCATGGGAACAATCTCTCACTATTTTACCTTTTCGTAATCTCTTCCATCCAGCCTCCACTTAATCTTCTCAGCTCTACAAGAAAGACCCTAGCTTCTCATTTTGTCCCAACTGAAAACTTCATCCTTTGTAACCTCCCCATAGGCGCCTCCTATTACAGCCCTGACTTCATTTGCCCCGCGTTAAGCCCATCATAGGGGCTGTCATTTCATATTGGTGGGTCACCCAGAGCCAGTAAAGCAGGTGGATGAATGAATACTCCTCCTTGGTTTGTCTGCAGGGTGTAATTAGTTCTGACTAAAGCTGAGTAAGTAGAGTGCATACTGGAAGATGATGAAAATGATCTCTGTTCTCCAAGACAGAAATTACGCCAATTCGAGGGCCCTGGAGTTGTTTCCTAGAGTTGGCTCTACTCTACCAGAGCAGCAATGGGGAAGGGGGCATTAATAGGGGAAATCGGCCAGAGTTCCTGCACCTGGTCACTGTTGCAGCTCAAGTCAGGAGAGAATTCAGTTTGCTGCCTCCCCACAAGGTTGAACACTCTGGCAGCTATTACTGTTCAGGCTCACATATGAAGGAAGTCCCTCTGGACTTGGTAACTGTCTACTTGCGTTTATATAGCACCTGTAACAAAAATAAACCCCCCACCCCAGGCTCTTCACAGAGCTCTTATCAGATGGGAATGGATGCAAAGTCAAAAGAGGAGATGTTAGGAGGGGTGACTAGAAGTCGGGTCAAAGAGGTTTTAAGGAGGGTCTTAAAGATAGGTAGCTGTGGAGTCGGACCTTGGTACAAGCTGAAAAACATTGGAAGAGTAAGGAAACCTCGGCAACATGGAATAAAACCTGGGTGTCTGGCAGCATGTAGACATGGACAACAAGCTGCTCCCACTCACCACACCTACCTGACGCTATGGCTCTCTCTCTACAGGAAACATGAATGGCTGAAACATGGAACGTGTGCAGCTATGCTGGAATCTTTAGACACACAGGAGAAGTATTTCAGTAAAGCACTGGAACTGTACCAAAAAATCGACCTGAACAGGTAACCCGCCTGCCCTCTTGCTATTAGATTTTGGACTCTACCCAAACCCTTCTCACTGAAACAGCCCCGACTGGAATTTTGGCTATATTTTTCTCCCAAATCGTCAGACATGTTTGAGGGAAAATCAGCAAGAGGTATAACCAGATAGGTTAACACTTCATTTGTCCTGTTTGTGTGCTTTCTTGTTACCACCAAAACCAGAGCATCTGTGCCCTCTTCACCTATTTCTCAGTCGCCCCAATCCCCCTCCTTGCTAATGCTCTGAATGCATAATTGAAAAAGAGTTCCATGTGCTCAATCCTTCTATTAATAATCAGAATAATTCTGAAATCAGTCACTGTCCTAACGTTATACTGTACAACTTGATATTTATTTTAAATCAGCAACTTGTTAATGAAATTGACCATTCTTTTACATTTTTATTCAGTGCTCTGAAGAAGTTTGATATTTTGCCATCCAAGTATTATATGGTAAGTACCCGCTAGTGTTCATCCTTTTGAGCACCTCATTTTTCTGCTTTGCACACTTTGCTCTAATTCTTATGGTAACATTCTCACACTTAGATCGAGAACATTGAAAATGCACTTGTATCATTCTATGAGGTAATACCGAAGATTCAGTGCCTGTCTCCAACTGGGGTAATTTATGCTTTTTGTTTGTTATTTGTATAGTTCTGTTCAAAACCTGACTTCAAGTAAATTATAAAACCTTAATTTTTGAGTATATTTTTGCCTTGATTTGCCTTGCTGCTATTTAAGAGAATCCAAATCCGAATGTCTGTTTCGCCCAGCCTGTGTAGACTGATGCAATATGAAGATTGATTAGTGTTGAGAGATTATCCCAGAACCAGGAGCAATAGCTCATGTTGATGGGATTGCAGGGGAGATTACACATGGATCATTTGGTGTCTGCAGCAAGTTTTAATCTCCTCAGGTCTGGGAATTAAGGTTAAATAGTGATTTTAAAATTTGGAGATTTGGGTCTGCAATTGCTTGCCGGTCTACTTGAAAAGACTTTGCTTGATTATAAATTGCAATGTTGTGACTTAAAACGCATTTCAGACATATTCTGTTGTTTTTGCTTCAGAAAACAGAATTGCTTGGAACTCTGATTTTTTTTTGGTTTCTGTTTCCTCCACTTCCCCAACCACAGGGAGGCTCAGCGCAACTACTGGGCCAGATTGAATTCTGTTACACTAAAGACTTTCAGCTGCTGAACTGCACAGAAACTGCACCTAGCATGTTCGTCTCCGAGAATGGCAGACAGCACGCTACCTATTTGGACTTTTCTGTGTGTAAGCGTAACCAGAAAATCTATTACCCTCCAATCGAACACCAGTACTGAGACTGAGAGAAGATGGCAATTACAGTGGTGTCCTGTGCTGCAGGTTCACTGGAGAGTACAATACATTTGTGTGTGATTCTAAGGACACGAGTATGAGCTGTCAGTTTGGGTGCAGTGCCAAATTTTAATATTGAGGAAAGTGTGTTAGCAATGCATAGTGGGTCAGCCAACTTGCTAAGAGAGCAATTACATGTGTCTCAGGTGATTTTCTAGCATTTAATGTCCTTTTATCACCATTTCCTGTGTGTGGAATTACTTAGTGAAATATTTTAATAGATTTTATAGCTTATTTCTGCCCAGATAAAGTAAGCTTTATCGCTCATTTTAAATTAGCTTGCCTTATTATGTGGGTAAGTTAACCTGTGTATTAAATAGGCATCAGTTTATCATGATATTTGGTGTTGCACAATATACTTCAATATAATGGTGCTAGTACTTGAAGACAGGAAACCAAAGAAACTGTTTCATCAGTGAATAGGACAAGAATGCAGCCAAGTTTTTATCTTAAAGCTTTAATAATTTGTGCTTGCTTAGTTCCTCCTCCTCAGTCATTTCCTTAGCTGCAGGGAAGTGGTCATACACCTGGAGCTTCCTCTTATTGGCAATTAGTGGGCATGTGCCCCCACCAGATGAGACACAATTCAATTGACCCCTGTGCTCTTCACCAGAAGAGGATGTCTCACTTGCTGGTGGTGTGTTTTGGTCAACCTTCTCTCCCTCCTAGGTTTTATTATTTGAAAGCGGTGCTTGTTTGTGTACCTACCTTAGTCTCACGAGCTGGAATCACCCGTCACCACTGTGATTGTTTTACCATTCAGGATGGTTTTAAAGCTTCCAATTAACTTTTCTAATGAATAATTAAATCAAGCTCAGTAACACAGGTTGTGGCTCAAGTAAAATCATGATATTGCAGTTTCTAAATAGAGACTTTTTCTTCTGACTTGTGTAACATTACATTGAAATATTATGAACTTGTAATTCAATAAGTAGAGTTCTTTTAAAATAAAACTGAGTACATTTTAAACTGGTCATTAGAGGTGGGTGATTTCACAATTGCTCCATCAAGAACTTGCCTTTAACATGAAGTTTGAGATTGGGAAGGATATGCATCAAAAAGTTAAGTCCAAAGAGAGATTTTAAAAAGATGCAAGGGGTGTGATGGAGCAGAAATCCTCTCCAGCATCTGGCACAGCAATAGGGAAGGGCAAAAAATAAATGCACCATGTGAACAATGAAGACTTGTACGGCGAAACCTGGATATCAAACATGTAAGCGACTGCCGCCAGCTATCTTCCTACAAATTTTTTATTGCATATAGTGTTTAAAACAAAAATTTTCAGGGAGTTCTTTAGTCAGCACCCATAATGGCAGTGCAAGAACTCTCACTGGCACCGAGAGCTCTTTCTCTGGCACTTTGAATGGATCGATAAAGAGCTTATGGTACCAATCACTGCTGCTATGGAGAAACTTGCTGTGAATTTGGAGGCAGTCATGAAATGAGCTGAAAGGAGAATTGCCTAATTCAGTGCGAGTTCCAGATAGAGTAGCTTTGCAATAGACTGTGCTGAACTATAAAAGGGCTTGATGCACTGAAGGTTGTAATTCCAGAGCATAGCTTGTATATTTCACATTGCAAGTTATTTTGTGTCTCTTTTTTTAGACAATTATCCATTTATACAGGTTTCTGTGAACTCTTCAGTGAGATGCCCTGTACAATCTAAGGCAGTTGCAGGCCTCTTGTGAAAGCAGCACATCAAGTATATATTGAGCTCACTAAACAATTTGGCTTTGATAACAGCAATCCATCACTTACCATCATGTAGATTAAGATGTGTTGCCTACATGCTTAAACAGGAGGGAAGGGAAAGCTGGGACAAGATAATGGGTATAGTAATTTTGTCAGGAACTCTTCCCATTGACAGGAGCGCAGACCATCACTTCATAGCTGATCCACCTGCAATTGAGGACAGTTGGCTAATCCCACTCATCACAATAGAAAATGCCATAATTCTCCACTAACTGTTCTCCCCAGTAATTCAAACTTGAGAAGCTGATGAATGATAAAATGTCATACATTGCAGATTTCTGAATAAACAGAGGATCAAAATGCAGCAGTAGTTAATGACATCGCTAATGTTTCAGTAATCCTGCACCTTCACCACTGGGTTTTCATCTTCCATACTACTACACAACATTAAGAGCTCATGGGATTGGGGGTAATTGAGGATTATTTAGCAGACCAAACTGTAGGACTAAATAGGTCCTTTTCAGGCAGGCTATAACCACTGGTGCAAGGATCAATGCTTGGGACCTAGCTATTTACAATCTGTACTGATGACTTAGATAAAAGGGACAGAGTAACATAGTCAAGATTGCTTACAATACAAAGCTAGGTGGAAAAAACGCTACAAAGAGATGGATTAAGTGAATGGACAAGAACAAGGCTGGTGGAATATAATGCAGAGAAGTGTGAAGTTTTCCACTTTGAAATGCAGAAGAAACAATATTTTTCAATGGTCAGAGACTGGAAAATGTTGGTATTCAGTGACATATAGATGTCCTTGTACCTGAATCATAAACAAATGGTACGTTGGCCTCTTATGAATTAATTGGAGCATAAGCAAAAGGACATTTTACTGCAATTACATAGACCCTTGATGAGAATATGGCTGGAGTACTGTGTATAGTTTTGGTCTCCTTGCCTAAGGAAGCAAATACTGAGTGTGCAATAAAGGTTTACTACACTGATTCTTAGGATGAGGGGGGATTAAGTAGATTAGGCCCATATTCCCCAGTGTTTAGAAGAACAAAAAGTGATTTCATTGAAACATACAAAATTCTTAAGGGCCTTGACAAGGTAGCTATCAGGGAGCTTGAGAACTGGAACCAATATGAGGAAGAGTTTCTTCAAAGGATTGTGAATCTTGCGAATTCTCAATTCGAGGGCTGCAGATGCTGATAGATTTTTGGATACTAAGGGAATTGAGGGACATGGGGAAAGTGCAGAAGGTGGAGCGGAGGTAGATCCACGATGATCTGAGTGATAAAGCAGACCTGAAAGCCTAAATGGCTATTTAACACGCCTTTACTAAACCTGGCCCAGTAAATTCCCCATAAAGCAATCAGCACTCCACAGCTTAATCAGTAATTGACCCTTTCGTACAGATTAACAGGTAGACTGGATCAGGATTGAAAAATAAATTTGTCAAAATTCCCTTCAGTAGATACTTCACACAATAGATTAAATTGTTCAACTGCCTAATTGAATGTCAAACTTGTAACAGCAGGCAGTCAGTATAAATGTCCTTTCTGTACAAAGACGGTAGTTCATCTGTCACTTGCTTATAATAGCAGCCGCGGGTTTGGTCAGTCATCTAGGAATTGTCTTCTGCACTCATGTTATTTAAAAACAATAGGATTCAAAAGCACAGGTCCTTTTGCACCAAGTTCATGAAACAATGTGATATTATGCAGGTTACACAGCACTGTTTTCAAGCTGTGGTCAAGGATTGAACAATGTAGGGTACTCAGAATTCGGAAAAGTCATAAAAGGAAGTAAAGATGAAAACACAGGAGGAAGAAATTCCATTTATACTGTTTACTATTCACAAAACCAACAAGTCACTTGTGAAGATTGTCAGAAATGGAAGCTCAGTGCTGGTAATGGTTTGGCATAGCCATCAACCAAAGGTGGTCCACCCAGAGTTGTGAATTTAACATTGTGTAGCGTTGCTGATGATATCAGGGCCATTTTGCAGATATTTCAGCAGATTGAAGGAAGGCACAAAATCAAACAAATGAAATTCTCCGACTGAGAACAATATGTCCCCTGCCATTTCCACTCTAAAAACGGGTCTTCCTCTTCCTGCCGGTGTACTTTGTGTCATTTCGAACAGTCCTGGGGAGGGAAAGGGAGAACAGAATTGTTTAAAATCTGAACACACCAGTTATGTGCATCATCTTTAAACTGCATCACACCTACAAAAACAGAATTACCTGGAAAAACTCAGCAGGTCCGGCAGCATCGGCGGAGAAGAAAAGAGTCGACGTTGAGTCCTCATCGAGGGGTCATGAGGACTCAAACGTCGACTCTTCTCCGCTGATGCTGCCGGACCTGCTGAGTTTTTACAGGTAATTGTTTTTGTTTTGGATTTCCAGCATCCGCAGTTTTTTGTTTTTATCACATCTACAAAACCTATTTGTAACCTCTCTCCAATTTACTTCCAAGTGGATTCTTAAATACTTGAAGTAAACAGATATCCAAGCATTGCTTTTACTGTTTTCACTCCATATCCCAAAGGAAGAGAGAATGCCATCATCTCGGGTTGGCATTGGCTGCTTGCACTAATGAACAGAATAATGTATATTGTAAGGGCAGGAGCATCCCAAGTCTCATTTCATGTAAGAACCATGCTGCAAACAGTTTCTACCTAATGATCCAAGGAGTTCACACTGAACGGGTCAAGAGAAGAGCAGGGAGTTAACACATTCACCACGCTGAGGTTTCTTGTTACATATTATAAGCACAATGATCCATCAAATCACCTGCCCTGACGCCTTCGACGCTCCTTCTTCTCCAGAATCCAGTCCCTGCTTCTCTTTGCAGGTTTCCCCTTCAAGTTTTTAAATCTCAACCTGCAGGCAGGAAATGGAAGAGTTTGTTCAGATAATTGGTACTAGTCTTATCCAGCCAACACTTCAGGGGTTTGGTTTTTAAAAGCTTTGGTACTTATTTGTTCTACTTTAAGGCCTCTTTGATCTCCCTGGCTATGAGCTTTTGTTTCTCCAACGTGCTACATCACGAATTTTGCTGGGAGCAGGAATTGGAATAGAATTCTCCACTGGAGTGCAGAAAATGGAAAGGTGACTAATCCTTCACCACACCCGATCCTCCTCCATGTTCCCTAGTAGCAGAGGCCTAGAGGCAAGGTCCCACAGGCTCGACATGCACTGTTCTTGCTAACTTAAGATGGTGACAGCCAATTTGAGCACCAGTGTGTTACAGATAAACCCGATCCTTTCCTCAGTTAACGTCTGCATACGCACATTTCACATAGAAATTGATGGATGGTCATCAGTCGTAGGAACCTTCCCAGATTTATGGAGCCTCGGGATACTGTTAGGTACAATCACCATCCTGATTCAGATCTAGTCCAGAAGCGTATCTTTCATAATGCTCCCATTGGATCCCTGAACTGTTTTTAACTCCCCTAAGCTGAAAGCACAGAACCATGCCTGAGGGGTGGGTGTGAGGCATGTTCCATGGGTACATATGGCCCTCCATCACTGCACCACCCAGACTTCTCACCGACCATGAATCCATCACTTACATGAGCCATGTCTGCAGGATATTCAACTACTGCAGCAGATCATACCGCAGTCCAATTCTAACTCCATCTGGCATCCACTTTCCCAGTAGTGGAGATCACTGTACAGTGACTGGGTGAGAAAAATCTGGCTGTTCTCCTACCCACTTCTCGATCCAGGGACGGTGTGCCTATTTATCATTCCCTTACTGTCTCCTGGCGGAGATCAGCTAATCTTGACTCAGGGCCTCATTAACTTAGAAGCACACACAACCTATAAGTGCAATTACTTATTTCGCACAGTTTGCTCTCCTCCCCACCAACCGCCCGTATTTTGTTCCAGGAAGGCAAGGCCTCATCCTAGTTTAGTCCCCCTTTCTGGTGATTTGTACATGTGGCCCCTCAATTGCAAGCCTAGAGATCGAGGACTGAAACTGATCTTCAGCAAAAACATGAAACGGACAGACTGCAAATCAGGAGCCCTTTACACCATGCCCAAATTTCTTGATTTCATTAGGAGTCAGGTATGATGTAAAATAGGCTGCGAGTGTCAGAAACAAGACAGATCCTGTCCCAAAGCCATATCCATCTAAGCACTTAAGGCAGGGATCACACAGTGATCAAGAGGAAGCAGCCCAAGTGATTTTTGTCCCTCTAACTGGGTAGAGCTCGGGACCACCATACCAAGCCCTGTCTCAGCCCCACTAATACCAATTAATTCTACTCTGCAATTGAACCTGGGCCCTTCTGTATGGCTTCAGGACAGGTGGCCAGTATCTAAAGTTTGCTCTCAGGTTGGGGGTGATGCTGGCAATTAGTTGCCTTGAGGTGGTGGGTCTTCTTTGAACCCCTCCAGTCCATGTCCTGATGTACAAGCACAATGGTCAGCCAGGAAATTCCAACTGAACCATCAAGGGGCACCTTCACATTTATTTTACCCCTACAGCATCAAGCTCACAAACTGTAAGAGGCAGGAAAATACGGCAACCAGCACTTCAGGGCTGTCACATCGATGTTCCTCAATTACTATAGGTCTCTCAGTGACAGGCAGAAGGAGACTGTAACCTTCTCTGTTTTTTTCTGAGGGACCTGGACAACAATCATTAAGCCACTGTACTAACATCTATAAAGATTAAAATATTGCACACAATCCTCTCTAGTCTCTGAATGTAGAATTTACATAAGCTCCTGTGCTATTGTTTGAACTTATTAATCATGGGTCAGGATGTACGCACACACACAGTCGCCAGATATTGAGGAGTTAAAACTTTAAGATCATTTTCGCCCTCCCATACCACAGGTTACTGATGGGTTTACTCAACATGAACAAGGAGCCGAGGTTGGGGTCTCTTTACTCTGTCACACTGGGCATACAACGAACCACAGAGGCTGTTATGAGAGCTCTGTATTCCCTATGTGCAGCTTGAAAGATGGGCAGCCATGGATTAAACTGTTCATCATTTTGAGAATATTCACATTTTTTTGGCTTTGTCAAGCTGCAAGAGCAGGAAATAATTGGGAGCAAACTAAATAAGAAAATTTAAAAAAAAAATACGGATATCTGCAGTGTTCAAAACATACAATTTCAGAACATGAATGGGACCAGGAAATCATTGTAAGAGTCACAATGTGGGTGCCTGTCAGGGACAGACATTTTTCATTGATAAACAAGTTCTGCATTTCCAGTCAGTTGAACAATTGGTTGGGGGCTGGTCCCATGCCCAAGAAATATTTTCAAAACTGAATATCTGGAATTCTGTACACATGCCTACTTGTTCAAGTTAAAAGGTGAGCTCTTCCATAAACACAGCGAGGCTTTTCTCACCTCTGGCTTCTAACACATCATTGGAACTGCCTTTATTAAGTCAACCTCCCTTAACTCTGAGGTTTTAACTGGACGGAGAACTGGGGTGGAACAGAATCCCCAGCCAATGTGAGCGTTACCCGATTTCAGGCGAGAGTTAGAAACAATTCTACAAAGCAGAAATAGACATGCATCCCAACAGGTCGATGCCAATGTTTATGGTTCCACACAAACCCTCTCACCACATCCTGCTATTATTTCCTTCCTTATATTTATCCAGCTTCCGCTTACATACCATCTATGTTATTCATCTCAAATACTCCAGGAGGTAGCCAGTTCCACATTCTCACCACCCTTTATAAGTAAAAGGAGTTTCACCCGAATAATTATTGGATTTATTAGTGGCTAACATGTATTTATGACCTTCAGTTTTAGACTCCCCACACATCAACACCTTACCTGGCATTTGTGAACTGTACTTGGCTCATTGTTTCTTCCACCTGTGCTCCGAGACCCTAAACAGGGGGAAGAGCACAAAATATAACATTCAACACAGCGTCCACTGAAATTCAAATTGTATTTCATACCAAGATCTCGAGACAGAAGAAGCACAGATGCCAGTGAACACATAGATCTGCACAAATCGAAGTGGTGGGGGACTGGGAAGGGGCATTTGGCAGAATAAGGGCAGGAGAGGGGCATGGAAGAAAGTCCACTCAGCCCATCAGTTTATAAGTAGGAAATCAACTGTTTATGTTTAACAAAGTACACAATATACATTTCACTTGAATAAGGATTTTGAAGTTTATTCTCTAGTTTCCCCATTTTGTTCATACCTTTAATTTGGATACATGAACATATAACGTCAGCTGAAAAAGCATTTTCAGAGAACTCACACAGACGTAGATTTTTCACTAAAATTTAGAATTAATTGAGCTCAGCCAAGTTTTGGTGCAGCACCTACAATGCTAGTGGGCTTGTCAGGGGCCATTTGGCTTGACATCATGCTCCTTATCCAATGACTCCTGTGGGAAGTGCTAATGTGTGTGTGCTTGGTAAGGGAAATTTTGGTCTTGTTTTGATCAAATAGCCTGCCAGTATTCACATATAAATAATGAACAGTACTGAAGGTTAGCTAGCATCTGTGGAATCTATGTGAGTCAAATTCTTCAGGAGAGAAAAAGGTGGGAAGGAAAAAGTAAGTAGACGGCTGCAATCATGTTTTTAATAATACCTCTGTGAATATGGTGTGATCTCTGCCCCAGTCAAGAACCAGATCAGCTCCCTCTTGAAGGCGTGCAGAGAATCAGCACCCCCACACCAGTCACAAGCATCCCTGAGGCTCACTATTCTCTGGCAAAAGAAGAACTAACATCCAGTCTATTCCAGCCCTTAACATGGTTTAAATTCATGATCGAGAACAAGGGGCACAGATTTAAGTAATTGGCAAAAGACGCAAAAAAGTCACATGCCAAAAAACTTTCATGCAGCGAATGGTTAAAGTCTGGAATGCACTGCCTGGGAGTGTGGTGGAGGAAGGTTCAATCAAAGCATTCAAAAGAGAATTAGACTGTGACCTGAAAAGGAAGAACGTGCAGATTACAAGGAGAAGGTTGCAGAAGGGCACTCAGTGAATTGCTCATTTGGAGAGCTGGTGCAGACACGATGGGCCGAAGGGCCACCTCCTGCAATGTAACAATTCTAAGATTCTGGGATTTACAATGAATCCAAAGTTCTGCATCTACCCTTGGCTATGTGATCTTGCCTGTCCTATAAAAACACAGCTTACCAACTATGGAACTCAGGTTTCTAAAAACAGCCCTTACCCAAAAATAAACAGCACCACAGACAGCTGGAGATTACTCAAAGCCACAAACATGTAAACAGCAGAACATCCATTAAATAGCACAAGCTATCTGCAGCAGCAAGTTTAGAGTAACTTTCAGGGAATGGAAATGGAAATACACAGCAGTACCTGACAGCACCTGAACAGATGGGCTGACATGTTGGGTATGACAGTGTCTATAACCAAAACATCCCATCCTATCTAGAGATACTGATTAACCTACCATGTATTTCCAATAGTTTGTGATCTTATTTCAGATTTCCATTTCTGTTTTTCTCTTTTGAATACGCCATTTTCAAGAAGGCTAAATATTAACTTTTAAAAGAGGCTCCATGTCAGAACAATACTGCTAAACAGTATGATTGAAGAGGTCACTATTACTTCACCATAATTTAGATTACTTATTTGTTTAATGGCCAAAGAACTTACAGCTCAATCATCTGTGAACATGGAAGTGTTTTCTCTTGTTCAATTTGCAATACAATCAAACTCAGTATCCCAAGGGTCCCTCTGATGCATGTTGCAATCTCTAATCCAACCACCTATGCTGATCTACTTTAAATATTTGCATCTCTACATCTGCTCTCTGTAGCAGTGCCTAAGCTTTTTGCCTAGTGGGTCATTTAGCTGCTTGACATGCAATACAAGGGCTACATGTCAAACATTTAGCTCAATGTTCCCCTTAACCTGCCTTTGTGGATAAAACAGATCACAGTTATAATTTAGAATTTGATGCTGATGTGGTTATGTTGGGAACAGCCTTTTATAAATCTTCCAATACACAGATCTTAAACAGGATGAAGTCCGTTGGACTTGGTAGGGCAGACTGGTTGAGTCATAGGCCTTAGGGTATTAAAAGGACGTGTTAGTGTCAATTTTCCAAAATTCGCTGGACTCTGGAAAGGTTCCATCAGACTGGAAACTAGCAAATAAACCCCTCTATTCAAGGTGGGAGGGAGGCAGAAAACAGGAAACTATAGGCCAATTAGCCTGAGGTCTCAGGTCATATTTCTGCTCCATGCTTAAGAAGCTGATCTCAGCAGAGGTCTTTTGTGGCGGGGGGGGGGGGGAGAAGAAGGTACGAATGAGTTCAGTGCCTCCGGGATTATGGAGGGAAATCAAGATATTAGAAGCTCCGTGCGTAAGGTACACAGATATCAGGGAAGTCATCAGCAATGCTCCTTATGGTAGAAGAGCTTGTTGATATTCATGCACCTGTAACCAGTTCCCATGTAACCATGGCTTGACTGAGAATCTATGGCTTCAGAGGTAACTTTGCCATTGGAAATAATGTTGGATTCATGTGCTGTTTGAGGGTAGATTGGAGCTTTGGAATTGCAGCCACTGGGAAGAGCTGGAAAAAGACCGTCCACAATTAATTTAACTGAGGACCTTCGCTCCCCTGCCTGCAGAAATTTGAAACCAGCTCATAAGACAAAGGATAGCCTTGCAACACAAAGCATCACACAAAGATTTTTAGTTCTAACACAACAGTAAAAAGAAGTGAAATTCTAGGGCAGGACATTTAAAGTTGCGTTTTCACTGGTTACATTGCTTTGCACCATGAAGGCCCAGAGTCCCGTATAAAGTTTAAATTGATGCCCCTGTTAATTTGCAAAGGTCTCAAGCTGCTGCTACCAACAGATCTGGCTGCTCTGATTTAGAATTAATCTGCCGCTGAAGTTACGACATGAAGGACAGGCCTCCAGCCCATACAAAACTAGCAAGAACCAGATGTGAAAATGGGGGTGAGTCCTCTGGACCCCAAGGGCTGGATTGTCAGGGATTGGAGGTGATGGTTCACAGGCTGAAAGTCCCTGGTCTAGGGCAGGGGAGAGCTTTTTGTTCAAAGTACTTTCCCCACTCTCCCCTTGTTATAAAAGAAAATGTTACTGTCACTATAATATTTTTTAAATGTCAACGTTGCTGTCAATGTGGATGTTTTCAAAAATTCAACACAAAATCTTAAGGCACAATTTCTAGATGAACATACTTCAGGTCTATTAATTGTTCAGGCAGCCCTGAGAGGAGCTCAAGAGTCTACAGAGGATTGTGTGTACAACATAGTCAGATTCAGCTGAAAATAAAAACATTGCTCACTATGGAGCCAGCACAAGCACAACACAGGAACAGGGAGCGGCCTCCAACAGTAAAGTGAAAATAAAATAGGAGGAGTTACCATTGGCAGCTTTCCAGAGACTCCAACAAATAAACACAAGAAGAATCTAAGGAAGAAAGAATGAATTAATAAACAGAACTCACATGGGCAATCTACAGTAAGAACATGCAGTTATGCACAGCATTTTGTTATATCCCATGGAATGTCCCATAGGGTTTTATAGCCAATTAATTAATTTATTCTTTCGTGGAATGCAGGTGTCCAAATGCAAGACCAGGGACTTTCAGCCTGTGAACCACCACCTCCAATCCCTGACAATCCAGCCCTTGGGGCCCAGAGGACTCACCCCATTTTCACATCTGGTTCTTGCTAGTTTTGTATGGACTGGAAGCCTGTCCCTAATTGTCCCTGAACTGAGTGGTTTGCTCACCAATTTCAGTGGGCAGAGACAACCATATTGCTGTGGGTCTGGAGTCACATGTAGGCTTCCCTTAGGAAGGAATTCCATTAGTGGGTTTTTATGACAATCAACAACGGTTTCACGGTCAGTAATACTGAGACTAGCTTTTTTAATTCCAGGTTTTATTAACTGAATTTAAATTCCACCAATTACCACGGTGGGATTTGAACCCCTGTCCCCAGAGCATTAGTCTGGGTCTCTGAATTACTAGTCCGGTGACATTACCAAAGTCTCCCTCCACCCCCACCAGAAGCAATTAATTGCTTCTTGAAATGCCGTTACAGAATAAATACCAGGCTACTGTACCTCCAAGTACCTTGCTTTGTTGTCAATCTACCTTTGCATTACACCTGTGTCACTACTATCTTTACTCCACGTATTACTTATCTTCTGCCCCCACCCAGTGAATTACTTCAGGAATAGGAATCTATTGAGTACCCAATAAAGGGAGGTGTGGAGGGGCAGCTTTCCACAACCCAGAACATTAGCTGCATTCCTATTCCTAACCTTAGACAAAGGTGACAAGGTCCGGGAACAGAATACTCATAAACTTTACCGCATGGCCAACCATTACAGTGAAATAAATGCATTGTGATGGGTTATCAGATCTACAACATCTCACAAACTCAAGAGAGAATCTACAGAACAAAGCATCTGCTGATTCAGATGGGCAGAGCAGGGCAAAGGAAAGAGGCAAAAATAAATCTCGAGAACGCTCAAAATTTGCACTCAACCTGGGGACAGATGGAAAGTGAATGCATCAGGAGGATCATCTGCTTAGACAATAAGCAAGCCTTTACCAGGTTTATATATAGCCCGCAAGTGAGAAAGTAGCACGCAGGATAAATGAATAATTTAACTGTCCCACAATAGTCTATCTAATGCCAAGGTGAAAACTTAGGCTGGTTCATTCAACTCCTTTCAATTATTTGGAAAAGGTACTGGTGCTAATTGCAACTTGTTCTGATAGCAAAAAAAAATGATATGGCGTTTTTCACGTTTTCAGGGTGCTCATCACAGCCAATGAATTACTTTTGAATTGTAGTCACTGCTGTTTTACAGGATAATGTGGTAGCTAATTTACACAAGCATATAAAATAGGAGCAGAAGTAGGCCATTTGGCCCCTCGAGCCTGCTCCACCATTCAATATGATCATGGCTGACCTGTTTGTGTTTTGAATTCGACATTCCCATCCACCCCGATAACCTTTGATTTCCTTGCCTAACAAAAATCTATCTACCTCCACCTTAAAAATATTCAATGACCCCGCCTCTTGAGGCAGAGAGTTCCAAAGTCGCACAACCCTCAGAAAATATTTCTTCTCATCTCTGTCCTAAAAGGGCAACCCCTAATTTTATGCACAGAAGATCCCAAAAACAGCACCGAAATATTGACCAGGTCATCCGTTTTTAGTGTTGGTTGAGAAACACTAGAAGAATTTACCCTGCTCCTTGAACAGTGCCACTGGTATTTTAATCTGAGGGTAGTCAGGGTCTCGGTTTAATATAACACTAAAAAGATGGCACCTCCACCATTGTAGCACTCCTTCAGCGCTACACTGAAATGTCAGCTTAGATTATGTACTCAAGTCTCTGGAGCGAGACTTGAACCCACAATCTTCTGACTCAGGTGAGAGCTCAGAGCCCAATACATAAGCAGACAAAAATTACTTCAGAACTGAGGAATGAAATCAGTTAAAGCAGTGTTTCTTTTTTTCTGAATACTGACTGCGTTCCACAAGAAAACTGGATTATTCAATGCTCACTTTTTTGCTTTGCTGCTGTTGGGGTAATCCACCACCATCCCACCTGTGAAACCAGCCTTCATCGCCTGCGCTGTGATCAACTCCAGCTGAGGACAAAACAATTCATACTGAGTTTAATTGTTCTCAATCATTCATTCCCTCTTCCCTTCAGTAAATCTTCCTCTCCCCTCAAAGCATGACTCTTCACTGGTATATAGTTTTGTGGGCACCTTTTGGTACCTTGCCCATTGGCATTGTGGTAAGGCTCTTGTTTGAATCAGGTGGTAGCAGGTTAAAACCCCACTCTGGGACTTCAGCGTATAATCCAGACCATTCCCACATTGTAGTACTGAGACGGCACTGATTACCGCATTGTTACAGAGGCCTTCCTTTGGCTGAGATATTGAACCAAGGCACTAATATCTACCTGTTCTGTTTCTTGGGGTGCATGTTAAAGATCCCATCGCACTATTGGATAGTAACAAGCTGTGCTACTGGCTATGCAACCAACACAGTTCCAGGCAGTTCAGGCTGCGCACTGTGTTTTGAGACAATTGAGAGGTAATAAGGTACCACAATGTTTTTTCTTCTGAAAAAAAGCAGTTCTTTGGGAGGCTAAACAGTATCAGTGGGCAATTCAACTGCAGGGGTATCACAGCTGAGTCCAATTCTATTTTTGCCCAACTCCCACACTTGCATATTTGTAGCAGGGGGTTACTGCATGGCAGTTTGAAGTGGGAATCTTGGCTATTTTTTTTATAAGACTCAGCTGCTTGCTGCATCAATTGAATGAGTCGTTGGACGCTCTCAGTAACTGCCAAGACCAATTAGATTAAAGGTGACAGATTCTACACTGATCAACTACACATACAGCATCTGTGGGAACAGTAGCAACTGCTGTTTGTTTTATCAATTAATACCTATGGAGGCTGTATGGAGGACACAGCCAGGCACAGTGACTTATCTAATTACAATTACATTGTGACGATGGCATGTTAAGAATCCATCCAAGGCTCACAGGACTCCAAAAACTTAACACTGGGCCACCACACTCCTCAAATGGCCTGGCAGATGTGGACAACATCTATAGCATCATTCTGAGCAGAGGGTCACAGGTTCAGTCCGTTGTCTCCAGTTAAATCTGGATGCCAACAATGAACACTAGCACCTTGTGCTACAAAACGGGAGGGCAGAAAAAAGGCAACTAGATAACCTAGAATTTTACATATGAACATACAAGTTAGGAGTAGTAAGCCATTCGGCTCCTTGAGCCTGCTCCGCCATTCAATAAGGTCATGGTTGATTTGATTGTGACCTCAACTCCACATTCCCACTCACCCCTGATAACCTGGCTCCCTTGTCAATCAAGAGTCTACCTACCTCTGCCCTTAAAATATTCAATGACCCTGCCTCCACCGCTCTCTGGGGAAGAGTTCCAAAGAGACACAACCCTCAGAAAAAAACTTCTCACCTCTGTCTTAAGGACACTCCTTGTCTTTAAACTGTGTCCCCTAACTCTGATCTCCCCCACTAGGGGAAACATCCTTTTAGCTTCCACTCTGTCAAGGCCCCTCAGGATCTTATGTTTCAACAAGGTCACCTCTCATTCTTCTAAACTCCAATGAATACAGGCCCAACCTTTCCTCATAAGCTAACCCCTCCATGCTGGCTATCAGTCAAATGAACCTTCTCTGAACTGCTTCTAACATATTTATAACCTTTCTTAAATAAGGAGACCAAAACTGTACACCATACTCCAGATGTGGTCTCACCAACGCCCCACACAACTGTGGTAAAACATCCCTTCCATCTGAACCTCAGAGTTCTGTAATCTCTATCCATTTAAATAATATGCTGCTTTTCTATTCTTGCTGCCAGAGTGGACAAGTTCATATTTTCCCCACATTGTACTCCATCTGCCAAATTTTCGCCCACTCACTTAACCTATCTATATCCCTTTGCAGATTCCTTGTTCTCTTCACAACTTACTTTTCCACTTATCTTTGTGTCATCAGCATGTTTAACAACTATACATTCAGTCCCTTCATCCAAGTCATTTATATAAATTGCAAATAGTTGAGGCCCCAGTACGGATCCCTGTGGCACTCCACTCGTCACGCCTTGTCAACTGGAAAATGACCCAATTATGCCTACTCTGCTTCCTACTGGCTAACGAATCCTCAATCCATGCTAACGCACTACCCCGTACCCGAGCTCTTAGTTTGCATAGTAACCTTTGATGTGGCACCTTGTCAAATGCCTTCTGGAAATCTAAGTACAGCACATCCACAGGGTCGCCTTTATCCACATTGCTTGTTAGTTCCTCAAAAAACTCCAATAAATTAGGTAAACATGATTTCCCTTTCTCAAATCCATGTTGAAACTGCCTGATTGCATTGAGATTTTAAGTGCCCCACTATAACCTCCTTAACAACAGATTCTAGCACTTTCCCTATGACAGATATTAAGCTAACTGGCCTGTAGTTTCCTGGTTTCTGTCTCCCTGCCATCTTGAATAGAGGAGTCACATTCTCTATTTTCCAATCTGATTGGGGCCTTTCCAGAATCAAGGGAACTTTGGAAAATCAAAACCAATTCATCTTCTATCCCAGCAGCCATTTCTTTCAAGACCCTAGGATGAAGTTCATCAGAACCTGGGGACTTGTCGGCCTTTAGTTCTAATTATTCTTTCAGTGCCCTTTCCCTGGTGATTGGAATTGTTTTTAGTTCCTCCCTCCCTTTCACCTCCTGAGTCACAATTACTTCTGGGATGTTACTTCTACCCTCTATAGTGAAGAGGGGCACAAATAATCAGTTCAATTCAACTGCCATTTCCTTATTTTCCAATACAGAATTTTTCCAATACAGGCAGAGGACATTTAACTCATTGTGCCAGTGTCACCTCTCTGAAAGAACTACTCAACTATCCCCACTCCCTTGCTCTTTCCCCAGGGCCCTGCAAATGTTTGCTTTTCAAGAAAATATCCAATTCCTTTTTGAAAGTTACTAATGGATCTGCTTCCACCAGCCTTTCAGGCAGTGCATGCCAGATCATCATAACTCATTGTGTAAAAGAATTCTCATCTAGTCTTTGATTCTTTTATCAATTATTAAAACTGTCTTCTAGTTATGGTCTCTTCTGTCTGTGGCAACAGTTTCTCCTTATTTACGATACTGAAATCCTTTGTAACTCTGAACTCCCCTTTAACTTTCTCTGTTCTATCTTACAGCTGTTTGCTACCCAGTGACCTAGCTGGAATGTGTACTTATATGGAGGTCAGATGACAAGGTAATTCAGCTTGATAACATGCTCTCCTTGAACCAATAGTTCAATTATACTGGCCGTTTAAGTTTGAGTGAAGAATGACCACTTGGATGAAGTGCTGGAGTGCTAACACCTATGAAGCAATAACTAGCAAGAGTCACTGCCATTCAACAGAGAAAACTCAAACAGCGTTGAACTTCACTGGCTCTCTTCCCTAGCTCAGTCTAGTAGGGTGAATGTCAGGTACCAAGGCAGGCACCTGCTGTCATGACTAAACCCTGAGGAACTCACACACTGTCACCTTATCGAATGATCATTTAAAATGCTGGCCATAAGCTTTGAGTGGACTAAGATTTCAGTGAGTGTGCTGAATTTGTCACAGGAAAGTAGTCACAAATGAACAACTGAACAAATCAGACCACAGATAGAAAGACACACAACACACACACCCCCCATATGTTGGGCTGGGTATTAAGTTCCACTATTTTAATATTGTAATAACCAACCTGCTCAGAGTTCTCAGGATATAACTGAAACACAGCTCTAGCTCCTCGCACCTGTAAAACAAATAGAAGAATATAGCAAACAGCCATTCTGGTCAAAACAAAAATTCTAACTCCCAGTTTGATTAAATATCTGAAGCTCCTCTAGGAGTTCACATGGCAAGCATTCTCCATGAGGCTCTCACTCCAAACCCTCAATGGTTCACAACTAGAGGATCATAGCTTGGTAGGGTGCAACCTCTGAGTCTTTGTGAGGGGTATGATGCATCTGAGTAAAATGGGGGAGAGGGGGTGGATTGCTTTGGTTGAGTGCAGCGGAGGGAAAGCAGAGAAATGAAAGTATCTGGGTGTACACTATATTTCTTTCTTCCTGCTTTCTTGCATGACCTGAATATCCAGACCCATTCTGCCAGTAGCTTACAACCTAGTTACAGTGGAACCCTTAAAGTGATATTCTAGAAACAAACCAAGCAACCCGCATACAAAACCACACATATCTGAACAATGGGTGCCTGGATATTGAAATTCCCCAGTCTCGAAGCTTACCAGACTCGCATACAGGGAGCTGAAGAATTTGTAGAGTCGCTTCGGGGGGCTGTGACTCTTCTTATCCGCATTACAAAGCCACTGCAGGGCGGAAATACTGAGGACAGAAAGAAAAAACATACCATTAAATTCACTGTTTCCATTTTGGCTCTCTTTATGGTGTGCCAGTCTGCCAAGTATTTGAAGGCCAAGTGCTTTGCTTCTGATTAACTGATGTTTAGTTCAGCACTCAGGCAATACCCTTGGTTAGTTATTTTGTGGAAAGGATTTCAACTTTCCAATATTTGGAATGGTTTGGAGTGGGGGTGGGCAGGGGAGTTGAGTATGACAAGAGAGAAGGAAGATCAATCAAAATTACTGGATTAGCTTTAAAAACACTCTCTCATGACACAGTTAAGAGCCTTGTTCAAACATGTCATCCTGGTGGAAACCAAAGAATGGGGAGTGATTATAAATAGCACTCTGGGCTTATAAATAAAACTCTGGTACCAAACTTATACCCAGTTTAAAATGTCTGGGCTGTGAAGAGAGGCAGAAGAATCTGGAATTCTTTAGTCTGGAGGAGAAAAGGTTCATGGGAGAGATTATTCAAGCATTCTGGATTCCTAAGGGAATGTAATTGCACTCTGATAACGTTTGAGATTGTCACAAGCTCCAGAACCTATAGACAAGATAAAAAAAGAGAAGGCACAGTTTAGATGTAACTTTACACGTGGAATGGACTGGACAGAAAGGGAGAAAGTGTGCAAAATCTGATGGAGTCGGCAATAAGTAGCATTTATTTTTGGAACCAATCGGATAGAACACATCACCAAAAAACAGAGCAATGTACAAGATTATATCTTGCCTGGCTCACTTGGACAACATGTTGTAACACTGGCACAGGTTGGATGGGCAAAGCCATTCGCTCACCCTCACAGCATCAGTAATATGAGTTTAGAAAGACAGAAATACGGAGCAACTAAAGAGGGAACTGATACTTAAGTGCAAAGACTACACAATCAGTTCATTAGAGATCAGAACAAGAATAAGATTTATTTTGGGAAGTGAACTTGAATGAAGACTATAAAAGATTTCACATCAGAGTTTTATTTGAAAGCTCTATACTGAACCATTAACTAAATTTAAATGAAGAAAACTTCGCTAGGAAATACAAGGCAACAACACACTAATTTTGCAGTGTGCAAGTACCTGTCAATGGAAAGGGGTCTATCTTCACCCATAAATGGCAGTGTTTGTCAAGACCAGTGTACCTTGTATATTCCATATGCAATCAATAGAACTGCATTGTAACTGTACACGTGGGAAGCTAGTTTTGAATATTATCAACTTTAAACAAACTGCATTATGGTTTTCTGATTTTACAGCCATGACAGCAGAGAAACAAAATCAGATTATGGTTTGACAGAAATAACTTGCATTTATATAGTAACTTTCACATCCTTGAGACAGTCTAAAGTGCTTCGTAGCCAATGAATTATTTCTGAAATGTAGTCAGGAGTTGCAATGTAGGCAAATATGGCAGCCATTTTGACATATGGAGGTGCCACAAACAGCAGTGTGAAGATTCACCAGATCATGTCTTTGGTGTGGTGGTTGAAGGGTAGGTGTTAGCCAGGACACTGGGGAAACCTCCCTTGCTCAGCACCATAGGGCTCCTAATGTCCACTGCAGACAGCAAGTGGGGCCTTAATTTAACAGATCACTGGAAAGACAGCACCTCTGATAATGCAGCACTCCCTCAGTATGGCACTGGTGTGTTAGGGCTCCAGTATCTGGAGTTAAATCAACTCAGCAGTGTAGATATTTTAATAATGCTTTGCATCACTGCACATTTTTCCTCATATTGTGTGGTGCTACTCCACGACACATTCCTGGGGCAGACTACAAAGATTGAATAGGTCATGCATATTAAAGGGAGGGGAGTTTTAAAAAAAAAAGCTTTATTTTGAGGGGATCACTTTCAATATGAACCATTCCCTGTTTGTATTGTGGTTTTCAGAAATGGTACATTTTAACCTCCATCCTGCAGGAGATATCAGAAATGTTATTTCCTCACTTTGTGAAAATCCGAGTTCAGTGCTTTAGCAGCTACTCCGCTGAGTGAAGGACACAGCAACGGCCCAGATACTTACCCAATTGGCACCCAGTTACTGACTAGGCACCACATTAAAGCTGTGCCACAGAACAGCACAATGAGAGTGTGGGCACACGAAACTCAGCTCATCAGCCAGGAGCAGGGGAAGCATGTAGAACACCAAGTCCCATTCACCCATCACCTTCATGCTTGCTGACCCGCACTAACCCTCAGTCTAGCAACACCTCAATTTTAAAATTCACATCCTTGTTTTTGAATCTCTCCATGGCCTTGCCGATTTCTATCCCTGCAAACTGTTCCAGCCATACCATCATCTGAGTGCTCTGCCTTCCTCAAATTCTGGCCTCTTGCACAGCACCAATTTTCCACTGCTCCACCATTGGCTGCAGCACCATCAGCGACTTGGTCCTAAGCTCTGGAATTCCTCCATATACCCTCTGCAACTCATCCTGCTCTCCTCCTTTAACTCGCTCTTTTAAAAACTACCACTTCAATCAAGCTTTTGATTACCTGCTCCAATATCTCTTTATGGGGCTCAGTGACAAATTTTATCTGATAACATTCCTGTGAAGCTCCTTGGTACACTTTACAACATTAAAAAGGTGTTATATAAGTGCAATTTGTTGTTGTTTTTGGGACAAAAGTGATGGTCTAATTGAAACAGGACCTGCACAGGCTGTGTGGACTCTTCATATCAATTCCTTCTCTAACCTGCGGCTGGGACAAAACAAAATCTATCTTTTCATTGAACACAATTGCCGTTGCTGCAAAGTGTAAGTGTTTATGTAGAAGGCAATACCAGGTCCCCATCAATTTCTCGTTTACCTGATGCAGCCGTCAAAGGTGCCAGCGCGGAATGGAATACCAGCACCCACATCTCCCAAAATGAGGTCACCTTCTACCTCTCTCTCCAACGCAACATCTGTCAGGAAAAGGAAACAAAACAAATTCAAGGTCATGGTGTATAGAAACAGGGGGACAAAATGGCTTTAATGGTGTGGGAGAATGCCCTGTTCTTCCGTGGTATTCAAATACAGGAGATTTTACAAGCATGTGATGAACACAAGCGTGAACAAAGATAACATTTTTGTTCTTTTGGAGTTAAGATTTTGTTGTTTTACAGTCTCCTTCTCTTCTCTCAAACACTTCTTTCTCTGGTGAAAAGCGCACAAGGTGAAATGCAACAAGATTTCCTCACTTACAATATCCATTGCTCTAGTGAATCTTTATCCAAGCAGCACTTAAATAAGCCATTTGGCCCATTGAATTTGTGCATGTGTTTTTCTTCATAAGTCACCCAGTTTAATCTGACACCTGCTCACGCCCCACGTGCTTTAACGTCCTACCTAGTCTACTTCCACTAGTCTCACTGTTCTCACTGCCCTAACATGAAACCTGATCTAAACCCACTTGCATGCTTGCTCCCCAACCCCTTTAATATGCTTCTTTTTCAAGTAAATGTATGAAATGTTTCTTTATATCTACATCCACAACCAAAACATGACGGATATTTATTTAATCATTATTGCAATATCTGTCATCATATACTTCCTGTGACACTTTGTTGATAACCCCTATTGTCTTAAAGCAGCGTAAACTCTGATCCACTATGACCAATGCCATGAGAGATCTGCTCATGAAACAATCATTTTGAGGATGGTTAGAAGCCAATTTTATTTACTCATTCTTATATCTCAGTTGCTCAATGCCTCACTGAGTTCTCTCAGCTGCTTGGGCAGCACAGCTCATGAGTCAGGGACTTGGTGAGAAGTTGCTGTGATATTTTAAGCAAGCACCAAGATTCCCTCATCGGTGAGACAGGCAAATTGAATCAAACCCTGAATGCTGATCCTAAGTTTATAAAATTTAGAGGAGAAAGCAGGGTCCAGTGCTCAGGGAATCAGGTATGTGACAGTCTGGTGCTCTGCAAGCACATGCATCTGCTTAAAACTCTAGCTCTGTAACAGCTCTTCACCTGACTCCTCAAACAGAAAGAAGCTAGTTTAAGGATGCCTACCCTTCCATCCTAAATGGAACTAAACTAGCCAAACCCAAATGGAAACAGGACTTCTTCAAACAAGGCCACCCAAGGCTCTTTTCCTCTGACCCAATGAGCAATGAACAATACGGCACAAGGTCCAACAGCACTATTATTCTCAGCAAAGCTAACAAGCTTCAGATCTCTTCAGTTTAAAAAATCTCACCCCCACAGAGGAAGCATGTGGGAACTAAGTCTCTACTACAGGGACTTTTATCCCGCTGCTGTTGTCAACTCTTGGTGCACAAGTCTTCCACAGTCAAAGGTATCCCAACCAAAAATCACCTTACTCCATCCTCTTCCACAGAGGCTCTTTCCTGGGAGTCTTACCTGGCTGCCAGAATTGTAGTCTCAGTGGCAAAGTTCAAAAATAAAAATGTGAGTGTGACATAGGGAGGGCCAGGTAGTGAGCTGTAGTTCACCATGTTGTTGAATCTGCTTGCAACAGGAATGTGCAATGTGTGTAATAATTGTGACTCCTCAGATACTGAAACAGTCTGTGCCCACAACAAAAACAGAAATACCTGGAAAAACTCAGCAGGTCTGGCAGCATCGGCAGAGAAGAACAAAGTTGATGTTGAGTCCTCATGACCATGCAACAGAACTAAGTAAAAATAGGAGGTCACCCTTCTCCTATTTTTACTTAATTCTGTTGAAGGGTCATGAGGACTCGAAACGTCAACTTTGTTCTTCTCCACCGATACTGCCAGACCTGCTGAGTTTTTCCAGGTATTTCTGTTTTTGTTTTGGATTTCCAGCATCTGCAGTTTTTTGTTTTTATCTGTGTCCACATGCAGCAAGACCTGGACAACAAACAGACTTGGGCCAATAGGTGGCAAGTCAACATTCACGCCACACAAGTGCCAGGCAATGACCATTTCCAACAAGAGAGAATCCAACAATCTCCCCATGACATTCAGTGGCATTACCATCGCTGAATTGCCCACTATCAACATCCTGGGGGTTACCATTGGCCAGAAACTGAACTGCACCAGCCATATAAATACTGTGGTTATAAGAGCAGGTCAGAGGTTGGGAATTCTGTGGTGAATAACTCACCTCCTGACTCCCCAAAGCCTGTCCACCATCCACAAGGCGCAAGTCAGGAGTGTGATAAAATACTCTCCACTTGTCTGGATGACACAGCTCCAACACTCAAGAAGCTTGACGCTATCCAGTCTAATTGCCTTGCTACAAAAGGACAAAGCAGATTGCTTGATTGGCACCCCATCCACAATCTTCAACATTCATTCCCTTCACCACCGATACACAGTGGCAGCAGTGTGTACCATCTACAAGATGCACTGCCGCAACTCACCAAGACTCCTTCGGCAGCACATCGTGACCTTTACCACCTAGAAGGACAAGGGCAACAGATGCATGGGAACACCACCACCTATAAGCTCCCCTCCAAACCACACACCATCCTCACTTGGAACTATATTGCCATTCCTTCACTGTCACTGGGTCAAAATCATGGAACTCTCTAACAGTACTGTGGGTGTCCATGAACCACATGGACTGCAGCAGTTCAAGGAGGTGGCTCACCACCACCTTCTCAATGACAATTAGGGATGGGCAATAAATGCTGGCTAGCCAGTGAAGTGCACATCCAGTGAAAGAATAAAAAAATTATCTTGCCACCTACCAAGCATGGCTGCACTGATATCCACACCAACCCAGTGATGTCCTTCTTCAGAGAGGTAATCCCCACTGAGACCTGATCCACACCTGGAACACAAACAGAAACAAAGTCACACCAATCCCATCAAGAGATAACAAGCCCAAGTGCACCTCTGACATGAAAACGGATTGAGTCATGCAGCAGTTGTGTAACTCAGTGAGGTCAATCAGATATGCAGCATCTAAGAGATGTTTGTGTGAATGGTTGCTCAGTCAATGCCTCAAAAAAGAAAAACAGGCTGGCAAAAATTAAGACAGTCATTATTTACAAGACTGCTCTAAAATTGATTCAATCCCACTTGTTTCCAACAGCTGGTTTGCAAGTGCGGACATCTTATTTTACTGTTTGGAAGGGGTTGGACAAAGCCTTGAATCTTGTTTTGACCAGCAAGGTGAGACACCACCTTCGCAGCAGTGCTGTAGGACAGAAAACCTACCATTTTAAGAACCCAACGGCAGCATACACTCCCACTTCAGAGAGAACATCCAGACGCAGAGTAAAGCTACCAACACATGGGCCACAACACTGTACTTCAACCCTCAATTGAGGAGAAACCCTTTGGTGTCACTTTTTTCTCACTTCCCTGCACCAGCCATCTTGAGGATGCTGGTCCATGCTGAATAAGAGCCGGTTCATCCCAACCCTACTAAGAACTGGATTGAGACTGTACATTTATTACAAAAGACCCTTAGAGCCAAAGGAAGAGACTATCATCCCATCAGTTTGGGCTGGAACTAAATTCTGCTTCTAGAGGTGAAAGGCCAGTACCCGACCCGCTGTAAAATCCAGTTCCATTGAAATTTTTTTAATCCCCACCCATACAATGAAACTCACTATAGCTGCTTCCTTAAATATGAAAACTTCCACTTCCTTCCACCAGCACAAAAAACCTATTCTTGCACACTGAACGTTTATATAAAAGGTGGTACGATATATCAAGCAACTCAAACGGGACAGCTCTCACATGTCCAAAGTCCAATGAAGAATAGCTTCAGTAGTGGCCCAGGAGCAGATTCAGAGTCCAGTCTGGGGAACAGTGCGTGGAGTAGAAGGAACAAAAAGAGAGCAGGAGGGATGACACAGCCTCACCTTGAAGTTGGCCTTCTCTGAAAATACTCTGCAAGATTTTAAAGATTAAAGGAGAGCCCTACCCAACATCTAACAAGAAGCAAGGTCGATCCTCGGGTAAATTGAGTAGTTCGACAGCTCTTTCTGACATCTGAGTCTGGATTTCGATCATACGAGAACTGAAAAGGGAAGACACCACATTTTATTCACATAACTGGCTTGTTTCCATCAATTGATGGCTGAGTTCCCCCTCCCGCCCTATTTATTCTTGGGCCGACAAAAACGCGTTTATTGCCTGTCTCTAGTTGCCCTGAGAGTTGATAGGCTTGCTCCTCCGATTGGCATTAGTGAACAAGTTGGTTTTTAACAATAATTCTGACAACCTTCAGGCGCTAGCCTACATGTTATCAGATGGCAAGGCCAGACGTGAGCTCCAAGTAATAAAAACAACAAGTGCTGGAAATACTCAACGGGTCAAGCAGCATCTGTGGAGAGAAACAGAGTTAACGTTTTAGGCTGAGATCTGAAGGAAAGATCATCTCGACCTGAAGTGTTAACTCTATTTTTCTCCACTGATGCTGCCTGACGTGCTGAGCATGTCAGATTATTTCAGATTTCCAGTACCACAGTATTTTGCTTTTGTATGAACTCTAAGTGCTCACTACAATACCTTAAACACAAAGCTACGGAATGCAAGACACAGATTCACAGCACCTTCATAACATTGCTCACATCCATTGAACAAAGTAGAAAAACTTCCCATCCTCCAAACATTTCGTAATTACTCCCCAAAACCTCCTTCCTGAAAATATCAACTCTAGCAGGTACTAGCGACTTTCCATTTTGACTCAAGGGTAACAGTGAGGGACAGCAAGGTGCCTGGCCTGGGGAAGCAGGGATATTGCGGTGAAACCTGATTGGCTCCTAAACTTTTGTCACACATCCACATCTCCCAGCTGGAAGCTGGCTGATGTCCCCTCCTCTCAAATCAGGGCACAGAGACCCAAGCGACTATCTTCTGCAATCAGCTAGCTCAATACAGGCTAGGAATGAAACTGTCGGATTTGCTTTAGTAACAATCTGGCAAAACATTTTCAAAATTTGCTAATGAATTATAGCAAGTGGAATAAATAGTCTTCTGAAATCACATGGCTCATTAAACTATTACAGAACAATAGTTAATAGCACATCTGTCGCCACATAACCTCTACTAACAAGAATAAAAAAACAAACACCTGACGCCAAGGTGAGAATACTTACTTCTGCGTATATTTCCTTGCTTCATCTTCATTGTAAAACTGAAGAAAAGAAAATAATCTTTAAAGCAGTTCCTAGAGTTTAAGCCTCATTGTAAATTATACAACATCTAACCCCCCCAGGATTTTGATTAGTTCATTTGTGTGATATCTTTTTCACAAGATTAAATCAGTCTCCAGACCTGCACATAAAACAAAACGCAACACCACTGTAAATGGCTCTAAGAGGGAAACACAACACAGCATACGTACCACACTGGTACTGTACCTGTTGCACACAATGGTACTCATTCAAAGCAGCAAACTGCCCAAGGTCAGTTAATGGAAATAAAGGTTTCCTACAAATGAGATGGCATCAGCATTTGGAGAGACGGTGATTTGAGGGCGGGGCGAAGGAGGGGGGGAGATGGGGGCGGGGCGAAGGAGGGGGGGAGATGGGGGCGGGGCGAAGGAGGGGGGGAGATGGGGGCGGGGCGAAGGAGGGGGGGAGATGGGGGCGGGGCGAAGGAGGGGGGGAGATGGGGGCGGGGCGAAGGAGGGGGGGAGATGGGGGCGGGGCGAAGGAGGGGGGGAGATGGGGGCGGGGCGAAGGAGGGGGGGAGATGGGGGCGGGGCGAAGGAGGGGGGGAGATGGGGGCGGGGCGAAGGAGGGGGGGAGATGGGGGCGGGGCGAAGGAGGGGGGGAGATGGGGGCGGGGCGAAGGAGGGGGGGAGATGGGGGCGGGGCGAAGGAGGGGGGGAGATGGGGGCGGGGCGAAGGAGGGGGGGAGATGGGGGCGGGGCGAAGGAGGGGGGGAGATGGGGGCGGGGCGAAGGAGGGGGGGAGATGGGGGCGGGGCGAAGGAGGGGGGGAGATGGGGGCGGGGCGAAGGAGGGGGGGAGATGGGGGCGGGGCGAAGGAGGGGGGGAGATGGGGGCGGGGCGAAGGAGGGGGGGAGATGGGGGCGGGGCGAAGGAGGGGGGGAGATGGGGGCGGGGCGAAGGAGGGGGGGAGATGGGGGCGGGGCGAAGGAGGGGGGGAGATGGGGGCGGGGCGAAGGAGGGGGGGAGATGGGGGCGGGGCGAAGGAGGGGGGGAGATGGGGGCGGGGCGAAGGAGGGGGGGAGATGGGGGCGGGCGAAGGAGGGGGGGAGATGGGGGCGGGCGAAGGAGGGGGGGAGATGGGGGCGGGCGAAGGAGGGGGGGAGATGGGGGCGGGCGAAGGAGGGGGGGAGATGGGGGCGGGCGAAGGAGGGGGGGAGATGGGGGCGGGCGAAGGAGGGGGGGGAGATGGGGGCGGGCGAAGGAGGGGGGGAGATGGGGGCGGGCGAAGGAGGGGGGGAGATGGGGGCGGGCGAAGGAGGGGGGGAGATGGGGGCGGGCGAAGGAGGGGGGGGAGATGGGGGCGGGCGAAGGAGGGGGGGAGATGGGGGCGGGCGAAGGAGGGGGGGAGATGGGGGCGGGCGAAGGAGGGGGGGAGATGGGGGCGGGCGAAGGAGGGGGGGAGATGGGGGCGGGCGAAGGAGGGGGGGAGATGGGGGCGGGCGAAGGAGGGGGGGAGATGGGGGCGGGCGAAGGAGGGGGGGAGATGGGGGCGGGCGAAGGAGGGGGGGAGATGGGGGCGGGCGAAGGAGGGGGGGAGATGGGGGCGGGCAAAGGAGGGGGGGAGATGGGGGCGGGCAAAGGAGGGGGGGAGATGGGGGCGGGCAAAGGAGGGGGGGAGATGGGGGCGGGCAAAGGAGGGGGGGAGATGGGGGCGGGCGAAGGAGGGGGGGAGATGGGGGCGGGCGAAGGAGGGGGGGAGATGGGGGCGGGCGAAGGAGGGGGGGAGATGGGGGCGGGCGAAGGAGGGGGGGAGATGGGGGCGGGCGAAGGAGGGGGGGAGATGGGGGCGGGCGAAGGAGGGGGGGAGATGGGGGCGGGCAAAGGAGGGGGGGAGATGGGGGCGGGCAAAGGAGGGGGGGAGATGGGGGCGGGCAAAGGAGGGGGGGAGATGGGGGCGGGCAAAGGAGGGGGGGAGATGGGGGCGGGCAAAGGAGGGGGGGAGATGGGGGCGGGCAAAGGAGGGGGGGAGATGGGGGCGGGCAAAGGAGGGGGGGAGATGGGGGCGGGCAAAGGAGGGGGGGAGATGGGGGCGGGCAAAGGAGGGGGGGAGATGGGGGCGGGCAAAGGAGGGGGGGAGATGGGGGCGGGCAAAGGAGGGGGGGAGATGGGGGCGGGCAAAGGAGGGGGGGAGATGGGGGCGGGCAAAGGAGGGGGGGAGATGGGGGCGGGCAAAGGAGGGGGGGAGATGGGGGCGGGCAAAGGAGGGGGGGAGATGGGGGCGGGCAAAGGAGGGGGGGAGATGGGGGCGGGCAAAGGAGGGGGGGAGATGGGGGCGGGCAAAGGAGGGGGGGAGATGGGGGCGGGCAAAGGAGGGGGGGAGATGGGGGCGGGCAAAGGAGGGGGGGAGATGGGGGCGGGCAAAGGAGGGGGGGAGATGGGGGCGGGCAAAGGAGGGGGGGAGATGGGGGCGGGCAAAGGAGGGGGGGAGATGGGGGCGGGCAAAGGAGGGGGGGAGATGGGGGCGGGCAAAGGAGGGGGGGAGATGGGGGCGGGCAAAGGAGGGGGGGAGATGGGGGCGGGCAAAGGAGGGGGGGAGATGGGGGCGGGCAAAGGAGGGGGGGAGATGGGGGCGGGCAAAGGAGGGGGGGAGATGGGGGCGGGCAAAGGAGGGGGGGAGATGGGGGCGGGCAAAGGAGGGGGGGAGATGGGGGCGGGCAAAGGAGGGGGGGAGATGGGGGCGGGCAAAGGAGGGGGGGAGATGGGGGCGGGCAAAGGAGGGGGGGAGATGGGGGCGGGCAAAGGAGGGGGGGAGATGGGGGCGGGCAAAGGAGGGGGGGAGATGGGGGCGGGCAAAGGAGGGGGGGAGATGGGGGCGGGCAAAGGAGGGGGGGAGATGGGGGCGGGCAAAGGAGGGGGGGAGATGGGGGCGGGCAAAGGAGGGGGGGAGATGGGGGCGGGCAAAGGAGGGGGGGAGATGGGGGCGGGCAAAGGAGGGGGGGAGATGGGGGCGGGCAAAGGAGGGGGGGAGATGGGGGCGGGCAAAGGAGGGGGGGAGATGGGGGCGGGCAAAGGAGGGGGGGAGATGGGGGCGGGCAAAGGAGGGGGGGAGATGGGGGCGGGCAAAGGAGGGGGGGAGATGGGGGCGGGCAAAGGAGGGGGGGAGATGGGGGCGGGCAAAGGAGGGGGGGAGATGGGGGCGGGCAAAGGAGGGGGGGAGATGGGGGCGGGCAAAGGAGGGGGGGAGATGGGGGCGGGCAAAGGAGGGGGGGAGATGGGGGCGGGCAAAGGAGGGGGGGAGATGGGGGCGGGCAAAGGAGGGGGGGAGATGGGGGCGGGCAAAGGAGGGGGGGAGATGGGGGCGGGCAAAGGAGGGGGGGAGATGGGGGCGGGCAAAGGAGGGGGGGAGATGGGGGCGGGCAAAGGAGGGGGGGAGATGGGGGCGGGCAAAGGAGGGGGGGAGATGGGGGCGGGCAAAGGAGGGGGGGAGATGGGGGCGGGCAAAGGAGGGGGGGAGATGGGGGCGGGCAAAGGAGGGGGGGAGATGGGGGCGGGCAAAGGAGGGGGGGAGATGGGGGCGGGCAAAGGAGGGGGGGAGATGGGGGCGGGCAAAGGAGGGGGGGAGATGGGGGCGGGCAAAGGAGGGGGGGAGATGGGGGCGGGCAAAGGAGGGGGGGAGATGGGGGCGGGCAAAGGAGGGGGGGAGATGGGGGCGGGCAAAGGAGGGGGGGAGATGGGGGCGGGCAAAGGAGGGGGGGAGATGGGGGCGGGCAAAGGAGGGGGGGAGATGGGGGCGGGCAAAGGAGGGGGGGAGATGGGGGCGGGCAAAGGAGGGGGGGAGATGGGGGCGGGCAAAGGAGGGGGGGAGATGGGGGCGGGCAAAGGAGGGGGGGAGATGGGGGCGGGCAAAGGAGGGGGGGAGATGGGGGCGGGCAAAGGAGGGGGGGAGATGGGGGCGGGCAAAGGAGGGGGGGAGATGGGGGCGGGCAAAGGAGGGGGGGAGATGGGGGCGGGCAAAGGAGGGGGGGAGATGGGGGCGGGCAAAGGAGGGGGGGAGATGGGGGCGGGCAAAGGAGGGGGGGAGATGGGGGCGGGCAAAGGAGGGGGGGAGATGGGGGCGGGCAAAGGAGGGGGGGAGATGGGGGCGGGCAAAGGAGGGGGGGAGATGGGGGCGGGCAAAGGAGGGGGGGAGATGGGGGCGGGCAAAGGAGGGGGGGAGATGGGGGCGGGCAAAGGAGGGGGGGAGATGGGGGCGGGCAAAGGAGGGGGGGAGATGGGGGCGGGCAAAGGAGGGGGGGAGATGGGGGCGGGCAAAGGAGGGGGGGAGATGGGGGCGGGCAAAGGAGGGGGGGAGATGGGGGCGGGCAAAGGAGGGGGGGAGATGGGGGCGGGCAAAGGAGGGGGGGAGATGGGGGCGGGCAAAGGAGGGGGGGAGATGGGGGCGGGCAAAGGAGGGGGGGAGATGGGGGCGGGCAAAGGAGGGGGGGAGATGGGGGCGGGCAAAGGAGGGGGGGAGATGGGGGCGGGCAAAGGAGGGGGGGAGATGGGGGCGGGCAAAGGAGGGGGGGAGATGGGGGCGGGCAAAGGAGGGGGGGAGATGGGGGCGGGCAAAGGAGGGGGGGAGATGGGGGCGGGCAAAGGAGGGGGGGAGATGGGGGCGGGCAAAGGAGGGGGGGAGATGGGGGCGGGCAAAGGAGGGGGGGAGATGGGGGCGGGCAAAGGAGGGGGGGAGATGGGGGCGGGCAAAGGAGGGGGGGAGATGGGGGCGGGCAAAGGAGGGGGGGAGATGGGGGCGGGCAAAGGAGGGGGGGAGATGGGGGCGGGCAAAGGAGGGGGGGAGATGGGGGCGGGCAAAGGAGGGGGGGAGATGGGGGCGGGCAAAGGAGGGGGGGAGATGGGGGCGGGCAAAGGAGGGGGGGAGATGGGGGCGGGCAAAGGAGGGGGGGAGATGGGGGCGGGCAAAGGAGGGGGGGAGATGGGGGCGGGCGAAGGAGGGGGGGAGATGGGGGCGGGCGAAGGAGGGGGGGAGATGGGGGCGGGCGAAGGAGGCGGGGGACGGGGGCGGGCGAAGGGGACCCTCACACTGATGCGCTCTGGTCTGGAGCCCCAGGGCTGTCACCCCCTCCCCTCGTCCCCCCGGCCCCGTCACCTCCTCCCCTCGTCCCCCCGGCCCCGTCACCCCCTCCCCTCGTCCCCCCGGCCCCGTCACCCCCTCCCCTCGTCCCCCGGCTCCACACTCCCACGTTCACCGCTCGGCTTTACCACTTCAGGCGGCGCCCGGTGCTCAGGCCTCCCGACTCGAGCCGCCATCTTCCCACGGGGTCCCAGACAGGAGCGTCATCACCACGCGGCGCATTTGCGTCATCATCGCGCGCCAAGCTGATCGCCATCTTGGTAAAGGAGAGGCAGACTCCTGGGAGCGCACACACACTCTCATATATTCTAATAATTGGGCAATTTAACTCCTTATTTTCTTCCCAAGACAGTAAACAGTTGATGCTTCCCAATGATTTCCTTTAAACGAAATGCTATCTTCTGTTTTAAGAGCAGTGTCAACCTGTTCATGAAAATCACAGCTGCATTACTTGTTTTAATTGGTTGTTGATTGCTTCCATTCCTCTTTCTAAACAGTTTTCTGGAGCTTTCATCACATAACCTCCAATTTATCTAATCCACCCTGTCAAACACCATTTTCCCACAATCTCCAATATCTTTATAACCAATAAAGGAAAATGTTCAATGAAAATGCAAGAACAATTTTATGCCCCTATGACTTTTTCCCTTAGCTTCTGTATAGCAGTACCCAGGAAATGGATTCTTACTTTCTAGAGGCTCCAATAAAGTTCTGAAGGGTTGGTGAAACATGTCTGAGGTCATGGGCAAAGTTGTGAGTAGATTTGTGGTCAGATGGGAGTGGTTGCCAGGAGCCCATGGCTGTTGCTCAGTACACTGGAGAGGAAAATCAGTCTTCTGGCAGGCAAATCTCTTTGATTGAACCCACTATCTGGTAAATAAGCCTGGTGCACCCCTATTGAACCTGGATGTTTAGAATATCTTGGTGCCTAACATTTCACACACTATTCTATTTAATTCTTCCTAAGGCCCACAATATACTGGTAAATAGCATGGTTTTCAAGTGAAAAGACCTACCAAAACACAGCTTTTGCAGACTCTTGATGACCTAGTTTCAAATCTCAAAAGAGATTAAACTACACACATTGTCAAAGGCTTTTGACAAATCTAGTATTGCAAAGTTCCTCATGAACAGCTCTTGTACAGACTCCATTACTGTCAAGTCCAGCATTTCCTTACTAACAGAAAACAGAGTGGGATGTGATGGGGAATCATCCTCTTCTAAAGATGTCCTCTTTGGAGTGCCCCAGAGAACTGCTAGGATCTTTACTCTTCTTGGCATACATAAATGACATTCCCAACAAGTTAAAAAAAAAGGGTGTGACTATTTGCAGATGATATGTGGTTTACGCATCAGGAAAAACTCAAGATCATATCAGTCTACTGCACGATGATCTTCTGGGATTGCAAAAATGGCAGGACCAATGGGATATGGTATTCAATGCCAACAAATGTTATGTCATGTGCATTACCAACAAAAAGGATGCATCAATGGGTAGCTTTAAGTTCTGTAATCAAATTCTCCAACAGGTAGATATGCAGCCATAACTGGGAGGTTATCTTAAAAATAATCTTCAATGGGGATTCCATATTCAGCAGATAACATCCAAAGCAAATCAGGTTCTTGGGTTTCTGAGGAGGGGCTTTTGGTATTGCAACAAAAATATCAGAGTTATAGCTAACCAAACATTTGTTTGTCCAATCCTGGAGTATACAAATTGTGAATGGGATCCTTATGTGGTTGGAGATATAAATAAGATTGAATCAATCCAAAGACGTGCTACACAATATTGCACAAATCAATATGGGAAATACATATTGTGTATGTCACATCCTTGATCAAAGATTTGCAATGGGAATCACTACAGAAAAGGAGGGAGAAAACAGACTGATTGTGTTTTCTGTAAAATATGGAACAGACTGATGGGAATTGACAGAAACAAGTACCTGATGACCTCTGGCAATGACAGAACATGAGGTAGCCATGGACACAAACCACAAAGTCACCACATTTATTTCCAAGGTCTTTTATTTCCAAGATCTTTCTTCCCAAGGACAATCCCACAATGGAACAAGCTACCAAAGGAAATAGTCACAGTTCCATTATTTAAAATCTTCAAGACTCATCTTTAGATTACTTTCATTTAAATGTTTACATCAGCAGGTCACATCTGGCTTAGCCAGCGCAACCTTTTTAAATGTTGGCGGAATACTAATATCAGTCTGTGATGGCAACATGACTAAAGCAAATGAGGCAGAAGGTGGATGCTGGTTGCAAAGATGATAAGGAGACTGAGGCTTGGGATAACAGTTCTTGGCAGGCATGATATGAGGTCATCTGTTCATATTTCCAGGATTTGATCCGTACTTTGATTAGGCTGCAGAAAGTCAAGCTATTAATGCTGAAGCAAATGTCAGAAGTGATATCCAGTGCTGTGCAAGTCTGTGTGGTGGTCAGCAGGATGCTAATAATGCATTCATACATTTCATAACAAGTGGTGGTGTGCGACATGTCACTTGTAAGATGCTTCTGATGCTTAGCAAGAGCTCAGTTTAGTTGAGCCAAAACTACCCATGTGAATCTTGGTTTGGGATCTATTAAACATGGTGACAGGGCTCCATGTGTGTCAGATATCACTGATGAAAAAAGTGATAATAAAGAAAACAATACAAACCATTTCAACATTTAACATCCAAAGGGAGCAACTGGAATCTTAGGGTCATCCCAACTCAGTGGTAGGACTCTCAATTCTAAGTCAGAACATTCAAGTTCCATTACACATGTGAGCAGTACTGAGGGATTGCTGCACTGATAGTCGTACCTTTTGTAGGGTGTTGGTTACAGTTCAGTATGTCTGAAGAAGTCTTCGTAGTCATACATAGGTCAATTGTAAGTCTTTATTGACTCTTAGAACTATTTACAAACAAAAAGCAAAGGGTACAAGCTAGGAGCTGTCTCCATGCTTGCTAGTACACACAGCTCTGTCCAACATTAGACTAACCCTGTGTACGGGTCATGTGCTCACTGTTTGGGTGATACTGTACTCAGTTCCACCCAAAGCAGTAATTCTGAAGTAATTCTGCTTTACCTGATCCAAATCCCCTCCAACAGTATAAATTCCATCTTATTTTTACTTCTCTTTAGTTCTAAAGAAGAGTCATACGGACTCGAAACATTAACTTTGTTTCCCTTTCCACAGATGCTGCAGACCTGCTGAATTTTTCCAGCATTTTCTGTTTTTATTTCAGATTTCCAGCATCCGCAGTACTTTGCTTTTTATTACCAAAAACAGATTGCCTGGTCATTTCATTCATTTACTTATGGGATTTGCTGTGCAAAATTAGCTACTGTGTTTGCCACATAACAGCGATCACACACTTCAACAGTAATCCATTGTGCTTAAAGTATTTTGGGACATCCTGAGGAGGTGATCAGATGCTACATCAATACAAGTCTTTCTTTAATATGAACACAAATTATAGACTCTTGAACCTTTGAAATATCAGCCTGTATCTGGTACTAATCAGAATACTTGAAAGCATCAATAGCAGATGAGTTTAAAAACATTCACTGTTGAATGTGGACTATAAAATTCTGTCCAAGGTCATTGCCAATCGGGTCAAATCCGCTCTGGAATTGGTGATCCAACCTGACCAGACCTGCACTGTGCCGGGCAGGAAGATCTCTGACAGCCTCGCGCTGCTCAGGGATACGATTGCCTATGTACAGGACAGGGGTGTGGATACCTGCCTCATCAGCCTGGATCAGGAGAAGGCCTTTGACAGAATATCGCACACCTACATGGTGGATGTGCTCTCCAAAATGGGGTTTGGGGAGGGAATTCGCAATTGGATCCAACTGCTCTACACTAGCATCAGTAGTGCAGTCTCAATCAATTGGTGGGAATCAGATAGCTTTCCTATTAAATCTGGAGTCAGGCAGGGCTGCCCTCTCTCGCCTGTTCTTTTTGTGTGTTGCATAGAACCCTTTGCTGAGTCCATCAGGAAGGATCCGGGCATAAGAGGAGTGGCGATCCCAGGTAGTGGAGGCACTCAGATCAAAGTCTCCCTGTACATGGACGATGTCGCCATCTTCTGCTCTGATCCGCTGTCGGTGCACAGACTTATCCACATCTGCGACCAGTTCGAACTGGCCTCGGGAGCCAAGGTAAATCGTGGGAAGAGCGAGGCCATGTTCTTTGGGAACTGGGCTGACCGATCCTTTGTCCCCTTCACTGTCAGGGCTGATGGCCTGAAGGTCTGGGAATATGGTTCGGAGGGACCAGGGCATGTGTTAGAAATTGGAAGGAGCAAGTGTCTATGGTAAAAAGGAAACTGGACATGTGGGAGCGACGGTCCCTCTCCATTGCGGGTAAGAACCTGGTCATCAGGTGTGAGGCACTCTCGCTGTTGCTGTACGTGGCGCAGGTCTGGCCCATTCCACACTCCTGTGTGGTGGCGATCACCCGAGCCATCTTCAGCTTTATCTGGAGGTTGAAAATGGATCGTGTCCGCAGGGACATGATGTACAAGCCTCTAGATAAAGGGGGAAAAAACGTGCCCAACATCGCCCTCATACTGATGGCCACCTTTGTGTGCGGCTGCATCAAGCGGTGCGTAGACCCTCAGTATGCAAACACCAAGTGTCACTACATGCTGAGGTTCTACCTGTCCCAGGTGTTGCGAAGGATGGGTCTGGCCACGATGCCGCGGAACGCTCCAAGTAGTTGGACCGTGCCATACCACCTGTCCCTCATGGGAAAATTTATGCAGAGAAACACCTTCGACCACAAGTCCGTCAGGCAGTGATCGGCACGTAACATCTTAAAGGCCCTGAGGGAAAAGGAGAGGGTGGATCCTGTGGGATGGTTCCCTGAGCAGACTGACAAAGTAGTTTGGCAGAATGCCTCATCACCAGAACTTTCCAACAAACACCAAGATGTAGCTTGGCTGGTGGTGAGAAAGGCCCTCCCTGTAAGATCCTTCCTACACGCCAGGAGTCTCACCCCCTCTGCACGTTGCCCTCGAGGTGGCTGTGGTGGGGAAGAGACCGTTGTTCACCTCCTTGTAGATTGTGTCTTTGCAAAGAAGTTCTGGAGAGGGATGCAGTGGTTGCTGTCGAGGTTCATCCCGAGCAGTTCTGTGACAGAGGACTCTGTGCTCTACGGGCTGTTCCCAGGGACACACACCGAGACAAACATCAACCGCAGCTGGAGGATCATCAACTCGGTGAAAGACGCTCTTTGGTCTGTCTGAAACTTGTTGGTTTTCCAGCGCAAAGAGTTGTCCCCGACCGAGTGTAGTAGACTAGCACTTTCCAAGGTCCAGGACTACGTGCTGAGGGACACAGTTAAGCTTGGGGCAGCCACCGCAAAGGCGCAATGGCGAAGGGTCGCTGCCTAAGACCTTTCTGCCACAGTGCACTGGGGGGCTGTGAACTGTAAAGAGCCCCTCAGTCTGTACAGATTAAAATGTATGTCTGCCAATGATTGAAATATTCATTGTTTTTTCTGATACACCTTGTGTTTTCAGTTTGTAAAAGTTGAACCTTTGTATTTTTGTAATGGTGATTTAAAAAGTTTCGAAATGTTTTTGAAGATTTATGAATAAAGTATATTTTTGCAAAAAAAAGCAGATGAGTTTAAAAAAGATGTTTGATTTGAATTGAAGAATATAGGCACATAGGAAAAGGAGTAGGCCACTGGGCCCCTTGAGCCAGTTCCACCTTTTCCCCAAGAAACAAAGCACAATATGGTTATGGTCAAGAGTGAGGAATCAAAAACATGTGCGAGATTTAAAAATTGGATAAAAGCAAAATACTGCGGATGCTGGAAACCTGAAACAAAACAGAAAATGCTGGAAAAACTCAGCAGATCTGACAGCATCTGTGGAGAGAGAAACAGAGTTAATGTTTCGATTCCATATGACTCTTCTTCAGAGCTCTGGGGGAGGAAGGGTGACAGGAGCTCTGAAGAAGAGTCATACAGACTCGAAACATTAACTCTGTTTCTCTCTCCACAGATGCTGCCAGGCCTGCTGAGTTTTTCCAGCATTTTCTGATTAAAAAATTGGAAATTGTTGGAAACACTTATAAGGCCAGGCAGGCAGCATTGGTGATGTAAAGAGAAAGGTCATAGAGGCTGAACAACTCCATTGGGGTTATTTTAAAAAATTGGTTTGAAGAAAGTCACAATTTGAAACTTAATGAAAGAAGTAGTGGCTGCGGGTTAATGCTGTGGGTTAGGACTCAGGTGAGGAGGAACTTCTTCACTCAGAGGGTGGTAAGTCTTTGGCGCTTCTGGCAACAGGACCAGAGATAAGTTGAAAACAAAATACTGCGGATGCTGGAAAACTGAAACAAAAACAGAAAATGCTGGAAAAACTCAGTAGGTCTGATAGCATCTGTGGAAAGACAAACAATAGAGTTAACGTTCCGAATCCGTATGACCCGTCTCCAGGGATAAGGTGCAATCAGAAGTGGGAAAATTGGGGATGTGACAGGTTTGAAATTACCCAGAGTTTGTGTAGCGTTTGCTCAGGATGTGCCTTAAAGTTAAAGGGCTGGCGAAGAGGGCGGGGGTAACTGTGCGTCATGACATCACCACGCTGCCGCGGCACTGTGCGCGTGCGCCGGTCTCCCAGGTCCGGGGGCGGACTCGACGTCCTTGACGTCATGACGTCGCCCGGCACGGAGTCTTATGCACGCGCGTAGCTCACTGTTCAGCTGCGCGTCTTGGCGTCGCCCGACGCAACAGCGGCGCCGTGCGCATGCGCCGGGCTCCCATTTCCTTAGGGACCGGACGGCTCGGCTCCGCTTGGCGGCCGCTTTGTTCTCGCTGGCAGGGTCGAGCCGGCGGCTTGTGTGAGTCAGTGTCACCGCCCTCAGGTGCCGCTGGATCCCGGCTGCGGCCCTCTTGTTTTCCCCCCCTCCCCTTTCCCCAACCCCCATCCCCCCCACCCGCCTGCCGAAATCCCATCATAGGAGGCTCCAGCTCCAAGATGTCCAGCCGAGCCGTCTGCCGAGAGGCCAGTCACGCCGGGAGCTGGTACACGGCCTCAGGTAGGAGCCGGGCGGGGCAGCGGTTTGGTGTACGGGGGGGCGGACCCGGGAGGAAGGAAGTCTGGATGGGACCAGGCAGGGTGACAACACAGGGATATGGGTGGGATACTGGGGGGTGGGGGGGTGAAGGGTGACAGGACTGGGATATGGGTGGGATGCTGGGGCGGGGTATGAAGGGTGACAGGACTGGGATGGGGGTTTGGTGAGAGTGACAGAACTGGGATGGCAGGGGGGTGAGTGTGACAGGACTGGGATGGCAGGGGGGTGAGTGTGACAGGACTGCGATGGGGGGGTGAGTGTGACAGGACTGCGATGGGGGGGTGAGTGTGACAGGACTGCGATGGGGGGGTGAGTGTGACAGGACTGCGATGGGGGGGTGAGTGTGACAGGACTGCGATGGGGGGGTGAGTGTGACAGGACTGCGATGGGGGGGTGAGTGTGACAGGACTGCGATGGGGGGGTGAGTGTGACAGGACTGCGATGGGGGGGTGAGTGTGACAGGACTGCGATGGGGGGGTGAGTGTGACAGGACTGCGATGGGGGGGTGAGTGTGACAGGACTGCGATGGGGGGGTGAGTGTGACAGGACTGCGATGGGGGGGTGAGTGTGACAGGACTGCGATGGGGGGGTGAGTGTGACAGGACTGCGATGGGGGGGTGAGTGTGACAGGACTGCGATGGGGGGGTGAGTGTGACAGGACTGCGATGGGGGGGTGAGTGTGACAGGACTGCGATGGGGGGGTGAGTGTGACAGGACTGCGATGGGGGGGTGAGTGTGACAGGACTGCGATGGGGGGGTGAGTGTGACAGGACTGCGATGGGGGGGTGAGTGTGACAGGACTGCGATGGGGGGGTGAGTGTGACAGGACTGCGATGGGGGGGTGAGTGTGACAGGACTGCGATGGGGGGGTGAGTGTGACAGGACTGCGATGGGGGGGTGAGTGTGACAGGACTGCGATGGGGGGGTGAGTGTGACAGGACTGCGATGGGGGGGTGAGTGTGACAGGACTGCGATGGGGGGGTGAGTGTGACAGGACTGCGATGGGGGGGTGAGTGTGACAGGACTGCGATGGGGGGGTGAGTGTGACAGGACTGCGATGGGGGGGTGAGTGTGACAGGACTGCGATGGGGGGGTGAGTGTGACAGGACTGCGATGGGGGGGTGAGTGTGACAGGACTGCGATGGGGGGGTGAGTGTGACAGGACTGCGATGGGGGGGTGAGTGTGACAGGACTGCGATGGGGGGGTGAGTGTGACAGGACTGCGATGGGGGGGTGAGTGTGACAGGACTGCGATGGGGGGGTGAGTGTGACAGGACTGCGATGGGGGGGTGAGTGTGACAGGACTGCGATGGGGGGGTGAGTGTGACAGGACTGCGATGGGGGGGTGAGTGTGACAGGACTGCGATGGGGGGGTGAGTGTGACAGGACTGCGATGGGGGGGTGAGTGTGACAGGACTGCGATGGGGGGGTGAGTGTGACAGGACTGCGATGGGGGGGTGAGTGTGACAGGACTGGGATGGGGGGGAGTGGGAGTGTGACAGGACTGGGATGGGGGGGGTGTGAGTGTGACAGGACTGGGATGGGGGGGGTGTGAGAGTGTGACAGGACTGGGATGGGGTGGGGGGGTGGGAGTGTGACAGGACTGGGATGGGGTGGGGGGGTGGGAGTGTGACAGGACTGGGATGGGGTGGGGGGGTGGGAGTGTGACAGGACTGGGATGGGGGTGGGGGGGGTGGGAGTGTGACAGGACTGGGACGCGGTGGTGGGGGGGGGTGGGAGTGTGACAGGACTGGGGACGCAGGTGGTGGGGGGGTGGGAGAGTGACAGGACTGGGACGGCGCGTGGTGGGGGGGGTGGGAGTGACAGGACTGGGACGGGTGGGGGGGGCGGTGGTGGTGGGAGTGTGACAGGACTGGGACGGGGTGGGGGGGGTGGTTGGAGTGTGACAGGACTGGGACGGGGTGGGGGGGGCGGTGGTGGTGGGAGTGTGACAGGACTGGGACGGGGTGGGGGGGTCGGTGGTGGTGGGAGTGTGACAGGACTGGGACGGGGTGGGGGGGTCGGTGGTGGTGGGAGTGTGACAGGACTGGGACGGGGTTGGGGGGGTGGTTGGAGTGTGACAGGACTGGGACGGGGTGGGGGGGGCGGTGGTGGTGGGAGTGTGACAGGACTGGGACGGGGTGGGGGGGTCGGTGGTGGTGGGAGTGTGACAGGACTGGGACGGGGGAGTTGAGTGTGACAGGACTGGGAAGGGGGAGTTGAGTGTGACAGGATTGGGACGGAGGGGTTGAGTGTGACAGGACTGGGACGGGGGGCTTGAGTGTGACAGGACTGGGACGGGGGGCTTGAGTGTGACAGGACTGGGACGGGGGGGTGGGAGTGTGACAGGACTGGGACGGGGGGTGGTGGGAGTGTGACAGGACTGGGACGGGGGTGTGGGAGTGTGACAGGACTGGGACGGGGGTGTGGGAGTGTGACAGGACTGGGACGGGGTGGGGGGGTGGGAGTGTGACAGGACTGGGACGGGGTGGTGGCGGGGGGGGTGTGGGTGTGTGACAGGACTGGGACGGGGTGGGGGGGTGGGAGTGTGACAGGACTGGGACGGGGTGGTGGGGCGGGGGGTGGGAGTGTGACAGGACTGGGACGGGGTGGTGGGGGGGGTGGGAGTGTGACAGGACTGGGACGCGGTGGTGGGGGGGGTGGGAGTGTGACAGGACTGGGACGGGGTGGGGGGGGTGGGAGTGTGACAGGACTGGGACGCGGTGGTGGGGGGGTGGGAGTGTGACAGGACTGGGACGCGGTGGTGGGGGGGGTGGGAGTGTGACAGGACTGGGACGCGGTGGTGGGGGGGGTGGGAGTGTGACAGGACTGGGACGCGGTGGTGGGGGGGGTGGGAGTGTGACAGGACTGGGACGCGGTGGTGGGGGGGGTGGGAGTGTGACAGGACTGGGACGCGGTGGTGGGGGGGGGTGGGTGTGTGACAGGACTGGGACGGGGTGGGGGGGGGCGGTGGTGGTGGGAGTGTGACAGGACTGGGACGGGGGGGTTGAGTGTGACAGGACTGGGACGGGGGGGTTGAGTGTGACAGGACTGGGACGGGGGGGTTGAGTGTGACAGGACGGGGACGGGGGGCTTGAGTGTGACAGGACGGGGACGGGGGGCTTGAGTGTGACAGGACTGGGACGGGGGTGGGTGGGAGTGTGACAGGACTGGGACGGGGGGGGTGGGAGTGTGACAGGACTGGGACGGGGGGGTGAGGGGGGGGTGGGAGTGTGACAGGACTGGGACGGGGTGGTGGGGGGGTTGGTGGGAGTGTGACAGGACTGGGACGGGGTGGTGGGGGGGGTGGTGGGAGTGTGACAGGACTGGGACGGGGTGGTGGGGGGGTTGGTGGGAGTGTGACAGGACTGGGATGGGGTGGGGGGAGGGGTGGGAGTGTGACAGGACTGGGACGGGGCGGGGGGGGCGGTTGGAGTGTGACAGGACTGGGACGCGGTGGTGGGGGGGGTGGGAGTGTGACAGGACTGGGACGGGGGGGTGGGGGGGGTGGGAGTGTGACAGGACTGGGACGGGGTGGGGGGGGGGTGGGAGTGTGACAGGACTGGGACGGGGTGGTGGGGGGGGGGTGGGAGTGTGACAGGACTGGGACGGTCTGGTGGGGGGGGTGGGAGTGTGACAGGACTGGGACGGGGTGGAGGGAGTGTGACAGGACTGTGTTGGAGGTGGGTGGGAGTGTGACAGGACTGTGTTGGAGGGGGGTGGGAGTGTGACAGGACTGGGATGGGGGGCTGGGGGGGTGGGAGTGTGACAGGACTGGGGTGGGGTGGGTTGGGGGGGGTTGGTGGGAGTGTGACAGGACTGGGACGGGGTGGTGGGGGGGGTGGGAGTGTGACAGGACTGGGACGGGGTGGTGGGGGGGGTGGGAGTGTGACAGGACTGGGACGGGGTGGTGGGGGGGGGGGTGGGAGTGTGACAGGACTGGGACGGGCTGGTGGGGGGGGGTGGGAGTGTGACAGGACTGGGACGGGGTGGAGGGAGTGTGACAGGACTGTGTTGGAGGTGGGTGGGAGTGTGACAGGACTGTGTTGGAGGGGGGTGGGAGTGTGACAGGACTGGGATGGGGGGCTGGGGGGGTGGGAGTGTGACAGGACTGGGGTGGGGTGGGTTGGGGGGGGTTGGTGGGAGTGTGACAGGACTGGGATGGGGTGGTGGGGGGTGACAGGACTGGGATGGGGTGTGCGGGTGGGAATGTGACAGGACTGGGATGGGGTGGGGTGGGGGGGGGGTGGGAGTGTGACAGGACTGGGATGGGGTGGGGTGGGGGGGGGGGTGGGAGTGTGACAGGACTGGGATGGGGTGGGGTGGGGGGGGGGTGGGAGTGTGACAGGACTGGGATGGGGTGGGGGGAGGGGTGGGAGTGTGACAGGACTGGGATGGGGTGGGGGGAGGGGTGGAGTGTGACAGGACTGGGATGGGGTGGGGGGAGGGGTGGGAGTGTGACAGGACTGGGATGGGGTGGGGGGAGGGGTGGGAGTGTGACAGGACTGGGATGGGGTGGGGGGAGGGGTGGGAGTGTGACAGGACTGGGATGGGGTGGGGGGAGGGGTGGGAGTGTGACAGGACTGGGATGGGGTGGGGGGAGGGGTGGGAGTGTGACAGGACTGGGATGGGGTGGGGGGAGGGGTGGGAGTGTGACAGGACTGGGATGGGGTGGGGGGAGGGGTGGGAGTGTGACAGGACTGGGATGGGGTGGGGGGAGGGGTGGGAGTGTGACAGGACTGGGATGGGGTGGGGTGGGGACCGGTGGGAGTGTGACAGGACAGGACTGGGATGAGGTGGGGGGGTGGGATTGTGACAGGACAGGACTGGGTGGGTGGGAGTGTGACAGGACAGGACTGGGATGGGGTGGGGGGTGGCGTGGGAGTGTGACAGGACTGGGAAATGGGTGAGTTACTGGAGGGGGGGCAAAGGGTGACAGGACTGGGAAATGGGTGGGTTACTGGATTGGGGGGGGGCAAAGGGTGACAGGACTGGGAAATGGGTGGGTTACTGGATTGGGGGGGGCAAAGGGTGACAGGACTGGGAAATGGGTGGGTTACTGGAGGGGGGGGGCAAAGGGTGACAGGACTGGGAAATGGGTGGGTTACTGGAGGAGGGGTGGCATAGTTGGGGGGTGAAGGGTGACAGGACTGGGATGGGGGGTGGGAGTGTGATAGGACTGGGAAATAGGTGGGATACTGAGGAAGGGGGACAGGACTGGGATATGGGTGGGTTACTGAGGAAGGGGGGCATGATTAGGACATGGTGGGTTACTGGGGGAAAATGTGACAGGATTAGCTTACTGGTGGGGAAAGGTGACAAAATCGGGATATGGGATGTTCACTGAGGGGAAGGACGGTGACAGAATTGGGATATGGGTGGATTACTAGGAAGGGGTGAGGCTGGCAGGGTGAATTATTGGAATGACATGATAGATGTACCATATATCGGAAGAGGAGCGATAGGATTGTTGGATAGTGGATGGGGATCTGGCATTGAGCAACTGAAGCCCTGTGTCTCAACCTCTATAGCAGGGACCATGATAGCTGATGTTGAGTGCAGTATGTGATGTGATATTGACAGTGGTGACAGGGTCTGATCAGTGTAAATAGATTAGGGTGGATTGTAGAGTTGATTGGAGTTTAATGATGTGATGGAAAGGGAATATATGTGGAGGCACGAGCATGGAAAATGGCAGTTCTGAAGAATGAGGAGTGGTAAGGTACAAGGTAGATTGGGAGGGGGAACTGATGGGGATAAAGGGTAACAGGACATTGGGGAAGAGGCTTGGAGATTGGAGATGGTATTTGACATGGTTAATGGGTGGTGGTGACAGGAAGTTGTTGGAGAATTGATGAATGTCCTTATCATCCTGCACATGGGACAGTATTACTGAAAAGTGAGACATGTTGCTGAAGTTTTTCATCTTGCACTCTTGAGGACAAACAGAATTCCAAATTTCAAATGATCACAACAATTTATACTCTTGGAGAAAAGGGGGCTGATTGGTTGGCATGTCTGAGTGGAAGATGGAAAGCTTTGGTAATGTGTCTCTCTTCAGCAATATTCAAATTCTGTCCTAACAAGACATATTTTGCTGGAATCCAAGAAGAAATAGTGTTTACAAGTGTGAAGAGATCTGATGCAGACAATACCAGAACACTGTAGAACAGTCAGTTAGCATATTGGTCTTTCCCTCCTCCTAACCTAACACAAACAGATGGAATGATGGCCTTTTCCTTTAAGGGTCCAGAGTAAAATGAGGATCTTGCTGCCCAGTTTGTAGTGGGTGTGGCCAATGCAAGTCTGTTAACTTGGCAATAAACTTGCCCACAAGGGACCGTAATGGCAGCATGTGTGTGAAATGATGCGGGTGGGTTTGGGTTAGGGACAGAGTTACAAGTGGGTATTGATCATACCCATACCATACTTAAGCTTTTTTGCTTTGAGGGTGCTTGACATAGATGGCTGCATGCCTGAACGAAATAGGAGAACAAGAACACAAGAATTAGGAGTAGGAGCGTAGGCCATTTGTTAAGATCATGGCTGATCTGATTATGGTCTCAACTCTATTTTCCTGTCGGTCCCCTATAACCTTTGACTCCCTTGTCAATCTAACTTGGTCTTAAAAATAATCAATGATCCAGCCTCTCTGGGGAAGAGAATCCCACAGACTAACAACCTCCTGAGAGGAAAAAAAAGTCTCATCATCTCCATGTTAAATGGAAGCTCCCATGTTTTTAAACTATCCCCTAGTTCTAGTCTCTCCCATAAGGGGAAACCCTTACAGCATCCACCCTGCCAAGACCCTCAGGATATTGTATGTTTCAATAAGATCACCTCTCATTCTTCTAAACTCCAGTGGATGCAGGCATGGAGGGTGCAGCCTCCCTCACCTTAATGAAATGAATGAACGCAAACATGCAGTGGGTGGTGGGCTGGGCATGGAAGGGGAAACTGAAATGTGGAAATTGGGGTGGTTGTGGGGTTTGACCAGAGATGATCAGTGAAAGTTGGGGTGTAACCAAGGGGAGGGTTTGGGGGTTGTTGCTTAACTGGCTGTTGAATGATGGTCACTTTTCGGGCTTGAAAGAATTAAACATAAATTCAGCATTTTCCTCTTTTTGCTTGATGGATTGTTAAATGATTGCAGAATCAGTGACAGAAGAAAATTATTGGTGAGTATATTCTAAGCTGTTGAATTTCCACATGGAGTTCATATCATGGTTTCAGGGCCAGCCTGGTGTGCGGCTTTATTTCTGAACCTCATCGCTACGAACAGCTGATGTAACTCGATTCTCTTCAGTCTGTTTTTACTGAAGTCCTCAGTGCTGCATTGACAGGTTCATTGGAAATAGGAGCAGGAGGAAGTCATATGGGCCTTTGAATCTGCTGCTTCTTTTCCTGGTGAGGCTGTGGGTCAGTGGTAAATACACTTTCATTGGCAATATTCAACATGGAAAGTACAGCCAGATGTTACTCTGTGATGTGGTTCTACACAATATCTCTGTCTAGTAAAGAAGGCTGAATGTGGGCACTTAATCCTGCTGGCATGTCAGTAACGTGGGCAATACAAGCCCAAAGATGACTCTTGCAAAAAGTCAGGGCTGAATTCATTCCCATAATGAATGTTCGCTGCAGCTGAAAACCCTTGCCATTTCTTGCAGTTGCTAGTTTGGGGCTGCTTAGCAGGTTTGGTGCCCTGTTGATGTTTGTACTGCAGGGTGACTAAATGATTTTTTTCTTTTAACTCTGTTGGAAATTCTAAGAACTCACTGGAGTATGGATGGAGGGTTGAAACTCTTGTGATTCTTCACTCGGTTTTGGTCTGGTGGACTTGAAGTTGTTCTGCTGCTGTGGTTGGCTGTCAAAGCACCTCTGATCATCTCATCCTGTAACAGGAAGATGGCAGGTGTCTTTTTCAAGTTGCTCACTTCTGCCAACCAGCTGCTGTATGACTTTGCTACTCCCTGTTATTTTAAAGCATGGATTTCCAAACTGCAGCCCCTCTGAGGCCCTGAAGTCAGAGCCAAGGCAACGCAGTTCTATTTGTGCTTGTATTTCTGTAATGCCCTGTCTGAATTTAAATGGGCCAGGTGGTTTTGAAGGGGTTATCCTGTTGCCTTGCGATGGCTAAATGTGGAATCAGAACACCAGTTGCTGTTAACAACTTGAGATGTATGGGAGTTACTTGGCACTCCAGGTAAGCTTTACATGTTCGTGACCCCGCTGAGAGACTAATGATCCACACAATCTACTAAAACCCAAATTTTCACAGCCCTTTTTGAAGAATAAAAGAACAAGATTCTTTTGAGTCATAAAGTGACCGTATGACCCATTGAACAATACTAATCCGGAATTACATAAAACTGAGTTGCATGGTAACACTCGAACTGGATCTGCTGGTCATTCAGTGGTTCCCCTCTTGTGAAATAATTACTCACAAGAATTTTTTTTTTAAATGTGATTCAGCGTCATGCCAGTGCAATATTGTTTTCTTCCCCTAACAAACAGCCTCGACTTGGGACCTGACCGTTAGTCTGGCAGTTGAGTTGCCAGAACTCTTAGCCATGAAGGGAGGCAAATGAGAAAGAATCATGTAGAATATCTGAGGGCTTAATTAGAATTGAAAAGGTTAATCCTGAGCACTGTTATGAAATTAAAAATTTTGTGCCTGAGATCAATAGATGCTTGTGGATAAGGATATTAAGTATTACAGAACCACAGCTGTTGATCTATTTGAACAGCGGAACAAGCTCAAAGACTCAGTCCTCTTGTTCCAATGTTTCTAAGTTAAACGATGACTTAGAAGACAAGGGGTAAGAGGGCAAACTGCTAATGAGGGAATTCAGGTTTGGTCTCAAGAAGCATGTCTCAATGATCTGTAGCCAGAATTGTTTTCAAGGTGGAGGGTTGAGGCAAACCTGCAGATGATGCACTGTGACGGAAGTTGTTGTGGTGAACTGTAGGTTTCTTTAGGAGACATTAGGTGGACTGAATGGCCTCCTCACCTTTCATATGGTTTCTGAGGCTTGACAGTCCATAATGGCATTGTCATCTCTTTGACAATTGCACCCATATCTGCAGCCACATTGCCCCAATGTGGCTGCAGTGCTTTGGTGCCAGAGTTTACCAGCATCAGCTGCATTTTGTTTTGTTTCACCAGTTTGCACTCAATTTCTATTGTGATGTGAGAAATATAAAGTGATGTATTTAAAATGTGTCCTCAGGAAGAACAAGAAGGCATAAGGGTTTTTTTGAAGATTGGGATTATGCCAATTTAAACTTGTGTTAAAAGATATACATGTACAAAGTATGCATGATGTGTGATTCCCTGAATATTATAACATTTTGGCCTAGTCATTCTTCTTTAAACCTTGGGGAAATTTTAACTTTACAAAGGATCTGTTTTACTTAATATATGTTTAAACATGCCTATTCCACTTGAGCATTTTTAGATTTATTTGTACTGTTCAAGAACAGAGTTTCCTAATCCTATCGTGTCCTATTCTATTTGCCAGCTTAAAAGCAGAGATGATAATGAGCTTTTTTTTTTCCCTCGTAGATTCATTCTGTTTGTAGGGAAATCAGGTCAGGCTGTTAGTGTTAGAATTTACTTGGCACAGGATCTATGCTTAGACTTTTTTGGTCTTAAACATGTAGTGTTGGGGATTCCAACACCAATAATTTAACAGTATCGATGACTAATATAGTGCCTTTAACGTAAAAAGCATCCCAAGTTACTTCACAGGTGCCCATAATCCAAAACTCTGCTGTGAACATTCTAGTTCGGACCAAGTCCCATTTGCCCATCACCCCATATTCGTTGACCTACATTGGCCTCAATTTTAACATTCTTTTCCTTTTATTCAGACCTTTCCATGGCCATGCCCCTCCCTACTTCTTACAGTCTTACACCCTTCGAGATCTATGCACTCCTCCAATTCTAGCCTCATGTGCAAGCTGCTGTTGTAATCAGAGAAACATGAATGATGAGAGAGATTTGATGGGGTGACTAAAAAATTAGTCAGAGGTGTGTTTTAAGCAGTGTGATAAAGGAAGGGGGAGCAGTGGAGAGGTTTACGAGAGCATTCTGGAGTGTAGGACTTCTGAAGGCATGCTTGTTGAAGGTGGGGCACAGAATGGGGATGTACAAATGTTTGAGGAACAGGGTGTTCTTGGACTAGTAGAATCAGTTGGCGGGGGGAGGGGGGTCGGTGGTGGTTGAGCAAGAAGAGGTTGAAGAAGAAGCAAAGAATCAAAATAGGCCCCATTTGAAATGTGCAGCCAGAACTTGTGAACAAGATGAATTTTTAAGATCCACCAGGAATAATCTCTTGTTTCTTTCCAGGAGCTCAACTGAACGCACAATTAGAAAGCTGGCTTGCCCAAGCACAACCCACTGGGAGGCCAGCTAGAGCCATCATTGCACCGTAAGTATATCCATTAAACCTGTCAACAGTTTTAAAGTGACAGTCTTAACAGCAAGTTCACTCCCATGTCTATTCCTACCAAATATGCGGATCCTGTTTGCCTCAGCTGTGAGGAAAGAACCTTTATTTGTACAGTGCCTTTCCACAACCCAGATGTTCCAACGTGCTTCACCTCCACTCAGTGTGGGTAAATGTGCACCAAATCCCACAATTAGCAAACATTTTTGGGCTGGTGTTGGTTAAAGGAGGAGAGTTGACCAGGACACCAGGAAATCTTGGTTCTCTCAATTGTACCATTGTAACCTTTGCATCCATCTGAATAGGGTGATGAGATCTCGGTTTGACATCCCATTGAAAGGAGGCACCTTTGTTCAAACTGGTTACCGAGGTCATTGAATTATTAACTTTCATATAGTTATTTGGTAGTACAGAACTTGAGAGTATTGCTGAAAGAGACATGTCAAAGCTTTTCATCTTGCACTCATCAGGACACTTCGCAAGAATACCAGTATAAGGGGAAAACAACAATTTATACTGTATGTGAAGAGTGTGCTGATTGGTTGTCAAATGGACTCTGATTGGTAGAGGTGTTGCTATGGATAATGCACCAGTGATGGTAACTGACAGTTAACTGCTAAGCATTATTTGAAATTTAAACCAGACAGCTTGACCTTGATTGGTCAAGGCATTGTCCTGAGGAATGAGTCAGTGAATGGCTGTCACTTATTTTGTTTAGCTGAAACAGGTGCGCTGTGTATACATGTTCTTTCTGGTATTCTTGTAAAGTGTCTTGATGAGTGCAAGGTGAAAAGCTTCAGTTTGTCTCTCTATTTCAGCAATATTAACTTTCAATTTTGTTTGAGCAAAACTTGTTTTGTTAGTTGTGATGATGTCTTGGAGGAAGTGTTAGCCTTGGCTTAGTGGGAACTCTGTTGTCTCTTGATGCAGAAGGTGGTGGGTTCAAGACCCCCCTCCAGAAACTTTTGTGTGTAATCTAGGCAGATGCTCCAGTGCAGCATTAAGGGAGTGCTGCACTGTTGGAGATGACATCGTTTGGATGAGATGTTCAGCCAGAGGCCCGTCTTCCCCTCAAAGGATGTAAAAGATCCCGTGACACTGTTCAAAGAAGAGCAGGGAAAGCATCCAGTGTCCTGACCACCAACATCACTGTAGCAAATTATCTAGCGGTTAATCCCATCATTGCTATTTATGGGATTTTGCTGTATGCAAATTGATTTCCATTTATTAAGGCAATGAGTAAATTTCATAAAGTTTATGAAAGTAACAATGAAAGTACTTCATTGGATGTGAACTGCTTGGGAAAGTAATTATGTAAATACAAGTTTGTTTGATATGACTGAACCAGTTGTTTAACTGGCTGTTCCAATTCTCAGTTACCAGTCAAGTAAGCGCTTTGTGGCAAATAACCACCATTACCTATCGTTAGCTTGTATTTGAACACAAACCACTTGCATGAAAAGACAATGCAAGCATTCTCCAGTTGATTTCTTGGTTAATGTAAGAACATTTCTGAGCAGTTCAAGATATTAATAAGTGTTCACAGCTGTGGACCCACAAAAATATAACTGGTTCATTTATTATTATAATTTTGTCTTTGAAGAGTTTATATAAAGTGCTATAGCAAGGGCATGCTGGTGCCTGTAAACAGAAGATGCGAATTGCTTGCATTGCATTGTTATGGGTTGTGTACCTGGAAATGGTTACTGCACTACTTTCACACCTGAAGCAGAAGGTCATGCTAAGGGAGTGCTGCATTTTTTTGGAGAGTTCGTCTTTCAGGCGAGACTCACCTATCTGCTCACGAATGTATCAAAGATTCAGTGACACTAATTGGGGTAGATTAGGAGTTCCCCCAGAATCCTAGTCAACATTCCTCCCTCAACCAAAAGCACTGTGACCTCCACCACCTAGAAAGACAAGGGCAAGTACATTGGAACACCATCACTTCTAGGTTCCCCTGCAGGTATCACACCGTCCCTACTTGGACTGTTTCTTCATCATACTGAGCCAAACTCCTGGAACTGAGTGTACCACCACCACACAGGAACGCTCACCAGCACCTTCTCGAGGACAACTGGAAAAGGGCAGCTTCCAATTTCTGACCCCATGACCTGAAAGCCCATTCAGCCATGTCCTCTCATACATATTAATTTGCTAGTTTGTTGTGCTTGAATTTTCTGGAACAGAAAGATTTTAAAAGTTTGTTCATGGCATTGCCGTATTGGCAGATAAATCTTGCATCAGAGCACTTGAGATCTATTCATGTACAGCCCTTCTTATCTGTGCCTATTCTTGGCTGGCCTAATCCAGAACTAATCCCCCTGCCCTGTGGACTGCTCATTATGTGTTCTGCTCTGTCTGAAATATTTGTCAGGTTGTCCAGTAAAGGATGCAGTGGTTCCTGACTCAACCTCAGATCAGTCGATCATCCATCGCCTCTCTGTATAAAGACGTGTTTCTTCATCTTTCTCCTTCACTCTCTTGGTAACTTAATTAAATGGATGATACCTCATTATTGACACCCCACTCAGAAAGAATAGTCTTATGCTATTGGTGCTACCAAGATCAAATATATTTTCATCAGAATTGCCAACACTTAAACTGTGCAATATGGTTTTTGTAGTCTTAGATTTTGCATCATCCTCAACGTAGTGCCAAATGGTGACTTGATTGCTTCAAGATTTCCCTCCCCATTTTTAGGTACAGAATGTGCAGTTCCAGAATGATATTGGCTGGCATGTTACAAATTCTGAATTGAGCTGTACATGGTGTAATTCATCTCCTGATATGTTTGTTTTGTACAATATATTTTGTCACCTTAAGTGAACTGGTTGGCCTGAAAGGTGAATTGGACAAGCTGAGGCACAGGTGCATGCAGATAACGTGCATACAGTGAATAGTGCTGGTGCAAAGGTGTGGTATGGCCACGGGTGTAACAGCCATTAAAAATTATATAAAATAACCTGCCTATGTAAGAATAAGCATCTTACTGAGATGTTGCATGGATTAACCCAGGGAACTCCTATGCCTTGGGTGCATTTTTTTCACTGCCAAGTTCAAAGATAGCAAATTCTCCATTAGTATCTTAAGCTTTGAAAGCTGACTGCTAGAACATTCCCTGTCTGTGGGAATATTGAGAAAACACTAAAAAGCATTTTATGGCAATTTTTGGGGACTTTATGTTTGTATTTTTCTCCCACCTGTCCTCTCTGTCCCTGAAACAGTCTTGATCTGCTTCTGAGCCTACCTCAATTGCGGCTCTGTAATTGCTGCTGCAAGGTGCACAAGAACAACTCCCTGATGACATTCCTACTGATCCTTCTTCCCTCTGTGCCAGGAAGTGCTTGGTTTCCACTTGCTCATCTGAGTTGGAACCGTGCCCTGCAGAGGGCTGCTGGCTTAAAGCCATGTCCTACCATTCTGTGGTACAGGATCTTACACTGGCTGGAGACATTTTGATTAGATCTGTGTAAGATGGTGTGGAATTCCTGTGCTTATGCGAGCCTCTTCTGTTTTTTTTTCCCTTTTACAGTCATGCAGGATACACATACTGTGGATCTTGTGCTGCTCATGCTTATAAACAAGTGGATCCATCCATCACGTAAGTGAATTTTAAATGTTGGGGCTTCTCTGGTAAACACTATCTTAGGCAAGGTTAATTTTGAAGGAGAATTGGGTGGTGGGAATATTTAAATCAATGAAATCTTCCCACATATTAGATTTGTTAACAAATTTAAAGCCCAATGGATTAATGAGGCAGTGATAGCATGGATACCAAATTGGTTAAGAAACAGAAAGAGAGTAGTGGCGAACAATTGTTTTTCAAACTGCAGGAAAGTATACAGTGGTGTTCCCCAGGGCTTGTTATTAGGACCACATCTCTTGTTGATGTAAATTAGGGTCCTGGGCTTAGGTATACAGGGCATAATGCCAAAATTTACAAATGACATGAAAGTCAAATTGGGGAGCTGGTGGCATAGTGGTATTGTCACTGGACTAGTAATCCAGAGACCCAGGGTAATGTTCTGGGGACCTGGGTTTAAATCCCACCATGGCAGATAGTGGAATTTGAATTCAATAAAAAATCTGGAAGTAAAAGACTGATGATGACCACGAAACCATTATTGATTGTCATAAAAACCCATTTGGTTCACTGGTGCCCTTTAGGGAAGGAAATCTGTGCCCTTACCTGGTCTGGCCTACACTTGACTTCAGACCAACAGTGATGTGGTTGATTTTAAAATGCCCTCTGAACAAGGACAATTAGGGATGGGCAACAAATCCTGGCATAGCCAGCGACGTCCATGTCCCATGAACAAATAAACAAAAAATAAACCCTGAGGGATAGACTCCAAGAGACCATGAGCAGATTGGTGACATGGGAGGGTGAATGCCAGATTAACAAAGAGAAGTGTGGAGTGATGTACTTTGTAAGAAGAATGAGGAGAGCAGTATAAACTAAATGGTACAATTTTAGAGGATGCAGGAATAGAGATCTGGGGTATAGATACACAAATCTATGAAGAAGTTAGAACAAGTTGAAGCCCAGGATCTCTTGTTTCATGAATAAAGGCATAGAGAACAAAAGCAAGAACATTGTGTTAGTCCTTTATAAATTATTGGTTAGGCCCCAGCTGATGTGTCCAATTCTGGGCACCACATTGTAGGAAGTATGTCAAGGGAGGATGCAGAGGAAATTTACTAGGGTGGTACCTGGGATGAGGGACTCCAGTTATGCGGAGAGACAGGAGAAGCTGGGGTTGCTTTCTTTAAACCAGAGAAAGTTAAGGGGAGATTTGATGGGGGTGTTCAAAATCATGAAGGGTGTTGATAAAGTGAATAAGAAACTTTTTCAAGTGACAGATGGGTCAGTAACTAGAGGACACAGATTTAAGATCATGGGCAGAAAAACCAGTGGTGAAATGAGAGCTTTTTTTATGCAACAAGTTATGATCTGAAATGCACTGCTCGGAGGGAGGATGGAAGCAGATTTAACTGTAACTATGAAAAGGGAATTGGTTAAACGCTTGGAGAAAAAATTTCCGGGCTATGGGGAAAGAACAGAGGGTGAATTGTATAGCTCTTTCAAAAGAGCCGGCGCACACTTGATGGACCGGATGGCCTCCTAGTCTGCTGTGTCATTCCATGATCTATCCAAGATCATTATAAATGAGCATGGAAAGGCTTCAGAATTACTTTTGCGGACATTTCTGCCATTGTCTGCAAGAGGGGCTGAGACCAGAATGGAATGAAAGAAGAAAACTTGTGTAAAGGGAAACATGATGCTCAGAGAAGGAAGAAGGTATAAAGAACAAAAGATACTGATGAAATGATGTCAAAAGGGATTCACAAATTGTATGAAGTGTAAGTAGAAAAGGGTTTTACACGGACATGGGGGAAATAAAGTGGTTGCGGCCATTTAAGAATGGTTTTAGAGGATAAGATGCGATGGGATTGGCAAATTAACATTTTATCCATATCTTCACATTAGAGAAGGTCGGTACGGTATTAGAGCTACAGGGAACCTGAAGGTTAGTTCAAGAAAGGAAAAAGCAAAGTGTGGACAGAAATTTGCAATGGATAAAACATTGAGATTACAGCTCCAGGCCAAGAACCTTTCCACACAAAATAAATATTAATGGATGTATTGGAAAAGCTGACAAGCTGAGCATTTATTATTCATTCCTGTTTGCCCTACACAGATGGTGGTGAGCCTTTTGTTAGCGTCATGGTCATTTTTTTTAAACTAATTCCATCTTTTTATTTACAGATTTTTTTTTAAAAAAAGCCAGAATTCTGGTTCTCAAAATTGCTACAGTGGGATTTGAACTCCATTCTCTGGATTATTACTTGTCCAGTAACATAACCACTACCACAGACGTGCAGTCAATGTTGTTTTATGAAAGGTAGCAGTATACCTATCTAACCTAACGATAGAATCACTGAGTTGGCAGGTAGGGGTTTCTCTGGATATTCTGTACATCTCAGAAGGTGTTTGAAATGATTCCATACAGGAGATTAATTGCAAGGATTATAGGAAATGGGATTGGAGGCAAACTTGTTAGCATGGATAGGAATTTAGGTAGGTCGCAGAGATTTGAGATAAAAGGAAGCGATGGCTTGTGATGCTCTAGGGACCCAAACTTTTCTAATTATTAATTCATGGTGTATATGCAGGTTTGCAGATGCCACTGAGCTAGAAGGTGAATTGTGAAGAAAGGAGAAATACAAAGAAGGTCACGGTGAAATGTATGTGGATCAATGGCAGATGCAGAGTAGAGTAAAATGTGAGAATTTGGTGGTAAGCATGACGAATGGGAGCAAAGCTCAAGTTTGGAAGTACTACGGGTGAAGGAGAGAGAAGAACAGAGATTTAGAACCCAGGTACCTGAATTGTTAAAAGCTAGCTTGAGTGCAAAAAGTAATCTTAAATAGCTAACAGCATATTGAATTTGGTTTTAGCTATTAGTTCTAAGGCTATAGAATATGAAAACAAGGATTCAGTGGTGACACAGCAGGGCTCCTTAGCATTCTTTTTGGACTATAATATTTAGTTTTGGGTGTAGACTGTAGGGAGGAGATACTGGCCTTGGAGAATCAAGCTGTGATGCGTGAGGTGAGCAGACTGGGCTGTGATAACGTACTGAGTAAACTTGTGTTGCGCTCCCTGATGATAAATGTTGGGGGTGATCTGCTTTGGGTGTCTAAAACAATGATTGGCAGGATAGAGGCAGAATGACTTCCCTCTAGTGGGGGAATCCAGACCCAGGGGACAGAATTTTAGAACTGGAACATACTGGTTTAAAGCAAATTCACAAAATTGCCTTCACATCAAGGATTGTGAGAATGTGCAGTGCGTTGTCCCTGATGCCATTAAATGCAGAAACAATTGACATGCTTTGTAAGAGACAAGGAGGCTTTGACAGTAAGGATATTAAGCAATATCAAGAAAGAGCAGGGTATTAGGATTAAAAAGATGGAGCTGGAGTATCTGACAAAATGGAACAGGGCCAATAACTGGCTCAGACTTGCGCAAAAAGTTAAGTTTACTTGCAAGCCATGTACAGTGTTCTTTATACATCTGCACTTGTAGCAGAGCTAAGTAACTAATTTATATATTAGCAATAAACATTTATACAGCTGAAAATCTGTTGTTGCTGTCTCCTCTGTCTTTTTTTATTCCTTCATGGGATGTGGGTATCACTGATGAGGCCAGCATTTCTTGCCCATCCCTAATTGCCCATAAACTGAGTGGCTTGCCACACCACTCCAGAGGGCAGTTGAGTCAGCCACACTGCTGTGGGCCAGACGAGGTAAGGATGGCACATTTCCTTCCCTAAAGGACATAAGTGAACCAGATGGGTTTTTAGAACAATCGACAATGGTTTCATGGTTTCATTACTGAGACTAGTCTATTTGTCAATGCTTTCTTTCTCTCTTCTCCTGCCCATGCATCCTGTCTGGAAAAGTATTCATACCTTCCTCCGATATCAGTTATTCTGCTCTCTGACTCTTATTCATACGTGAGCCTTGATGTTGAATGCCAATAAGCTGTTCCACCATGGAAGCCTCTGCTGGATGCAATTCTGTGCCCATCTGATGGCTGCATGTACCTTCAAGTGTCACTGGGTGGTGACCAAAAACAGGACCCTGCTTGTCCTTGTTTTTTTCTTTCCTGCCCCCCTCCCTCTCTCCCTTTCAAGGAAAATTCAGGGCTGCTTCAGTCAACTATAGTGAGCTACAACTGCCATGGTTCAAATTAACTAACTCAGAACAGGCTGGGAGATTAACCTGTCTGACTCAATTACTCTAGATAAGACCAGTCCATTACTGATAGGATAAATCCCCTGCCTGTATCTAATTTACAGAGGAGAAAGGGATGTAGTTTTCAAGAGCAGTGGAGTCAAGGGTAGTTTTTATTTTATTTTGATTGGGGGATTGATGATGGCAGATTTAAAGGAGAGAGAGAGGCAATACCCGAATAGAGAGAACCTTTTACAATATTTGCTAAAATGGGGGCCAGGAGAAGAAGCTGGGTGATCAGTTTTGAGAATAGGGTGGAGGGAACAAAAGGACAAGATGAGCTTGGAGTTGGCATGAAAGAAGATCTGAGACAAAGGTGCAAGTTTGGGGTTAGAGTGGGGGGGGTTGGAGCATTAAAGGAAATTTGGCCAGCTTGGCTTATGGATGGGAGGGAGGCTGTTGATCAAATGGCCACTTGGTGGTGTAGAACTTGAGAGTTGCTGAAAAGAGAGACATCTTGCACTCATCAGGACAAATGGAAGAGTGCCAAATTTCAAATGGTCACAACAATTTATACCACAGGAGAAAAGGGTGATGATTGGTTGGCAAGTCAGCAAGTACCTTTTCTCCTGTAGTATATATTGTTGTGATTGTTTGAAATTTGGCATTTTTGTGTTTGTCCTGATGCGTGCAAGATGAAAAGCTATGGCAGCAAGTTTCTTTTCAGCAAAGATCAGATAGTCTCGATCTTAATGACCAGTCCTTGAGCTCTTTTTTTGGTGGAGGGGACAGGGGGTGTGGCAAGGGATTCAAGACGATGATTTGCAATAAAGAGAAGAGGCAGGGCGTTACCTTTGCATTCCATGGTGATCCTGGATTTGTGAGCATTTTTCGCAGTTAAGAGCAGGCCCTGAAAGTGCTTGAAGTGGTTTCCCGGCCAGATCTGGCAGTGGATGGCTAAATCAGTTGTGCACCATACCCTTGCAAGTCTCCGTCTCTTGGACTTAAGGGATTGAAGGTGTAACTGATAGGATGGGACTAGCAAGAGGATGGTTGCATGGCGAACATGGAAATACTGATTGATTAGATGAGCCCTTGTTTACTGATTGGATAAGCCCCCTGTCTATTGCTCAACTGGCCCCTATTTTAAACATAATACTGCAAAAATAGATTCTGCTTTAAATCAAAAATGTATTCTTATGGAACCAGTGTATTCTTAAAAATTAAAACAGTATACTGAACAAAATCAGAAACATAGGTTTCAGGGAAACATGGAATCTGAGATTAGTTTTGCTGCTCGTATCTAAGTAACTACAGTCGATCTCATGCCTCAGTGAAGAGCATGAAATGGTACAATGTCTGCAGTTTAATAGAAAAAACAATGACTACTTCCTTTTGCTAGATTGCTCCCAACAGGAGAATGCAAGTCAAAAGAACTGGAGAGGTACGCCCTGTTTTGCTTCAAAACGGAAAAAGCTTAGTGTAGGAGCCTCTGTAGTTCCAAATGCTCTTGAAGCATTACTGGAATTCTTACTGCAGCAACAAGCAAATATCACAATATTCATTTGTGAGTATTGCAAGTGCATTCCTTGGTTAGGTTTACTTAGACATTAGAATGAACTGTTCTGCTTGCGGTTTAATTTTCATCCATTGCACTAACCACCTCCGATGCACCATCTTCCCTCTTGAAGTTGGTAAAGTACTCCAGCAAACTAAACCTCACTGGCAGTTAATAAAAGACCCTCTGATAGCCGTGTGTAATGGGGGGGAAGTGTCCCCCTCATTTTCATTTGTCTGCAAGTGCATTGCTTTGTCTGCTTGATGACCCATGGAGGAGCCAGTCAGAGAATGAAACTGCGTTTATCAGTGGGGTATATCAAACTGTACATGTGACCTTTCTTTGTAAAGGGCATGGGTGGAGACCTACCAGTGGGTGGTGGGGTGGAAGGTTGGGATAGTCTGCCATAAGCGGATTAAATTTCAAAAGAAGGACTGGATGTTTTACTTGTCATTTGTTTTTCTTATGTTTCCATTTTCCCCCTCCCTCAATGCTTTCATCAATAAAAATCATTTGACCTGCGTTTTTTGTACTAATTGTATATGTCACAACCCCTGTACAGTCTGGATGTACAGGGTTTGATTGTTTGGACAGTTATTTTCACTGCAGCAGTCACCAATGTTGGAAGCGAGTGGATGGCAGTGCTGACTTAGAGTGTAGGCAGATTACACTGCAAATTGAAATTTTGGGCATTTGCAACAGCACAGATTCTGTCATTTGGCAAGCCCAAGTTGCCACATTTTTCCATCTGTGCAATGGCTCAGACCCTGCTAAAAGGTGTAAGGAGGAAAGGTACTCATTTTAATACAAATGGAGAATTAGCTTTCAAACTGGTTTCTGACTGCTGGATGCAACCTTTCCACAATCTCCACTTTAGATACTGGGTGCCAAAAGCCAGAATCCAAGTTGTGACCAGAACTGTCTTTGTCGTTTTAGCACGTTATTACAACATTGATGATTTAGCCAATAAATGGCATTTAGCCTTTCCAAGTTTAGGGTGACAGCTAGTTGGGGTCGAGGGGATGGAGGAAAAGACCATCTGAGTAGGGGGGCTTCATTTAGGTGGAAGGTGTCATCACCTCTCAGCCAAGCTCAATCAAGGTTATGATGTCAATGCAGCCATCCACAATAAGCTCATGGATGGCAAGGGCCTTGCTCACACCTGAACGGATATTCTTGAGGGAGATGTGGAGAAGGATGGTGATAACTGATCCACTGATGAGTCCACATGATCAGCACTGGGAATGGTGAATTGGAAAGTAAAGATATTGGTAGGATTATCCCCTAGCTGGGGTACAGGGCAGAAGGTCAACAGCAGAGTGGGATTGGGCAGTTTGGAGTTGCTGCTCATAAGAGCTTAAGTAGAAATAGGCTGTTCAGCCCTTCTAGCCTGCCCTGCCATCCCATAAGTTCTTGGCTGATCATCTATGTCAACTTCACATTTCTGCTGTACCCTCATATCCCTTGATTCCCTTAGTATCCAAAAATCTGTCAATCTTTGACTTGCATGTACTCTGACTGAGCATCCACAGACCTCGGGTAGAGAATTCCAAAGATTCTCAACCCCTTCGAGTGAAGAAATTTCCCCTCGTTTCAGTCCTAAATGGCCGACCCTTCATCCTGAGACTGTCTGTGCATTGTGACCCCTTGTTGTAGATTCTCCACCCAGAGTAATCAGCCTCCCAATGTCTATCCTGTCAAGCCCTTAAAAATTTTATACGTTTCAATGAGATGACCTCTCATTCTTCTAAACACCATAGGCCTAGCCTACTCTGTCACTAGGTCAAAAATCTGGAGCTTCTGTCCTAACAGCACTGGGTGTACCTACACCAGATGGATTGCAGCAGCTGAAGAAGGTGGCTCACCACCTCGAGGGCATTTAGGGATGGGCAACAAATGCTGCCTTTCCAGTGATGTTCACATCCCATGAAAGGATGTTTTAAAAAATCTCCATGCCATGAATAAGTGCAGCAAATTTTTGTTGCACTCCCTCTAGGCAAGTATATTTTTCCTTAGGAAATGAGACCAAAATTATGCACAGTGCTCCCAAGTGTGATCACACCAAGACACACATAATTGCAGTAATAATCTTTAGTCTTATGCTCTAATTCTTTTGTAATATACACTGACATTCCATTTGCTTTCATAATTGTGTGCTAGACCTGCATTAACTTTAGAATTTGTATACAAGGATACCCAGGCCCCTCTGAATACCAACATTCCCCAGTCTGTCACCATTTAAAAAATATTCTGCTTTCCTTTTTTTAACCAATGTGGATAACTTTACATTTCTCCACATTATATTTCATCTGCTACATCCTTGCCCACTCACTTAATCTTGTCTAAATCCATTTGCAACCTCTGTGTTCTCCTGACTGCTTACTTTTCTACCTAGCTTTGTATAGTCAGTAAAATTGGATACACTGCACTCGGCTCTCTTATCTAAGTCATTGATACAGATGGTAAATAGGTGAGCCCCAAGCACTGGTCCTTCCAATGGCCTACACTTGTTACAGCTTGCAAACTTGAGAATGACTCAATCGTTCCTAGTCTCTTTTCTACCCATGAGCCAATCTCAGTCCATGCTAATGTTGCCGCAATGCCAAGAGTTGCAATCCTGTAATCAGTAAGAGGCAGTGCCGAGTGCTTCGTTGAGCCACTTAGTGGCTGTGGACTTACTTTCTGTAGTCTTTCTCCAATTCTGTTGCCACATTGTATGTAAAAGATAGCTCGTATTCAACTAACTATGGACAACATCTTGGGCACTTCACTAGACTGTTTAATGTAGAACTCCAGTGACTGCAAAATGAATGAAAGTTAGGGTGCATGAAACTCTAGGAGAAAACCCAAGTTTTTTTTGGCACCCTGAAACAAACTGAAACTCTTAAGTCCAAGTTCCTTTAATGTTTCCCAGTTACTGGATTTGGAAAATCAACACAAAGTGGTCAAATTTGAGGATGATTCCAAATCAGAAGGGGCAGTGGGATTTCAGAGGATCTCCGAAATGGCATTAGGTAGTACAAAGTTAACCCAGAATATTGTTCTTAATTGTAGAGTGAGAAACTAAGAATGGTGGATCAGCCATTTAGAACTTAGGGGAGGATACATTTCTTCACTTAGTGGTTTAAGATACTTAGGGCATTTCTATTCCAGTGGGCTGTAGATGCTTAGTCATTAAGTATATTGAATATAGAGATTTTTGGCACTAAGAGAATCGAGGGTTATATGGGGGGAAAGTGGAATTTGAGTGGAAGATCAGTCGTGACTTTATTGAATGTTGGAGCAAGCTCAAGGAGCTGTATGGCCTATTCCTGCTCCTGCTTATGCTCTTAAGGTGGCCAGAGGTACAAACTAGTGAAAATTGATTATAAGACCCATATCAAGGAATTCTGCACACAGTGATTAAAGAAACTTCCAAATAGTGCGATGGTGGCAAAACCCTGACATCAGTTCCAAAATAATTAGATGTTGCAATGGAAGGCTGTTACAATCTCACTAGATGGATGAAATAAGATGGGCTGAATGAGCCTTCTCAACTGTCATTTTTAAAATTTTTCACCTGGCATAGGCGTCGCTGGCTAGGCCAGCATTTATTGCCCTGGAGAAGGTGGTGGTGAGCTGCTTTCATGAACCGTTGCAGTCCGTATGGTGAAGGTACACCCACAGTGCTATTAGGGAGGGAGTTCCAGGATTTTGACCCAAGTGACATTACCATGTCACTCTCGGGCCTGTGACACTGAGATAGTTGAGCCCTTTTCTCTGTATTTCAATGGAAAGTAAATGGCAAGTGTCATCAAACCTGTCACCTACATTAAAGAGCAGGTAAAAAGGCAGAAGGTTGGAACCTGTTGCTGATCTCTGCTGCGTGTCTAACTGCTTGTTGTAGAACTGATGGGTTCTCCTTTTAAATAATTTCTAATCATTTGTGTTAAATTAGAAGGAAGGTGACTGCTTAGATTTACCAGTCAATTTAATTTCATCACAGACGCAGAGTTTTTATCTTGGGACCATCGCACCATGCGCCTCTTTCTCGCTGTGCTCTATCCACTGCAGATATTTATAGAACGCCTTTGTATGATCTACGCATCGATCAAAAGAGTAAGTGTCAATACTTGCATCTTGCTACTGATTAAAAAGCAAAGCATTATGTTTGGGTTTTTTAACATATGTGGAACAACTCATGTTAAAATCACTAAATCTAGAAATAGATTTCCTTTAACATTTATTATTAACTGTTCTGCCCCCCTTGAGGAGGTAATGGGCAAAGTAGAGGGGGAAATGCAGTGGTTGTGGTGTACATGGATTTTAGGAAACTCTGACTCGTTACCACATTGGAGGTTGTTAGAGAAGGTTAACGGTATGAAATTACGGGGAGAATGCCAAACTGGATTAAAAATTGGTTAGAAAGCGGAAAACAAAGAGTAGGAATTAAGGGCAGATTTTCAGAAGTTGATAATACTGTCCCACAGTGTTTCCGGGGCCACTCTGTTCATTGTATATACCAATGTTTTGGATATAGGCCTAGAGGAAACAGTGCTGAAGTTTATAAATGATACCAAAATATGGCATATAGTTAATTCTTTAGAAAACCAAAGAAAGCTGCAATGGGATATTGGTATGATGGGGAAATGGGCTGAAAAGGGACAGATGCAATTCAATATCAGTATGTGTGAGATGGTACATATTGTAAAATAAAACATCAGTTATTGTACTTTTAATGGAAGTAAGTTCAATGCTGTGATTTGGGGCACTGATTCACAGGACATGACAGGTAGCAACTTGGGTTATATAGTATTATGTAATATTTACAGTCTAGCAAGACAGATTATTCAGCCCAAGAGGTCAGTACTAGTGTTGATGCTCCACATGCGCCTTATCTTTTGTATAATCCTATCAGCATATCCATGTATTCCTTTCTCCCTCATGTGTTTATCCAGCTTCCCCCTAAACGCATCCATGCTAGTCTTGTGGGAGCCACCAAGTTCCACATTCTAACCAGCCTCTAGGAAAAGCAGTTTCTCCTGAATTTCCTGTTAGATTTTTAGTGACTATTCTTCATTAATGACCCCTAGACCTGGTCTTGCGTGCAAGTGGAAACACCTTTATATAACCATCCTATGAAATCTTTAATGATCTTAAAGATCCAAACCTGATCTCTTTCTAGAGGAGGAAGAGGGGCCAAATTGGAAATAGTATAGAAATACACAGAAGTTAGAATACGAAAAGAGTCAGTGGAGGGATTTGAAAACAAGAATGAGAATTTTAAATCAAGGTGTTGCCCTTGATTTAATTGTTGAGACAGAAACTGTTTACTCAAGCTTAGATTGAATAGTTGGATAAAGGAAAAAGGTTGAAGGCATATGGGAGCAGAGTGGGTAAATGTGATTGGGATTATTTGTTCATGTGAATGTCAACACCAGCATGAACTGGTTTGGCTGGATGTCTGTCTCCATGTTGTAACTTCTGTCTATTTCTTTACTACTTGCAGTTTGGCCCAACAACCCCACCCTAAACGCTTTTTCATTTGCCCAATGGATTTAGAAATGATCGGGTGTGGTATTAAGTCCCATGGGAGCAACAGGGCCCCAAGCTTGACTGGTCACTTGTTCTGAACTTTGCTAATTCTCATTGGGGGCTGTAGTGGTAATGATACAGTTGACACTTGCTCCTCTGACCTAGGGCTGAGGTAATTGAATCAGGATATCCCATTTGGTGCCCCTGTGGGCAACATCAGTGGCCCCCAGAGTAGGCCAGACCACCGGCACTTGCTGTCCAAGCTCCACAGGACCGGTGAAAAACACACCCCAACATTAGGCAGTGTCTTTAGAAGAGTAGTAAAGGAAGGGCAAGTCCTTCATCCTTATTTTCTGGAATAGTCCTCTTACAGGGGTCAGCAATTCAAAATCTCATTATTTATTAAACTGAATTAAATGTTTGTGTTGCTTGTGAAAATCACAATGCTCATTATTAACAAAAACAAAAACAGAATTACCTGGAAAAACTCAGCAGGTCTGGCAGCATCAGCGGAGAAGAAAAGAGTGGACGTTTCGAGTCCTCATGACTCTTCGACAGAACTTGAGTTCGAGTCCAAGAAAGAGTTGAAATATAAGCTGGTTTAAGATGTGTGTGTGGGGGGCGGAGAGAGAGAGAGGTGGAGTGGGGGTGTGGTTGTAGGGGCGTCCCTACAACCACACCCCCACTCCACCTCTCTCTCTCTCTCTCTCTCCGCCCCCCACACACACATCTTAAACCAGCTTATATTTCAACTCTTTCTTGGACTCGAACTCAAGTTCTGTTGAAGGGTCATGAGGACTCGAAACGTCAACTCTTTTCTTCTCCGCTGATGCTGCCAGACCTGCTGAGTTTTTCCAGGTAATTCTGTTTTTGTTTTTGTTTTGGATTTCCAGCATCCGCAGTTTTTTTGTTTTTATTAATGCTCATTATTAATTTGGCCAACCACGTGGTCTATAAATGTTCACTCTTTGATCCTGGCCCAAGGTCATCTGAGATTGGGCTGCCTGTGCCCAATAAAGCTCAGGCAGCTCAGTCCATTTTGCACTTGTATTTCTCTGTCCTGCATGAATCTAGAGATATGGAAAAGGGCTGTTCTTAGCACTGTTGCCTCAATGGTGGGTAAATCCTGAATCAGAATACCCAGGATCTGTTAGTATCAGCACTGAGATGAGATTTATGAAGACAGTGGGGACAAGGATTTAAATGTCGTGTGTGTCGTTCCCCCCCCCCCCCCCCCCACCCCGCCACAGGCTCCAAATGTTATAAATGGCCTATAAAAGCTTGGCCACACCCAGACAGAAAACTGACTTTTCAGTTGCTTGGAAGTATTCTGTTGGATTGTCACTTGGTATCATTTGACAAAGGGCACTTTGCAAGTCATGCCAAACTAAATCGCAAAGCTTTAAAAATGGAAGGGTTTGGGAATAAGCCAATAGGAAGTCTGTCAGACAGCACTGGGCAATCAACCCCTTAAGCTTTGGTGTCTCTCTCCACGGCAACCCTGATAGGAATAAAAGACTTGTGTGTGTTGACAGGCATTGTCACACAGCCGCACTGTCACAAGGCATCACTAAATTATAGGGAGCATGGTGTTCTCTGTTTGTGTGAAAACTAACATAGCTCCATACAGAGCTTAAATTGAGGAATGCCTTAATCATTTCACAGAACATGCACTTGAGCTTGCCTCGAGATCGTTTTCAGCTCCACTAAGTACTTTGTCAGAGAGGATAACAGATTGTAATATTCTGATAGTTGTTTTATTCTGTGTGCTCTGTGAGAGTGAGATAGAACCATAGAAAAGTTAACGGTGCAGAAAGAAGCCATTCAGCCCATCGTGTCAGCGCCAGCCAAAAGAAAAGAAACTAGACAATTAGTTTTAATCCCATTCCAGCACCTGGTCCGTAGCCTTGCAGGTTATAGCACTTTGGGTGCAAATCCAGGTACCTTTTTAAATGAGTTGAGCATTTCAGACTTAACTACCAATTTAGGCAGTGAATTCCAGATGCCCAACACCCTCTAGACAAAAGAGTTTTTCCTCATGTACGCTCTAATCCTTCTACCAATCACCTTGAATCTAAGCCCCTGCTAATTGATTCCTCAGATAGGGGAAACAGATCTTTTTTGTCTACCATATCTAGGCCCCTCATAATTGTGTACAGCTCAATTAGGTCACCCCTCAGCCTCCTCTGTTCTAAGGAAAACAACCCCAGCCTATCCAATCTTTCCTCACAGCTGCAGTTTTTCAGCCCAGGCAACATTCTTGTAAATCTCTCTGCTCTCTCCGAGCAATTATGACCTTCCTGTACTGTGTGACCACAATTCCAGCTGTAGCCTAACCAGTGTTTTATACAGTTCCATCATTACATCCCTGCTTTTGTATTCAATACCTTGTCCAATAAATGAAAACATTCCATATGCTTCCTTTACCACCTTATCCACCTGTCCTGCCACTTTTGGGGACCTTTGGATATGCACTCCAAGGTCTCTCACTTCCTCAACCCCCCTCAATGCGGAGAAATTCTTCAGTGTCCAAGTGAACCAATAACAAATGCCCTGTCCAATGTTACTTGACCAGTTCTTTCAGATTTCTGGCTCACACTCGGTCTGAAGATGCTGGTGAATTTAATTGAGTGATACTATGGTTAGAAATACCTCAAATGAGGGGCAAGGCACGTGTAGGTGAAATCGTGTTGAAGTCGAAGATGCCTTGCGATTTTGATTTTTTTCCTTTTTTGTAACTATTAGTTTATGGAGAACTGTGGAAGACGGGAATGTTTGAACGGATGACTATTCAGATAGATGAAGATGAACATAGTATTGAAATGCATCTGCCTTACACAGCTAAAACCATGGAGAGGTAAGTCACCCAACTGCTGTACATCATGAGTGAGCGTGCAGTTATTTAAAGTAAAACTAAATTTGAAGCCTCCCTCTTGTGTTTCCATTGGCTGAAATGTTGTAAAGGGCTTTGTGCTGAGAGGCGAGATGTTGTTCAGATAACGTGTTACTTTACTGCAGAGCTGGGACAACTCACCACCATCTTGTGCCATGCTTGGAATACTACTGGGCTCTGTGTAAAGTTGAATTTAATTTCATTTTCAGTTTGCTTCAAAAAGTCAGTGATTTTCTGCTCCTGATCTGGTCCTGCTTTTCATAATCTATCCTGACTACTGCTGCTCCATGAAAACCCATCTGTCTCTCCCGGTATAAATGGCCCAGCAACACCTGAGCATCATTTCCGTCCGCACCCCACCTCACCTCATCGACATCATAGACCTGTTGTTGTTCTCCTCTCCTCCCCCTGGCTCCTGGAATGAAGGGGTTATCTTGTGAGAAAAGGTTGGCCCTGTATCCGTTTGAGTTTAGATGAATGGGAGGTGATCTTATTGAAACATAAGATCCTGAACGGACTTGAGAGAGTGGATGCTGAGAGGTTGTTTTCCCTTTATGAGAGAGACAAGAACTAGGGGGCACAGTTTTAAAAATCTGTCTCCCAGTTAAGACAGAGATGAGGAGAATTTTTTTTGAGTCAGAGAGCAGTGGAGGCAGGGTCATTAAATATTGTTCGGGATGAGTTAGATAGATCCTTGATTGACAAGGGAGTCAAAAGGTATAGGCCGTAGATGGGGAAGTGGATTTGAGGCCACAATCAGATCAGCCATGATCTTATCGAATGGCGGAGCAGGTTCGATGGCCTACTCCTCCTCATTCCTATGTATGTTTGTATGAATCCTGGTCAGTGCTGTTTTCCCTGTTTCAATGTAGTGGTTTAAGCAGCTTGGAGGGGATGCAGCACAGATTCACTAAAATAATACCAGTGCTAAAATGGCTAAATTACGTTGACCGGTTGCACAGACCAGGCTTGTATTCCCTTGGGGAGGGGGAGTCCAGTGTTTGGGAGCATAACCTTGAAATAAGAGCTAGGCTTTTGAGGAGTGATGTCAGGAAGCATTTCTTCACACAAAGGGTAGTGGAAATCTAGAACCGTCCTATCCTAAAATGCTGTTAAGGCTAGGTCAGTTGAAAATTTTCTAAACTGAGATTTTTATTGAGTAAAGTTATTAAAGGTTATGGAACCAAAGCAGGTAAATGGCTTTAATAGCAGGTCGGCCATGATCCAACTGAATGGGTCCAAGAATGAGGAGTTAAATGGCCTATTCTTATTCTTGGGTCAGGTCTCCATGCTGTTTCTTCAGTCATGGGCACTGTATGCCTTGGAGGACCCAAATGCCCAACACTCAGTCCTTTTTAGTATGTCCAATTGGACTTGCCTTTTTACAGTTTAAATCAACTGGGGCTTGCTGACTTGGAGCAAACAGGGTTTTATTAGCACTCGTAATAAAGTAAGGGTCATGCAAAAACAGCGGGGTGATGGTACAGGACATTGTTCTGATCTCCAGCTGTGAAGTTCCCTTTGAAACATTTGCTTCAATCAAGTCATATGAGCATTCAGCATTTGTTAGACTGGAGAACATACAGCTGTGGTCCAAGTGTTCTTGACATTTATTTTTAAAGGAATTGGGTCTTCCTCCCTACTTAAAATGTAGCAGATTTTATGTCCTCACTGACAGACTGAACCTTCCATTAAGTTATCGGCTTTTGAACCTAGCAGCTGCACAGCATAGAAAACTCAGAGGCCTTGGATAATCAGTGGAAGTATGTGGATGGTAAAGTGTTCTGTATAAACACAGTGATCATTTTTGGGCCAATATTGGGGACAGAATTTGGGATTGTAGTGTCAAAACAGGCCCCTTTTATCCATCCACCTGAGGATACAGCTATGGACAATAGTGAGATCATCAAAGGATATGGAGAAGAATGGTAGAAATGTAACACAAAATTAGAAAAGGTCCTTTTTTCCTCTCAAAGTCACTTCTTCCACAAGAAATAAGCAGTACCTTATTCAATCTTTCAAGGAGTGGCTCTGCACACATCTCCGTCTTCACAGATGGTCGAACATGACTCTTATTCAGTTTGAGCCTGTTGGATGTTGGTTTGTGCCACTTCCTTGACCACAATAGCATGTGTCATGGAGTATCCAATCAACATTTATAGCCCTCAGTTACAAGATGCAGAAGAGAGAGAGATGCTGTCAAATCACTCAGAGTCAATTTGCCAACCAATCATCATCCTTTTCTGATGCAGTATAAATTATTGCTCTCTTTGAAATTTGGCATTCTTGTGCCTGTCCTGATGACTGCAAGACAAAAAGCTTGACAGCATGTCTCTCTTTTCCAGCAATACTCAAGTTCTGTACTACCAATCAATTATTGATATAAGTTTTGTCCAGAACAGTAGAATAAATAAGCTCCTCTGCTCTTAGAAATTGTTTCTTTGGAATCTTTGACATCCACTTGAGAGGGCAGACGGAGCCTCAGTTTAACATTTCATCAAACAGACAGCACCTCTGGTGCAGCTTTCCCTCAGTAATGTACTGAAGTGACAAACTAGATTAGCTACTCAAGGCTCTGGAGTGGAACTTCACCTTCTGATTCAGAGGGGGAGTGTGCTACCAAATGAGTCATGGCTGGTGAAAAAGAGAAGCAGGTGAGTAATCCAATGTCAGCTTGGACCCTTTTTAAAATGCTAAGAAAATATTTTTCATTCCTAGTAACTGTTACAATTTTTACTGAAATGACTCTGTTTTTAACCAGCCAAAAAGATGAGTTAACCATTGTTCCCGTTTTGGTTGGAGCCCTGAGTGATTCCAAAGAGCAGATGTACGGGGAACTCTTCAGTAAATACCTAGCGGATCCTCTAAACCTCTTTGTGATTTCATCAGATTTCTGTCACTGGGGTATGTATCAATTTAAACCACATTGTGCTGTTGGAAGGGATCTGAGAAAGGATGCCATCTTTGTGCAGTTTTGTCACATATTGTAATCTCATATTTACACTATCTTCTAAGCCACAAATCCATTAAAAAGGTAAATGTATAAAAGATAATCCTTTGAATACAGGTTCTTGAGTCTAGAATTTGGGAGCTGAGTGAGTTAGCTCTTGATTTTGATCCCAAGTGCAATTAAGCTCTAGAAGCTCTGTACTTCTGTTTATATATAAATATACAGCATGGAGAAAGTATTTTGTTTGTTTTAGCCCCTGTGCTGTTTATAAATGTTGAGGGCATTTTATTGCCTTTTTTGTCATTGTGAAGTGACTTTCAGATATCTCTAAAATGTTCCATCTACTATCTTGGTCCTCTTGTAGGGAGCGTTAATGTTTAAAGAGATGTCTGAACACCCAGTAATTAACTGGCAGAACTATGTCACAAGATTTCACGTTTCTATATAAAAATAATCCTTATTGTATAAATAAAGAAATTTAAAGAAAGCAAGCGCTATTAACATTATAGTTTATAACTATGTTTGCTATGAATTCAGTTTACTTAAACCTCCTCTCCAGCCCCCTGCCACTCCCTCCAAGAGTTCCCTTATCTTACAAAATCCTGAAGGTTCATTCGCTTTTCCTGGGACCAATCCAAAGGTAAACCACAGCCCTGCAGAAGTCACTTCAATTTCTTCTTAGTGTCCCAGTTATTCCCTGAAATATGAAATTTCATGGGGATCCTTCCATTAGCTTTTGACTAAGCGATCCTCCAATTTTCTTTCAAGACTTCCCAACTGTTGGTTCTTCAATTCACTCATGGGCTTCACTGCCGCCTTGCTTAGGAATTTAAACATCAGGAACACACCTGGTTCCTAATGGCTCTCTGTGCTCCAACAGCTCCTGTACTGCTTCTGGTGCCACAGCTGATTCCCAGTTTCTCTCTGCCTGCTTCAAGCTGACTGACAGCTAGCTACTGTAAGGCTAACTGCCTTTCACTGTAAGAACCATTGTGGATGTCGTCTTCTAGCTTTAAGCTAGGCAAATCTCCCAGCTTTCTATTTTCCCCTCATAAACCCCATGTCTCTGAACTGAGCTCGAGCCCCCACCCGCGTCCTGTGCGGTGATCGATAAAGTTAGTATTTTCTCTGCTTAAGGTGCAGGCCTGACTAACATTTATCTCCTTTTGCTCCCTTGACTCAGTGAGCCGCAACTGCACGAGACCAAATCTGCAACTGCCTTCTGTGAGAAAAACCCAGCTAAATTAACCAAAAGAACCTTCTAACCTCCACAGCCCATCTCCATGACAACATGGCATGCTTTGGGAGGTCCCAAACACAAATGTAAATCAACTATCTTACCTTTAACACAACTCTTTGACTCTGTAGCCCACATGAATAATGGATATGATTCCATATCACCCATGGAAACACCCATGGAAAAAGCCATGTTTACAAACTGCCTGTAGTTTCTTTTCATCTGGGAACTACATAAACAATTTAAATCTTTATTGAGACAAGGGTAAACTTTCTGGCTCCATTACAAGTTAGGGATGGCTCATTCTTTGTTCAAGTTTTTTCATTATCAACTCTGACCTTGTATGATAAGCACAGGTTAATTAAACCTAGGTTTGTTTGATTTGCCTTTACTATAGAGTTATATATCAGTTTCTTAACCAGGTTTTTCCATTTATCTTTCATTTAACACTTCAATCTCTAATATAAAAGTAATATCTAAAATATTAGTATAAACTATGAAACCGGATGATTATGACAATACCATTAGTAGATATTAAAATTCTCAACCCCCAATAGCCTTATATTTTAATAAATTGTCATAGAACTCATTTATGGTTTCACAGCCTGGCTCTGATGCTTATTACAAGAGTATAATTGGATGATATTGGAGTTTGCTTTCATTGCTAATGGCAGACATATTAGCCTTTTTCTTTCTGTTGCTACCCAACATTAAAGTATTTTATTTTTACAGTGCAAGTGAACCACAGTGATAGAAACTTCGAGCTAGGGGGAATTGAGTGGAACAGTAGGTTGGCTTTTTACCTCTGGGACCTAAGTTTGGATCCAGCCCAGACTCTGAGGTGAATTTAGCTGGTCTCAGCCCAGTTCTTGACAGCACACAACTAAGTGTTCCCTGTCCGACACTGATTGGCAGTCTTGCACTCAAGAGGCCCAAGAATGCTTGATGTGGAAAATGGGACAATGCCACACTTTGACAGTAGGGGGCATTCCTCTCAGTTTAGGGACAGAGCACAGGGAGCTTTACTTGATGTCTGACCTGGGAGTGCTTGATATGGAAAGAGTTCCATTATGTGCATATTATTGTTAATTTTATCAAAGGTTTATTTATTTAAAAATCCATTGTGGCCAAGGGCCGAATTGAGGTAAGTTTTTACAATCGATCATTCGAAATAAGATATAAAAATACATACCACAGAGTAGAATAACATATTTATCATGGTGGTATTTACATTGTCAGGGTTCAAATTTTAATAGCCATTAGAATTTGTTCATTGTGCAGATGAGATATGGTATTGGACTATTCTTAAATCTTGTCATATTACATCTTCATTCAGTTGTTTTGAGTTCAGTAGCTGGTAGCATCTGTGAGATGTCTGCAGTTAACAGGTAGTGAAGCTTGGAGTTCAGCAAACTTGTGAAAGGACGGCAGACTTGATCGTGTCTATTCTTGCGCGTCTGCAGACCACAATCATGTAAGGCATCTGAATAACTATGGTAATTAGGACCAAGAATGACTTTGCAAGCCCTTTTCTAACACTTTCAATGGCTTTACATTGCTGCTTTTTGATTCTGCTTGACTGCACAGGTATTCCAGGAGAGGGCAAATAATGGATTTACAGAGAGCCATGTCTACAAATGAATGAGCTGTTCCCTTTAAAAATGCGGAAAATCAGGCAGCAAAAGTATTACACGGGCCACCTCATTATTTATAGAACAATGGGCATGAACAGCAGGAGGCCATTCAGTCCATCGGACTGCAGAGTACTTGTGTGATTAAGGATGTAGTGTTTGTAGCTGGGTTTAAAGCTTGCTGGACCACCTCTGCCTCAGATTCTGACACTTGTTATTTTTCAGGGCAGCGTTTTCGATACACACATTATGATGAGAGTCAAGGGGAGATCTACAGATCGATTCAGCACTTGGATAAAATGGTACGGCATATGACGTTGTTTTCTGAGGGAGGAGACCCTTTGTTGTGTTTCCTGTATACAGTTTTGTTCCAACTTTGCCATTTGTAGCAAATTAAACACAATTAACTGCATACGAAAAGGAGCCTATCATTCGAACATGGCCGTTTCTGTGCTGTACATTCTATGTGGCCCAACTGACCTATGGAGATGTTTATGGTCCATACAAATCTCCTGCCCCTCTTCATCTAATCCTATCAGCACAATTTTCTATTCCTTTCTCCCTCATGTGTTTATCTAACTTCCCCTTCAATGTCTCAGTGGTAACAAGTTCTACATTCCAGCCAAACTCTGGGTAAAGATATTCTTCATGATTTCTTTATTGGAATTACAAGTGACTATCTGATATTTATTGCTCCTAATTCTGGTCTCTCCCCAAATGGAAAACATCTTCTTTGTCCACCCTATCCAAGCCCCTTCAAGTCTGCCATCAGGTATCTGTTACATTAGTGAAAGCTCAAAGTCCTGGTGGTTCTGTGGATTTGGTCTACTGCTGAAACACAAGTGATTTCCCCAGGCTGTTTGTTGTCTAGATTCATGACCAACCTGACCTAAATCCACTAAGCTAATAAAGGCTGAATGTTAAGTGAAGCATTTTTCTCTCCTTTGCCCTTTAAGCGTTTGAAGCAGAAAAATGGCTCATCCTATTTGTGTTTGGTCATTTCATGCACTTCTATCTATAAGGCAGACTTACCTGCATAATTCACTACTATTGCTTGGGTGTCTCTGCTCTGCCATGACGGGCTGTTCAGAATTTCTTGACTGCAAGCAAATCTTGAATCAAAAAGCTGCTTTACATCAGATGCTGTCTTTAGCTGCCTTGGCCCTTTTCCCACCCTACATCTCTTGTGCTCTCTAACTCTGTCTCCTCTTTAAGATACTCCTTAAATACTACCTCTCCGACCAACCTTCTGGACACCTGTCTAACATCTCCTTATGTGTCTCAGTATCAAACAGTGATATGTTCTTGCAAAGTGCCTTGGGATGTATTGCTATGTTAAAGGAGCTATATAAATACAAGATGTTGTTGTAAATTGTCTCTTTTTAAAACTTACTTCACAGAATATAGGCGCTGCTAGCTAGGCCAGCATTTATTGCCCATCCCTAATTGTCCTTGAGAAGTTGGTGGTGATCTGCTTTTTGAATCGCTGCAGCCCATGTGGTGTAGGCACACCCACAGTTTTGTCAGGGAGGGAGTTCCAGGATTTTGACCCAGTGATACTGAAGGAATGACAATATAGTTCCAAGTCAGGATGGTGAGTGACTTGGAGGGTAATTTGCAGACGGTGTTGTTCCCATATATCTGTTGCACTTGTCCTTCTAGATGGTAGAGGTCACGGTTTTGGAAGGTGCTGCTGAAGAAGCCTTGGTGAGTTGTTGCACGGGCTCCAAGTCTTTTTATTGGGGTGGCTTCAATAACTCAATGACTTCTAAATGGCATTGTTATGGGATGATTTACTTGTCGCACACACAGAGAAAGATATGACTGAGGTTGGGGCACCCTGTACTATCATAAGGCTCTTTAATGGCACACTAAGGTCCTTTTATGAACTTTGGATAAGTGAGCAGAGAGGAGGTCTTTGAGGTGTACATGAGTGCAAGCATGGAACCGATCACTTTCGGCCAGTCAATGAATGGAAGTAAGCCATGATTGGCAGTAATTGCCTAGTCAGAAGTGAAGAAGGCTCTCTGGGAACGATTATTGCTGATCAATATTTTATATTTTATATCAATATATCAATAGTGGAATTTTGTAACTTATCATTGGGCAATGAGATCATGTATAACAGGATTGGCTGTATTGGGGTTCCAAATGAGAGAACAGGATTAAAAAAGGACTCTTATTACCGGATGTCTCGAAGTGTTTTTCAGCCAATAAAGTACTTTTGTTTTTGAAGTATAGTTACTATTGTAATCGAAGCAACGCGTCAACCAGTTTTGCACACAGCAAACTCCTAAAAATAGCATTGTGAAAATGAGCAGATAATCTGTTTTTATGATGTTGATTGAAGGTTAAATAGTGGCCTGGACACTGGGGAGAATGCTCATTCATACAATCCTTTGAAATAGTGCTGTGGGATTTTTTACATCCACCGAAAGGGCAGAATGGGCCTCGGTTTAACATCTCATCTGAAAGACGGATTGGTCGAATTAGTATTGCATAAAAGAAAAAGGATACTTGATTAATTTCAGAAGGAAACACGGGCAATTGTGATGAGGGTTGTTGTTTCGTGTATAAATTTCTATCATGAGAGCAACAGGTACACGAGAGTGGTTCCGGGTATAAGGAACTTCAGTAGTGAAGATAGATTGGAGAGAATAGGACTGTTTTCCTTAGAAAGAAGGAGGTTGAGAAGAGATTTATAGAGGCATTCAAAATCATCAGGGGTCTGTACAGAGTAGGTAGGGAGAAAGTGTTCCCATTCGTCAAAGGATCAGGAACAAGAGGGCACAGATTTAAAGTAATTAGTAAAAAAAAGAGCAAAACTGATATGAGGTGAAACTTTTTCACACAGTGAGTGGTTAGGGTTTGGAATGCACTGCCTGAGAGTGATGGAGGCAAGTTCAATTGAAGCATTCAAAAGGGAATTAGACTGTTGTTTGAAAATTAAATAACGTGCAGGGTTACGGGGAGAAGGCAGGGGAATGGCACTAGGTGAGTTGCTCATTTGGAGAGCTGGTGCAGACATGATGGGCCAAATGGTGGCCTCCTACGTCATTTTTCTGTGATTGAGAGATTTGCTGAAACAGTAAAACGTTTAATAGATTTAGCGCACTGAACTTCCTGAGCTTTTTTAGGGCCTTGCAGACTGATGCAATTAAGCTTTGGCCTAATAGAATTGAAACAGCTGAAGGGACTACTGATCCAAAATCCTAGAAATTTACACAAAAGGCCATTCAGGCCATCATGTTCATACTTGAAAATCTATAGAGTTATACTTTTTGATTAGCAATTTAAGTTCAGATCCATGATTACATTATAGGTTTTGGAATTGCTGGGGTGGATATTAAACAATACTCCATGCAATTTCAAGGAGTGCATTGATTGATGGCACAGGGAAAGAGATAGATGGGTTAAGAGTTTGAATGCACTTTGATTAAAAAGCAATCCATCTTCCCTCTCGGACGGGGCCAATCTGTGTAACTGCAAATAGTCAGAAATGCAATGGCATTTATATCTTAAGGATTTAGTTTGTTCATCAGTAAAGCAACAGTCATTGAATCTTGGATAGAACCTGTTTCCTCACAAACTGGCCTTTTACACATGGTGAAGTTTGGTTTCTGAAGACAGCAGGATTGGTAATGTATCCTGAAGATAGACAGTTTTGCAATGAACCCCAGAATGGATTACAATGCAGTCTATCACTTAATCTGTTTTGTTTCAGGGTATGGATATTATAGAGCAATTAGACGCTGTGTCATTTAACAACTATTTGAAGAAATACCACAACACTATCTGTGGTCGCCACCCAATTGGGGTTCTTCTCAATGTAAGTTGGAATTACTCAGTTTTGCTGTTTTTGGCCTTTATCTCTCTACTGTAGTTTTACTAGTTGCTGTTAAATGTATCCTTTTATTGTAGTTATTTGGATCATTGATGGTCTAACATTTTGTAGTGGGAAGCCAAGTACATGTGCTATAGGGAGAGCACATTCAGATTAAATTGTTTTGGGTCAGGGAAAAGCCCTGACATTTAATTTCTATGAAGTCTCATCTAAAAATGAAATCCATACATTTGGTTCATGTTTTTGTATGCTCTATTTGGCATGCTGAAAATGTGTAGTTTACAGCTGCATAAATGTTCAACAGTCTAATGAGTCATCAGGGTGTCCAAAGAGTTTAACTGTTGCAGCTTCCTAACTGCTATCAAACTTGCCATCTTTGTCAATGCAAACAGAAGCAAAAAGAATGGTCACATCAGGTGCCACTTAACAGTAAAAGTGGGCGAGTCACACTGCAGCTTCAATAGCATTTCTTTTCTGATAATTAGAAGTGTTCAAAATCATTACAGGGTTTTGAGGATCTTGCAACACCCTGTTTGCTTACATGAGCTACATGAGAAAAAATGAAACTGCAGTACAACTCAAAATCAGACTCTCTAATTAGACCCTAACGTGCTGAAAGTTAGTTGTGATGGTTCATATCCTTGATCGGTTTGCAATGTTTGGTCAAAGAATGACTAGTGGGCTTTAATAACCAGAAATGCTCTTTTCCCTGTCTCCACACACTGCCCCCCCCCGCCAGGTTTTGCTTATGGGATGTTAAAGGTTATTCCTGTTTTTCTTTTAGGCGGTAGCAGAATTGAGGAAGAATGGGATGAACATGGCGTTCTCCTTCCTGAACTATGCCCAATCAAGTCAATGCAAAAACTGGGAGGATAGCTCCGTTAGCTATGCCGCGGGTACTTTGATGGTCCACTGAATCATCGCTACTCAGGAAAGCCACTGCATCCTCAGACTCCTGGTCCCAGCCTTCCCTCGAAGACATACCTCCATTATTTGGAGCTATCTAACATTGAACTTTTGAACTTTCTTCTTCCTTGAGGTGTAGTCCCTCATAGTTTTGATTGACATGTGCTTTTTCTTTGTTTTCTTCTTTACGCTGAAGTGAGGTACAGGATGACGTAAAGTAGTGATAAGTTGGCCAATGCTGACCCTGTAAAACCGAAGACGTGTACTTGCTTACAGATAGTTCTGCAGGATGTGGGTGAGAGTGTACCGTTTATATTCACGTCAGTTGCATTTATAATCTCATACCATAGTTACTCAAGATATAAGCTGCAGTGCAAACAGCTGCTGCCAACATTGTATAAGGTTTTTTGTTTAGTTGCTAATAAAGGGCTACACACACCAAAATGGTCTTATGATTTAGATTTCCTGCTATCCAATGTGTAATCTGAATTTTGTCACTAACTGTAGTGTTTTTATTACCTATTTTTAAAAACAATTAAAGTTTAATTCTTTTCTTGATTATTTTCATTACTTACAACACATACTTTATACATAGTTTCTAATTTTACTTAAATATTTCTCCAAGCAGGATGAACCAGTCTCCCCACAACTCTGGTGTGCCCATCCAGTTAACCCCTTTCTGTTCTGCAAGGTTACTTCTGTACATGTATTTAAATGTTTGTGTCTGGTGCTGGGCAGTGAGAGGCTGCAAACCAACAAAATCAAATGCCTTATCTGTGAACAAAGCACATCAAAGTTGTCTCAAATATCTAATTGGCTCTGTATCCCACATCTGGGAAGCAGGTTGGGGATGGAGGGGTAAAGAGGATTGGCAAAATGCTGGCAGGTGTTAAACCTCCTCTAGGAGTCCTGCTGCTAAGCCTAGATTCTGCCACCACCTACTACTAGCTCTCCACTGCATTCACAAACCCAGGCTGCCTACTCCCTCCTACTTCATCAACATCTGCCTCACCCCAAATGGCCTAGTTTCTTTCCAGCCTACACTTATCGTCAGGCAGACCCCCAGCCCATCTGGCAATGCACCTTGGTTGCAACCTCGCGGCTACCTGGGGCTTAAAGTCAGGAACATGAAGTTGGCTGCATAAGTAAAATTAAATGAGAGACACACACAAACATTGAGAGATGTCTGAAGGAAAGAGATTTAATGGAGAAATTGATAATGGAAATGGATCCAGAGAACATAGCCAGAGAGAGATTGAGAGTCAGAAAGCAGAGGAAAAAGTTGAAGGAAGTAGCTAAAATGGTTTAAATTATGAGGATAGATTGCATCGACTAAGTTTCTTTTCCCCCCTCTAGAAGATTAACCTTAAATTTAGAGCTAGGTTGTTCAAGGGTGATATTGGGCACCACATCTTCATACAGAGGGTAATAAAAATATCAGATTTCTCAAAAAGCTTAAGTTAGGTCAACTGAAAATTTCAAAACTGAAACTGACAGATTTGTTAGGCCAAGAATATTAAAGTGGGTCAATGGAGTATTTTCAAACCTTGCAGACTAAAGCTGGACACCGTATTTTAGAAAAGGGTCTCGCTAGGACCATACAATTCCCAAATGACCATTATGTTTCAAGCAGTTTCCCTAACGACCTTTCTCTTAGAATTATCAGCTGAAAACCACATTCTTTGCCACACTTAGTCAGTTAATTGGAACTACACTAAACCGCGTTAATTGTATTACTGAAAAATTTAGTCCCAGTGAAAAATATCACCCTCAGACTACTGTAAGGCTAAAGTGTTATAGATTTATTTACAAACAAGATATATACAAAAGCAGAAAGACATGGCAATACCAACCAATGCAATATTCATAGAAATTAATTCTAATTGGTCCATAAGGAGCTAATGAGCCCATATGAACAAGCTGCCTCTTAATCAGTTAAATGGCAATTCCTTTGGACCAACAGGCTGCTTTTGTTGTCTCTAGTCTTTCAGCCTGAGTACACAAGTCTTAATTTGCCTGCAGAACCTGGACTTTACCAGAACTGAAAATATTCATCACTTTGATCGGATTTGATGCTATTTCTTTGCTTGGCATTTTCAACCACTGAGAGAATGACTTAAAATAATTCTGACTTCACCTGCATTTCAAATACTGCATTCATACATGGCTCACAACAGAAATTATACTAAGGTACACTGCCCCTATGTGACGAGGAGTGATTTATTTGGTTATTTGACCCACATAGGGTCTGTGTTTCATTTTATGTCACGATGAGAGAGGAGCCTCTGTTTTAAATCTGAGCAATTTTCATATCTTCTTAGAGGTCTCTCAACTGAACTATAGGTTCCTAGTGCATGTTTTCTAGGCTAAAACCAGTGACTTATGGAAGATGGGGTTAGTGGGGTGACATGAGCAAGGTTTTCCTTTCCAGCTTTCTTGTTGGGAACCATACAGTCAAAGACTGGGCTAAGGTTGTCATTCCCACCAACACTCAAGGATTTACCCATGAATGACAGTCCTATCGCTGAGGCATTGGTGGGCAATGGGTCACCAAGGCATCGGGAGAGGAAAAGATCAAAATTTGCAGAGCCAAAAGAAAACAAAATTTTGTTCCTTCCACTTTAGGCTGTGTACTTCTCCTCGCCTTGTCTTTTACTCTTGTGGTAGTGTGTGTAATCGTTGTACAACTCCTTAAACACCTCCCTCACACCAGTCTGTAATGATGCATTGAGGAAGCGGAGATCGCGTTCGGTGACCAGATCCAGGAGGTGATACATTCCCCCTGTCAAGTGTCTTTTCACATCTGCATTGAGGGTGACCTGAAAATAAAGAACACAGACTGGTAGGAACTCATGTATTTTGAAAAAAAGCATGACAACCTTTCATTGTGAAGTTCAACAATATCTGGGAAATAAGAGGGGCCTTTGGATATGGAACAGCAGCTGTTTTGCTGGTAACTGCATCATTCTGTGCTCCATGTTGGGAGATGCTCAGAGTGTGAGGCAATTTGACCTAACAGTACAATCTGCAATCTATGCATCAACCTCCATGTTCCACGATGCTCCAGTAGGACCACTGGCAATTGTGAAACACTCTGATATGCCAGATCCAGGGTTGCAAGGATCACAACAGACTGCTTACAGCAGGAGAATAGACAGTCTCTAGTTTGCCTTTCTCTGTTGTGGTTTGGTTAGTTTCAGATAGATTGGGAGGAAATCATAGGCACAAACCAAGTTCCTGGCACTCCGTGCTACAATGTGACAAGATGCTAAGTGGTGTCAGCTCAGCTGGTGGCAATCCCCCTCATTTCTGAGTTAGAACACTGTGGGTTCCACGTCCCACTCCAGAGACCTGAGGACAGAAACCAGGCTGACACTTGTCAGCCTGACTACTGAGTCCAGCTGCATTTTCAGTGATGCCATCTTTCGGATGAGAGGTTACGATGTCGGCTCTTTCAGGTCCATGTAAAAGATCCCAAGGCTCTAAATTGAAGAACGCAGGAGTTATCTCCGGTGTCTTGGTCAGTATTTATCCCTCAACCAACATCATGAAAACAGATGACATTGTGGGATTGTGCTTTGAGCAAATTGGCTGCCATATTGTAACGCCAAGTCCAGCGAATAGCTCAGGTCTTAGGAGTGGGGATATAACACATAACCTTTGACTCAGAGGCAAGTGTCCTACTATTGATCCTTGGTTGAATCATTCGTTCCAAGTGAAGTCCTGCAATTAGAAGGTAGCATTGATTGTTGATGATGATTACCTTTTGTAGCTCATTGACATACAGTGCCACTGTAAAGGCAGAGAATATTGCAAACTCCTCCGCTTTTGATGCAATGTGAGTGTACGTCCTTTCCACCAGATGTGCACATTCCAGGACAACTTCACTGACTGTTGTTGTAGCTGTGATAAAATTACAATAATTAGAGATTGCAGGGCTCCAGCCAAGGGGGAAATTTTACTAAAGCATATATGAACGCCCTACTTATTTTGGTATTTTACTGTTACATTGTAACAGTGCATTGGCACAGCATTGCATCTCACCAACACACCGACACTTCATTGCATCAGTTCATCCTCACGTAACATTGACACACCAACTCAACAACTTATCACTGCACTGCTGGGTCATCTATGAGTATTTGAATTTTTTTTGATGACCTTGTGTTCAGGTGAATGATAGTAATGATGGAGGGACAACTTTCCTAATCTGGGTACTTGTTCTTCATCAGATAAAGCTCCTTCTACTCCAACCTCAGAACAGTGACCGACGCTGCAGCGCTGTGAATTTTGTGTTTTGTTTTATGGCCCCACATCACGCTCCAAACTGAGCTGAACATCTTAAAGTTACTTCTCCAACCAAAATGAAGGTACCCGGTTTCAAATCCAGACCGCAGGGATAAAATGCCACTGTCAAAAACCCACTACATCACTCGACTCTTGCTTATTTTGGAATCTGATCAAACAGTCGAATTTACAAACTTTGCCAGAGTTTAAACAGATTCCTGACTGTAATGTTTGAGGTTGAGATGCTTGTTGAATATTTGTAGATTTAAGTGCTTGTGTGAAACATGATCTTGCCCCTCCGTTTATCGCTTCCTTCATCCCTACAAGCTGCAGATATCTGTGGCTCCTTCAATTCTGGCCTCTTGTGCATCATCAATTTTAATTTCTCTCAAAATGTCTTAAGCTGCCTAGGCCCTAAGATCTAGAATTCACTCCCTAAGCCTCTTGTCGTTCTACCCTCCTTTAAGACACTCCTTAAAACCTACATCTTTGAACAAGCTTTTGGTCGGTTGTCCTAATATCTACCTACATGGCTGTGTCAGATTTTCTCTGATTATGCTCCTGTGAAGCACCTTGAAATAATTTAATATGTTAAAGGCAATATATAAAGACAGTAAAAATAGAAAATGCTGGAAATACTCAATAGGTCAGGCCAAAACTCTGATGAAAGGTCATCAACCTGAAACGTTAACCGTATCTCTCTCCATTGATACTGACCTATATTTTCATTTTCAGCATTTTCCATTTTTATTTCAAATTTCCAGCAACTATTATATTTTCCACATAAAGCAAGTTGCTTTAGGTCAAACTTCAAAGGTGCATGTTTAAAAAAACTAGAAACGGTGTTGCACTGAGGCTCAGTATATGAATATGTGCTGTTGTTCAGAAGATTGTAAGTTCAAGCCCCACTCTAAGACTTGAGCACAAATGGGGGAAGATGGTGATGTTGTGGTAATGTCACTGGACTAGTAATCCAGAGGTCCAGGCTAATACTCTGGGGACACGGGTTCAAATTCCACCATGGCAGCTGGTTGAATTTTAAATTCAATTAATAACCCGGGAATATAAAGCTAGACCATGAAACTATTGTTGATTGTCGTAAAAACCCATCTGGTTCACAAATCAGCCACCCTTACCTGGTCTGGCCTACATGTGACTCTGGATCTACAATAATGTGGTTGACTCTTAGCTGTCCTGTGAAATGGCCTAGCAAGCCACTGAGTTCAAGGACAGTTAGGGATGGGCAACAATGCTGGTCTTGCCAGCTACACCTACGTCCCATGAAATAATGTAAAAAAATCTAAGCTGACACTCCAGTACATTACAGAGGCAAACTAATGCAGGGTTTGTAGTGACTTCATCAAAAGGTGGAACAACTCAGGATAAATTTGTTCTGCACGTACCTTTCTCTCCAACACATTTTTGACGACCCTTATGCATAATAGAAAGCACCAGTCGGTTAAAGCACTTGAGGAAGGAGGGTGCAGCATTGTGCAAAACCTGTGTGCCAAAGTAAAGGATCCCAATCAATGGCAATACTTCAATCAGGGTAACAAGAAATAATTAAGGCCAGAGTTTCAGGGCTTCCAAAAATATCTCCCTTTTTAAGTTAATATTGAATCGGGCCCTCTTTCCTTGTACAAGTTACATCATTCTCAGACTAGGGATCAGCAGGATCCCATACATGAACAGCCAGTCTCAGGTGAATCTGGCCAAAGAGCAACTGGTTGATAATCAGTTCCTCCCACTAAAGTCCAAAGCTACAGTACAGGCTTTTTCCTGCAAACACAAGGATGAGCATGGTCACATGTCAGAGGAATCTGCTCTCAGCCCCTACTATGCAAATAAACTCCCCTTTTGTTCCACATGAAAGTATTTTAATCAGCAAATACAGCAGCTTTAAGATTACAGGGTTCTATGTAGAGGAAAGTCCAATAACAAATATGATTATTAAAGATTCCATTTTTTAAAGTCACCCTGAGTTTATTCTAAGTGAATACACTCTAAAAGTCTGAGTGCAATAGCATACCGTACTTTTAACTGCAGAACACTAAATCTTTAGCCTCCGGCATACTGTACTGTAATCAGGAGAAAGTATGCTGACATCTGCCAATTCTCCAATCATCGCTCCCACCAAAAGGAGTCTGAGGACAAATTCTCTGAAAATTCACCCATTCCAGCCAATCAATGCTTCAAGGAAACCCATTGGTCACGTTCTCAGATTTAGGGAGCATCAGTGGCATAGCAAGGGCATTATAAACACAGGGCTGAATTATAGGGAGCACTGTGGTCCCCACTGTCCAGATAAAAAGTCAAGGGGGAGCCCGACCAAGGGAAAAATAGCTGCTCCACAGTCATTTAACAACTAATTGGCCATTAATAGACTAAAGGCGGGATTCCCACCCCTCAGGGTTAGGAGGTCCTACCTCAGAGAGCTGTTGACCAATCAGAAGCTGTCAGCTCTCGATGTACTCGTAGTGCCAGTGAAGAGCAGTGGCCACTGCTGGTATTGCACTCGTGTGATGAGACAAGCTGTGCTAGATTGGAACTTTGTAAATGTTTGGGGGGCAGCGAGGGGGAAGCGGTGGTGAAGACTCAGATTTGAGAGGACATGGGGGAAGGCAACGTGGACAGGTTGGACCTTGTGGTGCAGGGGGCTCCAACAGGGCCAGGGAGTCATTTGAGGGAACTCCCACCTCGCCCATCACTAGTCTGTGCTGGGAAACCTGCCAGGCTGGCAGCTTGACGTGGGCCTCTCCCACCACCGATTAAATGCTGGCAGCTGGCGGGGGCGGGAAGTGAGGCCCCTAATTGGGCATTAATTGTCCACTTCCGAGTCTCAATTGGCCCACTTAATGGGCCACCCAACACCACCCCCGCTGCTTGTTGAATTGCAATGGGGGTTGGGGAGGGTGGGTAGGCAGCAGGCAAGCCACCTGATGGATTTAACAAGTCTTCATCGGCTTCAAACCCACTGGGTGGGGGTTGGTTAAATCCAGCCCACAGTGACAGATCCAAGCCATGCTCCAAACCTACCTCCCGACTGCCTCATCATACACAGTGCAAGGAAAGGCAGGAATGGGCAAGATCTCACTGGCAGAGTCTGGGAGAGTGAAGGCGGCCCCTGTCCCACAGCCACACACCTACTTCAGGGTTCAGCTGATCGAATTATAAGCAGCATTTAGGAGAGGACCCTTATTATACCCAGAAGCACCAGCTTACCTTAGGGTGAGACTGTAAGATAGAAAACAGCACCGCCTGGATAGCTCGAAAAATAGCCCCATATTCATCCAACTTTAGATGGTCAAGTGAAACACACAACAGAGCATCAAACGCAAGTGTCACGTGATGTGGATTTGAGAGCATGCCTTCTCCCTGCTGTATGAGAACTGCCAAGGTCTCCAAACTGAGCAAAGTGATCTTACAACCCCAGGGATGATCCAGAGCTGCTTCCTTGCACAGGACCTGAAAAACCAAGAGGTTAAAAGGTAATGACAGTGAAGCTTCTGTCAATGGGCTGCACTGTAAGCCCTATCATTCTGTTGAATACTTCAAGTGCCAGCTGTGGCTCAGTTGGTAGCACTTCTGTCTCTGAATCACAAGGTTCCAGGTTTGACTCCCACTGCAGGGCTTGAGCACAAAAGTCAAGGCTGTCGTTCCTGTGCGGTACTGAGGGAGGGCTGCACTGTCGGAGGTACCATCTTCCCGACGAAACACTAAACTGAGGTCCCATTTGTCTGCTTGGGTGGATGTTAAAGATCCCATGGCACTACATCAAGGAAAAGGAGTGGGCTGAGTTGGACTCGCAACCCACGGATGATGGGTTCAAACCCCACCAGGGCAAATTGTGAAATAAATATGGTAATTTGTGTCTGATACCAGAAAATGACCCTGAGAAGTTGACAGATTAGGGCAATAACCCATTTGGTTCAATAATGTCCTTTAGGAAAGTGAATGTGCCATCCTTACCTGTCCTGGCCAGCACTTGACTCCAGTCCCACACTATATGGTTGACTCCTAATTTCCCCCGGATCACCTAGGGATGGGCAAGAATTTCTGGCTAGACAGTGCTGCCAACACCCCAAGAACAAATATTGAGTATTGCTGAAAAAAAGACATGCTTTCAAAACTTTTCATCTTGCACTCACCAGGACAGACGCAAGAATGCCAAATTTCAAAGAGAGCAGCAATTTATATTGCATGGGAAAAGGGTGTTGATTGGTTGGCAAATTGACTTTCATTGGTCGAGGTGTAGCCATGAAGAACGCACCAAGGAACTATTGTCCCCCACGCTTTTGTTTAATCAAAAAAGGCACAACGCCTGGATATGTTCTTTTGTCTGTATGAATTACCTAATAAATTACCCAGGAGATTGGGGAGCCCAGAGTTCCCGATTGCCTTCTCCATGGCAATGCCCCGGCTGATCAGAGTTGACTTGCCAACAATTTAGCACCCTTTTCTCCTGTAGTATAAATTGCTGTGATCATTTGAACTTTGACGCTCTTGCGTTTGTCCTGACGAGTGCAAGATGAAAACCTTCTGCAACAGGTCTCTCTTTTCAGCAATGTTCAATTGTAAAGGTAAAGCTTCCTGGTGTTTTCCAAAAAAAACAATAGGGATGATTTCCAGACGATGGGTAGCCCTTCTGCGGAACTAAGTCACAGTGCAAACAGTTGATGACATATTGATTAGTTTCTTCATAATGGAGCTGGATATACAGTTGCTTAGGATTAGGGTTGAAAGTTATGGGATAGTTATAGACTATAATGGTCAATCCTCAGGGCAAGTGATTAATAATGGCAGATGTGAGGTTTGATGAATATTCTGTCAAAAACCTTTGGGAATCAGTTGGTTCAGCTCATTATCCATCCTATGGATTGTCAAGCAGATTACCTGATCGCATATTTGATTTGCTCTTAATGAGGTCTTGCTGTGTGCAAATTGACTGTCGTTTACCTACATAGTAGCGCGTACACTTCAAAACTAATTCTCCCCAATGTCCCAGCCAATATTAATCCCTCAGCCAACATCATTAAAACAGATTATCTGGTAATTTATCTCATTTACAGTTTGTGGGATCCTGCTGTGCACAATTTGCCTGCAAAATGGGACTACCACTCAAAATGTGATTTATTGACAGTGAAGCACCCTACGATATCCCAAGGATGCAATTATTGTATATAAATGCAAGCTCTTCCTTGTTCAAACCCTGCATTTGATCCTCGAGACTCAATACTCGTGTGATCACCAAACATTGGACCCACCCATTGCTCTCGGTTTCTTCCAAAAGCAGGGAAAAAGCCAATTCGTGCTATGACTTACCAGGAGTGCCATGATGATCTGCGGAGCTGTAAACCAAACAGCCTTTTCTACATCCCCGCTTAGAGGACATTTCAAGAGGAGTGTGGTCAGGATCAGAGATGACACAACATCCTGAATCAAACAGATAAAACCAAATCACAGCACAACGTTAATGAGAATAGAAACTGGCTCAATGAGGAGGTTGGGCTCCAGGTGCAGGTACGATCTAATAGCCAATACAAAAACATGGTTGCAGGATGACATAGACTGGGACCTGAATAATGAAAGCTACGTGACTTTAATGAAGGACAAGATGCTAGGAAAAGGTGGAGGGGTGGCTCTGCTAATTAATGATGGTACTAGCATATTAGAGAGGAATGACCTAAGTTCAGGAAAACAGGATTCAGAAGTGTTGTGGGTCGAGAGGAGAAATGATAAAGGCAAGAAGTCACTTGTGGGAGTGGTGTGCCCCCAAATTGTAACTACATGGTAGGACTAACTACATAGTAGGACAGAGTATAATGGAAGAGATAATGGGAGTTTGTCAGAAAGGTACGGCGATAATTATGGGGGGGGGATATTAATCTATATAAAGACTGGAAAGATCAGATGGGCAAAGATAGCCTAAACGAGGAGTTCATAAAATGTTTTCAGGATAGTTTCTTAGAACAGCACATTCTGGAGCCAACCAGAGAACAGCCTATCCTAGACCTGGTATTGTGCAACGAGATGGGATTAATTGATAACCTCATAGTGAAGATGTCCCTGGGTAGCAGCAATCATAATATGATTGCATTTTACATTCAGTTTAAGGGAAAGGAGAATGGGTCCGAGACTAGTATTTGAAACTTAAATAAGGGCAATTGAAAATGAAAGCTGATCTAGCTTAAGTGAACTGGCAAATGAGGTTAAGAGATCGGTCAATAGAGGTACAGTGGCAGACATTTAAAGGGATATTTCAGAATACACAGAATAGATATATTCCAATGAGAACAAAAAATTCAAAGGGGAGGACCCACTATCTGTGGTTAACTAAAAAGTTTAAAGACAGTATCAAACTTTTTTAAAAAGCACATAATTGTGCAAAGAAGGGTGGCAAGTCAGAAGATTGGAAAGAATATAAATGACAAAAAGATTACTAAGGAGGGGAAAATTAGAGTATGAGAAAAAGCTAGCTAGATATATAAAGATGGATAGTAATAGTTTCTATAGATACTTAAATAAGAAAAGAGTTAACAAAGTGAGCTTTGACTTATAGAAAGTGAGTCTGGGGAATTAATAATGAAAAATAAAGAGATGGCAGATGAATTGAACAGGTATTTTCTTTTGGTAACATCCCAGAAATAGCTGTAAACCAGGAACTGGAGGGGAGGGAGGAACTCAAGAAAATTACAATCATGGAAATGGTACTTAGCAAATTGTTGGAGCTGTGGGCTGACAAATTCCGGGGTCCTGATGGGCTTCAACCTAGGGTCTTAAAAGAAGTGGCTTGTGAAATAGTTGATGCATTAGTTTTAATTTTCCAAAATTCCCTGGATTCAGGGAAAGTGCCATTAGATTGGAAAACAGCAAATGTAACCCCTTTATTCAAAAAGGGAGGGAAACAAAGTAGGAAACTACAGGCCAGTTCACTTAACATCTATCATAGGGTAAATGTTGGAAGCTATTATTAAAAATATTATAGCAAGGTGCTTGGGAAAATTAAGGCAATCAGGCAGAGTCAACATGGTTTCGTAAAAGGGAAATCATGTTTAACCAATTTATTGGAGTTCTTTGAAGGAGTCACATGTGTTGTGGATAAAAGGTGGATGTACTGTACTTAGATTTCCAGAAGGCATTTGATAAGGTGCCACATCAAAGATTATTGTGGAAAATAAAAGCTCATGGTATAGGGGGTAACAATGGCATGGATAGAAGATTGGCTAGCTAACAGGAAACAGGGTAGCCATCAGTGGGTCTTTTTCAGGTTGGCAGGATGTGACGAGTGATGTGCCACAGGGATCAGTGCTGGGACCTCACCATTTTACAATTTATATAAATGGCTTGGGTGAAGGGACAGAAAGTATTGTTGCTAAATTTGCTGATGATACAAACATAGGTAGGAAAGTAAGTTGTGAAGAGGCCATAAAGACGCTACAAGAGGACACAGAAAGGTTAAGTGAGAGGGCAAAAATCTGGCAAATGAAGTATAATGTGGGAAAATGTGAAACTGTCCATTTTGGCAGGAAGATTACAGAAGAAGCATATTATCTAAATGGAGAGAGGTTACAGAGCTCTGAGATGCAGGGGGATCTGGGTGTCCTAGTCCATGAGTCACAAAAGATTAGTATGCATGTACGGCAAGTAATTAGGAAAGCTAATAGAACGATATTGTTTATTGCGAGCGGAATTGAATACACAAGGAGGTTATGCCTCAGTTGTATATCTGGAGTACTGTGTACAGTATTGGTCTCCTAATTTAAAGGAAGGATATAAATGCATTAGAAGCAGTTCAGAGACGGTTTACTAAACTAATACCTGAAATGGGCAGGTTGTCTTATGAGGAAAGGTTGGACAGGCTAGGCTTGTACCCGCTGGAGTTTAGAAGAGTAAGAGGTGGCTTGATTGAAACACAAGATCCTGAGGGGTCTTGACAGGGTGGATAAGGAGTGATGTGGGAGAATCTAGAACTAGGGGGTCACTGTTTAAAAATAAAGGGGTCGCTCATTTAAGACAGAGATGAGAAGAAATTTTTTTCTCCGAGGGTAGTGAGTCCTTCCTCAAACGGCAGTGAAAGCAGAGTTTTTGAACATGTTTAAGGCAGAGGTAGATAAATTCTTGGTAAACAATGGGGTGAAGAGTCATCGAGGGTAGGTGGGCGATTACAGTCTTATTGAGTGGTGGAGCAGGCTCGAAGGGCTGTGTGGCCTACTCCTGCTCCTAACTCGTATGTTTGTATGTATGTTTGAGGGCCAGAGGTCCACTCACCTGATGCTGTCCTTTCCAAAGGTTGCTGACTTCAAGGCCCTGTGTAAAGGACTTCAAAATCAGGTAAAACTGCTGATTTGTAGACCCTTCTGCTAAGCATTGGAGCAGTCCAGTGAGCTGAACGTCCAGCAACTGAATGAATTGCGCCGTCATCCATGGAGCTGGAGCAACACAGAGAGCAGTGTGATTAAATTTGTACTGTGAAATGAAGAGCAGTTTAAGAGCAACACAAGGTAACATTGCACTAACTTTATAGGGACATAGAATGAAACAGGACATTCTGCCTATCATAACAACAGCAACAAGATGTGCACCATCTACAAGATGCACTGCAGCTACTCACCATGGCACCTTTGATAGAACCTTTCAAACCCAGAACCTCTACCACTTAGAAGGACAAGGGCAGCAGAGGCATGGAAACACCACAAACTGTGAATTCTCCTCCAAACCACACACTATCTTGACTTGGAACTATATCACTGTTCCTTCACTATCACTGAGTCAAAATCCTAGAACTCCCTCCCTAACAGCACTGTGGGTATACGTACACCCAATGCCGGGGTGGGATTTGAGCCCCAGTCCCCAGAACATAGCCTGGGCCTCTAGATTACTAGACAGGTGATGTTACCATTACGCCACCATCTCCCCTTAAGTGAAGTAACCATAGAAGAACCTAATCAATTTGACAAATTTCCCATGTGCCAGATATTTTTTTTAAAAAACCACAGGACTAGAGGAAGAGAGAAAAAGATTGGGAGGGAGAATGGGGGAAGGAAGATATCCTGGTTCGATGCTTTTAAACTTGTGTACCCAAACTCACCTTGTACAATGCCACAGGAGCTTGGCCAATTTGTTATGGAAACTGTCTATGTAAACGAGTCACGCTGTAATTGTACCCTCTTCCTTGTGAAGGCTTTGCAGGGACTCCAAAGAATAAAGGGTATAACATGTAGATCGATAATGTACCTGTACTACAGCTTATCTTTCAAGTTCATAACCATTCTCTCAGGTACCATAAAATTTAATGCATAAGTCAGACCCATTCAAGTGGAAGCAGTCTTTTGCCAGTGCCAGCGTGACAAAGTGTGAGCGTAATGCATAATCGGTGCAACCAATACAGCTAGATTCAGCAGAAAGCCTTTTCTAGTGTTTCACACACAGAGTTTACAGGACATGAGAGATGGTTTCCGTTTTACCCTTAACTTGTGGAATGCTGGAAGTCCTGACCTGACTCCAAAGTGATGGGGAGTGAGACCATGCTGGTCTTGGGCTCTGCTAGCATCGACTCAAACGCTGAGTATGGTTTTGGGCTGAATTTACAACATTATTGTGCAACTGCAGATTCAGACGTCAGCCTCACCTCGGTGGTAGCGTACTCAGCTCGGAGTCAGAAGTTTGTGGGTTCAGGTCCCACTTCAGAGCCAAAATTCGCACCATTTTGTCCGACACTTTAACGCATTTTGAGGGAGTGCTGCACTGGCAGGGGGGGCCAGCTTTCGGATGAGGCATTAAACCGAGCCTGTCCTCTCAGGTGGGTGTAAATCATCCTGTGGCGCTATTCCCAGAACAGCAGGGGAACTGTCTTTGGTGCCTTCTTCAACATTTAGCTCTCTCAAACAACATCACAAAAACAGTTTATCTGGTCGTTATGACATTACTCTTTACAAATTGGCTACTGATTTTCTTACATTACAATAGCGATGGCACTTCAGAAGTACATTTTCTGTAAGAGTTTTGGGATGTCCCGAAGCTGTGAAAGGTGCTACATTAATGCACGACTTTCTTTATATTCTGCTTATAAAATGAAACAGAGATAATCATGGTCTGAATGCCCATTTTCATCACCAGTGTTGTTTTGAAACTTAAAGGACAACAGCTGACAAAAACAAGTCAAACAGATGAGGAAAAATATGAGTTAATTCCTTACTACCAGAACGGATGATGTCTCCATGACAATAATCCTGATTTTACTGTCAAGAATGATTTTCAGGAAGGAATGTTCCAGATGGTTCCTGGGTGGTCATTCCCCGTGGGAGCTCCTTGCAGTGCGTTCCTATCCTTAGCCAGTCCTCCCTCAATCACCTCAGAACCTAGTTCTGTTGAAGGGTCATGAGGACTCGAAACGTCAACTCTTTTCTTCTCCGCCGATGCTGCCAGACCTGCTGAGTTTTTCCAGGTAATTCTGCTTTTGTTTTGGATTTCCAGCATCTGCAGTTTTTTGTTTTTATCCCTCAATCACCTTCCTTTCATTGGCTCCAACAGTGGCTCTAACTACAGGTTAACTATTTGTTTGAGCCGCCATTGTGCATCTCCCAACCAAGTGGCAATGATCAGCTTACAGCCTTTCCCCTCACCACTGCTGTTACTGCTTGAGCTTGGGACTGGTTCCACTGGTCTTTCCACTTTCTGCTACAGTCTGGTTCCTGGCCAGAAATTCACTCTTCTACACTGTAGTACATTTTTCCGTCATGTCTGTGTTTTTTGGTAGTCTCCACCTTTTTTTCTCCCCTATAACTCTTTCGTACAAGGTGCCATGTTTCAATTTTTTCCTCACTCAAAGGACTGATGATGCAAGTTTCAGAAAGGTAAGGTTTGGCGCAACGTTAAACGAATTTCAATAAAATGCTGAGGTATGAGGAAAATAAACCGCTTGCTGAGCAAAAATAACGCAATGTCACAGCAATAAATTGATATTTTTTAAAAAAATGAGCAATTAATAAAAATGACCATTTGAGCGTGAGAGGGTCAAATTGTGATTGACTCACAGTGCTTACTCACTCACCCTCACACACACCCGCTGTGTGAGTTGGTGCAAGTGTGTTGGTGTGTGTGAGCGTGAACCCTGCAACTGGGAGTGAGCCAGACTCTCATGCACTCACACACACGCACTCATGCTCACTCTCACACACAGACAGGCGCTTGCTCTCTCTCTCTCTCATGCTCTATCTTGCACGCTTGCTCACTCGCTCTCTCTCTCGCCAGCCCCCTCTCTTGGGCACCTGGTCGCTCTCTCGCATGCCTTCGCCCGCTCTCTCTCATGCTCGCTTGCGCTCTCTCTCTCTCTCACGCTCGCCCTCTCTTTCTCACGCTCGTCTTCTCTCTCGCTCGCTCGCCCTCTCACTCGCACTCTCTCGCCCTCTCGCGCTCGCCCTCCCTCCCTCTATCTCTCTGGCTTGCCCTCCCTCTCTCTCGCTCGCCCTCCCTCCCTCTCGCCCGCCCTCCCTCCCTCTCGCTCGCCCTCCCTCTCTCTCGCTCGCCCTCCCTCCCTCTCGCTCGCCCACCCTCTCTCTCGCCCGCCCTCCCTCTCTCGCTCGCTCGCCCTCTCTCTCGCTCGCCCTCACTCTCTCTCGCTCGCCCTCACTCTCTCTCGCTCGCCCTCTCTCTCGCTCGCCCTCTCTCTCTCTCGCTCGCCATCTCCCTCTCTCGCTCGCCCTCTCTCTCGCTCGCCCTCTCTCTCTCTCGCTTGCCCTCTCTCAACTCTCGCTCGCCCTCTCTCTCTAGCTCACCCTCACTCTCTCTCGCTCGCCCACTCTCTCGCTCGCTCGCCCTCTCTCTCTCTCGCTTGCGCGCCCTCTCTCTCTCTCCCTCTCGCTTGCCTTCTCTCGCTCGCTCGCCCTCTCTCTCTCTCACCCTCTCTCTCTCTCGCCCTCTCTCAACTCTCGCTCGCCCTCTCTCTCTCGCTCGCCCTCTCACTCTCTCTCGCTCACCCTCTCTCTTGCTCGCTCTCTCTTGCTCGCCCACTCTCTCTCTCGCTCGCTCGCCCTCTCTCTCGCTCGCTCGCCCACTCTCTCTCTCGCTCGCTCGCCCTCTCTCTCGCTCGCTCGCCCTCTCTCTCGCTCGCTCGCCCTCTCTCTCGCTCGCTCGCCCTCTCTCTCTCTCGCTCGCCCTCTCTCTCTCTCGCTCGCCCTCTCTCTCTCGCATGCTTGCCCGCTCTCTCGCTCGCTCGCCCTCTCTCGCTCGCTCGCCCTCTCTCGCTCGCCCTCTCTCTCTCGCTCACTCTCTCCCTCTCGCTCGCTCGCCCTCTCTCTCGCTCTCTCGCTCGCTCGCCCTCTCCCTCTCTCGCTCGCTCGCCCTCTCCCTCTCTCGCTCGCTCGCCCTCTCCCTCTCTCGCTCGCTCGCCCTCTCCCTCTCTCGCTCGCTCGCCCTCTACCTCTCTCGCTCGCCCTCTCTCTCTCGCTCGCCCTCTCTCTCTCGCTCGCCCTCTCTCTCTCTCGCTCGCCCTCTCTCTCTCTCGCTCGCCCTCTCTCAACTCTCGCTCGCCCTCTCTCTCTTGCTCGCCCTCTCTCTCTCACGCTCGCCCTCACTCTCTCTCGCTTGTCCTCTCTCTCGCTCGCCCACTCTCTCGCTCGCTCGCCCTCTCTCTCGCTCGCTCGCCCTCTCTCTCTCTCTCTCTCTCGCTCGCGCGCCCTCTCTCTCTCTCCCTCTCGCTTGCCCTCTCTCGCTCGCTCGCCCTCTCTCTCTCTCGCCCTCTCTCAACTCTCGCTCGCCCTCTCTCTCTCTCTCGCTCGCCCTCTCTCTCTCTCTCGCTCGCCCTCTCACTCTCTCTCGCTCGCTCCCTCTCGTTCTCTCGCTCGCCCTCTCTCTCACTCACCCTCTCTGTCGCTCGCTCGCCCTCTCGCTCGCCCTCTCTTTCGCTCGCTCGCCCTCTCTCTCTCTCGCTCGACCTCTCTCTCGCTCGCTCGCCCTCTCTCTCTCTCCTGCTCGCTTGCCCTCTCTCTCTCGCTCGCTTGTCCTCTCTCTCTCGCTCGCCCTCTCTCAACTCTCGCTCGCCCTCTCTCAACTCTCGCTCGCCCTCTCTCAACTCTCGCCCTCTCCCTCTCTCTCTTGCTCGCCCTCTCTCTCTCGCTCTCTCTCGCCCTCTCTCTCGCTCGCACGCCCTTTCTCTCTCGCTCGCGCGCTCTTTCTCTCGCTCGCTCGCCCTCTCTCTCGCTCGCCCTCTCTCTCTCGCCCTCTCTCAACTCTCGCTCGCCCTCTCTTTCTCGCTCGCCCTCTCTCTCGCTCATCCTCTCTCGCTCACCCACTCTCTTGCTCGCCCTCTCTCTCTCTCTCGCTCGCGCGCCCTCTCTCTCCCTCTCGCTTGCCCACTCTCGCTCGCTCGCCCTCTCTCTCTCTCTCGCCCTTTCTCAACTCTCGCTCTCTCTCTCTCTCGCTCGCCCTCTCACTCACTCTCGCTCTCTCTCTTTCTCTCGCTCGCCCTCTCTCTCTCGCTCGCCCTCTCTCTCGCTCGCCCTCTCTCTCGCTCGCCCTCTCTCTCGCTCGCCCTCTCTCTCGCTCGCCCTCTCTCTCGCTCGCCCTCTCTCTCTCGCTCTCCCTCTCTTTATCACGCTTGTCTTCTCTCTCACTCGCTCGCCCTCTCTCTCGCTCGCTCGCCCTCTCTCTCGCTAGCCCTCTCTTTCGCTCGCCCTCTCTCTCCCTCTCTCGCCCGCTCTCTCTCTCGCTCGCCCGCTCTCTCTCTCGCTCTCTCGCTCTCTCTCTCGCTCTCTCTCTCTCTCACTCGCCCTCTCTCTCTCGCCCTCTCTCAACTCTCGCTCGCCCTCTCTTTCTCGCTCGTCCTCTCTCTCACGCTCGCCCTCACTCTCTCTCGCTCGTCCTCTCTCGTTCGCCCACTCTCTCGCTCGCCCTCTCTCTCGCTCGCGCGCCCTCTCTCTCCCTTTCGCTTGCCATCTCTCGCTCGCTCGCCCTCTCTCTTTCTCGCCCTCTCTCAACTCTCGCTCGCCCTCTCTCTCTCTTGCTCGCCCTCTCACTCACTCTCGGTCTCTCTCTTTCTCTCGCTCGCCCTCTCTCTCGCTCGCCCTCTCTCTCGCTCGCCCTCTCGCTCGCTCGCCCACTCTTTCGCTCGCTCGCCCTCTCGCTCGCTCGCCCTCTCTCGCTCGCTCGCCCTCTCTCTCTCTCGCTCGCCCTCTCTCAACTCTCGCTCGCCCTCTCTCTCTCGCTCGCCCACTCTCTCTCTTGCTCGACCTCTCTCTTTCTCGCTCGCCCTCTCTCTCGCTCGCCCTCTCTCTCTCGCTCGCCCACTCTCTCTCTCGCTCGCCCACTCTCTCTCGCTCGCCCTCTCTCTCTCACTCGGCCTCTCTCTCGCTCGCCCTCTCTCTCGCTTGCCCCCTCTCTCGCTCGCCCTCTCTCTCTCTCTCTCGCTCGCTCGCCCTCTCTCTCTCGCTTGCTCGCTCGCCCTCTCTCTCTCGCTCGCCCTCTCTCTCTCTCGCCCTCTCTCTCTCTCGCCCTCTCTCTCGCCCTTTCGCCCTTTCTCTCGCCCTCTCTCTCGCCCTCTCTCTCTCGCTCGCCCTCTCGCAACTCTCGCTCGCCCTCTCTCAACTCTCACTCGCCCTCTCTCGCTCGCCCTCTCTCTCTCTCGCTCGCCCTCACTCACTCACCCTCTCTCTCTCGCCCTCTCTCAACTCTCGCTCGCCCTGTCTCAACTCTCGCTCGCCCTCTCGCCCACTCTCTCTCGCTCGCCCTCTGTCTGGCTTGCCCTCTCGCTCGGTCGCCCTCTCTCTCTCTCTCTCGCTCGCTCTCTCTCTCACGCACGCCCTCTCTTTCTCACGCTCGTCTTCTCTCTCACTTGCTCGCTCTCTCTCACTTGCTCGCTCGCTCTCTCACGCGCTCGCTCTCTCACGCGCTCGCTCTCTCTCACGCGCTCGCTCTCTCTCTCACGCGCTCGCTCTCTCTCTCACGCGCTCTCTCTCTCACGCGCTCTCTCTCTCTCACGCGCTCTATCTCTCACGCGCTCACTCGTTCTCTCTCACGCGCTCGCTCGCCCTCTCTCTCTCTCTCGCCCTCTCTCCCTCTCGCCCTCTCTCTCGCTCTCTCTCAACTCTCGCTCGCCCTCTCTCGCTCGCCCTCTCTCTTGCTCGCTCTCTCACTCACTCGCCCTCTCTCTCTCGCCCTCTCTCTCTCGCCCTCTCTCTCTCGCCCTCTCTCAACTCTCTCTCACCCTCTCAACTCTCGCTCGCCCTCTCTCAACTCTCGCTCGCCCTCTCTCAACTCTCGCTCGCCCTCTCTCTCTCTCCCTCTCGCTCGCCCTCTCGCTCGCTTGCCCTCTCTCTCTCTCGGTCGCCCTCTCTCTCTCGCCCTCTCTCTCTCTCGGTCGCCCTCTCTCTCTCGCCCTCTCTCTCTCGCTCGCTCTCTCTCTCACGCGCCCTCTATTTCTCACGCTCGTCTTCTCTCTCACTGGCTCACTCTCTCATGCGCTCGCTCTCTCTCTCTCACGCACTCGTTCTCTCTCACGCGCTCGCTCTCTCACGCGCTCGCTCTCTCACGCGCTCGCTCGCTCTCTCTCACGCGCTCGCTCTCACGCGCTCGCTCTCTCACACGCTCGCTCTCTCTCACGCGCTCGCTCTTTCTCGCGCTCGCTCTCTCACACACTCGCTCTCTCACGCGCTCGCTCTCTCACGCGCTCGCTCTCTCACGCGCTCGCTCTCTCTCTCTGACGCGCTCGCTCTCTCTGACGCGCTCGCTCGCTCTCACGCGCTCGCTCTCACGCGCTCACTCTCTCTCAGGCGCTCACTCTGAGGCGCTCTCTCTCACGCGCTCGCTCGCTCTCACGCGCTCGCTCTCACGTGCTCGCTCGCACTCTCTCACACGCTCACTCGCTCTCTCACGCGCTCGCTCGCTCTCGCGCTCGCTCTCTCTCACACGCTCGCTCTCTCTCTCACGCGCTCGCTCTCGCGCTCGCTCTCTCTCGCGCTCTCTCTCTCTCGCGCTCGCTCTCTCTCTCACGCGCTCTCTCTCTTGCGCGTTCGCTCTCTCTCTCACGCGCTCTCTCTCTCACGCGCTCGCTCTCTCTCTCACGCGCTCTCTCTCGCGTGCTTGCCCTCTCTCTCGCTCGCCCTCTCTCTCGCTCGCCCTCTCTCACGCTCGCCCTCTCTCACGCTCGCCCTCTCTCACGCTCGCCCTCTCTCGCTCACCCTCTCTCTCGCTCTCTCTCTCTCTCTCGCTCGCCCTCTCTCACGCTCGCCCTCTCTCGCTCGCCCTCTCTCTCTCTCGCTCTCTCTCTCGCCCTCTCTCTCTCGCTCGCCCTCTCTTTCTCACGCTCGTCTTCTCTCTCACGCGCTCGCTCTCTCACTCGCTCTCTTGCGCTCGCTCTCTCTCTCACGCGCTCGCTCTCTCTCTCACGCGCTCGTTCTCTCTCTCACGCGCTCGCTCTCTCATGCGCTCGCTCTCTCTCACGCGCTCGCTCGCCCTCTCTCGCTCGCTCGCCCTCTCTCTCTCTCGCTCGCTCTCTCTCTCTCGCCCTCTCTCTCTCGCCCTCTCTCTCGCCCTCTCTCTCTCGCTCCCCCTCTCTCTCTCGCCCTCTCTCTCTCTCGCCCTCTCTCTCGCCCTCTCTCTCGCCCTCTCTCTCTCTCTCGCTCGCCCTCTCCCTCTCTCGCTTGCCCTCTCTTTCTCACGCTCGTCTTCTCTCTCACTTGCTCGCCCTCTCTCGCTCGCCCTCTCTCAACTCTCGCTCGCCCTCTCTCAACTCTCGCTCGCCCTCTCTCTCTCTCTCTCGCTCGCTCGCCTTCTCTTTCGCTCGCTCACCCTCTCTCTCTCTCGCTCGCCCTCTCTCTCTCGCTCGCCCTCTCAACTCTCGATCGCCCTCTCGCTCACTCGCCCTCTCTCAACTCTGGATCGCCCTGTCTCAACTCTCGCTCGCCCTGTCTCAACTCTCGCTTGCCCTCTCTCAACTCTCGCTCGCCCTCTCTCTCGCACGCCCTCTCACTCTCTTTCGCTCGCCCTCACTCTCTCTCTCGCTCGCCCTCTCTCTCACTCACCCTCTCTCTCTCTCGCTCGCCCTCTCTCTCCCTCGCTCGCCCTCTCTTTCGCTCGCTCGCTCTCTCTCGCTCGCCCTCTCTCGCTCGCCCTCTCTCAACTCTCGATCGCCCTATCTCAACTCTCGCTCGTCCTCTCTCGCTCGCTCCCTCTCTCAACTCTCGCTCGCCCTCTCTCAACTCTCGCTCGCCCTCTCTCGCTCTGTCCCTCTCTCTCGCTCTCTCTCGCCCTCACTCTCGCTCGACCGCCCTCTCGCTCGCGCGCTCTTTCTCTCGCTCGCCCTCTCGCTCGCTCGCCCTCTCTCTCGCTCGCCCTTTCTCTCGCTCGCCCTCTCGCTCGCTCGCCCTCTCTCTCGCTCGCCCTTTCTCTCTCTCTCTCACCCTCTCTCTCTCTCTCGCTCGCCCTCTCTCACTCGCCCTCTCTCTCGCTCACCCTCTCTCTCTCGCTCGCCCTCTCTCTCTCTCGCCCTCTCTCTCGCTCGCCCTCTCTCTCGCTCGCCCTCTCTCTCACTCGCCCTCTCTCGCTCACCCTCTCTCGCTCACCCTCTCTCTCTCTCGCTCGCCCTCTCACTCACTCACCCTCTCTCTCTCGCGCTCTCTCAACTCTCGCACGCCCTCTCTCAACTCTCGCTCGCCCTCTCTCAACTCTCGCTCGCCCTCTCTCAACTCTCGCTCGCCCTCTCTCAACTCTCGCTCGCCCTCTCTCAACTCTCGCTCGCCCTCTCTCAACTCTCGCTTGCCCTCTCTCAACTCTCGCTCGCCCTATCTCTCTCTCTCGCTCGCCCTCTCGCTCGCTTGCTCTCTCTCTCGCTCGCCCTCTCTCTCTCTCTCGCCCTCTCTCTCTCCCTTTCTCGCCCTCTCTCTCGCTCGCCCTCTCTCTCTCGCTCGCCCACTCTCTCTCTTGCTCGACCTCTCTCTTTCTCGCTCGCCCTCTCTCTCGCTCGCCCTCTCTCTCTCTCTCGCTCGCCCACTCTCTCTCTCTCGCTCGCCCACTCTCTCTCGCTCGCCCTCTCTCTCTCGCCCACTCTCTCTCTCTCGCTCGCCCACTCTCTCTCGCTCGCCCTCTCTCTCTCGGCCTCTCTCTCGCTCGCCCTCTCTCTCGCTTGCCCCCTCTCTCGCTCACCCTCTCTCTCTCGCTCGCCCTCTCTCTCTCTCTCGCTCGCTCGCCCTCTCTCTCTCGCTTGCTCGCTCGCCCTCTCTCTCTCGCTCGCCCTCTCTCTCTCTCGCCCTCTCTCTCGCCCTTTCTCTCGCCCTTTCTCTCGCCCTCTCTCTCTCTCACTCGCCCTCTTGCAACTCTCGCTCGCCCTCTCTCAACTCTCACTCGCCCTCTCTCAACTCTCACTCGCCCTCTCTCGCTCGCCCTCTCTCTCTCTCGCTCGCCCTCACTCACTCACCCTCTCTCTCTCGCCCTCTCTCAACCTCTCTCAACTCTCGCTCGCCCTCTCGCCCACTCTCTCTCGCTCGCCCTCTGTCTGGCTTGCCCTCTCGCTCGGTCGCCCTCTCTCTCTCTCTCTCGCTCGCTCTCTCTCTCATGCACGCCCTCTCTTTCTCACGCTCGTCTTCTCTCTCACGCGCTCGCTCTCTCTCACGCGCTCGCTCTCTCTCTCACGCGCTCGCTCTCTCTCTCACGCGCTCGCTCTCTCTCACGCGCTCGCTCTCACGCGCTCTCTCTCACGCGCTCTATCTCTCACGTGCTCGCTCTCTCTCACGCGCTCGCTCTCTCTCTCACGCGCTCGCTCGTTCTCTCACGCGCTCGCTCACCCTCTCTCTCTCTCGCCCTCTCTCCCTCTCGCCCTCTCTCTCTCTCGCTCTCTCTCAACTCTCGCTCGCCCTCTCTCTTGCTCGCCCTCTCTCTTGCTCGCCCTCTCACTCTCTCGCCCTCTCTCTCTCGCCCTCTCTCTCTCGCCCTCTCTCTCTCGCCCTCTCTCTCTCGCCCTCTCTCTCTCGCCCTCTCTCTCTCGCCCTCTCTCTCTCGCCCTCTCTCTCTCGCCCTCTCTCAACTCTCTCTCACCCTCTCAACTCTCGCTCGCCCTCTCTCAACTCTCGCTCGCCCTCTCTCAACTCTCGCTCGCCCTCTCTCTCTCTCCCTCTCGCTCGCCCTCTCGCTCGCCCTCTCGCTCGCTTGCCCTCTCTCTCTCTCGGTCGCCCTCTCTTTCTCACGCTCGTCTTCTCTCTCACTGGCTCACTCTCCCATGTGCTCGCTCTCTCTCTCTCACGCACTCGCTCTCTCTCTCACGCGTCGCTCTCTCACGCGCTCGCTCTCACGCGCTCGCTCTCTCTGACGCGCTTGCTCTCACTCACGCGCTCGCTCGCTCTCACGTGCTCGCTCTCACGCACTCACTCTCTCAGGCGCTCACTCTCTCTCAGGCGCTCTCTCTCACGCGCTCGCTCGCACTCTCTCACGCGCTCGCTCGCTATCTCGCGCTCGCTCGCTCTCACGCGCTCGCTCGTACTCTCTCACACGCTCGCTCGCTCTCTCACGCGCTCGCTCGCTCTCTCACACGCTCGCTCGCTCTCTCACACGCTCGCTCTCTCTCTCGCGCTCGCTCTCTCTCACGCGCTCTCTCTCTCTCGCGCGCTCGCCCTCTCTCAACTCTCGCTTGCCCTCTCTCTCTCGCTCGCCCTCTCTCGCTCGCCCTCTCTTACGCTCGCCCTCTCTCACGCTCGCCCTCTCTCTCGCTCTCTCTCTCTCGCTCGCCCTCTCTCACGCTCGCCCTCTCTCGCTCGCCCTCTCTCTCTCGCCCTCTCTCTCGCTCTCTCTCTCTCGCTCTCTCTCTCGCTCGCCCTCTCTCACGCTCGCCCTCTCTCGCTCGCCCTCTCTCTCTCGCTCTCTCTCTCGCCCTCTCTCTCTCGCTCGCCCTCTCTCTCGCTCGCCCTCTCTTTCTCACACTCGTCTTCTCTCTCACGCGCTTGCTCTCTCACTCGCTCTCTCACGCGCTCGCTCTCTCTCTCACGCGCTCGCTCTCTCACGCGCTCGCTCTCTCTCTCACGCGCTCGCTCTCTCACGCGCTCGCTCTCTCATGCGCTCGCTCTCTCTCATGCGCTCGCTCGCCCTCTCTCTCTCGCTCTCTCTCTCTCTCGCCCTCTCTCTCACCCTCTCTCTCGCCCTCTCTCGCTCGCCCTCTCTCTCGCTCGCCCTCCCCCTCTCTCGCTCGCCCTCTCTTTCTCACGCTCGTCTTCTCTCTCACTTGCTCGCCCTCTCTCGCTCGCCCTCTCTCAACTCTCGCTCGCCCTCTCTCAACTCTCGCTCGCCCTCTCTCAACTCTCGCTCGCCCTCTCTCTCTCTCTCGCTCGCTCGCCTTCTCTTTCGCTCGCTCACCTTCTCTCTCTCTCGCTCGCCCTCTCTCTCTCGCTCGCCCTCTCTCTCTCGCTCGCCCTCTCAACTCTCGATCGCCCTCTCGCTCACTCGCCCTCTCTCAACTCTGGATCGCCCTGTCTCAACTCTCGCTCGCCCTCTCTCAACTCTCGCTCGCCCTCTCTCAACTCTCGCTCGCCCTCTCTCTCGCACGCCCTCTCACTCTCTTTCGCTCGCCCTCACTCTCTCTCTCTCGCTCGCCCTCTCTCTCACTCGCCCTCTCTCTCCCTCGTTCGCTCGCCCTCTCTTTCGCTCGCTCGCCCTCTCTCGCTCACCCTCTCTCGCTTGCCCTCTCTCAACTCTTGATCGCCCTCTCTCAACTCTCGATCGCCCTATCTCAACTCTCGCTCGTCCTCTCTCTCTCGCTCTCTCCCTCTCTCTCTCTCGCTCGCCCTATCTCTCTCTCGCTCGCCCTCTCTCGCTCGCTCGCCCTCTCTTTCGCCCGCTCGCCCTCTCTCGCTCGCCCTCTCTCAACTCTTGATTGCCCTATCTCAACTCGCCCTCTCTCTCTCTCGCTCTCTCCCTCTCTCTCTCTCTCTCTCCCTCTCTCTTGCTCGCCCTCTCTCGCTCGCCCTCTCTCGCTCGCCCTCTCTCGCTCGCCCTCTCTCGCTCGCCCTCTCTCGCTCGCCCTCTCTCTCTCTCTCGCCCTCTCTCTCTCTCTCGCCCTCTCTCTCTCTCGCCCTCTCTCTCTCTCTCGCTCGCTCGCCCTCTCTCTAGCTCGCCCTCTCTCTAGCTCGCCCTCTCTCTCTCGCTCTCAACTCTCGGTTGTCCTCTCTCAACTCTTGCTTGCCCTCTCTCTCGCTTGCCCTCTCTCTCGCTCGGTCGCCCTCTCTCTCTCTCGTTTGCCCTCTCTCTCTCTCTCGCTCGCCCTCTCTCTCTCGCCCTCTCTCTCTCTCGCTCGCCCTCTCTTTATCACGCTCGTCTTCTCACTCACTCGCTCGCCCTCTCTCTCGCTCTCTCTCAACTCTCGCTCGCCCTCTCTCTCTCTCTCGCTCGCCCTCTCTCTCGCTCGCCCTCTCGCCCTCTCTGTCTCTCTCTCGCTCGCCCTCTCTCGCTCACCCTCTCTCTCGCTCACCCTCTCTCTCGCCCTCTCTCTCGCTCGCCCTTTCTCTCGCTCGCTCTCTTTCTCTCTCTCGCTCGCCCTCTCTCGCTCTCTCTCTCTCTCGCTCGCCCTCTCTCTCTCGCTCGCTCGCCCTCTCGCTCGCTTGCCCTCTCTCTCTCGCTCGCCCTCTCTCTCTCGCTCTCTCTCTCGCCCTCTCTCGCTCGCGCGCTTTCTCTCGCTCGCTCGCCCTCTCTTGCTCGCTCGCCCTCTCTCTCGCTCGCCCTCTCTCGCTCACCCACTCTCTCTCTCGCTCACCCTCTCACTCACTCGCCCTCTCTCTCTCACCCTCTCTCAACTCTCGCTTGCCCTCTTTCAACTCTTGCTTGCTCTCTGTCTCTCGCTCGCTTGCCCTCTCTCTCGTTTGCCCTCTCTCTCTCGCTCTCTCTCTCGCCCTCTCTCTCTCGCTCGCCCTCTCTCTCTCTCTCGCTCGCCCTCTCTCTCTCTCGCTCGCCCTCTCTCTCTCTCTCGCTCGCCCTCTCTTTATCACGCTCGTCTTCTCTCACTCGCTCGCCCTCTCTCGCTCTCTCTCAACTCTCACTCGCCCTCTCTCAACTCTTGCTCGCCCTCTCTCTCGCTCGCCCTCTCTCGCTCGCCCTCTCTCTCGCTCGCCCTCTCTCTCTCTCTCTCGCTCTCCCTCTCTTTATCACGCTCGTCTTCTCTCTCACTCGCTCACCCTCTCTCTCGCTCGCCCTCTCTTTCGCTCGCCCTCTCTCTCTCTCGCCCTCTCTCGCTCGCCCTCTCTCTCGCTCACCCTCTCTCTCTCTCATCCTCTCTCTCTCGCTCGCCCTCTCGCTCGCCCTTTCTCTCTCGCTCGCCCTCTTGCTCTCTCTCGCTCGCCCTCTCTCTTGCTCGCCCTCTCTCTCTCGCTCGCCCTCTCTCGCTTGCCCTTTCTCTCTCGCTCGCCCTCTCTCTCGCTCGCTCACCCTCTCTCGCTCGCCCTCTCTCTCTCTCGCTCTCTCTCACCCTCTCTCTCTCGCTCGCCCTCTCTCGCTCGCCCTCTCTCTCGCTCACTCGCCCTCTCTCTCGCTCGCCCTCTCTCACTCTCTCTCTCGCCCTCTCTCTCTCGCCCTCTCTCTCGCTCGCCCTCTCTCTCTCGCTCGCCCTCTCTCTCTCGCTCGCCCTCTCTCTCTCGCTCGCCCTCTCTCTCTCTCGCTCGCCCTCTCTCTCTCTCGCTCGCCCTCTCTCTCTCGCCCTCTCTCGCTCGCCCTCTCTCGCTCACCCTCTCTCTCTCGCCCTCTCTCGCCCTCTCTCTCTCTCTCACTCGCTCTCTCTCTCTCACGCACGCCCTCTCTTTCTCACGCTCGTCTTCTCTCTCACTTGCTCGCCCTCTCTCCCTCGCCCTCTCTCAACTCTCGCTCGCCCTCTCTCGCTCGCTTGCCCTCTCTCTCTCTCTCTCGCCCTCTCTCTCTCTCGCTTGCACGCTCTCTCGCTTGCCCTCTCTCTCTTGCTCGCCCTCTCTATCTCTCGCTCGCCCTCTCTCTCTCACTCACCCTATCTCTCGCACACTAGCCCTCTCTCTCTCGCGCGCACTAGTCCTCTCTCTCTCGCCCTCCCTCGCCCTCCCTCTCTCTCCCTCGCCCTCCCTCTCTCTCGCGCGCTCGCCCTCTTTCGCTCGCTCGCCCTCTCTCGCTCACTCGCCCTCTCTCTCTCGCTCGCCCTCTCCCTCTCTCGCCTTCTCTCTCGCTCGCCCTCTCTCTCTCTCGCTCACTCTCTCTCTCTCTCACCCTCTCTCTTTCTCGTTCACCCTCTCTCTCTCGCTCGCCCTCTCTCGCTCACCCTCTCTTTCTCTCACTCGCCCTCTCTCTCGCTCGCCCTCTCTCGCTCGCCCTCTCTCGCTCGCCCTCTCTCTCTCTCTCGCTCACTCTCTCTCTCTCGCTCACTCTCTCTCTCTCGCTCACTCTCTCTCTCTCGCTCACTCTCTCTCTCTCTCGCTCACTCTCTCTCTCTCTCGCTCACTCTCTCTCTCTCGCTCGCCCTCTCTCGCTCACCCTCTCTTTCTCTCACTCGCCCTCTCTCTCGCTCGCCTTCTCTCTCTCTCGCCCTCTCTCTCTCGCTCGCTCGCCCTCTCTCTCTCTCGCTCTCTCTCTCGCCCTCTCGCTCGCGCGCTCTTTCTCTCGCTTGCTCGCCCTCTCTCTCGCTCGCCCTCTCTCGCTCGCCCACTCTCTCTCTCTCGCTCACCCTCTCTCACTCACTCGCCCTCTCTCTCTCGCCCTCTCTCAACTCTTGCTTGCTCTCTCTCTCTCTCGCTCGCTTGCCCTCTCTCTCGCTTGCCCTCTCTCTCTCTCGTTTGCCCTCTCTCTCTCGCTCGCCCTCTCTCTCTTGCTCGCCCTCTCTCTCTCGCCCTCTCTCTCTCGCCCTCTCTCAACTCTCGCTCGCCCTCTCTCAACTCTCGCTTGCCCTCTCTCAACTCTTGCTCGCCCTCTCTCGCTCGCTCGCCCTCTCTCTCGCTCGCCCTCTCTCTCTCGCTCTCCCTCTCTTTATCACGCTCGTCTTCTCTCTCACTCGCTCGCCCTCTCTCTCTCGCTCGCTCTCTCTCTCTCGCTCGCTCGCCCTCTCTCTCGCTCGCCCTCTGTTTTGCTCGCCCTCTCTCTCCCTCTCTCGCCCTCTCTCTCTCTCGCTCGCCCTCTCTTGCTCACCCACTCTCTCGCTCACCCTCTCTCTCTCTCGTCCTCTCTCTCGCTCGCCCTCTCTCTCGCTCGCCCTCTCTCTCTCTCGCCCTCTCACTCGCCCTCTCTCTCTCGCTCGCTCGCCCTCTCTCTCTCGCTCGCCCTCTCGCTCGCTCGCCCTCTCGCTCGCTCGCCCTCTCTCTCTCGCTCGCTCGCCCTCTCTCGCTCGCTCGCCCTCTCTCTCTTGCTCGCTCGCCCTTTCTCTCTCGCTCGCTCGCCCTTTCTCTCTCGCTCGCTCGCTCTCTCTCGCTTGCTCGCCCTCTCTCTCGCTCGCTCTCTCTCTCTTGCCCTCTCTCTCTCGCTCGTCCTCTCGGAACTCTCGCTCGCCCTCTCTCAACTCTCGCTCGCCCTCTCTCGCTCGCTCTCTCTCTCTCTCCCTCGCCCTCTCTCTCTCTCGCCCTCTCGCAACTCTCACTCGCCCTCTCTCTCTCTCGCTCGCCCTCTCTCTCGCTTGCCCTCTTTCTCTCTCTCTCGCTCGCCCTCTCTTTCTCATGCTCGTCTTCTCTCTCACTTGCTCGCCCCCTCTCGCTCGCCCTCTCTCAACTCTCGCTCGCCCTCTCTCTCTCTCGCTCGCTCGCCTTCTCTTTCGCTCGCTCGCCTTCTCTTTCGCTCGCTCGCCCTCTCTCTCGCTCGCCCTCTCGCTCGCTCGCCCTCTCTCGCTCGCTCGCCCTCTCTCGCTCGCTCGCCCTCTCTCGCTCGCTCGCCCGCCCTCTCTTTCGCTCGCTCGCCCTCTCTCTCTCGCTCGCCCTCTCTCAACTCTCGATCGCCCTCTCGCTCGCTCGCCCTCTCTCAACTCTGGATCGCCCTCTCTCAACTCTCGCTCGCCCTCTCTCAACTCTCGCTCGCCCTCTCTCAACTCTCGCTCGCCCTCACTCTCTCGCTCGCCCTCTCACTCTCTTTCGCTCGCCCTCTCTCTTTCGCTCGCCCTCTCTCTCGCTCGCCCTCTCTCGCTCGCCCTCTCTCGCTCGCTCGCCCGCCCTCTCTCAACTCTCGCTCGCCCTCTCTCTCTGCCTCTCTCTCTCGCTCACCCTCTCTCTCTCTCGCTTTCTCCCTCTCTCTCGCTCGCTCTCTCTCGCTCGCTCTCTCTCGCTCGCCCTCTCTCGCTCGCCCTCTCTCTCGCCCGCTCTTTCTCTCTCTCGCTCGCCCTCTCTCAACTCTCGCTCGCCCTCTCTCAACTCTCGCTCGCCCTCTCTCTCTCTCTCACTCACTCGCCTTCTCTCTCTCGCTCGTCCTCTCTCTCTCGCTCGCCCTCTCTCAACTCTCGATCACCCTCTCGCTCGCTCGCCCTCTCTCAACTCTGGATCGCCCTATCTCAACTCTCGCTCGCCCTCTCTCAACTCTCGCTCGCGCTCTCTCAACTCTCGCTCGCCCTCTCTCAACTCTCGCTCGCCCTCTCTCTCTTTCGCTCGCCCTCTCTCTCTCTCTCACTCGCCCTCTCTCTCGCTCGCCCTCTCTCTCTCTCTCTCTCTCTCTCTCACTCGCTCTTTCTCTCACGCACGCCCTCTCTTTCTCACGCTCGTCTTCTCTCTCACTTGCTCGCCCTCTCTCGCTCGCCCTCTCTCAACTCTCGCTCGCCCTCTCTCAACTCTCGCTTGCCCTCTCTCTCGCTCGCCCTCTCTCTCTCGCTCGCTCGCCCTCTCTCAACTCTCGCTCGCCCTCTCTCAACTCTCGCTCGCCCTCTCTCTCACTCACTCGCCTTCTCTCTCTCGCTCGCCCTCTCTCAACTCTCGATCGCCCTCTCGCTCGCCCTCTCTCTCTCGCCCACTCTCTCTCTCTCGCTCACCCTCTCACTCGCCCTCTCTCTCTCGCCCTCTCTCAACTCTCGCTTGCCTTCTCTCAACTCTTGCTTGCCCTCTCTCTCTCTCGCTCGCTTGCCCTCTCGCTTGCCCTCTCTCTCTCTCTCGCTCGCCCTCTCTTTATCATGCTCGTCTTCTCTCTCACTCGCTCGCCCTCTCTCTCTCGCTCTCTCTCAACTCTCGCTCGCCCTCTCTCAACTCTCGCTCGCCCTCTCTCTCTTGCTCGCCCTCTCTCGCTCTCCCTCTCTTTATCACGCTCGTCTTCTCTCTCACTCACTCGCCCTCTCAACTCTCGCTCGCCCTCTCTCTCGCTCGCTCGCCCTCTCTCTCCCTCGCCTTCTCTCTCCCTCTCTCGCCCTCTCTCTCTCGCTCGCCCTCTCTCGCTCACCCTCTCTCTCGCCCTCTCTCTCGCACGCCCTTTCTCTCTCTCGCTCGCCCACTCTCGCTCGCTCGCCCTCTCTCTCTCTCGCCATCTCTCGCTCGCCCTCTCTCTCTCGCTCGCCCTCTCGCTCGCTCGCTCGCTCGCCCTCTCTCTCTCTCTCGCTCGCCCTCTCTTGCCCTCTCTCTCTCTCACTCGCTCTCTCTCTCTCTCACGCATGCCCTCTCTTTCTCATGCTTGTCTTCTCTCTCACTTGCCCGCCCTCTCTCGCTCGCCCTCTCCCTCTCGTGCACTAGCCCTCTCTCTCTCGCGTGCACTAGTCCTCTCTCTCGCGCGCACTAGCCCTCCCTTTCTCCCTCGCCCTCTCTCTCGCTCGCTCTCGCCCTCTCTCTCTCGCGCTCGCCCTCTCTCTCGCGCTCGCCCTCGCTCGTGCTCGCCCTCTCTCTCTCTCTCTCACTCGCCCTCTCTTTCTCACGCTCGTCTTCTCTCTCACTCACCCTCTCTCAACTCTCGCTCGCCCTCTCTCTCTCTCGCTCGCTCGCCTTCTCTTTCGCTCGCTCGCCCTCTCTCGCTTGCCCTCTCTCTCTCGCTCGCCCTCTCTCAACTCTCGATCGCCCTCTCTCGCTCGCTCGCCCTCTCTCAACTCTGGATCGCCCTATCTCAACTCTCGCTCGCCCTCTCTCAACTCTCGCTCGCCCTCTCTCAACTCTCGCTCGCCCTCTCTCTCTCGCTCGCCCTCTCTCTCTCTCTCGTTTGCCCTCTCTCTCGCTCGCCCTCTCTCTCTTGCTCGCCCTCTCTATCTCTAGCTCGCCCTCTCTCTCTCTCACTCACCCTATCTCTCGCGCACTAGCCCTCTCTCTCGCGCGCACTAGCTTTCCCTTGCCCTCCCTCTCTCTCCCTCGCCCTCCCTCTCTCTCCCTCGCCCTCCCTCTCTCGCGCGCTCGCCCTCTTTCGCTCGCTCGCCCTCTTTCTCACGCGCTCGCCCTCTCTCGCTCACTCACCCTCTCCCTCTCTCGCCCTCTCTCTCGCTCGCCCTCTCTCTCTCTCTCGCTCGCCCACTCTCTCTCTCTCGCTCACCCTCTCTCTTTCTCGCTCACCCTCTTTCTCGCTCACCCTCTCTCGCTCGCCCTCTCTCTCTCGCTCGCCCTCTCTCTCTTGCTCGCCCTCTCTTTCTCTCACTCGCCCTCTCTCTCGCCCTCTCTCTCTCGCTCGCCCTCTCTCTCTCGCTCGCTCGCCCTCTCTCTCTCGCTCGGTCGCCCTCTCGCTCGCTTGCCCTCTCTCTCGCTCGCTCGCCCTCGCTCTCTCGCTCGCCCTCTCTCTCCCTCGCCCTCTCTCTCTCTCTCTCGCTCGCTCGCCCTCTCTCTCTCGCTCGCTCTCTCTCTTGCCCTCTCTCTCTCGCCCTCTCTCTCGTCCTCTCTCTCTTGCTCGCCCTCTCGCAACTCTCGCTCGCCCTCTCGCAACTCTCGCTCGCCCTCACTGAACTCTCGCTCGCCCTCTCTCGCTCGCTATCGCTCTCTCTCGCTCGCCCTCTCTCTCGCCCTCTCTCAACTCTCGCTCGCCCTCTCTCAACTCTCGCTCGCCCTCTCTCAACTCTCGCTCGCCCTCTCTCAACTCTCGCTCGCCCTCTCTCTCTCGCTCGCTTGCCCTCTCTCTCGCTCGGTCGCCCTCTCTCTCGCTCGGTCGCCCACTCTCGCTCGCGCTCTCTCAACTCTTGCTCGCCCTCTCTCTCTCGCTCGCCCTCTCTCTCACTCGCCCTCTCTCTCACGCTCGCCCTCTCTCTCACGCCCTCTCTCTCTCTCTCACTCGCCCTCTCTTTCTCACGCTCGTCTTCTCTCACTCGCCCTCTCTCAACTCTCGCTCGCCCTCTCTCTCGCTCGCCTTCTCTTTCGCTCGCTCGCCCTCTCTCTCTCGCTTGCCCTCTCTCTCTCGCTCGCCCTCTCTCAACTCTCGCTCACCCTCTCTCAACTCTCACTCGCCCTCTCTCAACTCTCGCTCGCCCTCTCTCTCTCGCTCGCCCTCTCTCTCGCTCGCCCTCTCTCTCTCTCTTGCTCGCCCTCTCTCTCTCTCACCCTATCTCTCGCGCACTAGCCCTCTCTCTCGCGCGCACTAGCCCTCTCTCTCGCGCGCACTAGCCCTCTCTCTCTCGCGCGCACTAGCTTTCCCTTGCCCTCCCTCTCTCTCCCTCGCCCTCCCTCTCTCTCCCTCGCCCTCCCTCTCTGTTGCTCACTCGCCCTCTCTCTCTCTCGCTCGCCCTCTCCCTCTCTCGCTCGCCCTCTCCCTCTCTCGCCCACTCTCTCTCTCGCTCACCCTCTCTCTTTCTCGCTCACCCTCTTTCTCGCTCACCCTCTCTCGCTCGCCCTCTCTCTCTCGCTCGCCCTCTCTCGCTCGCCCTCTCTCTCTCGCTCGCCCTCTCTTTCTCTCACTCGCCCTCTCTCTCGCTCGCCCTCTCTCTCGCTCCCTCGCCCTCTCTCTCTCTCGCTCGCTCGCCCTCTCTCTCTCGCTCGCCCTCTCTCAACTCTCGCTCGCCCTCTCTCTCTCGCTCGCTTGCCCTCTCTCTCTCGCTCACTCACCCTCTCTCTCTCTCGCTCGCCCTCTCTCTTGCTCGCCCTCTCTCTCCCTCTCTCTCTCTCGCCCTCTCTCTCTCTCTCTCGCTCGCTCGCCCTCTCTCGCTCGCCCTCTCTCTCTCTCTCTCGCCCTCTCTCTCGCCCTCTCTCTCTTGCTCGCCCATCGCAACTCTCGCTCGCCCTCTCTCAACTCTCGCTCGCCCTCTCTCAACTCTCGCTCGCCCTCTCTCGCTCGCTCTCTCTCTCTCGCTCGGTCGCCCTCTCTCGCTCGGTCGCCCTCTCTCGCTCGCGCTCTCTCAACTCTCGCTCGCCCTCTCTCTCTCCCTCTCGCTCGCCCTCTCTCTCTCGCCCTCTATCGCTCGCCCTCTCTCTCACGCCCTCTCTCTCTCGCTCACTCTCTCTTTCACGCACGCCCTCTCTCACGCTCGTCTTCTCTCTCACTCGCTCGCTCTCTCTCTCACGCGCTCTCTCTCTCACGCGCTCTCTCTCTCATGCGCTCGCTCTCTCACGCGCTCGCTCGCCCTCTCTCGCTCGCCCGCTCTCTCTCTCGCCCTCTCTCTCGCCCTCTCTCTCTCGCTTGCCCTCTCGCAACTCTCGCTCTCCCTCTCTCGCTCGCCCTCTCTCTCGCTCGCCCTCTCTCTCGCTCGCCCTCTCTCTCTCGCTCGCCCTCGCTTTCTCACGCTCGTCTTCTCTCTCAGTTGCTCGCCCCCTCTCGCTCGCCCTCTCTCTCTCGCTCGCCCTCTCTCTCTCTCTCTCGCTCGCCCTCTCTTTCTCTCACTCGCCCTCTCTCTCGCTCACCCTCTCTCTCTCTCGCTCGCCCTCTCTCTCTCGCTCGCTCGCCCTCTCTCTCTCGCCCTCTCTCTCTCTCGCTCGCTCTCTCACGCACGCCCTCTCTTTCTCTCGCTCGCCCTCTCTCTCTCTCGCTCGCCCTCTCTTTCTCTCACTCGCCCTCTCTCTCGCTCGCCCTCTCTCTCGCCCTCTCTCTCGCTCGCCCTCTCTCACTCGCTCGCTCTCTCACGTGCTCGCTCTCACGCGCTCGCTCTCTCTCACGCGCTCGCTCTCTCGCGCTCGCTCGCCCTCGCGCTCGCTCGCCCTCTCTCACTCGCTCTCTCTCTCACGCACGCCCTCTCTTTCTCACGCTCGTCTTCTCTCACTCGCTCGCTCTCTCTCTCACGCGCTCACTCTCTCTCGCGCTCGCTCTCTCTCACGCGCTCGCTCTCTCATGCGCTCGCTCTCTCTCGCGCTCGCTCGCCCTCGTGCTCGCTCGCCCTCTCTCTCTCGCTCGCTCGCCCTCTCTCTCGCTCGGTCTCCCTCTCTCGCCCTCTCTCTCGCTCGCCCTCAACTCTTGATCGCCCTCTCGCTCGCTCGCCCTCTCTCAGCTCTGGATCACCCTATCTCAACTCTCGCTCGCTCTCTCTCAACTCTCGCTCGCCCTCTCTCAACTCTCGCTCGCCCTCTCTCAACTCTCGCTCGCCCTCTCTCTCTCGCTTGCCCTCTCACTCTCTCTCTCGCTCGCACTCTCTCTCTCGCTCGCCCTCTCTCTCGCTCGCCCTCTCTTTCGCTCGCCCTCTCTTTCGCTCGCTCGCCCTCTCTCGCTCGCCCTCTCTCACTCGCCCTCTCTCAACTCTCGATCGCCCTATCTCAACTCTCGCTCGCCCTCTCTCTCTGCCTCTCTCTCTCGCTCACCCTCTCTCTCTCTCGCTTTCTCCCTCTCTCTCGCTCGCTCTCTCTCGCTCGCTCTCTCTCGCTCGCCCTCTCTCGCTCGCCCTCTCTCTCGCCCGCTCTTTCTCTCGCTCGCTCGCCCTCTCTCAACTCTCGCTCGCCCTCTCTCAACTCTCGCTCGCCCTCTCTCTCTCTCTCTCACTCACTCGCCTTCTCTCTCTCGCTCGTCCTCTCTCTCTCGCTCGCCCTCTCTCAACTCTCGATCGCCCTCTCGCTCGCTCGCCCTCTCTCAACTCTGGATCGCCCTATCTCAACTCTCGCTCGCCCTCTCTCAACTCTCGCTCGCGCTCTCTCAACTCTCGCTCGCCCTCTCTCAACTCTCGCTCGCCCTCTCTCTCTTTCGCTCGCCCTCTCTCTCTCTCTCACTCGCCCTCTCTCTCGCTCGCCCTCTCTCTCTCGCTCTCTCTCTCTCTCACTCGCTCTTTCTCTCACGCACGCCCTCTCTTTCTCACGCTCGTCTTCTCTCTCACTTGCTCGCCCTCTCTCGCTCGCCCTCTCTCAACTCTCGCTCGCCCTCTCTCAACTCTCGCTTGCCCTCTCTCTCGCTCGCCCTCTCTCTCTCGCTCGCTCGCCCTCTCTCAACTCTCGCTCGCCCTCTCTCAACTCTCGCTCGCCCTCTCTCTCACTCACTCGCCTTCTCTCTCTCGCTCGCCCTCTCTCAACTCTCGATCGCCCTCTCGCTCGCCCTCTCTCTCTCGCCCACTCTCTCTCTCTCGCTCACCCTCTCACTCGCCCTCTCTCTCTCGCCCTCTCTCAACTCTCGCTTGCCTTCTCTCAACTCTTGCTTGCCCTCTCTCTCTCTCTCGCTCGCTTGCCCTCTCGCTTGCCCTCTCTCTCTCTCTCGCTCGCCCTCTCTTTATCATGCTCGTCTTCTCTCTCACTCGCTCGCCCTCTCTCTCTCGCTCTCTCTCAACTCTCGCTCGCCCTCTCTCAACTCTCGCTCGCCCTCTCTCTCTTGCTCGCCCTCTCTCGCTCTCCCTCTCTTTATCACGCTCGTCTTCTCTCTCACTCACTCGCCCTCTCAACTCTCGCTCGCCCTCTCTCTCGCTCGCTCGCCCTCTCTCTCCCTCGCCTTCTCTCTCCCTCTCTCGCCCTCTCTCTCTCGCTCGCCCTCTCTCGCTCACCCTCTCTCTCGCCCTCTCTCTCGCACGCCCTTTCTCTCTCTCGCTCGCCCACTCTCGCTCGCTCGCCCTCTCTCGCTCGCCCTCTCTCTCTCTCTCGCCATCTCTCGCTCGCCCTCTCTCTCTCGCTCGCCCTCTCGCTCGCTCGCTCGCCCTCTCTCTCTCTCTCGCTCGCCCTCTCTTGCCCTCTCTCTCTCTCACTCGCTCTCTCTCTCTCTCACGCATGCCCTCTCTTTCTCATGCTTGTCTTCTCTCACTTGCCCGCCCTCTCTCGCTCGCCCTCTCCCTCTCGTGCACTAGCCCTCTCTCTCTCGCGTGCACTAGTCCTCTCTCTCGCGCGCACTAGCCCTCCCTTTCTCCCTCGCCCTCTCTCTCGCTCGCTCTCGCCCTCTCTCTCTCGCGCTCGCCCTCTCTCTCGCGCTCGCCCTCGCTCGTGCTCGCCCTCTCTCTCTCTCTCTCTCTCACTCGCCCTCTCTTTCTCACGCTCGTCTTCTCTCTCACTCACCCTCTCTCAACTCTCGCTCGCCCTCTCTCTCTCTCGCTCGCTCGCCTTCTCTTTCGCTCGCTCGCCCTCTCTCGCTTGCCCTCTCTCTCTCGCTCGCCCTCTCTCAACTCTCGATCGCCCTCTCTCGCTCGCTCGCCCTCTCTCAACTCTGGATCGCCCTATCTCAACTCTCGCTCGCCCTCTCTCAACTCTCGCTCGCCCTCTCTCAACTCTCGCTCGCCCTCTCTCTCTCGCTCGCCCTCTCTCTCTCTCTCGTTTGCCCTCTCTCTCGCTCGCCCTCTCTCTCTTGCTCGCCCTCTCTATCTCTAGCTCGCCCTCTCTCTCTCTCACTCACCCTATCTCTCGCGCACTAGCCCTCTCTCTCGCGCGCACTAGCTTTCCCTTGCCCTCCCTCTCTCTCCCTCGCCCTCCCTCTCTCTCCCTCGCCCTCCCTCTCTCGCGCGCTCGCCCTCTTTCGCTCGCTCGCCCTCTTTCTCACGCGCTCGCCCTCTCTCGCTCACTCACCCTCTCCCTCTCTCGCCCTCTCTCTCGCTCGCCCTCTCTCTCTCTCTCGCTCGCCCACTCTCTCTCTCTCGCTCACCCTCTCTCTTTCTCGCTCACCCTCTTTCTCGCTCACCCTCTCTCGCTCGCCCTCTCTCTCTCGCTCGCCCTCTCTCTCTCGCTCGCCCTCTCTCTCTTGCTCGCCCTCTCTTTCTCTCACTCGCCCTCTCTCTCGCCCTCTCTCTCTCGCTCGCCCTCTCTCTCTCGCTCGCTCGCCCTCTCTCTCTCGCTCGGTCGCCCTCTCGCTCGCTTGCCCTCTCTCTCGCTCGCTCGCCCTCTCTCCCTCGCCCTCTCTCTCTCTCTCTCTCGCTCGCTCGCCCTCTCTCTCTCGCTCGCTCTCTCTCTTGCCCTCTCTCTCTCGCCCTCTCTCTCGTCCTCTCTCTCTTGCTCGCCCTCTCGCAACTCTCGCTCGCCCTCTCGCAACTCTCGCTCGCCCTCACTGAACTCTCGCTCGCCCTCTCTCGCTCGCTATCGCTCTCTCTCGCTCGCCCTCTCTCTCGCCCTCTCTCAACTCTCGCTCGCCCTCTCTCAACTCTCACTCGCCCTCTCTCAACTCTCACTCGCCCTCTCTCAACTCTCGCTCGCCCTCTCTCAACTCTCGCTCGCCCTCTCTCTCTCGCTCGCTTGCCCTCTCTCTCGCTCGGTCGCCCTCTCTCTCGCTCGGTCGCCCACTCTCGCTCGCGCTCTCTCAACTCTTGCTCGCCCTCTCTCTCTCGCTCGCCCTCTCTCTCACGCTCGCCCTCTCTCTCACGCTCTCCCTCTCTCTCACGCCCTCTCTCTCTCTCTCACTCGCCCTCTCTTTCTCACGCTCGTCTTCTCTCACTCGCCCTCTCTCAACTCTCGCTCGCCCTCTCTCTCTCTCGCTCGCCTTCTCTTTCGCTCGCTCGCCCTCTCTCTCTCGCTTGCCCTCTCTCTCTCGCTCGCCCTCTCTCAACTCTCGCTCACCCTCTCTCAACTCTCGCTCACCCTCTCTCAACTCTCACTCGCCCTCTCTCAACTCTCGCTCGCCCTCTCTCTCTCGCTCGCCCTCTCTCTCTCTCTTGCTCGCCCTCTCTCTCTCTCACCCTATCTCTCGCGCACTAGCCCTCTCTCTCGCGCGCACTAGCCCTCTCTCTCGCGCGCACTAGCCCTCTCTCTCTCGCGCACACTAGCTTTCCCTTGCCCTCCCTCTCTCTCCCTCGCCCTCCCTCTCTCTCCCTCGCCCTCCCTCTCTGTTGCTCACTCGCCCTCTCTCTCTCTCGCTCGCCCTCTCCCTCTCTCGCCCACTCTCTCTCTCGCTCACCCTCTCTCTTTCTCGCTCACCCTCTTTCTCGCTCACCCTCTCTCGCTCGCCCTCTCTCTCTCGCTCGCCCTCTCTCGCTCGCCCTCTCTCTCTCGCTCGCCCTCTCTTTCTCTCACTCGCCCTCTCTCTCGCTCGCCCTCTCTCGCCCTCTCGCTCGCTTGCCCTCTCTCTCGCTCCCTCGCCCTCTCTCTCTCTCGCTCGCTCGCCCTCTCTCTCTCGCTCGCCCTCTCTCAACTCTCGCTCGCCCTCTCTCTCTCGCTCGCTTGCCCTCTCTCTCGCTCACTCACCCTCTCTCTCTCTCGCTCGCCCTCTCTCTTGCTCGCCCTCTCTCTCCCTCTCTCTCTCTCGCCCTCTCTCTCTCTCTCTCGCTCGCTCGCCCTCTCTCTCTCTCGCCCTCTCTCTCGCCCTCTCTCTCTTGCTCGCCCACTCGCAACTCTCGCTCGCCCTCTCTCAACTCTCGCTCGCCCTCTCTGAACTCTCGCTCGCCCTCTCTCGCTCGCTCTCTCTCGCTCGGTCGCCCTCTCTCGCTCGGTCGCCCTCTCTCGCTCGCGCTCTCTCAACTCTCGCTCGCCCTCTCTCTCTCCCTCTCGCTCGCCCTCTCTCTCTCGCCCTCTATCGCTCGCCCTCTCTCTCACGCCCTCTCTCTCTCGCTCACTCTCTCTTTCACGCACGCCCTCTCTCACGCTCGTCTTCTCTCTCACTCGCTCGCTCTCTCTCTCACGCGCTCTCTCTCTCACGCGCTCTCTCTCTCACGCGCTCTCTCTCTCATGCGCTCGCTCTCTCACGCGCTCGCTCGCCCTCTCTCGCTCGCCCGCTCTCTCTCTCGCCCTCTCTCTCTCGCTTGCCCTCTCGCAACTCTCGCTCTCCCTCTCTCGCTCGCCCTCTCTCTCGCTCGCCCTCTCTCTCGCTCGCCCTCTCTCTCGCTCGCCCTCTCTCTCTCGCTCGCCCTCGCTTTCTCACGCTCGTCTTCTCTCACTTGCTCGCCCCCTCTCGCTCGCCCTCTCTCTCTCGCTCGCCCTCTCTCTCTCTCGCTCGCCCTCTCTTTCTCTCACTCGCCCTCTCTCTCGCTCACCCTCTCTCTCTCTCGCTCGCCCTCTCTCTCTCGCTCGCTCGCCCTCTCTCTCTCGCCCTCTCTCTCTCTCGCTCGCTCTCTCACGCACGCCCTCTCTTTCTCTCGCTCGCCCTCTCTCTCTCGCTCGCCCTCTCTTTCTCTCACTCGCCCTCTCTCTCGCTCGCCCTCTCTCTCGCCCTCTCTCTCGCTCGCCCTCTCTCACTCGCTCGCTCTCTCACGTGCTCGCTCTCACGCGCTCGCTCTCTCTCACGCGCTCGCTCTCTCGCGCTCGCTCGCCCTCGCGCTCGCTCGCCCTCTCTCACTCGCTCTCTCTCTCACGCACGCCCTCTCTTTCTCACGTTCGTCTTCTCTCACTCGCTCGCTCTCTCTCTCACGCGCTCGCTCTCTCTCACGCGCTCGCTCTCTCATGCGCTCGCTCTCTCTCGCGCTCGCTCGCCCTCGTGCTCGCTCGCCCTCTCTCTCTCGCTCGCTCGCCCTCTCTCTCGCTCGGTCTCCCTCTCTCGCCCTCTCTCTCGCTCGTCCTCAACTCTTGATCGCCCTCTCGCTCGCTCGCCCTCTCTCAGCTCTGGATCACCCTATCTCAACTCTCGCTCGCTCTCTCTCAACTCTCGCTCGCCCTCTCTCAACTCTCGCTCGCCCTCTCTCAACTCTCGCTCGCCCTCTCTCTCTCGCTTGCCCTCTCACTCTCTCTCTCGCTCGCACTCTCTCTCTCGCTCGCCCTCCCTCTCGCTCGCCCTCTCTTTCGCTCGCCCTCTCTTTCGCTCGCTCGCCCTCTCTCGCTCGCCCTCTCTCACTCGCCCTCTCTCAACTCTCGATCGCCCTATCTCAACTCTCGCTCGCCCTCTCTCTCTGCCTCTCTCTCTCGCTCACCCTCTCTCTCTCTCGCTTTCTCCCTCTCTCTCGCTCGCTCTCTCTCGCTCGCTCTCTCTCGCTCGCCCTCTCTCGCTCGCCCTCTCTCTCGCCCGCTCTTTCTCTCGCTCGCTCGCCCTCTCTCAACTCTCGCTCGCCCTCTCTCAACTCTCGCTCGCCCTCTCTCTCCCTCTCACTCACTCGCCTTCTCTCTCTCGCTCGTCCTCTCTCTCTCGCTCGCCCTCTCTCAACTCTCGATCGCCCTCTCGCTCGCTCGCCCTCTCTCAACTCTGGATCGCCCTATCTCAACTCTCGCTCGCCCTCTCTCAACTCTCGCTCGCGCTCTCTCAACTCTCGCTCGCCCTCTCTCAACTCTCGCTCGCCCTCTCTCTCTTTCGCTCGCCCTCTCTCTCTCTCTCACTCGCCCTCTCTCTCGCTCGCCCTCTCTCTCTCGCTCTCTCTCTCTCTCACTCGCTCTTTCTCTCACGCACGCCCTCTCTTTCTCACGCTCGTCTTCTCTCTCACTTGCTCGCCCTCTCTCGCTCGCCCTCTCTCAACTCTCGCTCGCCCTCTCTCAACTCTCGCTTGCCCTCTCTCTCGCTCGCCCTCTCTCTCTCGCTCGCTCGCCCTCTCTCAACTCTCGCTCGCCCTCTCTCAACTCTCGCTCGCCCTCTCTCTCACTCACTCGCCTTCTCTCTCTCGCTCGCCCTCTCTCAACTCTCGATCGCCCTCTCGCTCGCTCGCCCTCTCTCAACTCTGGATCGCCCTATCTCAACTCTCGCTCGCCCTCTCTCAACTCTCGCTCGCGCTCTCTCAACTCTCGCTCGCGCTCTCTCAACTCTCGCTCGCGCTCTCTCAACTCTCGCTCGCCCTCTCTCAACTCTCGCTCGCCCTCTCTCAACTCTCGCTCGCCCTCTCTCTCTCTCTCTCACTCGCCCTCTCTCTCGCTTGCCCTCTCTCTCTCGCCCTCTCTCACTCGCTCTCTCTCACGCTCGTCTTCTCTCTCACTTGCTCGCCCTCTCTCGCTCGCCCTCTCTCAACTCTCGCTCGCCCTCTCTCAACTCTCGCTTGCCCTCTCTCTCGCTTTCTCTCTCTCTCGCTTGCCCACACTATCTCTCGCTCGCCCTCTCTCTCTCACTCACCCTATCTCTCTCGCTCGCCCTCTCTTTCTCTCACTCGCCCTCTCTCTCGCCCTCTCTCTCGCTCGCTCGCCCTCTCTCTCGTTCACTCGCCCTCTCTCTCTCTCGCTCGCCCTCTCTCTCCCTCTCTCTCTCTCGCCCTCTCTCGCTCTCGCTCGCTCGCCCTCTCTCGCTCGCCCTCTCTCGCCCTCTCTCTCTCTCGCCCTCTCTCTCTCTCGCCCTCTCTCTCGCCCCCTCTCTCTCTCTCGCCCTCTCGCAACTCTCACTCGCCCTCTCTCAACTCTCGCTCGCCCTCTCTGAACTCTCGTTCGCCCTCTCTCTCTCGCTCGGTCGCCCTCTCTCGCTCGGTCGCCCTCTCTCGCTCGCGCGCTCTCAACTCTCGCTCGCCCTCTCTCTCTCCCTCTCGCTCGCCCTCTCTCTCTTGCCCTTTCTCGCTCACCCTCTCTCTCACGCCCTCTCTCTCTCGCTCGCTCTCTCGCTCGCTCTCTCTCACGCACGCCCTCTCTTTCTCACGCTCGTCTTCTCTCTCACTCGCTCGCTCTATCTCTCACGCGCTTTCTCTCTCTCACGCGCTCGCTCCCTCATGCGCTCGCTCTCTCTCTCACGCGCTCGCTGGCCCTCTCTCTCGCTTGCCCTCTCTCTCTCTCTCGCTTGCCCACACTATCTCTCGCTCGCCCTCTCTCTCTCACTCACCCTATCTCTCTCGCTCGCCCTCTCTTTCTCTCACTCGCCCTCTCTCTCGCCCTCTCTCTCGCTCGCTCGCCCTCTCTCTCGCTCACTCGCCCTCTCTCTCTCTCGCTCGCCCTCTCTCTCTCTCTCTCGCCCTCTCTCCCTCTCTCTCGCTCGCCCTCTCTCGCTCCTCTCTCTCTCTCGCCCTCTCTCTCTCGCCCCCTCTCTCTCTCTCGCCCTCTCGCAACTCTCACTCGCCCTCTCTCAACTCTCGCTCGCCCTCTCTCAACTCTCGCTCGCCCTCTCTGAACTCTCGTTCGCCCTCTCTCTCTCGCTCGGTCGCCCTCTCTCGCTCGGTCGCCCTCTCTCGCTCGCGCGCTCTCAACTCTCGCTCGCCCTCTCTCTCTCCCTCTCGCTCGCCCTCTCTCTCTCGCCCTCTCTCGCTCGCCCTCTCTCTCACGCCCTCTCTCTCTCGCTCGCTCTCTCGCTCGCTCTCTCTCTCACGCACGCCCTCTCTTTCTCACGCTCGTCTTCTCTCTCACTCGCTCGCTCTATCTCTCACGCGCTTTCTCTCTCTCACGCGCTCGCTCCCTCATGCGCTCGCTCTCTCTCTCACGCGCTCGCTGGCCCTCTCTCTCGCTCGCCCTCTCTCGCTCGCTCTCCCTCTCTCGCTCGCCCTCTCTCTCTCTCGCCCTCTCTCTCGCTCGCCCTCTCTCTCGCTCGCCCTCTCTCTCGCTCGCCCTCTCTCGCTCGCCCTCTCTCTCTCGCCCTCTCTCTCTCTCGCCCTCTCTCTCTCTCGCCCTCTCTCTTGCCCTCTCTCTCTTGCTCGCCCTCTCGCAACTCTCACTCGCCCTCTCTCAACTCTCGCTCGCCCTCTCTGAACTCTCGTTCGCCCTCTCTCGCTCGCTCTCTCTCGCTCGGTCGCCCTCTCTCGCTCGCGCGCTCTCAACTCTCGCTCGCCCTCTCTCCCTCTCGCTCGCCCTCTCTCTCTCGCTCGCCCTCTCTCGCTCGCCCTCTCTCGCTCGCCCTCTCTCTCACGCCCTCTCTCTCTCGCTCGCTCTCTCTCTCACGCACGCCCTCTCTTTCTCACGCTTGTCTTCTCTCTCACTCGCTCGCTCTATCTCTCACGCGCTTTCTCTCTCTCACGCGCTCGCTCCCTCATGCGCTCGCTCTCTCTCTCACGCGCTTGCTGGCCCTCTCTCGCTCGCTCTCTCTCTCTCGCCCTCTCTCTCTCTCGCTCGCCCTCTCGCAACTCTCGCTCTCCCTCTCTCGCTCGCCCTCTCTCTCTCGCCCTCTCTCTCGCTCGCCCTCTCTCTCGCTCGCCCTCTCTCTCGCTCGCCCTCTCTCTCGCTCGCCCTCTCTCGCTCGCCCTCTCTCTCTCGCTCGCCCTCGCTTTCTCACGCTCGTCTTCTCTCTCACTTGCTCACCCCCTCTCGCTCGCCCTCTCTCTCTCGCTCGCCCTCTCTCTCTCTCGCTCGCCCTCTCTTTCTCGCACTCGCCCTCTCTCTCGCTCGCCCTCTCTTTCTCGCACTCGCCCTCTCTCTCGCTCGCCCTCTCTCTCGCCCTCTCTCTCTCGCTCACCCTCTCTCTCTCGCTCGCTCGCCCTCTCTCTCGTCTTCTCTCACTCACTCGCTCTCTCTCTCACGCGCTCGCTCTCTCTCACGCGCTCGCTCGCCCTCTCGTTCGCTCGCCCTCTCTTTCTCACGCTCGTCTTCTCTCACTCGCTCGCTCTCTCTCTCACGCGCTCGCTCTCTCTCACGCGCTCGCTCTCTCATGCGCTCGCTCTCTCTCGCGCTCGCTCGCCCTCGCGCTCGCTCGCCCTCGCGCTCGCTCGCCCTCTCTCTCTCGCTCGCTCGCCCTCTCTCTCTCTCGCTCGGTCTCCCTCTCTCGCCCTCTCTCTCGCTCGCCCTCTCTCAACTCTTGATCGCCCTCTCTCAGCTCTGGATCGCCCTATCTCAACTCTCGCTCGCTCTCTCTCAACTCTCGCTCGCCCTCTCTCAACTCTCGCCCTCTCCCTCTCTCTCTCTTGCTCGCACTCTCTCTCTCGCTTGCCCTCTCTCTCGCTCGCCCTCTCTCTCTCGCTTGCCCACACTATCTCTCGCTCGCCCTCTCTCTCTCACTCACCCTATCTCTCTCGCTCGCCCTCTCTCTCACTCGCCCTCTCTCGCCCTCTCTCTCTCGCTCGCTCGCCCTCTCTCTCGCTCACTCGCCCTCTCTCTCGCTCGCCCTCTCTCTCGCTCGCCCTCTCTCTCCCTCTCTCTCTCTCGCCCTCTCTCTCTCTCGCCCTCTCTCTCTCTCGCCCTCTCTCTCTCTCGCCCTCTCTCTCTCTCGCCCTCTCTCTCTTGCTGGCCCTCTCGCAACTCTCACTCGCCCTCTCTCAACTCTCACTCGCCCTCTCTGAACTCTCGTTCGCCCTCTCTCGCTCGATCTCTCTCTCTCGCTCGGTCGCCCTCTCTCGCTCGGTCGCCCTCTCTCGCTCGCGCGCTCTCAACTCTCGCTCGCCCTCTCTCTCGCCCTCTCTCTCTCCCTCTCGCTCGCCCTCTCTCTCTCGCTCGCCCTCTCTCTCTCGCTCGCCCTCTCTCTCTCGCTCGCCCTCTCTCGCTCGCCCTCTCTCTCACGCCCTCTCTCTCTCGCTCGCTCTCTCTCGCTCGCTCTCTCTCACGCACGCCCTCTCTTTCTCACGCTCGTCTTCTCTCTCACTCGCTCGCTCTATCTCTCACGCGCTCTCTCTCTCTCACGCGCTCGCTCCCTCATGCGCTCGCTCTCTCTCTCACGCGCTCGCTGGCCCTCTCTCTCGCTCGCCCTCTCTCGCTCGCTCGCTCTCTCTCTCTCGCCCTCTCTCTCTCTCGCTCGCCCTCTCGCAACTCTCGCTCTCCCTCTCTCGCTCGCCCTCTCTCTCGCCCTCTCTCTCGCTTGCCCTCTCTCTCTCGCTCGCCCTCGCTTTCTCACGCTCGTCTTCTCTCTCACTTGCTCGCCCCCTCTCGCTCGCCCTCTCTCTCTCGCTCGCCCTCTCTTTCTCGCACTCGCCCTCTCTCTCGTCCTCTCTCTCTCGCTCACCCTCTCTCTCGCTCGCTCGCCCTCTCTCGTCTTCTCTCACTCGCTCGCTCTCTCTCTCACGCGCTCGCTCTCACGCGCTCGCTCTCTCTCACGCGCTCGCTCTCTCATGCGCTCGCTCGCCCTCTCTCTCTCGCTCGCTCGCCCTCTCTCTCACGCACGCCCTCTCTTTCTCACGCTCGTCTTCTCTCACTCGCTCGCTCTCTCTCACGCGCTCGCTCTCTCTCACGCGCTCACTCTCTCACGCGCTCGCTCTCATGCGCTCGCTCGCCCTCTCTCGCTCGCTCGCCCTCTCTCTCGCTCGCTCGCCCTCTCTCTCGCTCGGTCTCTCTCTCTCGCCCTCTCTCGCCCTCTCTCGCCCTCTCTCTCTCTCGCTCGCCCTCTCTCAACTCTTGATCGCCCTCTCGCTCGCTCGCCCTCTCTCAGCTCTGGATCGCCCTATCACAACTCTCGCTCGCCCTCTCTCAACTCTTGCTCGCCCTCTCTCTCTCTCTCGCTTGCCCTCTCGCTCGCCCTCTCTCTCTCGCTCGCCCTCTCGCTCGCTCGCCCTTTCGCTCGCCCTCTCTTTCGCTCGCTCTCTCTCGCCCTCTCTCAACTCTCGATCGCCCTATCTCAACTCTCGCTCGCCCTCTCGCTCACCCTCTCCCTCTCTCGCCCTCTCTCTCTCTCGCCCTCTCTCAACTCTTGATCGCCCTCTCGCTCGCTCGCCCTCTCTCAGCTCTGGATCGCCCTATCTCAACTCTCGCTCGCCCTATCTCAACTCTCGCTCACCCTCTCTCTCTCTCTCGCTTGCCCTCTCTCTCTCTCTCGCTCGCCCTCTCTCGCTCGCCCTCTCTCTCGCTCGCTCGCCCTTTCGCTCGCCCTCTCTTTCGCTCACTCTCTCTCGCCCTCTCTCAACTCTCGATCGCCCTATCTCAACTCTCGCTCGCCCTCTCTCTCTCTCCCTCTCTCTCTCGCTCACCCTCTCTCTCTCGCTCTCTCCCTCTCTCTCGCTCGCCCTCTCTCGCTCGCCCTCTCTCTCGCCCACTCTCTCGCCCACTCTCTCGCCCTCTCTCTCGCTCGCGCGCTCTTTCTCTCGTTCGCTCGCCCTCTCTCAACTCTCGCTCGCCCTCTCAACTCTCGCTCGCCCTCTCTCTCTCTCTCACTCGCTCGCCTTCTCTCTCTCTCTTGCTCGTCCTCTCTCTCTCGCTCGCCCTCTCTCAACTCTCGATTGCCCTCTCGCTCGCTCGCCCTCTCTCAACTCTGGATCGCCCTCTCTCAACTCTCGCTCGCCCTCTCTCAACTCTCGCTCGCCCTCTCTCTCTCGCTCGCCCTCTCTCTCGCTCGCCCTCTCTCTCTCTCGCTCGCCCTCTCTTTCGCTCGCTCGCCCTCTCTCGCTCGCCCTCTCTCGCTCGCCCTCTCTCGCTCGCCCTCTCTCAACTCTTGATCGCCCTCTCTCGCTCGCTCGCCCTCTCTCAACTCTCGATCGCCCTATCTCAACTCTCGCTCGCCCTCTCTCTCTCTCGCTCTCTCCCTCTCTCTCTCTCGCTCGCCCTCTCTCTCGCTCTCCCTCTCTCGCTCTCTCTCTCGCCCTCTCTCTCGCCCTCTCTCGCCCTCTCTCTCTCGCTCACGCGCTCTCTCGCTCGCTCGCCCTCTCTCGCTCGCTCGCCCTCTCTCTCTCTCGCCCTCTCCCTCTCTCGCCCTCTCTCTCTCTCGCCCTCTCCCTCTCTCGCCCTCTCCCTCTCTCGCCCACTCTCTCTCTCTCGCTCACCTCTCTCTTTCTTGCTCACCCTCTCTCTCTCTCGCTCGCCCTCTCTCTCTCTCGCCCTCTCGCTCGTCCTCTCTCTCGCCCTCTCTCGCTCGCCCTCTCTCGCTCGTCCTCTCTTTCTCTCGGCCTCTCGCTCGCCCTCTCTCTCTCGCTCGCCCACTCTCTCTCGCTCGCCCTCTCTCTCGCCCTCTCTCTCTCTCGCCCTCTCTCTCTCTCGCTCGCTCTCTCTCGCTCGCCCTCTCTCTCCCTCTCTCTCTCTCGCCCTCTCTCTCTCTCGCTCGCCCTCTCTTTCGCTTGCTCGCCCTCTCTCGCTCGCCCTCTCTCGCTCGCCCTCTCTCAACTCTTGATCGCCCTCTCTCGCTCGCTCGCCCTCTCTCAACTCTCGATCGCCCTATCTCAACTCTCGCTCGCCCTCTCTCTCTCTCGCTCTCTCCCTCTCTCTCTCTCGCTCGCCCTCTCTCTCGCTCTCTCCCTCTCTCGCTCTCTCTCGCTCGCCCTCTCTCTCTCGCCCTCTCTCTCGCCCTCTCTCTCTCTCGCTCACGCGCTCTCTCGCTCGCTCGCCCTCTCTCGCTCGCTCGCCCTCTCTCGCTCGCTCGCCCACGCTCGCTCGCCCACTCTCTCGCTCGCCCACTCTCTCGCTCACCCACTCTCTCTCTCGCTCACCCTCTCACTCACTCGCCCTCTCTCTCGCCCTCTCTCAACTCTCGCTTACCCTCTCTCAAATCTTGCTTGCCCTCTCTCTCTCTCTCTCGCTTGCCCTCTCTCTTTCTCTCGCTCGGTCGCCCTCTCTCTCTCGTTTGCCCTCTCTCTCGCCCTCTCTCTCGCTCGCCCTCTCTCTCTCGCTCGCCCTCTCTCTCTTGCTCGCCTCCTCTTTATCACGCTTGTCTTCTCTCTCACTCGCTCTCTCTCTCGCTCGCCCTCTCGCTCGCTTGCCCTCTCTCTCGCTCGCACTCTCTCTCTCGCTTGCCCTCTCTCTCGCTCGCCCTCTCTCTCTCGCTCGCCCACTCTATCTCTCGCTCGCCCTCTCTCTCTCACTCACCCTATCTCTCTCGCACTAGCCCTCTCTCACTCGCGCGCACTAGCTCTCCCTCGCCCTCCCTCTCTCTCCCTCGCCCTCCCTCTCTCTCCCTCGCCCTCCCTCTCTCTCCCTCGCCCTCCCTCACTCTCGCGCACTCGCCCTCTCTCGCTCACTCGCTCTCTCTCTCTCTCGCTCGCCCTCTCCCTCTCTCGCCCTCTCTCTCGCTCACCCTCTCTCTCTCTCTCGCTCGCACTCTCTCTCTCTCGCTCGCACTCTCTCTCTCTCGCTCGCACTCTCTCTCTCTCGCTCGCACTCTCTCTCTCTCGCTCGCACTCTCTCTCTCGCTTGCCCTCTCTCTCTCTCGCTCGCCCTCTCTCTCTCACTCACCCTATCTCTCTCGCACTAGCCCTCTCTCTCTCGCGCGCACTAGCTCTCCCTCGCCCTCCCTCTCTCTCCCTCGCCCTCCCTCTCCCTCGCCCTCCCTCTCTCTCACGCGCTCGCCCTCTCTCGCTCACTCGCTCTCCCTCTCTCGCCCTCTCCCTCTCTCGCCCTCTCTCTCGCTCACCCTCTCTCTCTCTCTCGCCCACTCTCTCTCTCTCGCTCACCTCTCTCTTTCTTGCTCACCCTCATTCTCTCTCGCTCGCCCTCTCTCTCTCGCCCTCTCGCTTGTCCTCTCTCTCGCCCTCTCTCGCTCGCCCTCTCTCTCTCTCTCGGCCTCTCGCTCGCCCTCTCTCTCTCGCTCGCCTACTCTCTCTCGCTCGCCCTCTCTCTCGCCCTCTCTCTCTCGCCCTCTCTCTCTCTCGCCCTCTCTCTCGCTCGCCCTCTCTCTCTCGCTCGCCCTCTCTCTCCCTTTCTCTCTCTCTCGCCCTCTCTCTCGCTCGCCCTCTCTCGCTCGCCCTCTCCCTCTTGCTCTCTCTCGCCCTCTCTCTCGCTCACCCTCTCTCTCGCTCGCCCTCTCTCGCCCTCTCTCTCTCTCTCTCACTCGCTCTCTCTCTCACGCACGCCCTCTCTTTCTCAAGCTCGTCTTCTCTCACTTGCTCGCCCTCTCTCGCTCGCCCTCTCAACTCTCGCTCGCCCTCTCTTTCGCTCGCTCGCCCTCTCTCGCTCGCCCTCTCTCGCTCGCCCTCTCTCGCTCGCCCTCTCTCGCTCGCTCGCCCTCTCTCAACTCTCGATCGCCCTATCTCGACTCTCGCTCGCCCTCTCTCTCTCTCGCTCTCTCCCTCTCTCTCTCGCTTGCCCTCTCTCTCGCTCTCTCCCTCTCTTGCTCTCTCTCGCTCGCCCTCTCTCTCTCGCCCTCTCTCTCGCCCTCTCTCTCTCTCGCTCACGCGCTCTCTCTCGCTCGCTCTCTCTCGCTCGCTCGCCCTCTCTCGCTCGCTCGCCCTCTCTCTCGCTCGCCCTCTCTCCCGCTCGTCTTCTCTCTCACTCGCTCGCTCTATCTCTCACGCGCTCGCTCCCTCATGCGCTCGCTCTCTCTCTCACGCGCTCGCTGGCCCTCTCTCTCGCTCGCTCGCTCTCTCTCTCTCGCCCTCTCTCTCTCTCGCTCGCCCTCTCTCTCTCGCCCTCTCTCTCTCTCGCTCGCCCTCTCGCAACTCTCGCTCTCCCTCTCTCGCTCGCCCTCTCTCTCTCTCGCCCTCTCTCTCGCTCGCCCTCTCTCTCGCTCGCCCTCTCTCTCGCTCGCCCTCTCTCTCGCTCGCCCTCTCTCTCGCTCGCCCTCTCTCTCGCTCGCCCTCTCTCAACTCTCGCTCGCCCTCTCTCTCTCGCTCTCTCCCTCTCTCTCTCGCTCGCCCTCTCTCTCGCTCTCTCCCTCTCTTGCTCTCTCGCTCGCCCTCTCTCTCGCCCTCTCTCTCGCCCTCTCTCTCTCTCTCGCTCGCCCTCTCTTTCTCACGCTCGTCTTCTCTCTCACTTGCTCGCTCTCTCACGCGCTCTCTCTCTCACGCGCTCGCTGGCCCTCTCTCTCGCTCGCCCTCTCTCGCTCGCTCGCTCTCTCTCGCCCTCTCTCTCGCCCTCTCTCTCGCTCGCCCTCTCGCAACTCTCGCTCTCCCTCTCTCGCTCGCCCTCTCTCTCTCTCGCCCTCTCGCTCGCCCTCTCTCTCGCTCGCCCTCTCTCAACTCTCGCTCGCCCTCTCTCTCTTTCGCTCGCCCTCTCTCTCTCTCTCACTCGTCCTCTCTCTCGCCCTCTCTCTCTCGCCCTCTCTCGCTCGTCCTCCCTCTCTCTCGGCCTCCCTCTCTCTCGGCCTCTCGCTCGCCCACTCTCTCTCGCTCGCCCACTCTCTCTCGCTCGCCCACTCTCTCTCGCTCACCCTCTCTCTCTCTCGCCCTCTTTCTCTCTCGCCCTCTCTCTCTCGCCCTCTCTCTCTCGCCCTCTCTCTCTCGCCCTCTCTCGCCCTCTTGCTTGCCCGCCCTCTCTCTCGCTCGCTCGCCCTCTCTCTCGCTCGCCCTCTCTCTCGCTCGCCCTCTCTCTCGCTCGCCCTCTCTCTCTCTCGCTCACCCACTCTCCCTCTCGCTCACCCACTCTCTCGCTCGCCCTCTCTCTCGCTCGCCCTCTCGTTCGCCCTCTCTCTCGCTCGCCCACTCTCTCGCTCGCCCACTCTCTCTCTTGCTCACCCTCTCTCTCTCACTCGCCCTCTCTCTCGCCCTCTCTCAACTCTCGCTTGCCCTCTCTCAACTCTTGCTTGCCCTCTCTCTCTCTCTCTCTCGCTCGCTTGCCCTCTCTCTCGCTTGCCCTCTCTCTCTCGCTCGGTCGCCCACTCTCTCTCTCTCGCCCTCTCGCTCGCTCGCCCTCTCTCTCGCTCGCTCGTCCTCTCTCTCGCTCGCCTTCTCTCTCTCACGCGCTCGCTCTCTCACGCGCTCACTCTCGCTCACTCTCTCACGCGCTCACTCTCCCTCACGTGCTCGCTCTCTCACACGCTCGCTCTCTCACGCGCTCGCTCTCACGCGCTCGCTCTCTCACACGCTCGCTCTCTCACGCGCTCGCTCTCTCTCACGCACTCTCTCGCGCTCGCTCTCTCGCGCTCGCTCTCTCGTGCTCGCTCGCTCTCTCGCGCTCGCTCTCACGCGCTCGCTCTCACGCGCTCGCTCTCACGCGCTCGCTCGCTCTCTCTCACGCGCTCTCTCTCACGCGCTCGCTCGCTCTCGCGCGCTCGCTCGCTCTCATGCTCGCTCTCTCGCGCTCGCTCTCTCTCACGTGCTCGCTCTCTCTCAGGCGCTCGCTCTCTCTCACACGCGCTCGCTCTCTCTCTCACACGCGCTCGCTCTCACGCGCTCGCTCTCACGCACGCGCTCGCTCTCGCACTCGCTCTCTCACGTGCTCGCTCGCTCTCTCTCACGCGCTCGCTCTCTCACACGCTCGCTCTCACGCGCTCGCTCTCACGCGCTCACTCTCACGCGCTCACTCTCTCTCACACGCTCGCTCTCTCTCGCGCTTGCTCTCTCGATCGCTCTCTCGCGCTCGCTCTCTCTCACACTCACACGCTCGCTCTCTCTCACGCGCTCGCTCTCTCTCACGCGCTCGCTCTCTCTCTCATGCGCTCGCTCTCTCTCTCACGCGCTCGCTCTCTCTCTCACGCGCTCGCTCTTTCACGCGCTCGCTCTTTCTCATGCGCTCGCTCTCTCTCTCATGCTCGCTCTCTCTCACGCGCTCTCTCTAACGCGCTCGCACTCTCACGCGCTCGCTCTCTCACGCGCTCGCTCTCTCACGCGCTCGCTCTCTCACGCGCTCGCTCTCTCACGCGCTCACTCTCTCACGCGCTCGCTCGCTCTCTCACACGCTCGCTCTCACGCGCTCGCTCTCTTTCTCACGCGCTCACTCTCTCGCGCTCTCTCTCTCGCGCTCTCTCTCACGTGCTCTCTCTAACGCGCTCGCACTCTCACGCGCTCGCTCTCTCTCTCACACGCTCGCTCTCTCACGCGCTCGCTCGCTCTCTCACGCGCTCGCTCTCTCTCTCACGCGCTCGCTCTCTCTCACGCGCTCTCTCTCTCTCACGGGCTCGTTTTCTCTCTCTCGTGCTCTCTCTCACGCGCTCGCTCTCACGCGCTCGCTCTCTCCCTCACGCGCTCGCTCTCTCACGCGATCGCTCTCTCACGCGCTCGCGCTCTCTCTCTCTCACGCGCTCGCTCGCTCACACGCGCTCGCTCTCTCTCATGCGCTCGCTCTCTCTCTCACGTGCTCGCTCTCTCTCACGCGCTCGCTCTCTCTCACGCGCTCGCTCTCTCACGTGCTCGCTCGCTATCACGCGCTCTCTCACGGGCTCGCTTTCTCTCGTGCTCGCTCTCTCTCTCACGCGCTCGCTCTCTCACGCGCTCGCTCTCTCCCTCACGCGCTCGCTCTCTCTCACGCGCTCGCTCTCTCTTTCACGCGCTGGCTCTCTCTTTCACGCGCTGGCTCTCTCACGTGCTCGCGCTCTCTCGCGCTCGCTCTCTTTCGCGCTCGCTCTCTCTTTCGTGCTCGCTCTCTCTCTCACGCGCTCGCTCTCTCTCTCTCACGTGCTCGCTCTCTCTCACGTGCTCGCTCTCTCTCTCTCACGTGCTCGCTCTCTCTCTCATGCGCTCGCTCTCTCTCTCACGCGCTCGCTCTTTCTCTCACGCGCTCGCTCTCTCTCTCACGCGCTCGCTCTTTCACGCGCTCGCTCTTTCTCATGCGCTCGCTCTCTCTCTCTCATGCTCGCTCTCCCTCACGCGCTCGCTCTCTCTCGCGCTCGCTCTCTCACGCGATCGCTCTCTCACGCGCTCGCGCTCTCTCTCTCTCACGCGCTCGCTCGCTCACACGCGCTCGCTCTCTCTCATGCGCTCGCTCTCTCTCTCACGCGCTCGCTCTCTCTCACGCGCTCGCGCTCTCTCTCACGCGCTCTCTCTCTCTCTCTCTCGCCCTCTCTCAAACTCTCGCTCGCCCTCTCTCTCTCTCGCTCGCCCTCTCTCTCTCTCGCTCGCCCTCTCTCGCTCGCCCTCTCTCGCTCGCCCTCTCTCGCTCGCCCTCTCTCGCTCGCCCTCTCTCAACCCTTGATCGCCCTCTCTCGCTCGCTCGCCCTCTCTCAATTCTCGATCGCCCTATCTCAACTCTCGCTCACCCTCTCTCTCTCTCGCTCTCTCCCTCTCTCTCCCTCGCTCGCCCTCTCTCTCGCTCTCTCCCTCTCTCGCTCTCTCTTGCTCGCCCTCTCTCTCTCGCCCTCTCTCTCGCTCGCGCGCTCTCTCTCTCGCTCGCCCTCTCGCTCGCTCGCCCTCTCTCTCGCCCTCTCTTTCGCTCGCTCGCCCTCTCTCGCTCGCCCTCTCTCAACTCTTGATCGCCCTCTCTCGCTCGCTCGCCCTCTCTCAACTCTCGATCGCCCTATCTCAACTCTCGCTCGCCCTCTCTCTCTCTCGCTCTCTCCCTCTCGCCCTCTCTCTCGCTCTCTCCCTCTCTCGCTCTCTCTCACTCGCCCTCTCTCTCGCCCTCTCTCTCGCTCGTTCGCCCTCTCTCGCTCGCTCGCCCTCTCTCTCGCTCGGCCTCTCTCTCGCTCGCCCACTCTCTCGCTCGCCCACTCTCTCGCTCGCCCACTCTCTCGCTCGCCCACTCTCTCTCTCTCGCTCACCCTCTCTCACTCACTTGCCCTCTCTCTCGCCCTCTCTCAACTCTCGCTTGCCCTCTCTCTCTCTCTCGCTCGCTTGCCCTCTCTCTCGCTTGTCCTCTCTCTCTCTCGCTCGGTCGCCCTCTCTCTCTCGTTTGCCCTCTCTCTCTCTCTCGCTCGCCCTCTCTCTCGCCTTCTCTCTCGCTCACCCTCTCTCGCTCGCTCTCTCTTTCTTGCTCGCCCTCTCTTTATCACGCTCGTCTTCTCTCTCACTCGCTCTCTCTCTCTCGCTCGCCCTCTCTCTCGCTCACTTGCCCTCTCTATCTCTCGCTCGCACTCTCTCTCTCGCTTGCCCTCTCTCGCTCGCCCTCTCTCTCTCGCTCGCCCACTCTATCTCTCGCTCGCCCTCTCTCTCTCTCACCCTATCTCTCTTGCACTAGCCCTCTCTCTCTCGCGCGCACTAGCTCTCCCTCGCCCTCCCTCTCTCTCCCTCGCCCTTCGTCTCTCTCCCTCGCCCTCCCTCTCTCTCGCTCGCCCTCCCTCTCTCTCGCTCGCCCTCCCTCTCTCTCGCGCGCTCGCCCTCTTTCGATCGCTCGCCCTCTCTCGCTCGCTCGCTCTCTCTCTCTCTCTCTCGCTCGCCCTCTCCCTCTCTCGCCCTCTCTCTCGCTCGCCCTCTCTCTCTCTCTCGCCCACTCTCTCTCGCTCACCGTCTCTTTCTCGCTCACCCTCTCGCTCGCTCGCCCTCTCTCTCGCTCGCCTTCTCTCTCTCTCTCGCCCTCTCTCTCTCGCTCGCTCTCTCTCACGCGCTCGCTCTCTCACGCGCTCGCTCTCTCACGCGCTCGCTCTCCCTCACGCGCTCGCTCTCTCACGCGCTCGCTCTCTCACGCGCTCGCTCTCTCACACGCTCGCTCTCGCGCTCGCTCTCTCACGCACTCTCTCGCGCTCGCTCTCGCGCTCGCTCTCACGCGCTCGCTCTCACGCGCTCGCTCTCACGCGCTCGCTCTCTCACACGCTCGCTCTCTCACGCGCTCGCTCTCTCATGCACTCTCTCGCGCTTGCTCTCTCGCGCTCGCTCTCTCACGCGCTCGCTCGCTCTCTCACGCGCTCGCTCTCACGCGCTCGCTCTCACGCGCTCGCTCGCTCTCATGCTCGCTCTCTCACATGCTCGCTCTCTCTCTCACGTGCTCGCTCTCTCTCTCACGTGCTCGCTCTCTCACACGCGCTCGCTCTCACACACGCTCGCTCTCACGCACGCGCTCGCTCTCACGCACTCGCTCTCTCTCACGTGCTCGCTCGCTCTCTCTCACGCGCTCGCTCTCTCACATGCTTGCTCTCTCACCCGCTCGCTCTCACACGCTCGCTCTCTCACGCGCTCACTCTCTCTCACACGCTTGCTCTCTCGATCGCTCTCTCTCACGCTTGCTCTCTCACACTCACACGCTCGCTCTCTCTCTCGCGCTCGCTCTCTCTCTCACGCGCTCGCTCTTTCTCTCACGCGCTCGCTCTTTCTCACGCGCTCGCTCTCTGTGCTCGCTCTCTCTCACGCGCTCTCTCTAACGCGCTCGCACTCTCACGCGCTCGCTCTCTCTCACGTGCTCGCTCTCTCACGCGCTCGCTCTCTCTCTCACGCGCTCGCTCTCTCTCTCACGCGCTCGCTCGCTATCACGCGCTCTCTCTCTCACGGGCTCGCTTTCTCTCTCTCGTGCTCGCTCTCTCACGCGCTCGCTCTCTCTCTCACGCGCTCGCTCTCTCCCTCACGCGCTCGCTCTCTTTCACGCGCTCGCTCTCTCACGCGCTCGCGCTCTCTCGCGCTCGCTCTTTCGCGCTCGCTCTCTTTCGCGCTCGCTCTCTCACGCGCTCGCTCTCTCTCTCTCATGTGCTCGCTCTCTCTCATGTGCTCGTTCTCTCTCTCGCGCTCACTCTCTCACACTCACACGGTCGCTCTCTCTCACGCGCTCGCTCTCTCACACGTGCTCGCTCTCTTTCTCACGCGCTCACTCTCTCTCTCTAACACGCTCGCACTCTCTCACGCGCTCTCTCTCTCACGCTCGCTCGCTCTCTCGCGCTCGCTCGCTCTCTCACGCGCTCGCTCGCGCTCGCTCGCTCTCTCACGCGCTCGCTCGCTCTCTCACGCGCTCGCTCGCTCTCTCACGCGCTCGCTCTCTCTCACGCGCTCGCTCTCTCTCTCACGCGCTCGCTCTCTCTCTCACGCGCTCGCTCTCTCTCTCTCACGCGCTCGCTCTCTCTCTCACGCGCTCGCTCTCTCTCTCACGCGCTCGCTCTCTCTCTCACGCGCTCGCTCTCTCTCTCACGCGCTCGCTCTCTCTCTCACGCGCTCGCTCTCTCTCTCACGCGCTCGCTCTCTCTCTCACGCGCTATCTCTCTCTCACGCGCTCTCTCTCTCGTGCTCTCTCTCTCGTGCTCTCTCTCACGCGCTCGCTCTCTCACGCGCTCGCTCTCTCACGCGCTCGCTCTCTCCCTCACGCGCTCGCTCTCTCTCACGCGCTCGCTCTCACGAGATCGCTCTCTCGCACTCGCTCTCTCTCACGCGCTCTCTCACGCGCTCGCTCTCTCTCACGCGCTCGCTCTCTCTCACGCGCTCGCTCTCTCTCACGCGCTCGCTCTCTCTCACGCGCTCTCTCTCTCTCTCTCGCCCTCTCTCTCTCGCCCTCTCTCTCTCGCCCTCTCTCAACTCTCGCTCGCCCTCTCTCTCTCTCTCGCTCGCCCTCTCTCTCGCTCGCCCTCTCTCTCGCTCGCCCTCTCTCTCTCGCTCGCCCTCTCTCGCTCGCCCTCTCTCAACTCTTGATCGTCCTCTCTCGCTCGCTCGCCCTCTCTCAACTCTCGATCACCCTATCTCAACTCTCGCTCGCTCTCTCTCTCGCTCTCTCCCCCTCTCTCCCTCGCTCGCCCTCTCTCTCGCTCTCTCCCTCTCTCGCTCTCTCTCGCTCGCCCTCTCTCTCTCGCCCTCTCTCTCGCCCTCTCTCTCGATCGTGCGCTCTCTCTCGCTCGCTCGCCCTCTCTCTCGCTCGCTCTCTCTCGCTTGCCCTCTCTTTCGCTCGCTCGCCCTCTCTCGCTCGCCCTCTCTCAACTCTTGATCGCCCTCTCTCGCTCGCTCGCCCTCTCTCTCGCTCGGCCTCTCTCTCGCTCGCCCACTCTCTCGCTCGCCCACTCTCTCGCTCGCCCACTCTCTCGCTCGCCCACTCTCTCGCTCGCCCACTCTCTCTCGCTCACCCTCTCTCTCACTCACTCGCCCTCTCTCTCGCCCTCTCTCAACTCTCGCTTGCCCTCTCTCAACTCTTGCTTGCCCTCTCTCTCTCTCTCGCTCGCTTGCCCTCTCTCTCGCTTGCCCTCTCTCTCTCTCGCTCGGTCGCCCTCTCTGTCTCGTTTGCCCTCTCTCTCTCTCTCGCTCGCCCTCTCTCTCGCTCACCCTCTCTCGCTCGCCCTCTCTCTTGCTCGCCCTCTCTTTATCACGCTCGTCTTCTCTCTCACTCGCTCTCTCTTTCTCGCTCGCCCTCTCTCTCGCTCACTTGCCCTCTCTCTCGCTCGCTCGCACTCTCTCTCTCATTTGCCCTCTCTCTCGCTCGCCCTCTCTCGCTCGCCCTCTCTCTCTCTCACCCTATCTCTCTCGCACTAGCCCTCTCTCTCTCGCGCGCACTAGCTCTCCCTCGCCCTCCCTCTCTCTCCCTCGCCCTTCCTCTCTCTCCCTCGCCCTCCCTCTCTCTCGCTCGCCCTCCGTCTCTCTCGCTCGCCCTCCCTCTCTCTCGCGCGCTCGCCCTCTTTCGATCGCTCGCCCTCTCTCGCTCGCTCTCTCTCTCTCTCTCTCGCTCGCCCTCTCCCTCTCTCGCCCTCTCTCTCGCTCGCCCTCTCTCTGTCGCCCACTCTCTCTCTCTCGCTCACCCTCTCTCTTTCTCGCTCACCCTCGCTCGCTCGCCCTCTCTCTCGCTCGCCCTCTCTCGCTCGCCCTCTCTCTCGCTCGCTCGCCTTCTCTCTCTCTCGCTCGCCCTCTCTTTCTCTCGCTCGCTCTCTCTCTCACGCGCTCGCTCTCTCACGCGCTCACTCTCTCGCTCACTCTCTCACGCGCGCTCACTCTCCCTCACGTGCTCGCTCTCTCACGCGCTCGCTCTCTCACGCGCTCGCTCTCACACGCTCGCTCTCACACGCTCGCTCTCTCACACGCTCGCTCTCTCACGCGCTCTCGCGCTCGCTCTCTCGCGCTCGCTCTCTCACGCGCTCGCTCGCTCTCTCTCACGCGCTCGCTCTCTCGCGCTCGCACTCACGCGCTCGCTCTCTCGCGCTCGCACTCACGCGCTCGCTCGCTCTCTCTCACGCGCTCGCTCGCTCTCTCTCACGCGCTCTCTCTCTCACGCGCTCGCTCGCTCTCTCGCGCGCTCGCTCTCACGCGCTCGCTCGCTCTCTCATGCTCGCTCTCTCACGCGCTCGCTCTCTCTCACGTGCTCGCTCTCTCTCACGCGCTCGCTCTCTCTCTCACGCGCTCGCTCTCTCACGCGCTCGCTCTCTCACGCGCTCGCTCGCTATCACGCGCTCTCTCTCACGGGCTCGCTTTCTCGTGCTCGCTCTCTCACGCGCTCGCTCTCTCACGCGCTCGTTCTCTCTCTCACGCGCTCGCTCTCTCTCTCACGCGCTCGCTCTCTCCCTCACGCGCTCGCTCTCTCCCTCACGCGCTCGCTCTCTCACGCGCTCGCTCTCTTTCACGCGCTCGCTCTCTCACGCGCTCGCTCTCTTTCACGCGCTCGCTCTCTCACGTGCTCGCGCTCTCTCGCGCTCGCTCTCTCACGCGCTCGCTCTCACGCGCTCGCTCTCTCACGCGCTCGCTCTCTCACGCGCTCGCTCTCTCTCACGCGCTCGCTCTCTCATGTGCTCGCTCTCTCCCACGCGCGCTCGCTCTGTCTCCCACGCGCTCGCTCTCTCACGCGCTCGCTCTTACGCGCTCACTCTCTTTCTCTCTCACGCGCTCGCTCTCTCACGCGCTCGCTCCCTCACGCGCTCACTCTCTCACGCACTCGCTCTCTCTCGCTCGGTCTCTCGCGCTCGCTCTCTCGCGCTCGCTCTCTCACATTCACGCTCGCTCTCTCACATGCTCGCTCTCTCTCACGCGCTCGCTCTCACGCGCTCGCTCTCTCTCACGTGCTCGCTCTCTCTAACGCGCTCTCTCTCACACGCTCGCTCGCTCTCTCACGCGCTCGCTCGCTCTCACGCGCTCGCTCGCTCTCGCGCTCGCTCTTTCTCACGCGCTCGCTCTCTTTCTCACGCGCTCGCTCTCTCTCGCTCTCTCTCTCGCGCGCTCTCTCGCGCTCTCTCTCACGCGCTCGCTCGCTCTCTCACGCGCTCGCTCGCTCTCTCACGCGCTCGCTCGCTCTCACGCGCTCGCTCTCTCTCACGCGCTCTCTCTCACGGGCTCGCTTTCTCTCTCTCGTGCTCTCTCTCACGCACTCGCTCTCTCCCTCACGCGCTCGCTCTCTCACGCGCTCGCTCTCTCTCACGCGCTCGCTCTCTCACGCGATCGCTCTCTCTCACGCGATCGCTCTCTCGCACTCGCTCTCTCGCACTCGCTCTCTCACGCGCTCTCCCTCACACGCTCGCTCTCTCTCATGCGCTCGCTCTCTCTCACACGCTCGCTCTCTCTCACGCGCTTGCGCTCTCTCTCACGCGCTCGCTCTCTCTCTCTCACGCGCTCGCTCTCTCACGCGCTCACTCGCTCTCACGCGCTCTCTCTCTCACGGGCTCGCTTTCTCTCTCTCGTGCTCTCTCACGCGCTCGCTCTCTCCCTCACGCGCTCGCTCTGTCCCTCACGCGCTCACTCTCTCTCACGCGCTCGCTCTCTCACGCGCTCGCGCTCTCTCGCGCTCGCTCTCTCTCACGCGCTCGCTCTCTCTCACGCGCTCGCTCTCTCATGTGCTCGCTCTCTCACGCGCGCTCGCTCTCTCACGCGCTCGCTCTCACGCGCTCGCTCTCACGCGCTCGCTCTTTCTCACGCGCTCGCTCTCTCTCACGCGCTCGCTCTCTCTCACGCGCTCGCTCTCTCACGTGCTCGCGCTCTCGCGCTCGCTCTCTCTCTCGCGCTCGCTCTCTCACGCGCTCGCTCTCTCACGCGCTCGCTCTCTCACGCGCTCGCTCTCTCTCACGCGCTCGCTCTCTCTCGCGCTCGCTCTCTCATGTGCTCGCTCTCTCTCTCACGTGCGCTCGCTCTGTCTCCCACGTGCTCGCTCTCTCACGCGCTCGCTCTCTTTCCCTCACGCGCTCGCTCTCTCACGCGCTCGCTCTCTCACGCGCTTGCTCTCTCTCACGCGCTCGCTCTCTCTCGCTCGCTCTCTCGCGCTCGCTCTCTCACACACGCTCGCTCTCTCACGCGCTCGCTCTCTCTCTCACGCTCGCACTCTCTCATGCGCTCGCTCTCTCACGCTCGCTCGCTCTCTCGCGCTCGCTCTCTCACGTGCTCGCTCGCTCTCTCACGCGCTCGCTCTCTCACACGCTCGCTCTCTCACGCGCTCGCTCTCTCACTCACGCGCTCTCTCACGTGCTCGCTCTCTCACGCGCTCACTCGCTCTCACGCGCTCTCTCTCTCACGGGCTCGCTTTCTCTCTCTCGTGCTCTCTCACGCGCTCGCTCTCTCCCTCACGCGCTCGCTCTGTCCCTCACGCGCTCACTCTCTCACGCGCTCGCTCTCTCTCGCGCTCGCTCTCTCACGCGCTCGCTCTCTCTCACGCGCTCGCTCTCTCTCACGCGCTCGCTCTCTCTCTCACGCGCGCTCGCTCTCTCACGCGCTCGCTCTCACGCGCTCGCTCTTTCTCACGCGCTCGCTCTCTCACGCGCTCGCTCTCTCTCTCGCGCTCGCTCTCTCACGCGCTCGCTCTCTCTCACGCGCTCGCTCTCTCTCGCGCTCGCTCTCTCTCACGCGCTCGCTCTCTCAAGTGCTCGCTCTCTCTCTCACGTGCGCTCGCTCTGTCTCCCACGCGCTCGCTCTCTCACGCGCTCGCTCTCTCACCCGCTCGCTCTCTCTCACGCGCTCGCTCTCTCTCACGCGCTCGCTCTCTCTCGCTCGCTCTCTCACACACGCTCGCTCTCTCACGCGCTCGCTCTCTCTCTCACGTGCTCGCTCTCTCTAACGCGCTCGCTCTCTCACGCGCTCGCTCTCTCTCTCACGTGCTCGCTCTCTCTAACGCGCTCGCACTCCCTCATGCGCTCGCTCTCTCGCGCTCGTTCGCTCTCTCGCGCTCGCTCTCACGTGCTCGCTCGCTCTCACGTGCTCGCTCGCTCTCTCACGCGCTCGCTCGCTCTCTCACGCGCTCGCTCTCTCACGCGCTCGCTCTCTCACGCGCTCGCTCTCTCACTCACGCGCTCTCTCACTCACGCGCTCTCTCACTCACGCGCTCTCTCACGTGCTCGCTCTCTCTCACGCGCTCGCTCTCTCTCACGCGCTCGCTCTCTCTCACGCGTCGCTCTCTCTCACGCGCTCGCTCTCTCTCGCTCTCTCTCGCTCTCTCTCGCGCTCGCTCGCATGCGCTCGCTCTCACGCGCTCGCTCTCTCACACGCTCGCTCTCTCACACGCTCTCACGCGCTCGCGCTCTCTCACGCGCTCACTCTCTCTCGTGCTCGCTCTTTCTGACGCGCTCGCTCGCTCTCCCTCACGCGCTCGCTCTCTCTCACGCGCTCGCTCTCTCTCACGCGCTCGCTCTCTCTCACGCGCTCGCTCTCTCTCTCTCACGCGCTCGCTCTCTCTCACGCGCTCGCTCTCTCTCTCTCACGCGCTCGCTCTCTCACGCGCTCACTCACGCGCTCGCTCTCTCACGCGCTCGCTCTCTCACGCGCTTGCTCTCTCTTGCTCGCTCTCTCTCACGCGCTCGCTCTCTCTCGCGCTCGCTCTCTCGCGCTCGCTCTCTCGCGCTTGCTCTCTCTCGCGCTTGCTCTCTCTCACGCGCTCGCTCGCTCTCCCTCACGCGCTCGCTTGCTCTCCCTCACGCGCTCGCTCGCTCTCCCTCATGTGCTCGCTCTCTCACGCGCTCGCTCTCATGCGCTCGCTCTCTCACGCGCTCGCTCTCATGCGCTCGCTCTCTCACGCGCTCGCTCTCTCTCACGCGCTCGGTCTCTCTCACGCGCTCACTCTTTCGCGCTCGCTCTCTCGCGCTCGCTCTCTTGCGCTCGCTCTCTCACGCGCTCGCTCGCTCTCTCTCAAGCGCTCGCTCTCTCACGCGCTCGCTCTCTCACGCGCTCGCTCTCTCTCACGCGCTCGCTCTCTCACGCTTTCGCTCTCTCTCACGCGCTCACTCTCACGCGCTCGCTCGCTCTCTCTCACACGCTCGCTCGCTCTCTTGCGCTCGATCGCTCTCTCTCGCGCTCGCTCGCTCTCTCTCACGCTCGCTCGCTCTCTCACGCGCTCGCTCGCTCTCTCACGCGCTCGCTCGCTCTCTCACACGCTCGCTCGCTCTCTCTCTCACGCGCTCGCTCGCTCTCTCTCTCACGCGCTCGCTCTCTCTCTCACGCGCTCGCTCTCTCTCTCACGCGCTCGCTCGCTCTCTCTCTCACGCGCTCGCTCGCTCTCTCTCTCACGCGCTCGCTCGCTCTCTCACGCGCTCGCTCGTTCTCTCACGCGCTCGCTCTCTCTCTCACGCGCTCGCTCTCTCTCACGCGCTCGCTCTCTCTCACGCGCTCGCTCTCTCTCACGCGCTCGCTCTCTCTCACGCGCTCGCTCTCTTTCTCACGCGCTCGCTCTCTCACGCGCTCGCTCTCTCACGCGCTCGCTCTCTCACGCGCTCGCTCTCACGCGCTCGCTCTCTCTCACGCGCTCGCTCTCTCTCACGCGCTCGCTCTCACGCGCTCGCTCTCTCTCACGCGCTCTCGCTCTCTCTCACGCGCTCGCTCTCTCTCACGCGCTCGCTCTCTCTGACGCGCTCGCTCTTTCTCACGCGCTCGCTCTCTTTCTCACGCGCTCGCTCTCTCACGCGCTCGCTCTCTCTCGCGCGCTCGCTCGCTCTCACGCGCTCGCTCGCTCTCTCACATGCTCGCTCTCTCATGCGCTCGCTCTCTCTCTCACACGCGCTCGCTCTCTCTCTCTCACACGCGCTCTCTCTCTCTCACGCGCTCGCTCTCTCTCACGCGCTCGCTCTCTCTCACGCGCTCGCTCTCTCTCACGCGCTCGCTCTCTCACGCGCTCGCTCTCTCTCTCACACGCTCACTCTCTCTCTCTCTCACACGCTCACTCTCTCTCTCACACGCTCACTCTCTCTCTCACGCGCTCACTCTCTCTCATGCGCTCACTCTCTCTCACGCGCTCACTCTCTCACGAGCTCACTCTCTCTCACGCGCACTCTCTCTCTGTCACGCGCACTCTCTCTCTCACGCGCTCACTCTCTCATGCGCTCACTCTCTCACGCGCTCACTCTCTCTCTCTCATGCGCTCGCTCTCTCACGCGCTCGCTCTCTCTCTCACGCGCTCGCTCTCTCTCATGCGCTCTCTCTCACGCGCTCGCTCTCTCTCTCACGCGCTCGCTCTCTCTCTCACGCGCTCGCTCTCTCTCTCTCACGCGCTCGCTCTCTCTCTCTCTCTGTCATGCGCTCTCTCCCTCTCTCATGCACTCGCTCCCCTACAGACTCACCGCTGCCATCATGCCATTTTTTTCAGGCCTCAAACTGAAGGAAACTACTCCTCCAATCAGCGACTGATTCTCTCTCACCATTGCTGCTGATAAGATCACTATAGTGAGCCTTTAATAGCAAATGCAGGAGAGAAACTGCCTGTGATTGGTGGAGCAGAAACGCACAGAATCTTCAAATTTATTTAACATTTTAAACATGGGGTCCGCTGCTCCAAACCCGAGCCCGTCACTTCTATTTCAACTTTTTTCTTTTTTTAAAAAAATCTTTTCTCTTAACCCCTCCTAGAATCCTCTCTCCTTTCTCTTGCCATCTTTCATTTCTCTACTATGTGTTCTGTCTTCCCAAGTCCCTACCCAAACCCTTCATCACACCTCATTGACCATCCTACTCTCCTAGGCTTGACATCCTCCTAGGTAAGCCTACAACCTCCCTTTGTGCCTCTCCTGGCATCCTTTAATAGGCTCATCACGGCACTCGGCGCCGGCTCATTACGAGCACCAACCCCAACTGCCCCATCCTACTCTCTCACCGAGATTTCCACCCAGTTCAGCTGCTGGGGGTTAACCTTGCTAATCGTCTACTTGTCCAGCTCAACCCTCCCAGTGCTGACCCTATGGCCTCTGCCAGTGGATCAGCTCTCTACCCATCTCCCTCTAAGATATCCATTCACTTGCCATCCATGAGCTTATTGTGGATGACTGCACTCCTGTCTATTCAGGCACAGCCAGAGTACCAACTTTAATTGCTTCTCTTCCTGCTCACACACCATTACCTCTGGTGCCCCCAAAGATCTATCCTTGGCCTCTTCCTATTCCTAATCTAAATGTTGTCCGTCGGCGACTTCATCTGAAAACAAAGCAACAGTTTCCAGTTCTGGAGAAGTCATATTCGACCTCGAAACGCTAAGACTGTTTCTCTCTCTGCAGATGCTGCCAGGCCTGCTGAGTATTTCCGGCACTTTCTATTCTTATATTAGTTTCCACATGTCCGCTGACCACACACCGTCTTTACCTTAGCACCATCTTTCTTGACTTCTCCACTGTCTCTAAACTGTCAGATTGCTTATCCAACATCCAGTACTGGGTGAGGTGAAATTTCCTCCAAGTAAATGTTGGGAAGTCTGGAGCCATTGTCTTCAGTCCCCGCTACGAACTCTGTTCCCTAACTATTGACTCCACTCCTCTCCCTGGCAACTGTCTGAGGCTGAAACAGTCTGTTTGCAACCTTAGTGCCATATTTGACTCTGAGGTGCGTACTTGCGCCATTACTAAGACCACCTATTTCCACCTCAGTAACATTGGCCAACTCCACAATAGCCTCAGCTCATCTGCAGCCGAAACCTTCGTCTGTGCCTTCATTCCATCTGGGAATGGCTATTCCAACACACTCCTGGTTGGCCTCTCAGTCTCTCTTTGTAAATTTGTAAATCTCTGCTGCCCATGTGCTGACTCGCACCAAGTCTCATGTTCACCCATCGCCCCCTGTGCACGCTGACCTACACTGGCTCCCAGTTAACAAGCACCTCGTTTTTTTAATTCTTATCCTTGTTTTCAACCCCTCCATGGCCCTGCCCCTTCCTATCTCTGTAACATCCAGCACTACAGCCCTCCGAGTTCTCAGCATTCCCCCAATTCTGGCATTTTGAGCATCCCTGATTTCCATCAACTCCGCCATTGGTGACTGTGCCTTCAGTTGTCACAGTCCTAAACTCTGGAATTTCCTCGCTAAACCTCTCCACCTCTCTTTCTTCCCTTAAGACACACCTTAAAACCCACCTCTTCAACGAAGCTTTTGGTCATCTGCCCTAATTATCTCTATGTGGCTCGATGTCAAATTTTGTTCAATGGGGTTCCTATGAGGCTCCTTGGGTCATTGTATTATGTTAAAGGTGCTATATAAATACAAGTTGCTGCCGTCATCATCATTTATATTTGCATCATCATTTTATATTCGCTTTGAATAAGCAAACATTCGAGTTATTTACCTGCGAGCAGGGCCTTTACAGCGCTGAGTATGGAGATGATGCCAGTCTTGGTGTCACAATCAGAGCAAAGCTCTGAAGCTGAGCAGAACGCCTGTAAAAATTCAAGTTGTATTCGGAGTAATTCCAGGTCATCAGTGGGAGAGGTGAGTTGGTGAAGAACCTGAAAACACGTCCTCTGGTACAAGTCACTGTGCTGCAGCCCCTGGACATCTTGGCTCCCTCCCTCACTGACCACGTCGTCCTCCTTCCCTCTCAGACACTGCTCTGCTTCCAGAAGGGCAGCGACACAGGGCACGGTGAGGGTTCGGTCTAATCGTCCGCCCCTGTCGAAATGGGAGTGGAGAACGGGAGCCAACAGCCCAGTGAGTTGGGCGAGAAGGGAATGCAGAGTGCTGCTTGTGTGTCTGGCCTTCTCATATCGCTGCAGAGTGTTCACGATGACCCGACTCAATGTCGACAGGGTAACAATGAGCAGCTGCTCGGCCACCGGTTTCCACTTGCCTTTTACCTTGGAAGACAACCAGGCGTTCGAGAGGAAAACAACAAATTGCTCCAAGTTCAGGCGCATGCTTTGCTTCCTTTCAACTATGGTCTGGATGAAATTAGTCAGAAACCTCTGAACGCTGCCAAGAAATTCTGGCCAGGCCGGACACCCTACACAGCTGGACAACTCGCTGCTCACTGGAAACAAAGGAGCTGTCACCGTCACCAGGATATCTCCGGCGTGCGCCAGTTTAAAGACCACGTTCGCTTTGGTGCCCGTCTGCAGGATGGTGAGGAGGAAGTAGCACTTGCTCAACGCCTGCAGACACTTGGAGGCGTTGGTCTTCTCTGAGCCGGGTTTGAGGGTAGACACCAGGGACACTAGGAAAAGAAAGCAATGGAGGTGATCGGTGCATGACAGGCTGTCCAGCCTCAATGCAGACAGAATGTCCAAAGATCGCAGCAGGCGATCCAACTGCTGCTCAGAAAGGGCAAGAAATGCGGGCCTATTTACAGACAGTGCATTGTGGGCAACAAGAAGTGAGCTCCCTTGAGGCAGCACAGGGTGAGAGACCAGCGACTCTGAAGTGCTGCTCTGCTGGTTGCCGCTGCCCTGGCTGGCATCATCCCTGTCTCCCAGCTGTTCTAGTATATGGGTGGGCACACTGAGCTCCGGGACAGATACCTGACCCCTCACCCTCTCCATCAGCACAAGTAAAATCGCTCGGTGCAGGGGCTGCATTTCTGGAAGAAGAGTGCTGTTGAGCAAACTCTCACACATTGTTGGAATAGAAAGCGAATTTCCTGGGTCTCGGCCCGCCTCCCGAGTCTCCCTCAATAACAAATTCCTCATCACCACATCCGCTACATAGGTGAGCTCTTCCTTAGGGAGATAGGGAACCAGGAGGACGAGGTTTGATGTGACCAGATGCCAATGTGCGACAGCGTACGTTTCATCGTTTATTGTGCCGGCTTCTCCATCCCATCCTTGGGCCTCTGCTGCGTTTTTAACAGCAGTTTTTCCGGACTGCACGATGAACAGGGCGGCCGATCTCAGCAGCGCCTCCTCCATTTCCGTCCGCACCCCAGGCTGAAGCATGATCTTTTTCATCTCCTGGACTGCCAGCAGCTGGAGGAAGTGGCTGCTCTGTCCCGAGGCCTCCACCATCAGCCTCCTGTCACCCCATCCCACCTGAGGAAGAGGACAATGAAGATTCCACTCCTCCCCGTCAATCTTGCCCGCTTCACCGCCAGGCGAGATGTATTTGCCACAGTTCAACTTCAACATGTGATCAACTTCCACCCAGGTATAGCTGAGAATCAGCCCTGAGCTCATGGCTCTCTCGGCCCATAAGGAAGAGTCATGGCAATCAGGGCTCCTGGCTGTGCGGAAGAGTGGCATCACCACCACCCGCGCCATCTTATCCATTAGAAGCTGCGTGCGCAGAACTATTGGCGCCGGTGTTTTGCTATCGAGACTCTTCATGTTGAAAAGAACCGAGTTCAGTAGGGTACTCATTGAGAGAACTTTCAATGCCATGTCCGAGTTCCCAGCTAGTTCCGGCATCAAACATTCCTGGCTCTTCAAGATTAGGTCCCAGATATCCAGGACTTGACTGGCTGGTACTTCCAATAGACATTCACAAAGCTGCTTGGTAAGGCCAAAGGATAGGATGGGTTGCCTCAGCTCGTCAGCAGCCGGACGAGAAACAACAGCCAACACTTCCTTAAACAACCTCGGCAACTGCCGTAGTTTGGTATAAATCTCAAGCAGTGTGCTGAGCAGTGCTTCCTGCGCTCTTTTGACCCGCGAATCATTGACATCGGCATCAATCCATGCCAACGACACCAAGTCATCTAGGTTCGGCTCCACAATCAAATGGTTCAATAGGATCAACGTCTTCAGGCACCTAAACCAGGTCGGTGTTGCTGGGAGGGGGTAAGTTAGCAACATCTCCGCCACTCTGCTGTAGAAGGTGAACTGCACGCCCCCACACCGGATTTTATCCACTGCAATGTTGTAAATGTTGCGGCTCAAGATCGAATTCAGTAGCTGGTCGAGAGCTAGTAGCCCAGGATTCCAGTCTGCCGATTCCCCAGCCTCGTCGCCCTTCAGCTTTTGGAATCCCAGGGAGTCAAAGAATCTGGTGAAGATATGGAAACCAAGCAGGTGATTCTCATCCCTGCAGTAGGACTCGAGACACAGTCTGAAAAGCAGTGGGACCGACCCCGCCACAATGGCGGGGTGCAGGTCTGGGCCGAAGAAGTCAGCGTCGGCTAACCTTAAGAGCACCATTTCGACAGGTGCTGCCAAGGCCTTAGAAAAGCCCATCTTCTGCTGCTGCAATCCGTCACTTTGCAGAAGCTCCTCCCTGTAATAGTTCAAGAAGTCAGCGTGGAAGAGGCCGCTATGAAGGGCCGCCTGGATTTGATTGCATATCTCTTTGCTGAGGTGCTGTCGCACGGTGGCCTCGTCCTCACTCATCCAGCACCTAGAGGACAGCAGGTGCCTCAGGAGGAGAAAGGGCTGAAGGAGAGGGCCGCAGACCTGCAGGAATACCCGGGACTGGTTGTGCTGCTGCCGTTGAATGACGAGGTACTGTTCGAAGGTCAGCAGGAGGACATCAAAGAGCTGCGTGGTGCTCAAGGCTTCCTGTGATTTCAACCTGCTGCAGAGCAGTATGGAAAGTTTACAGAGAAGATCCACCAGCAGCTCCCACTTGCTGGTATAGATGATGGACAAAGCAGGAGAGGTGAGAATGCCTTGACAGCAGCTCAGCACCGTGGTTACGCTCACTGTGCAGTCATTCAGCGGCACTTTCCCGGAATGTTCCCAGATCCTGTCATTTATAATCTGAAATGAAAATTTTAAAAGAGGCATTGGCAATATTTCTCACACAGATTTAGACATTTCGTATTAAATACCGAGGGAGTATTTCACAAATTACAAGTTTATAAACATGTTTAGGATACATCAAAGTTACAGCACAGAAACAGAACACTTGGCCCAACTGGTCTACATTGAGAGTTTTTACACTCAACACATGCCTTCTCCTTCCCTACTTCATTTCACTCAATTAACATATCCTCTGCTCTTCTTCCTCATGTGTTTATCAAGCTTCAGCTTAAACACGCCACGCTATTTGCCTCAACTACATCCTCTGGTAGCAAGTTCCAATCTTTGGGAAAAGATGTTTCTCTTGGATTCTCTGGGTTTATTAGTGTCTGCCTTATAGTTATAGCCGCTAATTTTGGACTCCACCACAAACCCTTCATAAGTTTAAAGAGCAATAACAGACAATAGTCAATGCAATGCTTAAGTTAGAAGGATTGAGGCAGCCAGAAGTAATTTTGTGAAGATGAAGGTTGTGTTAACAAGAAAACTCAAGCTTGTAACAATGAAAAAAAACTCATAAGATGCTATGTTCTTTCCACTTCCCTGTCTGCCTTGGAAGCCTGGACAATAAGTAAAGATCTGTGGAAGAGAATAGAGGCCTTTGAGATGTGGGTGCTAAGACGTGTGCTAAAATTTCTATACACAGTCCATAAAACAAGCTCGAAATTGCCAGAGCAAAAAGAACTCTAAAAAGTGGCATCAGAAAAGAAAATGTCAGTATTTCAGCCCTTTGATCAGAGATGAAAAGCTACACAAATCCCTTCTAGAAGGCAACGTGGAGGGCAGCAGAAAGAGGGGTCGACCGAGGCATAGTTGGATATCACAAGGTGGTTACAGACGAGCTACACTGGATGTGTTAAGATGGCGCAAGACAGGCGAGTGTGACATACTATGACAGCAGACCTCCTGGTGGGAGTGGCTACACACTCAGCAGCAGCAGGTCACCCCATGGCCACCTTTTTTCCAGTCTGTTCAGTCTCATGACAGTTAAAAAGTACTTTCTCAGTCGGCGGTGTTTGTATCCGTTAAATGTGCGCCACATTAAGTCAAACATTTTGCTAATGTTACTTGTTTTTTGAACCCACTGCAGTCCTGCAGAGGCCATGCATGATCAGGAAATGTGAGGTGCTGATGGAGATTATCAGAAAAACACCCTGCTTTTCCTGCCAGATCTACAGGACTTGCTTTGAGGCATCGCAACAGGAGGAGGCCATTCAGCCCCTTTAGCTTTAAGATGTTTAAACAAAATTACTTAAGCCAGATGCTGTGATGGGCTAGGCACTGATCTTTGTTCCCTTGGCTCAGTGGTTAACTCTTAACATTGAGCTAGGAGGCTGTGGGTTCAAGTCCCACCACAGAGACTGCCGCACATAATCTAGGCCTTCACTCCAGTGCAGTACTGAGAGAATGCTGCATTATTGGAGGTGCCATATTTCAGATGGGACATTAAATTGAGACTCCATCTGCCCTGTCAACTGGATGTAGATGATCCTATGGCAATATTTCGAAAAGAGTCAGGGAAGTTTTCCCCAGTGTCCTGGTCAATATTTATCCCCCAACTAACACCACTAAAACAGATTATATGGTCATTATCACATTGCTGTTTGTGAGAGTTTACTGTGCACAAATTGACTGCTGTATTTTCTACATTACAAGAGTGACTATAAAAGTACTTTGGTAGCTGTAAAGCACTTTGGGATGTCCTGAAGTTGTAGAAGGCGCTACACAAATATAAGTTCTTTCTTGTATGTCTTTCTAGCATGATAGTCACCAATTAGTCCACTTCTGTCTAAACTGAAAGAGCTGGGCTAAATTGAGATGGTTATTAATAACAACTGATGATTCTGTCACTGTGACCTATACACTGTGACCTATACAGGTACTTTGAGTCATTTCACCTGTGCAATCGTGGCGCGAATAGTGATGATCTTCCCTTTCTCGAGCAGCTTCTGCAGCTTTACGCTATGAAGAATATCATCCAGGTAGATCCACAGTCCCTCCACAATCTCATCTTCCAACAGTAGCTTTTTGCTGTAATATCCAGTCAATGCGTGACTCACCCAATCCACTAATACCTTTGTATTGGAGAGAAAAGGAGTGGATTACAATATTAAAAACTCCTACCACTGCACCAAAGTCATTTCCATTTAGATGAGTCAGAGAATATATTAAAAATGACGGGGCGAAGTTGCATCTGAGATACAAGATTTTTTAACAAATTGAAGATAGGTTTTTATGGCACTTTTATTGCCTTTTCTTACCTTCTTAGCTCTGGGGGAAGAGACCTGAATAGATACTCAGCCGACAAAAGGACATTTTTTTTCTTTATTCCTTTATGGGATGTGTCAGTGGCAAGGCCAACATTTGTTGCCCCTCCCTAATTGCCCTTGAACTGAGTGATTTGCTCAGCCATTTCAGAGGGCAGTTAAGAGTCAACCACATTGCTGTGGTTGTAGTCACATGTAGGCCAGACCAGGTAAGGATGGCAAATTTCCTTCCCCGAAGGACATTAGTGAACTGGATGGGTTTTCACAACAATCAATGGTAATTGCCATGGTCACCATTACTGAACTAGCTTTATATTCCAGCTTTATTAATTTAGATTATTAATTGAATTTAATTTCCACCAGCTGCCACAGTGGGATTTGAACCCATATCCCCAGAGCATTAGCCTGGATCTATGGATTACTGGTCCAGTGACTTTACCACTACCCCACCATCTCCCCACTATGCCCCCATCATGCCACTAATAGATTGCAGCTCAATCTGACCAAAAGGTAAGGCTGGGTCTGAATTCATATTTATGACCAGTAACCCAACAATTGACCAAGCAGCACTTACACTCACTTACGGTTGAGAGATTTTATTTTCAAAAGTGCCTAACAATGTTAAAATATTTTTCTTATCAGCAAACAAGCAAGAAAAGATCATTTGGCCCTCTCTTATATCACAGGATTCACAACTGGGGAGACCACTGCATTGTGGTGATGTCACTCAACTAGTAATCCAGAGGCCCAGGGATTTGAAAACAAGGATGGGAATTTTAAAACCAAATTAAAAAGGAGATGAGAAGGTTTACAGACTACACACCTGTTCCTTGTTTGGGAGAAAACACTGGTGTGAAATCCAAGCAAATCGAGCCAACTTCAGTTTGTCTCCCCATGGGGTCTTTGCACTTTTTATTTTTTGGTGAATCCCAGAATAAATCGCAGCCATGATCTGAAATCAACAGAACAACATTTAGAGTTAACATAGAGAGAGCTGCCCAGAAACTTGGTGGTGACTCTCTATGTCTCGATGTGAACTATTGCATCAGTATCCACTTTGCCAATGGTTAGCATTCTTGCCTAAGTCAGAAATTTGTGGATTCAAGCCCCACCCCAAGACATGAGCACAAAATCAAGGCTGACAGTCCTGAGGGGGTGCTGCATCTTCTCAAGGCACCTCTTTAAGGACGATTAGAGATGGGCAATAAATGCTGGCCTTACCAGTGATGCTCAGAATCCAAGGACGAATAAAGTAGAAATTGTCAAAGGTGCCATCTTTCAGATGAGATGTTAAACATGCCCAATTTGCTCTTTTAGGTGAAAGATCCCACATAACTATTTGAAGAACAAGATTTCTCCCTGGTCTTCTGGCCATTATTTATTTTTGCATAGTGTCTCAAACTAAAATATGTAGTTACATTCAATATCCCACATCCCTTTATAGTTAGATACAGTGTTCTGTACCTCGATGTAGTTACATAGTGTCCTATATACAAAGTTAGGTGAACCCAAACCGCTACAAATTTAGATATAGTGTCCCATAATCCTATATAGTCACATGGTGCCCATATACCTACATATAATTAGTGTTCCACATCATCGTATAGTTACATAATATCCCATACAGTTAAATAGTTTTCCATGCCCATGTATGCTGTTACATAGCGTCCCACATTACTATATAGTTACATAGTATCCCAGGCTCTATATAGCTACAATGTCCCATATCTCTGTTTACATAGTTTTGGGCTCCCTCACAAGTGGAAACATCTTCTCTTCAAAATCTTTCCTAATTTTAAAGACTTCAATCCAGTCACCGCTCAGCCTTCTCTTTTCCAAAGAAAGAGTTCCAGTCTATTCAGTCTCATGAAAGTTAAAAAAAGTACTTTCTAATTTGTGGTATTTGAATCTAGTAAATTTTCACTACATTAAGCCTGACATTTTGCTAACATTACTTGCTTTTTGAACCTACTGTCGTCCTGCTAACCCCTGTACCTGCCCAGTGCAGTCAGGAACTGTGAGGTGCCTACAGGCATTTACCTGTTTACCAGGAGCTCTACCTATTTTTCTCACCGGATCACACAGGACTCACTTTGAGACACAGGAACAGGAGGAGGCCATTCAGACCCTCGAGTGACCAGATCCCCATACATTTAGTAACAGTGTCCCTCATCCCTCTATGTAACAATAGTGTCCAATAATAAAAAAGAACATAAGAAATAGATATAGGAGTAGACCATTCGGCCCCTTGAGCCTGCTCCGCCATTCAATAAGATCATGGCTGATCTGCTTGTGTTTCAATTTCCAAATTGCCATTTACCCCCGATAACTTTTGATTTCCTTGCCTAACAAGAATCTATGTACCGGTGCCTTAAAAATATTCAATGACCCTGCCTCCACCACCTTCTGAGGTAGAGAGTTTCAAAGTCGCACAACCCTCTGAAAGAAAAAATTTCTAATCTCTGTCCTAAAATCATGACCCCTAATTTTAAAACAGTGCCCCCTAGTTCTGGACTCATCCACAAGAGGAAACATCCTTTCGATGTCCACCTTGTCAAGGCCATTCAGGATCTTGTACACTTCAATCAAATCACAACTCACTCTTCTAAACTCCAGTGGAAAGAAGCCTAGTCTGTCCAACCTTTCCTCATAAGACAACCCATTCATTCCAGGTATCAATCTAGTAAACCTCCTTTGAACCGCCTCCAGTACATTTACATCCTTCTTTAAATAAGGAGACCGAAACTGTACACAATATCTGAGGTGCGGTCTCACCAATGCCCTGTATAACTGAAGCATAACATGCTTCCTTTTATGTTCAATTCATCTCATAATAAAGGACAGCATTCCATTAGCCTTCTTAATTACTTGCTGGACCTGCATACTAACTTTTTGTGACTCATGTACCAGAACATCGAGATCCCTCTGCACCTCAGAATTATGCAGCTGTTCTCCATTTAAGTAATACTCTGCTTTATTGTTCTTCCTGTCAAAGTGAACAACTTCACATTTTCCCATATGAAACTCCATTTTCCAGACCTTTCCCACTCACTCAACCTATCCATATCCATCTGCAACCTCCTCATGTCCTCTTCACAACATACTTTCCTACCTATCTTTGTGTCATCTGCAAATTTAGCTACCATGTCTTCACTCCTCTCATCTAAGTCATTGATGTAAACTGTAAAAAGTTGAAGCCCCAGTACAGATCCCTGTGGGACTCCACTCATCATATCCTGCCAATCAGAAAAAGACCCATTTATGCATACTTTCTGCCAGCCAGCCAATCTTCTATCCTTGCTAATATGTTACCCACTGCACCATGCGCTTTTATCTTCTGTAATAATCATCATCAAATGCCTTCTGGAAAGTACAGTGTATCTACAGGCTCCCCTTTATCCACTGCGCATGTTGTTCCTTCAAAAAAACTCCAATAAATTGGTTAAACATGATTTTCCTTTCACAAAACCATGCTGACTCTTTCCTATTACCTTGAGCTCTTCTCAATGCCCAGCTATAACCTCCTTAATGATCAATTCTAATAACTTCCCCACAACTGACGTCAAGCTAACTGGTGTATAGTTTCTTGTTTTCTGCCTCCCTCCCTTCTTGAATAGAGGGGTTATATTTACTACTTTCCAATCTGATGGAACCTTTCCAGAAATTAGCGAATTTTGGAAAATTAACACCAGTGCATCAGCCACCTCTTTTAAGATCCTAGGATGTAGTCCAAGGGCACCCCGGAGGCTTGCCAGCCTGCAACTTCATCAATTTGCTCAGTACCGTTTCCCTAGTGATTTCAATTTCACCAAGTTCCTCTCTCCCATTCACCTCCTGATTTGCAGCTATTACTGGAAGGTTTTTTGTATCCTTTATAGTGAACACGGAAGCAAAATATGTGTTCATTTCATCCACCATTTCCTTATTATCTACTATGAACTCCCCACTGTCACTCTCTAGAGGACCAACACTCACTTTACTTACTCTTTTCCTTTTTAAATAATGTAGAAACTCTTGCTATCCGTTTTTGGTTACAATGTCTCAGACCCCTCTATGTGGCTTATCAGTGTCCAATACTCTATATATAATTACACAGTGTATCAGACCTCCATACGTCCCAGACGTATAAGTTATACAGAGTTCCCCAAACCTCTCTTTACATTTACAGTTACACAGGATCCCAGACCTCTATATATAGTTACATACAGGCTCCCAGGTTCCTATCCAGTTACAGACAGATTCTCCTCCTGCTCTCCAGCTTCAGTCTCCACTACACCACGTGGTTTCTCCAGTGCCAGCATCATGTGACCCCTGACCCGCCTCACCCTTCACCTCTCACCCCTCACCCCTCACCCAGCCAATCAACATGAAGCCGAGCGGAGGCGCCAAAGCGGCGGAGAGGCCTCGAGTCCGGGCCTGAACCCGAACCCGAACCCGAACCCGAGTCCGGGGGCCGCTCCCCGGATTGTCGACTTCCCTTTCTGCGGTGTTAGCGAGCGGCCGTCATGCAGTAAGTTCCCCGGCCCGAGGGAGGAGAAGGAGGAGACGGTTCGGCCGGGCCGAGGCTTCCGGCCTACAGGACCCCGGGCCGGCCGCAGCTTCAAATCAACCTGGGTAACTCCCATCCCCCCAACCAACCTGTGGAGTACCCACCGCCCCATCACCATCCCCCACCCCAACCCGGGTAACTCACCCCCAGCCCCAGCCCCCCAACCCGGGTAACCCACTCAGCCCCATCCACCCCAACCCGGGTACCACCCCCTCCCCCGAGCCCCATCCACCACAACCCAGGGTAAACCTCCCCAGCCCCACCCCTCCCAACCCGAGTAATCCCGCCCAACCCGGGTAACCCCCCAGCCCCATTCACCCCAACCTGGGTACCACCTCCCCCGAGTCCCACCCACCCCAACTGAGGTAACCCAGACCACCCAGCCGCACCCACCCCAACCCGGGTAACCGCAACCCGGGTAACCCCCCCAGCCCCACCCACCCCAACCCGGGTAACCACCTCCCAGCCTCACCCACCCCAACCTGGGTAACCCCCCCCAGCCCCACCTACCCCAACCTGCGTAACCCCCCCAGCCCCACCCAACCTGGGTAACCCCCCCCAAGACCCATGCACCCAACCTGGGTAACCCACCCCAACCCGGGTAAACCCCCGCCCCCCAGCCTCACCCACCCCATCTGGGGTAACCCCCAGCCCCACCCACTCTAACACGGGTAACCCCCAGCCCCACCCACCCCAACCCGGGTAACCCCCCAGCCCCACCCACCCCAACCCGGGTAACCCCCCAGCCCCACCCACCCCAACCCGGGTAACCCCCCAGCCCCACCCACCCCAACCCGGGTAACCCCCCAGCTCCACTCCCCCCCCAACCTGGGTAACCCCCATCCCCCCAACCAACCTGGGGAGAACCCGATGCTCCACCACCATCCCCCACCCCCACCAACCAACCTGGGTAAACCGCAGCCCCATCCACCCAAGCTGGGTAACCCCCCCCCTCCAGCCCCATCCACCTAACCTGGGTGGGTAACCCCCTCCCCCCCCTAGCCCCATCCACCCAACCTGGGTAACCCCCATCCCCCCAACCAACATGGGGAGAACCCACTGCTCCACCACCATCCCCCACCAACCAACCTGGGTAATCCACCCAACCTGGGTAAACCACTAACAGTGTCTCCCCCCCCCCCCCCCCCCCCCCGGTAAGCCCCAACTCTCTCCCCACCCCATTCAACCTGGGTAACCCCCAATTCCCCCCCGCCACACCATCTCTATCTTGCGCTCCCTCTCTATCGTGCTCTCTTGCTCTCTCTCCCTCCACCTGGGTAACCCCCACACTCTCCCCCTCTCTCCCCAAAACTGTACCCCCATGTGTAATCCCTACCCCCAACCCAACCTGGGAAACCCTCCCCCCTCTTCCGAAACCCTCCCTCTCCCATCCCAAACCCCTGTAACCCTTGGACCCCCACCCCAACCCAGGTAAACCCCACTCCCAACCTGGGAGCTCCCCTGCCTGGCCACCTGGGTACCCACCCCCAAACACAGGTAATTAACGGACCCCCATCCTGTGTTTTGGCTGGTGTGAACAGGGTGCAATAGAGCTTTATTGCTTCAGCTAAATTTGGCATTGAATTGTTAAACCTGATGTCTGCCATGTCCGTTTAAGCCTGAGTGAGTGGTGCTGAGGGCCTTACCAAAGTGAACGGTCACAGTGAGAGAGAGCGAGTAATAGTTTCAGCGGGGACTAGGGCATCAAATGAAAAGATGAGGCTGCAGTTTAGCCAATCAGTAGCTGCAGAAATATTATTGATAACACAGTCGCCTAGAGAGTATGACTGTGGTATACTGTCCTTTGTATTGATCTTGTGTTTTTCACAATTAGACCATGAAGCGAGTACGCACAGAACAGATACAGGCTGCAGTGGCTCACTACCTCCGAAGAAGACAATATGTAGACTCCGATGGAGCCCTGAAGCAAGGACCCAAATTTTCTCAGACTGCAGAGGAAATGGCAACTAACTTAACAGGTACATCAAAGACCAATTTGAGCAACGATGTGGATCATTCCACCTTATTTTGTGGACTAGGTATCAGCGTTAAGCCAGGCAGAGTAAAGCTTCTTGCTGATACGTTGATGGGGTGATATGAAGTAAATAGAATGGGGAAAGGCCTGTGTGGAGCATAGACTGATTGGGTGAGCCAAATGACCTGTTTCTGTGCGGTAAACTCCATGTCACATTCTTTTCCTTTGCTGTGAACCTTAACCACCACCACCCCCCCCCCCCCCCCCCCCCCCCCCGCCCGCCCACCCGCCCACCCCAGTTTACTTCTCACGATTGTAATAGTGTGGCATTCCAATTCCTGCACTAGCCACCTGCATGTCTGCATTCAATAATAATTTCCTTTAATATACTAAAGCATCCCTAGACAATTGAAAGGGGGTATGGGCATGGAGGAGTAAAAGAGTTAATGGCACAACTGTGCAGTGGAAGTCATTTAAGCTACGGCTAAGTAAGCAAGTCTGCCTGCACGTTTACTGAAGCATAGTAAATTGCACATAGCTTCCTGCTGTGAACTCGCATCTCTGGCTGGTAAAAGTAGGGAAAATCCCAAGATATTCTATAAGTATATCAATGGGAAGAGGATAACCAGGGAAAAAGTAGGGCCCATTAGGGACCAAGGGGGCAGTCTATAGGTGGAACCAGAGGACATCGGTAGAGTGGTGAACGAATACTTCACATCCGTCTTCACCCAAGAGAATGAGAATGAAGCTATGGAACTCGGGGAGAGGGAATGCGAGGCTCTTGAGCAAATTGATATAGGGAGTGACAAGGTATTGGAGGTGTTGGCAGGCTTAAAAGTGGACAAATCTCCAGGTCCAGATGATTTGTGTCCCATACTGCTGAGGGAGGCAAAGGAGGAGATCACCGGGGCTTTGACCCAAATTTTGAATTCCAATCTGGCCATGGGGGAAGTGTGAGAGGATTGGAGAACAACTAATGTGGTTCTGCTATTCAAGAAGGGATAAGCCAGGGAACTACAGACCAGTGAGTCTCATGTCAGTGGTAGGGAAACTATTGGAGAGAATCTATCTGCACTTGGAGAGGGAAGGTTTGATCAGGGATAGTCAGCATGGCTTTGTCAGAGGGAGGTCATGCTTAACAAATTTGATTGAATTTTTTGAGGAGGTGACCAGGGGTGTAGATGAGGGTAGTGCAGTTGATGTAGTTTATATGGATTTCAGCAAAGCCTTTGACAAGGTCCCACATGGGAGACTTATAAAGTAGGCAAATGCACATGGGATACAGGGTAATTTGATAAGGTGAATTCAAAATTGGTTTAATTGTAGGAGACAGAGGGTGATGACAGAAGGCTGCTTTAGTGACTGGAAGCCTATGTCCAGTGGCGTACCACAGGGATCTGTGCTGGGTCCCCTATTATTTGTCATTTATATAAACAACATAGATGACTATGTGGATGTAGGATTAGTAAGTTTGCGGATGACACAAAGATTGGCCGGGTGGTTATCAGCGAGGTTGAGCGTCTTGGGCTACAGGAAGATATAGACGGGATTGTCAAATGGGCGGATAAGTGGAATTTAACCCTAAAAACTGTGAGGTGATACACTTTGGAAGGTGTAATTTGACAAGGAAGTATTCAATGAACAGCATGACACTAGGAAGTTCTGAGGAACAAAGGGACCTTGGCATATGTGCCCATAGATCTCTGAAGGTGGAGGGGCATGTTAGTGGGGTGGTGAAAAAGGCATATGGGACACTTGCCTTTATCAATTGAGGCATAGATTACAAAAGTATGAAGGTCATGTTGGAGTTGTATAGAACCTTGGTGAGGTTGCAGCTGGAGTACATTATAGGAAGGATGTGATTGCACTGGAGGGGTTGCAGAGGAGATTCACCAGGATGTTGCCTGGGATGAAACATTTAAGTTATGAAGAGAGGTTGGATAGACTTGGGTTATTTTTGTTGGAGCAGAGAAGACTGAGGGGCGACCTGATCGAGGTGTACAAGATTGAGGGGCGTGGACAGGGTGGATAAGGAGCAGCTGTTCCTCTTAGTTGAAGGGTCAGTCACAAGGGGACACAAGTTCAAGGTGAGAGGCAGGAGGTTTAGGGGGAATGTGAGGAAAAACTTTTTTACCCAGAGGGTGGTGACAGTCTGGAATGCACTGCCTGGGAGGGTGGTGGAGGCGGTTGCCTCACATACTTTTAAAAAGTACCTGAATGAGCACTTGGCACGTCATAACATTCAAGGCTATGGGCCAAGTGCTGGTAAATGGGATTAGGTAGGTAGGTCATGTGTTTCTCACGTGTCGGTGCAGACTCGATGGGCGTCTTCCGCATTGTGAGATTCTGAGCTGGGTTAAGACTTATTTTTCAGACAGAGAGAGAGATATTGACTTTCAACCCATCGGTCTGAAGTGAAATCCCAGTGGCTGAATTGAGGGTTAAAAAGTCATTCAGGCAAGTTATAACACTTGAGTAAGAAGGCCTAGAACATAGCTTTCACCTTGCTCTTCCACTGAATTTTAAAGGGTTCTCTAAATTGAGCTGTTGTAGCATGCAGCAGTCAACGATGACTAATTGCAGCCTGGTAAATCAGCCTATGAAACCCAGGTGGTTGCTATTTGTTATCATTAGAGAATTGGCGGAATTATCCTAAATTGTAATCTCCTTTTTCTTTTGATTTATTCTCTGCATATGGTGGCATTTATGGTCTGTCTCTTGAACAAAGTGGTGGTGGGCCAACTTCTTGAACCACTGCAGTTCATCTGATGAAGGTACTGCCACAATACTATTGGGTAGGGAGTTCTGCAGTGACAGTAAAGGAATAGCGAGATATGTCCAAATGTCCGCATTCTCTTGCTGTCCTTGCTCTTTGTGATTTTGGGATTTGCTGTCAAAGAAGCCTCAACAAATTTCTGCAGTGCATCCTGCAGATAGTATGCACTGCAGTTCTAAGTGAGAATCACTGTTAGAGAATTGTTAGATATATTCTAAATTGTAATCTGTTGATATTGGCAATCTGAGGGTTTCGCAAATGAATGAGATCATGAATTAAAACTCCTTAGTAACCCATGTGGTTGAACAGTTAGGGTACCCTGCTTTTATTGAATTGAGGGGACGGGTGTGGGGTAACTGAGGCTCAGCACACATGGGATCTGGCTGTTACATCAGCTGTGTGGGAGAGCCACTGAGATTCAGAACTAGTAACAAAACGGATAGACTACTGCCACAATTCTGAAATTTGGAAATACAGCACAGTGTACAGTAAAGCACTGACGGGCTGGCTGTCCATGTTGATAGCATTCACTATTCTAGGTTGCTAATGTGTCAGCCTTTCATATAGAATCTTCAAAATATGATAACCAATCTCTCCTAATTCACATACAACCGCACTTTTAAAATCCCAATTATCCAGCCTTTAGCCCTCCCTTCACCAAGACATTTTTGCAGCTACTGACTTGCTCAATCCTCATTTCATTAAAGCCATTACACATACTCACCCTGGTATACTTAACTCCCTTTGGTCCAGGGGATGCAGGCTTGAACAGAGATGGCAGCCAACTGATTTAGCCGCTGACTGCCAGATCTGTTTGGGCTGCATAAAGCATTGGGGCCTTGCCCTTGCCTGCCCAAAATGTTCACTGTATTAGGATCATCCTGGAATGCCAAGGTAAGCCCAGGCTTCTTTTCTGTACTGCAAACCATCATCTTAACCCCCTACCCTCGCTCCAGCAACAAAAGGTGCTAGACATTTGTGAACTCCTTTGCCACTAGCATTGAGCCCATTTGATCCGCTGCTTCTCCCATTTCCCTCCCTTCCCCCTCATCGCTGGGCCAAACCTCCTCTAAGATTCACCCCTGCCCCAGCCCTGGACTTGCATTTTTCTCTTCCATTGCCCTTCAAATTCATCTTGGTCATGAGACCCACTTGTTGCTCCCTCAACCTTATTTTCACTCCCTTTATTCCCATTAGACTGCTGACCACCCAATTTGTCTTTCAGTTTCCAGTTTTTATTTCTCTTCCTTTTATGGGAAGTGGGTGTTGTTGGCAAGACCAGCATTTGTTGCTCATTCTTAATTGCCCTTGAACTGAGTGGCTTGCTAGGCCATTTCAGAGGACAGTTAAGAGTCAACTACATTGCTGTTGGTCTGGAGTCACATGTAGGCCAGGCCAAATAAGGATGGCAAATTTCCTTCCCTAAAGGATATTAGTGAACCAGATGGGGTTTTTTTTACACAACAAATGATGATTGCTATCATAGTCACCATCCTGAGAATAGCTTTATAATTCTAGATTTATTGTTGAATTTAACTTCCACCAGCTCTTGTGGTGGGATTTGAATCAGTGTCCTCAGTGCATTAACCTGGCCCTCTGCATTACTAGTCCAGTGATATTACCATGACACCACCATCTCCCCCCCGCCCCTGCGCTGATATTGTTAATTGTTCTCCATCCTTCAGTTCTTTCCCCATCTCCCTTAAATCTACCATCACCCCATCCCACAAATAAACCTGACTCCTCTGTCCATGCAAACCATTGCCTCATTTCCAAAGTCCAATTTCTGTCCAATGTCTTGAGCAGATCTTTCTCAGAACTACTTTTGAATTTCGGTTTACACTCCTACCATAATACTGGAAAGGCTCTATTCAAAATCACAAATTATATCTTAAGTGGGGTGACAAAGGTAAACTATCTCTTCTTGCCCTTTTTGACCTGTCTGTGGCTTTTGACCACACCATTCTCCTCCACTGCCATCCAGCTGCTGAGACTGCACTCACCTGCTCCCATTCTTACCCACCCAGTCTAAGCCAGCGAATTAACTGCAGTGACTTCTCTTTCCCCCTCCCACGTCGTTACCTCTGGTGTCGTATTACAGTTGAATAAAGGCAACTACAGAGGCATGAGGGAGGATCTGGCCAGAATTGACTGGGAGATGAGCCTAGCAGGAAAGACAGTGGAACAGCAATAGCAGGAGTTTCTGGGAGAAATTTGGGAGACACAGCAAAAATTCATCCTTAGGAAGAAGAAACATATTAAAGGGAGGACAAGGCAACAATGGCTGACAAGGGAAGTCCGGGACAGCATGAAAGCTGAAGAGGAAGCATACAATGTGGCGAAGAGCAGTGGGAAACCAGGGGATTGGGAAGCCTACAAAGACCAACAGAGGACAACTAAAAAAGAAATAGGGAGAAGATTAAATGTGAGGGTAAACCAGCCAGTAATATAAAAGAAGATTGCAAGAGTTTTTTTAGATATATAAAGGGTAAGAGAGAGGCAAAAGTGGACATTGGGCCACTGGAAAATGACGCTGGAGAAGTAGTAGTGGGGAACAAAGAAATGGCGGAGGAACTGAATAGGTACTTTTGCGTCAATCTTCACAGTGGAAGACATGAGTAACATCCCCAAAGTTCAAGAGAGTCGGGGGGCAGGGGTGAGTATGGTGGCCATTACCAAGGAGAAGGTGCTAGGAAAACTGAAAGGTCTGAAGGTGGATAAATCACCTGGACCAGATGGATTACACCCCAGAGTTCTGAAGGAGATAGCTGAAGAGATAGTGGAGGCATTAGTGGTGATCTTTCAGGAATCACTGGAATCAGGGAGGATCCCAGAGGACTGGAAAATCGCTAATGTAACCCCCCTGTTTAAGAAGGGAGTGAGGCAAAAGACGGGAAATTACAGGCCGATTAACCTGACCTCGGTCGTTGGGAAGATTTTAGAGTCCATTATTAAGGATGAGATTTCAGAATAGTTGGAAAGGCATGGTAAAATAGGGCAAAGTCAGAATGGCTTCATCAAGGGGAGGTCATGCCTGACAAATCTGTTAGAATTCTTTGAGGAGGTAACGAGTAGGTTAGACAAAGGAGAGCCAATGGATGTTATCTATTTGGACTTCCAGAAGGCCTTTGACAAGGTGCCGCACAGGAGGCTGCTCAGAAAGATAAGAGCCCATGGTGTTAGAGGCAAGGTACTAGCATGGATAGAAGATTGGCTGTTTGGCAGGAGGCAGAGAGTGGGGATATGGGGGTCCTTCTCAGGGTGGTAGCTGGTGACTAGTGAAATTCCGTAGGGGTCAGTGTTGGGACACAACTTTTCACTTTATACATTAATGATCTAGATGAAGGAACTGAGGGCATCCTGGCTAAGTTTGCGGATGATACAAAGATAGATGGAGAGACAGGTAGTATTGAGGAGGCGGGGAGGCTGCAGAAGGATTTGGACAGGTTAGGAGAATGGGCAAAGAAGTGGCAGATGAAATACAACGTGGGGAAGTGTGAGGTCATGCACTTTTGTAGGAAGAATAGAGACATAGACTATTTTCTAAATGGGGAGAGAATTCAGAAATCTGGAGTGCAAAGGGACTTGGGAGTCCTAGTCCAGGATTCTCTTAAGGTTAACTTGCAGGTTGAGCCGGTAGTTAGGAAGGCAAATGCAATGTTGGCATTTATTTTGAGAGGACTAGAATATAAAAGCAGGGATGTGCTGCTGAGGCTTTATATGGCTCTGGTCAGACCACATTTAGAATATTGTGAGCAATTTTGGGCTCCGTATCTCAGGAAGGATGTTCTGGCCCTGGAGAGAGTCCAGAGAAGGTTCACGAGAATGATCCCAGGAATGAAAGGCTTAACATATGAGGAAAGTTTGAGGACTCTAGGTTTATACTCGATGGAGTTTAGAAGGATGAGGGGGGATCTGATTGAAACGTACAGAATACCGAAAGGCCTGGACAAAGTGGACGTGAGGAAGATGTTTCCATTAGTAGAAGAGACCAGGATCCGAGAGCACAGTCTCAGAGTAAAGGGAAGACCTTTTAGAACGGAGATGAGGAGAAACTTCTTTAGCCAGAGAGTGGTGAATCTATGGAATTCATTGCCACAGAAGGCTGTGGAGGCCAGGTCATTGAGTGTATTTAAGACTGAGATAGATAGGTTCTTGATTGGTAAGGGCTTGAGAAACTTATCAGCCATGATTGAATGGCGGAGCAGACTTGATGGGCCGAATGGCCTAATTTCTGCTCCTATGTCTTATGGTCTTCTGGTCCCCCAAGAATCAATCGATCCTATGTCACCTCCTATTTCTGATCTACAAACTGCCCTTTAGCAATGTCATCTGAAAGCACAGCATCAGTTTCCACATGAAGAAAAGAGTTGACGTTTCGAGTCCTCATGACCCTTCGACAGAACTTGAGTTCGAGTCCAAGAAAGAGTTGAAATATAAGCTGGTTTAAGGTGTGTGTGTGGGGGGGCGGAGAGAGAGAGAGAGAGGTGGGGGGGGGGTATGGTTGTAGGGACAAACAAGTAGTGATAGAAGCAGATCATCAAAAGATGTCAACAACAATAGTACAATAGAACACATAGGTGTTAAAGTTAAAGTTGGTAATATTATCTAAACGAATGTGCTAATTAAGAATGGATGGTAGGGCACTCAAGGTATAGCTCTAGTGGGGGTGGGGAGAGCATAAAAGATGTAAAAAATAAATAAATAAATATTTTTTTTTTCTTTTTCTCCTTTTATAATGGAAATAGGTGGGAAAAGGAAAATCTATATAATTTATTGGAGAAGAAAAAGGAAGCGGGAAACAGAAAGGGGGTGGGGTGGGGGAGGGAGCTCACGACCTAAAGTTGTTGAATTCAATATTCAGTCCGGATGGCTGTAAAGTGCCTAGTCGGAAGATGAGGTGTTGTTCCTCCAGTTTGCGTTGGGCTTCACTCTGGGGATCTCCCTCCCACAGCTTCCAACCTGATAGTCGCCCAACCTCGGACGGCCCGCTTCTATCTCCTACCCAAAATCCACAAACAGAACTGCCCCGATAGACCGATCGTCTCAGCTTGCTCCTGCCCCACAGAACTCATTTCCCGTTATCTTGACTCCCTTCTCTCTCCCCTTGTCCAGTCCCTTCCCACCTACATCCGTGATTCCTCTGACACCTTACGTCACATCAACAATTTCCAGTTCCCTGGCCCCAACCGCTTCCTCTTCACCATGGACGTCCAATCCCTCTACACCTCCATCCCCCACCAGGATGGTCTGAGGGCCCTTAGCTTCTTCCTCGAACAGAGGCCCGAACAATCCCCATCCACCACTACTCTCCTCCGTCTGGCTGAACCTGTTCTCACGTTGAACAATTTCTCCTTCAACTCCTCTCACTTCCTCCAAATAAAAGGTGTGGCTATGGGTACCAGCATGGGCCCCAGCTATGCCTGTCTCTTTATGGGGTATGTGGAACATTCCTTGTTCCAGTCCTACTCCGGCCCCCTTCCACAACTCTTTCTCTGGTACATCGATGATTACTTCGATGCCGCTTCATGCTCTCGTCGGGACTTGGAAAAATTTATTAATTTTGCTTCCGATCTCCACCCCTCCATCATTTTCACGTGGTCCATCTCTGACACTTCCCTTCCCTTCCTTGACCTCTCTGTCTCAATCTCTGGTGATAGACTGTCCACCAATATCCATTACAAACCCACCGACTCCCACAGCTATCTCGACTACAGCTCCTCACACCCCGCTTCCTGTAAGGACTCCATCCCATTCTCTAAGTTCCTTCACCTCCGTTGCATCTGTTCCGATGATGCTACCTTCAAAAACAGTTCCTCTGACATGTCCTCCTTCTTCCTTAACCAAGGTTTTCCACCCACGGTCGTTGACAGGGCCCTCAACCGTGTCCGGCCCATCTCCCGCGCATCCGCCCTCACGCCTTCTCCTCCCTCCCAGAAACATGATAGGGTCCCCCTTGTCCTCACTTATCACCCGACCAGCCTCCGCATTCAAAGGATCATCCTCCGCCATTTCCGCCAACTCCAGCATGATGCCACCACCAAACACATCTTCCCCCCCCCCCCCCCCCCCCCCCCCCCCCCCCCATCGGCATTCCGTAGGGATCGCTCCCTCCGGGACACCCTGGTCCACTCCTCCATCACCCCCTACTCCTCAACCCCCTCCTATGGCACCACCCCATGCCCACGCAAAAGATGCAATACCTGCCCCTTCACTTCCTCTCTCCTCACCGTCCAAGGACCCAAACACTCCTTTCAAGTGAAGCAGCATTTCACTTGCATTTCCCCCAACTTAGTCTACTGCATTCGTTGCTCCCAATGTGGTCTCCTCTACATTGGAGAGACCAAACGTAAACTGGGTGACCGCTTTGCAGAACACCTGCGGTCTGTCCGCAAGAATGACCCAAACCTCCCTGTCGCTTGCCATTTTAACACTCCACCCTGCTCTCTTGCCCACATGTCTGTCCTTGGCTTGCTGCATTGTTCCAGTGAAGCCCAACACAAACTGGAGGAACAACACCTCATCTTCCGACTAGGCACTTTACAGCCTTCCGGACTGAATATTGAATTCAACAACTTTAGGTCGTGAGCTCCCTCCCCCACCCCACCCCCTTTCTGTTTTCCCCCTTCCTTTTTTTTTCCAATAAATTATATAGATTTTCCTTTTCCCACCTATTTCCATTATAAAAAGAGAAAAAGGAAAAAAAAACTTTATTTTTTTTTACATCTTTTATGCTCTCCCCACCCCCACTAGAGCTATACCTTGAGTGCCCTACCATCCATTCTTAATTAGCACATTCGTTTAGATAATATCACCAACTTTAACTTTAACACCTATGAGTTCTTTTGTTTTATTGTTGTTGACATCTTTTGATGATCTGCTTCTATCACTGCTTGTTTGTCCCTACAACCACACCCCCACTCCACCTCTCTCTCTCTCTCTCTCTCTCTCCGCCCCCCACACACACACCTTAAACCAGCTTATATTTCAACTCTTTCCTGGACTCGAACTCAAGTTCTGTCGAAGGGTCATGAGGACTCGAAAAGTCAACTCTTTTCTTCTCTGCCGATGCTGCCAGACCTGCTGAGTTTTTCCAGGTAGTTCTGTTTTTGTTGTTGTTGTGGATTTCCAGCATCCGCAGTTTTTTTTTGTTTTTATCAGTTTCCACATGTACACTGATGACACCTACCTTCACTTCAGCACCACCGTGTTCAGGCCCTCCACTGTCTCCAAATTGTCAGACTACTTGTCTGGTAGCTAGTATTGGACGATCAGCAATTGCCCCTCGACTAAATATTGGTAAGACCAAAGTCATTGTCATCAGACCCCCCTCCCCAGTAAACTCTATTCACCAGCTACTGACTCTGTTCTTCTCCCTGGCAACTGTTTGAGACAAAACCAGTCTGTTTGCAACCTTGGTGTCACATTTGACCCAAGGGCAAGCTTCTGACCACATTTCTGCTCCAATTACTAAGACCCCTTGTTTCCATCTCCACTCCATCTCAGCTCATCTGCTGCTGAAACCCTCATTCGTGCCTTTGTTATCCATAGCCATGACTATTCCAATGCACTCCTGGCTGGCTTCGCATGTTCTACCTTCCATAACTTGAAGTTATCTAAAGCTCTGCTGTCTGTTTCCGAACTCGCACCATATCCCGTTTGCCCATTAGCTTGTGCTCATTAACCTCTGCTGACTTCTAGCTAAGCAAGGCCTCGATTTTAAAATTTTCATCCTTTTTTTCAGATCCCTCTGTGGCTTCGCCATTCCCTATCTACAATCTCCTCCAGCTCTGCAATCTCTGCACTTGTCCAGTTCTGGCCTCTTCAGCACCCTGATTTTAATATCTCCACTTTTGACAGCCATGTCTTCAGCTGCTCAGACTTTGAGCTCTGAAATTCCCCTCCAAAATCTCCCTGACTCTCTTCTTCCCTTTCCCTCTTTTAGACCGTCCTCAAAAATCTGCATACTTGACTAAGGATTTGGCCATCTGCCGTAATACATATCCTTATTTGGCTTGATGTTGAATCATGTGTGTTAGCTCTCATCTGAAGTGTCTTGGGTCATTTTACTACGTTAACGGTGCTGTATAAATACAAGTTGTTATATTTATAATTAGCTCATTTCTTTTGCATTGAGCCCATCATTGACAACATGTATGAAAAGAGATGGGAGCCGGTTTTATGGTGCTTTTGTAAAAATGTTACAAAATTAAAAACTAAGTCCAAGTTAGGAATGTCACAAACAAGTTTTATGCAGATGTTTGCTCGGATTCTGGGAGACCAACGTCTGTGTGGTGACTTCTTGTGGTTCCAATAAATTGCAATCCCCTTAGCAGTAGAATGGTGGGCACGTAAAATCACTTATTCTTCAGAATTGGGACTAAGCAGCTGTGTAAAAGCAGCTATAGTAAGTGTTAGTTCACAAAGGCATTGTGGCTAAAAATAAAATACGTGGGATGAAGAGTTTTTGAAATGTTAATTAACTTGTGATATACAGCTCAGGGTAATTATTGCCACCAGTATTTGTAATTGGACGGTTGCAATTCCCAGGGGAATGAATGTGAGAACTACTTTTTTAAAATGCTGAAACTGATGCAATTTTTTTTAAGGTACGATTTATATTTGAAATTGGGTTGCTTTGAGGAGGCCTGTATGATTTTAAAATAATCTATAGTCCTGAAGTAATTGAGCAGATGAATTGAAGTAATACCAAGAAATGCAAGATATATATATTGCAAAGTGGGTGATACTTTGGATATTGTAATTATCTGTGCATAACTCGCACTATTGGAAACTGAGGAAATAGGCTCAACCCATTGGGCTTCATAAGCAAGCATACATTGTTGACAAAGATTTTAATAGAATTGAATGATATAATCTTAAGTACAAGTACATGTGGCATTTGTGATGTAGGTTGCATGTGTCTGTTGGATCTGGTTTGAATCTACCCCATTCTCATGGAATGGAAGTCTCTTTCCCACCCGTACCTATTTACCATGTTAATGAGCAGAAGTCACAGTAAAATGTACACAAAAGATAGCAAAAAAGATTTTGGGGTATTTGACCAATTGTGTATGTTGCTACATTCTATGGACTCCAGCAGTATATGATAGCCCAGTGATTACGGTACTGGACTAGCAACCCAGAAGTCACGAGTCCAAATTGGATCACGGCAAATTAATTGTTAATTTGGTAATTTGTTAAATTACTGCAGAAAATGACCATGTTTGACTGATGTTCTTCAGGAAAGTGACCCTGCCACCTCCATCTGGTCTGTTAACTTACATATGACCCAGTCTCTCTCAGTGTGGTTGAATCTTAATGGTGCAATTGTGGGTGGGTAATAAATACAACCTTGCAGTTGTCTCCCATATTCCAGGAACAAGTGATTATGGCACTGGATCAACAACCCAGAGGATGAGGGTTCATATTGTATTATGGCATTTCACATGTTCCTAGGACAAGTGGAATGTTGGACCATGGCAAGTAAAATGGCAGGTTGTTTGAGTATGTCCAAGGAACATCCAGCTGCTTCCAGTAATGTACTGTATGTTTTTAGTTTTGGCAGCTGGGCACACCAAGAGGTGTGTGCAGCCTTTGTATGTGTTCAGTTATGCCTGGTTCTTCAACTTTGTGTCCAGAACCATACCTGAGGCCAGTGTTGGCAGGGAGGGGAGTGATGGTGGGGAGAGGGGTAGGGATTAGCAAAAATCCATACAAATAATACAATGCTGTCTCAACTTTCTGCACCTGTTTTTCTGAGGCACTTTCTGCCAGGTCCCTGGTGAAACTTCCATTTCTGCAGGACTTTCCTCAACCCAACTACCAGCTTACACTACAGACTGTGGCATGTATGACTTTTCTGCAAGTGTCAGGTCTTTGATGCTGATCGCATTAATTTTGTATTTTCAAAAACAGTTCAGGCAGAGTCTGGTTCTCCCAATGTGGTGTCTGCAGCTCCCTGTCAAGCTGATCCTAATCAATATGAAATACAGTTTGCAAGGTTGAAAATCTTCCTTTTCGGTAAGTTCAGATAGAAGCAGCTTGTGTTTAATAGTAAAAATGTTCATGTAAAGTTGTCCTTGCACTGAGTTTGTGTGTCTTGCTCTCTGCTTGATACTCTTCCTGAAATCGGTAGATCGCATTAGAAAGCTACAATTTGTGTGTCGTTCAAATTTTTACCAAAAAAAACAGTATTATTTGAAATTTATCCTCTTTTCAAAATTAGTTAAATAGCTACTGAGCTCGGACAATCAAAAGAAAGATATTCTACCAGTACAGCTGACTTAGTGGCATTGTTAAACCTCATAACCCAAGTTCAGAACACAGACACAGGTTTGGGAGGTATGGTAGCATAGTGACATGTTACAGGATTAGTAATCCAGAGGCCTGGATGATTCGGAGGCATGAGTTCAAATCCCTCCACTACAGTTGGAAAATTCAATTAATTAAATAACTCTGGCATAAGAAGCTAGTATCACTTATGGTGAACGTAAAAGTATTAGTTTGTCGTAAAAGCCCACCTGGTTCACTAATATCCTTTAGGGAAGGAAATCTCCCGTCCTTGCCTGGTGGGTCTATACATTACTTTGGGTGCATAGCAATGTGGTCAACTGTTGTGGTTTCCTCCAAAATGGTCTAGCAAACCACCTACTGTATTCAACGAGACTGCTCACCCCCACCTTTTCAAGGGTAATTAGGGATTAGCATTGAATATTGGCCTTGCCCAGTGGCACCTACATTCCATAATGAATGTTTAAGAACGGGCATTAGTGACTAAGGTGCAGGTCCTGTAATTTGTAGAAAGATTTGTCTCCCATTTAGTTAATTGAGGGTCTTAGTTGAACAAAGTTTTATAGTAAGTGTGCTCAGTACTACTTCCTCCTTAAATTAACACTTTGCCTTTTGAGAAGTTATTTGGGAGGAAAAAAAATCTCTTCTATTGATATTGAAGCAGTTCTCACAGGTGCCTTGGAAGTGAGAAATACAGTCACCTTTTAAATTACTGAACTAACCCACTGTCAGATACTTGTTCAGTATGAGTCTACTTTTTTCTGAAACTTGTCTTGCTATTCAGAGCGGAGGGGGTATGATGTAGATGAAAATGGGGAAAAAAATAGCAGTGTGTGAGATGGTGTATTGTATACTCTAACACTACAGGGAAATGTAGCATCAAATACAATGAGACTTTCAGAAGATTTAAATAATCTTCTCACTTGTAAAGAATGTTAATTATATGTGTGGCATATGGAGAGTAAATTGGTCCATTCTCAAGAGCTAATAGGCACTTTTAGCTTTTAATTGTTGATTTGAGTCCCAGGAAAGCAGATCTTGCAGTTCACTTCACTCATTTCATTGAATGCAGAAAATGGTATTAGTTCAATCAATTCAGTTCCCACAGGTAAAAGTTATTGAAGAGAATGACAAAGATATTGGGACTTCTGTTGGAAGCACATGTCACTGCTTATTCTAGGTTTCCACCTGCCATTTTAATAAATACTGTTAGCCGGAATGACAGTCAAGACAGCGTGGCATTTTCCGTCACTTTAGAAATACCAGGAGGGTGCCAACCAGTGTTTCCGCTAAGCTGTGCGCGACCATGCAGGCCTTGTTCCTGATTAAATACAATGCATGCAGATCCGCTCAAATAAATTTAAAGGTACTGCACGTTGAGAAAATAACATTTTACAAGGAATATTGGTGCTGAGTATTCCTGGTGCTTGCCTTAATGGAGCTAGGGCTCACCTTTTACCCACCCAGTTGACTCGTGTGATTAAGTTTTCATTCATAGAAAGTGGGACTTGCAATGGAAGCTCCCTTTTCTGTTGAAGCGCAAGTAAGGAATCATAGAATAGCTTCAGCACAGGAGGCCATTCAGCTTGTCGTGTCTGTGCCTGCTCTCTGCAAGAGCAACTTAGCAAGATCCACTCACCCTGACCCTTTATCCCCATAGCCCTGCAATTCTTTTCCCTTAAGGTGCTTATCCAATTCCCTTTTGAAAGCCACGATTGAATCTGCCTCCAGCACACCCTTGTGCAGTTCATTCCAGATCCTAACCATTTGCTGCTGTTTTTCCCCATGTCGCCTTTGGTGCTTTTGCCATTCACCTTAAATAGGTACCCTCTGGTACTGGACCCTTCCACCAATGGCAACGGTTGCACCCTATATATTCTGTCTACATTCATGATTTTGACCACCTCAATTATCTCCTCTCACTTTCTGTTTGCTGAGGAGAACAACCCCAACTTCTCCAGTCTGTCCAGGTAACTGAAGCCCCTCATCCTGGGAACCATTCTGGTAAATCTTTACCACACCCTCTCTAAAATCTTCACACCCTTCCTTAAGTGCAGTGCCGAAAATTGGACAAAATACTCCAGTTGAGATTAAACTAGTGTTTTATAAAGGTTCAATTTCCTTCCTTTTGTACTCCCTGCTTCTCTTTAAAACTTAGGATTCTAATCCTTTTTCAACCTGTCCTGGCACCTTCAATTTGTGCACATATATCCCCCTGGTATCCCTGTTCCTGCAGCCCCTTTAGAATTGTGCCTTTTATTTCATATTGCCTCTTCTCATCCTACCAAAATGCCTCACTTCACGTCTCTGCACTGAATTCTATTTACCATATGTCCATCCATTCCACCAGCCTATGTCCTATTAAAGTCTATCACTATCCTCACCGTTCGCAATACTTCCAAGTTTTGTCCTCTGCACATTTTTAAATAGTGCCCTGTACACCCAAGCCCTAAGTCATTAATATAGATCTAGAAAGTGGTCCTAGTAACAATCCCTGGGGGACACCATTGTATATCCTCCATTCCGAAAAACAACTACTTTTCACCTACTTTTTCCTGTCATTTAGCCAACTTTGTATCCATGCTGCCACTGTCCCTTGTGTTCAGTGAACTTCAACTTTGCTGGCAAGTCTAATATGTGGCATTTTATCAAATGCCTTTTGGAAGTTCATCCACACCACATCAACAGCATTACCCTCATCAACCCTCTGTTACATTACCAAACTAAATCAAGTTAGTTAAATACAAGCTGCCTTTAACAAATCCATGCTGGCTTTCCATAACTAATCCACTCTTGTTCAAATGACTGTTTGTCCTAGATTATCGTTGCTAAAAGCTTTCCTACCATCAAAGTTAAACCAACTGGCCTGGAGTTTAACCTTATAGCCTTTTATTTTTGAAAAAGGGTGTTACATTTGTAATCCCCCAGTTCTCTGACACAATTCCTGTATCTAAAAAAGATTGGAAGATTATAACCATTTGTATTAACAACCTGCTATGTCTACACACGTTTTTTGTTTTCTGCTTCATCTTACTCTATCTCCTTCTTCATGCTGGGAGCTTTGGCTTTGATTACCGTACCTTTCTCCCTTGTGGGAATATACCTCAATTGTACCCCACACATTCATCTGTTCTATCCTCCTGTTTCTAAGCTCCCTTGTACATGGCACCAGCAGTAATCCAAAGATTACTATTTTGAATATTGGGGAAACATAAAGTTTGAGTTCTAGCAAGTGCTACAAGTGTATTTACTCACTCCGCTATCACACTTCTGGTTCCAGATACTGAATCAAAGTACAGCCGAGAAGTGAAACAATTGCTCTACCCTTTATTTGTCTACCTCCACCTTGACATGGTGCACAGTGGTTTGAAGAGTGCAGCAGACAGCTTCTACAGTCATTTTCACGGGATGTTCCTACAAAATACGGATCAGAAGGACATCATGGAACAGCTACGGACTACCCTGAATAGCCAGGACATTTATTCAAACTCCAAACTGCGTAGCCTGATTGAAAACAAATATGTTCTTACCCTTACTGAAGAAAGCTACAACTATCTCCTCCGCTACCTCCAGAGTGACAACAATAGTGCTTTGTGCAAGGTTCTGGCCTCTCGGGTTCAGCTGGATGTGCAGTGTTCTCCACAGACAGGCTATCAGCTGTACAGTGTCGGGACACTATCTCGCAACGAGGGGGTAGGCATGGAGCCCTCAGAGCTACCCTCTACCATGTTGCAGAATGAAGCTGCGCTGGATATGTTGCAGGACACCATAAAACGGGTAAAAGATGGACCTCCCTCTCTCACAACCATTTGTTTCTATGCTTTCTACAACACAGACCAGCTGCTCAATACTGCAGAAATTTCACCAGACAACAAACTGCTTAGTGCTGGTTTTGATAACTCTTGCATCAAACTCTGGAGTTTGAGGTCGAAGAAACTCAAGTTCGGACCCCAGCAGGTGGATGTCTCTCGCATCAACCTTGCCTGTGATATCTTGGATGATGAGGTATGAAAGTGTTTGTGCTCCCTGGGTTTTGTGATGACGGGCTAAATCTAGCAGTTAGTATCATGTTGGATGATAGGTTTGATATTTAATATTTTGGTCACTGGCAGTTGCAAGAGATCCTGAAAACTTGAATTTTCATTTGGCTCTCCTAGGGTTTGAAGTTACCTTTTAAACTCCCATTCATATTCACAGCACGGTGAAGGAACAACCAACATATTGTGCAGTCGGTAAGATACATGAGGTAGGTCACCTGAAGTACTCTTGCACACAGGCTACACACGAGATGTTTCCAAGAATAACCATTCTGTTTACTTGAGTTTGGTGAAGAAATATTTTCAACAAAATTTAAGGTTTGTTATAGCTGATGTTGAGGCTCCAAGTGACTGATGCAGTAAATAACACAGCTGGCTCTGCAATGACACCTTCTAACCATTTCTTCCAAATGTAATCATTTTTCTTCAGTTGTGTTAACTTGCTAAATGGTGAGTATAGTTCTGTGTTGTAAAACAGGCAGGACGTGGCTGTGAATCCACTTGGTGCGCACTCCTTAACACTACAGATCAGAGCTAGAGAATCCACATCGTTCCCAGCTCAACAACTTGGATAAAGGAACTGCATGTTGTGACACAATGGACAGAATATGTGCTGAATGCAGGTTTTTTTTTGTGCATGCAAAAGTGAATCTGCCATGGTGGAAGCTAGGCTCTCTTGTCGATTGTCCTGTACTTGCTCTTTTAATTTCTCTCTCTTCTCCCTTGTTTGAGTGGTGTGTGGGGAAGAAAACCTGCCAAGTACAGTTGGTCAAATTTTCTGATGGCAGATGCAGGAAGAATGCAGCTTGCAGGACATGGCACCCTCCCTCTTTACAATATCCCCCTTTCACATGCTTCCATCACCTCTCCTTCCCAACATACCCTCATAGCACAGCCCTTCCTCAGACTCTGTATGCTCCATGTCCCAGGATTGCCAACCTCACATACCATCCCAAGGTTTGACTTTCAGCTGCTGTGCCTTAGTTGATATCCCTCTGAAAGTCAGAAGGTGGCTGGTTCAAGGCCTACTGCAGAGACTTGAGCACAAAAACCTAGACTGACATATCAGTGCAGTACTGAGGGAATCGCACTGTTGGACTTGCCATCTTTTGATGAGATGTTAAATTAGTCCCTGTCTGCTCTCTTGGCTGGATGTAAGAGATCCTGTGGCACTGTTTTAAAGAAGAGCAAGGGAGTTATCCCCAGTGTCCTGGCCAATATTTACTCTTCAATCATCGTTGCTAAAACAGATTATCTGGCCATTATCATACTGCTGTTTGTGAGACCTTGCTATGTGCAAATTGGCTGCCCCATTTTCTGTAATACGACAGTGACTACAAACTTAATTGGCTGTAAAGCGCTTTGGGATGTCTTAATGTCATGAAAGGTCTATATAAATCAAAATTATTTTTCCCCATAATGAGAGAGAATGCAATTGTCACATCAATACCGTGTGTTGGTACAGCACTTTACTTAGTTGCCAGCAGTGAAGCATGTTATTTTCTCATTGGACATTTTTTTATTTCCCTTTGTGGAATTGCACCTAACAGTAGACTTTTTATTTTGGGTTGTACAAGTGCAGGCTGGTTGAGTACAGTCTGTACTCTGCTACCTATTACAAACACTCAAACAGCAAGGAACATGCTGTTTGATTTGATTTGGGACGAAAGGGGCATAAACAATTAGAATCCCAGGGATGGAAGAAGCTGATGTTGATGACGCTGTGAATGCATGCCTTGAGGCAAAGCAGAATACTAAGCTTATACATCATTGGATTTAGTCCAGGTAGACATGCAGGAAATTCGGCGCTGGAGGCAGAAGTAAGTAGATTTCTGAATGGGATAGACCAGCCATTGCTAAACTGCAGGAAACTTTGGTTTATCTGGTATTTTCGTATCGTCCGCTGTTCTATGGACATGATATTAAGGAATAGTATGTAGATGAATGAGCAGCTTTGGAGTAGATGAGAAATTGACACTAGGATACATCAGAGTGGCCTAACAAAGTGTGATATGAAAGTACAGTGCAGTCTGTGGTGAAAAGTGGAGTAATCAACAGTTGCATAGATTGAAGAGTAGCCAAGGAAAATGAAAGGACAGTGAGCACTTACCAGTGTTGCACAGGATATCCTTATGACATTGACCATAGTGGTGTTTCTGTCTTGGTCTGGTTAGAAATAAGATTGGAAAGGGGTCTATCGAGAGCTGAGTTTGTGGTAGAGGTGACCATAGGGAGAAAAGACTGGTTAGGATTGGAACAGTAGCTTGTAAGGAGAGATGGTTGGGAATGGGGCTTTTTTCCTTTTTAGAAAAAGACTTTTAAGAGAAGTAAGAACAGTGAAGGCTGGGGACAGCGATGCAATGCCCAGTTAGTATGGTGTCAATAAAGAGTGAGTGAGTGGTCAAATTGGAGGGGTTGAAGAATCAGCTGAGAGGCATTAAGAAAGAGATGGGTAGAATAGGGTGGGGGAATAGGGAGAACTGAGGGACAAAAGGAAGAACTAGGGGTTGCTAAACAGAACCTTTATTTTTAACATCAAGAAAGCCTCGAGCTGAAGATGCAGGATAGGGGGGCTTGGAGAAGCTCAGTTGTAGAGAAGTGTGTTTAGGGCTGTTCTTGTTCTCTAGAATAGGGAAATGAGAGTGAATGATATTGTGCTGTATCCCAAAATCCTTCAGTGGAGGCTTTAAGGTGGTGGATGGACTGTCAATTAAGCAAACTGCTTTGTCCTGGAATTCTAGTCTCAGCCTGCAGACTTAAGGTCACCAATGTGGCCTGTGTACCAGGCAGCAGAGTGGATGGAGATCTTTGATTTTGATATTAAATGGGGCAAATTTGGATCTGATTCAGCTAATCACATGGGAGTTTGCAGACATAAATGTTGGAGTTGACCCCAATCGAGCGAAGCAGGTGGGGAAAAGACAAAGTGACTTCAACAGCTGCTTGCTGAGAGTCACCCTCCACTTTCTGGTGAGCTGACCAGGGAAGCTGAGTCCGACCAAGGCAGACAAACCTGGTGCTGTTCCACAGAAGCATGTCTGTGATTGGGCTGTGTTGAGCTGGTTACATTAGACTTGGTATTGTGTAATGTGACAATGAATTAATGACCTCAGAATGAAGACACCGCTAGGTAGCAGTGACCACAATATGATTGAATTTTACACCCAGTTTGAAAGGGAGAAGAGTAGGTCTAAGACTAATATTTTAAATTTAAATAAAGGCAACTATGTGGGCATGAAAGCTGAAGTGAACTGGGATACTAAGCTAGGGAATAGATCAATAGAGAAGCAGTGGCAGACATTTAAAAGAATATTTCATAATATTCAGAATAAGTATACTCCTACTATAAAGAAAAATTCTAGGGAGAGGATCCTTCAAAGGAAGAAGGATTATAGGAAGGGGGTAATCCAACCATGATTAACCAAGGAAGTTAAGGATAGTATCAAATTGAAAGAAAGAATATATAATGTGGCAAAGATTAGTGGTAAGCCAGAGTATTGGGAAAGTTTTAAAACCAACAAAAGATAACCAAAAAAATAATAGAGGGAGAAAACGAAACGTTGAAAGTAAACTAGCAAGTAGTATAAAAACAAACAGTGAAAACTTCTTTAGATATATAAAAAGGAAGAGAGAAGCCAAAATGAACATAGGCACCTTAGAGAATGAGGCTGGGGAAATAATAATGGGGAGCCAGGAAATGGCAGAGGAGTTGAATAAATACTTTGCATCAGCATTCATGGCAGAAGACATTAATAAATACAAAGACTATCATTAGAGAAAAAGTACTAGGGAAACTAATGGGACTAAAGGCCGATAAGTCCCCTGGACTTGATGGGTTGCATCCTAGGATATTAAAAGGAAGTACCTACTTAGATCGTGGATGCACTGGTGGTAATCTTCCAAGAATCCTTAGATTGTGGAAAAGTCCCAGAGAATTGGATAACTGCCAATGTTCATTATTCAAAAAGGGAGGGAGACAAAAAAAACAGGTAACTCTAGGCCAGTTAGCTTAACATCTGTCCTTGGGAAAATGTTACAGTTTATTATAAAGGATGTAAAAGCAGAGCATTTAGAAATGCACAGTATAATCAAGCAGAGTCAGCATGGCTTCACGAAGGGGAAATCATGCTTGATAAATTTATTAGAGTTCTTTGAGGAGGTAACAAGCAGGATAGGTAAAGGGGAACCAGTAGATGTAATATATTTGGATTTCCAAAAGGCGTTCGATAAGGTATCACACTTAAGGCTACTTGATAAGACCCCAAGTTGTTGGGGCAGTATATTAGCATGGATAGAGGATTGGCTAACTAACAGAAGACAGAGATAAGGAGGGCATTTTTAGGATGGCAACCTGTAACTAATGGAATGCCACAGAGATCAGTGCTGATGTCACAATTATTTACAATATATATATTAATGACTTAGATGAGGGAAGTGAATGTATTATTGCCACGTTTGTGGATGACAGAAACGTAGGTGGGAAGGCAAGTGGTGAGGATGACAGTCCACAGAGGGATATACACAGGTTAAGTGAGTGGGCAAAATCATGGCAGATGGATTATAATGTGGGAAAGTGTGAGGTTATGCACTTTGGCAGGAAGGATAGAGGAGTTGAATATTATTTAAATGGAGAAATATTTCAGAAAGTTGCTGCACAGAGGGCTTTGGGGGCCCTTGTGTATGAATCACAAAAAGCTAGCATACAAGTTCAGCAGGTATTAGGGAAGGCAGATGGAATGTTGGTCTTTATTTCAAAGGGTGTGGAATACAAAAATAGGGAAGCCCTGCTAAAACTAGGCACTAGTTAGACCACACCTGTAATATTGTGAACAGTTTTGGTCACCTTATCTAAAGAAAGATATACTGGCATTGGAGGCAGTCCAGAGAAGGTTCACTAGGTTGATCCCAGGTATGGCAGTTGAGTAGGTTTGGCCGTATTCATTGGAGTTTAGAAGAATGAGAGGTGACCTTATTGAAACATATAAGATTCTTAGGGGCCTTGACAGGGTAGATGCTGAGAGTATGTTTCCCCTTGTGGGAGACTCTAGGACTAGAAGGCATAATCTCAGTAGGAGGTTGCCCATTTAAGACAGAGAAGAGGAGGAATTTCTTCAGAGGGTATTGAATCTGGAAATCTTTACCGCAGAGGCCTTTGGAGGCTGGGTCATTAAGTATATTCAAGGCTGAGATCGACAGATTTTTAATCAGTAAAGGAATCAAGGACCATGGTGGAAAAGGCAGGAAAGTGGATTTGAGAATTATCAGAATGGTGGAGCAGACTCGATGGATGAATGGCCTACTTCTGCTCCCATATCTTATGGTCTTAGGAGCCACCATCCGTGGTTAACTAAAGAAGTTAAGGAAAGCATATAATGGTGCAAAGATGAGCGGCAGGCCAGATGATTGGTTAGAATATAAAGAATGGCAGAGAATGACTAAAAAGTCAATCAGGAGAAATAAATTAGAGTATGAGAGGAAGCTAGCTAGAAATGTATAAATGGGCAGCAAGAGTTTCTATAGGTATTTAAACAAGGAAAGAGTGTTGGTCCTCTAGAGAGTGAGAATGTGGAGTTAATAGTACATAATAAGGAAATGGCAGTTGAAATGAACAAGTATTTTGCTTCTGTCTTCCCTATAGAGGATACAAAAAATATTCTAGTAATAGCTGTAAATCAGTTGGAAGGGAGGGGGGAACTTGGTGAAATTACAATCACTAGGGAAACAGTACTGAGCAAGCAGATGGAGCTGTGGCCTGACAAGTCTCCACGTCCTGATGGGCTTCATTTTTGGGTCTTAAAAGAGGTGGCTAATGAGATATTAGATGGGTTGGTGTTAATTTTCCAAAATTCGCTATATTCTGGAAAGGTCCCATCAGACTGGAAACTAGCAAAAATAACCCCTCTTCAAGAAGGGAGGGAGGCTGAAAACAAGAAACTATAGGCCAGTTAGCTTGACGTCTGTCGTGGGGAAGGTGTTAGAATCAATCATTAAGGAAGTTATAGTTGGGCACTTAGAGAAACACAAGGTAAATGGGAAGAGTCAGTATGGTTTTGTGAAAGGGAAATCATGTTTAACCATTTATTGGAGTTCTTTGAAGGAGTAACATGCGCTGTGGATAAAGGGGAGCCTGTAGAATACCGTACTTTGATTTCCAGAAGGCATTTGATAAGGTGTCACATCAGAAGTCATTGTGGAAAAGCAAAGCTCATGGTGTAGAAGGTAAATATTAGCATGGGTAGAAGATTGGCTGGCTGGCAGAAAACTGAGAGTATGCATAAAAGGGTCTTTTTCTGATTGTCAGGATGTGACGAGTGGAGTCTGTGCTGGCGCCTCAACTTTTTACAATTTACATCAATGACTTAGATGAGAGAAACAATGATATAGTAGCTAAATTTGCAGACAACACAGATTGGCAGGAAAGAATGTCGTTAAGAGGACATAAGGTGGTCGCAGGCAGATGTAGATAGGTTGAGTGAGTGAGCAAAAATCTGGCAGTTGGAGTATAATGTGGGAAAATGTGCAGTTCACTTTGGCAGGAAGAATAAAAAAGCAGAGTTTTACTTAAACAGAGATGACTGCAGAATTCAGAGGTGCAGAGGGATCTAGGTGTTCTAGTGTGTGTCATAAAAAGTTAGTATGCAGCTACAGCAAGTAAGTAAGAAGGTTAATGGAATGCTATCCTTTATTACAAGAGGAATTGAACATAAAAGTAAGGATTTAATGCTTCAGTTATACAGGGCACATTGGTGAGACCACATCTCGAATATTGTGTGCAGTTTTGGTCTTATTTGAGGAAGGATGTAAATGCGTTGGAGGCCATTCAGGAGGTTTACTAGATTGATACCTGGAATGAACGTGTTGTCTTATAAGGAAAGGCTCGACAGACTGGAGCTCAGAAGAGTGAGGGGAGAGTAAAGAGTGAGGAAGTATATATAAGCTCCTGAACAGTATTGACAAGTTGGACGTGGAAAGGATGTTTCCACTGGTGGGTGAGTCCAGAACTAGGGGGCACTGTTTTAAAATTGGAGGTTGCCCTTTTAGGACAGAGATGAGGAATTTTTTTTTCTGAGGGTTATGCAACTTTGGAACTCTCTGCCTTTGAAGGTGGTTGAGGCAGGGTCACTGAATATATTTAAGGCAGAGATAGATAGAATCAAAGGTTATCAGGGGTAGCTAGGAATGTGGAATTTGAAACACAAACAGACTAACCATGATCTCATTGAATGGCGGAGCAAGCTTGAGGGGCTGAATGGCCTACTTCTCCTATTTCGTATGCTCATATAATATAATTAATTAGAATATAATCTCTTATGAGAATTTTTCTCATTATCTAGAATACTGACATTTATTGTCCATCTGTAGTTCCCCCTTAAGGTGCTTCCATTTACTTCAACTAAATAACTTGCTAGGCCATTAAATCAATCACCATGGTCACATTGCAGCCAAACCAGGTAGGGATGGCAGATTTTCTTCCTTTAAAGAATGTTGGTGAATCAGTTGTGTACCAGCTTCTAATTTTCAGATATTAAAAAAAATACTTTAATTCAAAACTCTACTGCTGTGGTGGGAATTTGAATGTTCTCTGGGCTACTAGAAGAATTACCTGTTTGCAACCAGAGTGTGAAATTCCAGGTACATCTGGGAATCTATAGAGACGTCAAGGTTGTAACCTGTAACCTGACCACTTGAAACAGTGACTAAGCCACTGTAATACTGAGCCTACAATGAATGACACAAACTGGATCAATCCTCCTTCCAACCTCAGTGAGTCAATGGCATCACAATTGAATTTTAAAAGCCCTATGGCTGTATAGGGAAAGAATGGCTAAAAATTTTTTTTTATATTGTTTTGGCCACTGGCTTCTGGAGTGCAACAATGATATGGAGTCATTACAGCACACAAACAGGCCATTCAGTCCATCTGGTCTATGCCAGCAATTTCTTTTACTCTATTTGGTCTCTTGACTACTCCCGAGACAGTATAGCAGTCACACTATCTTTACTGGTGTATGGTGCAGCCTGTGGTGAGAGGAAGGTTAGGGTTAAATATTCCAGGTCAATAACCTTTTGAATAATTCCTCAGCAGATGCTGCCAGATGTGCTGAGTATTTGTAGCATGTTGTCTTTATTCTCTATTTCCCATGCCTGCAGCATTTCTAGCTGTAGGATCTACTGATTAAAAATGTGAGGGTACTGTAGTCAGCCCTCTCCAAGTACCAGGCTTCAGTATAAAAGCAGCTTATGTTTGGGGCAGTGTGCCAAGATTATGTGCTCAAGTCTCTGAAATGGGGCTTCTGACTCCGAGGCTAGAGGGTTACCAGGTGTGAGATCTCTTTTCTATTTAAGGCACATGATGCAACTGGTGCACACATTGTTGTGTTTTTCTGCTGTTCCATTGCGTGGTGGATTGCAGGGAGGTTCCATCATGTGTTCTGTTGCACTGTATGAATATGAATAATATATATATTTGTAATAGGTAGTGAATTTGCATCATTTCAAAATGTCACCTTTGCTCTTTAGGATCAGAGGGAGTGTTAAAGAGCTTCTGCCCTCAAGTTGCCTCTGTCTGACTAGACCACCATTGGTTGTAAACAGTCTGGGCTCCACAGCTGGAGAACTCACTTTTACTGCTCTGTAGTTGGTACTTTCAGCTTCTTCCTGCTAAGTGAGCTGCACCAGCTGTGTCCAGGTGCTTAGCCCCTGACAGAGCAGCATTGTAACAGTCTGATGTTCAAGGCTGTCTCTGTGCTGTTTTCCAGGCCTACAGCATTAATTTTTACAAACACGCACTCCGGAGCCAGCTTCACCTGATTCCCAGGACAGCTTAGAGATGGAAAGAGATCTTGTTGTCCCCTTGCTCTCACTCTCTTGCCCATTGGAAGCTGATTTAGGAAAGATGATTGTGCAAAATACCATGTCTCATGTTCTGAATCATCAGTTGATCTACAGGAGAGCAGAAGCAAAGGAGGGTATAAGCACATGGTTGATTTTGCCATTGCACTCCCAAGATCACAGTGTGATATGTAAAACTTCAGAGGAGCAAAGAAGGAAACTTTCAGATCCTACATGTTTGTATGAGTAATTGAAATTTAAATGTTTTTTTTTCTACCTGCTCCTTTTATTTATTGGTTTTGTATTTTTATTCCCTAATGCAGGTGGAAGATGATGTGGGCAGCGAAATGAAAATCCTACGAGGGCACTGTGGGCCTGTATATGGCACCAAATTCCTCTCTGATAATTCAGGACTCCTGTCTTGTTCAGAAGACACAACAGTCCGTTACTGGGATTTGTGCAGTTTCAAGAACACTGGTTTGTATCAAGGACATGCTTATCCAGTCTGGGACATTGATATTAGTCCCCTGAGCCTTTACTTTGTAAGTGGATCGCATGATCGGACAGCAAGACTTTGGGCGCTTGACAGAACGTACCCACTACGCATTTATGCGGGTCACTTAGCAGACGTAGACTGTGTTAAGTTCCACCCGAACTCTAATTACATAGCCACAGGCTCGATAGATAAAACTGTGCGGCTGTGGAGTACACAGCAAGGGAATACTGTGCGTCTCTTCACGGGACATCGTGGACCTGTGTTGGCATTGGCTTTCTCTCCTAATGGAAAGTACTTGGCTTCAGCGGGTGAAGATCAGCGACTGAAACTATGGGACCTTGCATCGGGTACTTTATTCAAAGAGCTGAGAGGGCACACTGACAATATAACTAACCTTGCGTTTAGTCCGGATAGCAGTTTGATAGTTTCAGCATCTGTTGATAATTCAGTTCGTGTCTGGGATATTCGTAACACTTACTCTAATTCATTGGTGGATGGTTCTTCCAGTGAGCTGGTGGGCGTATATATGGGACAGACCAGTAACCTTTTGAGTGTGCAGTTCATGGCCTGCAATCTGGTTTTGGTTACAGGGGTTGCACAAGAAAAAAAAGAACAATAAGCATAAAAGAACAATTCCCACTATTTAATTAGAAGCTCCTAAGAAAAGTAAGCCATCAGAGGACCAGGTGTATCATGAATTTACCTTACTGACTTTCTTTGGGGAGACATATCGTGAGTGTACCATACAGTCTTGCTTTGATTACAACTTGTTGCAGCCAAACACACCACCTGTTGCACAATCTTCCAATATTTAGATAGGAAAGAGTGATTTTATGATGCACACTGGGACTGAAATGGTGGTTCTCCCCTTGCCAACCCTGGGACATCTGTGCCGGGTGTCTGAGTCACTCAGTTTGCAGTCCTATGCAAATCCACTCGGCGCAGAAGCTCCGATCAACACGTGGTTGAGGTTAAGACGCATGCTTGTATCACTGTATTGCTATGACATTCAGAACGTGAATCGGACACCATTCCGATGCTAACTGCCATTTTGTCCATCTGTTGGATGAAGTATACCACTCATACACAATCAGCCGAAAGGTGACTGGAATGTTCTTGCTGTAATTCATTTCATCTGATCTTATGTTCAAAACAAACAAAACCTTGCTGAAATTTGAGTTCCTCTGTTACACTAGCCCAGATGTTTAATTCTGCAATTTTCTGGCAGATATGCTTGTAAGGCAGGGGTTGATTATGTTTAATCTGTGAAGCAGTGTATTGTGAAATTATGAAAGGGATTTAAGAAGTACTTCACATACAGCCACAGGCCTTTAGAAATGAAATGAACCTTCTGCTCTGTCTCCAGAAAAACATCAAGATACGTTTTGTCAAACTGCGTATTAAACTCTGTTTTGCACAGTGTGAGATGAATTTGATTCCTGCTTTCCAAATGCAGTTTGTCGTTTCTGAATACAATGTCAATTGTTAGTTGTGGTTTTTACCAGTGATCAAGATATTGTTGTTTGGAAGAAATCTCACAATTTAATTGTAACACTGAGGCAAAGATTTACATAAATATACATTTGTTTCCCCATGGCTTTGACATGGTTATCAAGACTCTAATGGATTCTTCAAGTAAAGCAAAGTTAAGAGGGTAGGAAATAATTAGCCATGATATGCAGATGTAATTTAGTGTCTCTGTTTCAAAGCTGTAAATCGTGCCATTACTATTGTTTTCCCGTGTCCATATTTTAAAGTAGAAATCCAGCAGGCTGGAATTCCACCTTTCCACTTGTGGTAGTGCTGCAGTGCTTCCACTTGGAGGACTCTGTAATCACAACGTTATACGTTTAAAACAGAGATCGTGGCATACCGGTAATGTCACTGGACTAATAATCCAGTGGCCCAGGCATGGGTTCAAATTCCACCACGGCATCTGGTGGGATTTAAGTTCAATTAATAAATCTGGAATTGAAAGCTAGTCTCAGCAATGGTGACTGAAACTGCCAAATTGTCGTTAATAACCCATTTGGTTCACTAATGTTGTCCTTACCCTGTATGGTCTACATGTGACCCCAGACCTACAGCTATTAACTGCTGAAATAGCCTAGCAATTAGGGATGGGCAACCGCTACTGACATTGCCCACGATGGCCACAACCCAGGAAAGAATAAATAAAAATAAAAGCTTATGTAGCTTACATTATAAACACTCCCCAAAGTGTGTGCCATGTTATGCAATCTGTTCAATAGTCAAACAGTCTACCAAATAATGATATCACCACCGAGTGGCCTTGGCTTCTAATGAATGGGTAGTGTTTGCATTACGTTGCATAGCCAAGGGTTAATGGTTGCAGACTACTGTTTAATTCAAATCCATTTCATTTTACTTAATTTTTGTTTCATGTAAATGAATAAGTTCTGTTTTAATTAAGTTGCTGAATTTTTTGTGCAAACAAAAGGCTTTGACTAACACCATGGAGTGGAATTAATCTGTTCACACTACATCATCTGTCAGGTTAGATGGATTCATTTTCTGCAGGCCAAAACAACCAATTTCTTTTTTATGTAATCTCTTGTAGTTTGGGAAAATGCTATGTTGATAGTTATGTAAAAACGATACAAGAAAGAAAGACTTGCCTTGTAACCACCAGATGCCCCAAAGTGCTTTACAGCCAAGGAAGTACTTTTGAAGTAAAAACAGAAAATGTCAGAAATACTCGTACTATTCAGATGGAAGGTTACAGACCTGAAATGTTAACTGTTTCTCTCTCCACAGATGCTGCCAGACCTGCTGTGTATTTCCAGCCTTTACTGTTGTATTCAGATTTCCAGCATCTGCAGTATTTTAAGTGTGGTCATTGTTGTAACGTAGGAAATGTGGAAGCCAATTGCGTACAGCAAACTCCCACAAACAATAATGCGATGCTGGCCCAATAATCTGTTTGTTTTTGTGATATTAATTTAAGGATAAATATTTGCCAGGATACCAGAGTTAACTCCTCCTGCTCTTCAAAATAGTGCCATGGGATCTTTTGCATCTGAGAGAGTAGATGGGGCCCTGGTTTAATGTCTCATCCAAAAGACTGCATCTCTGACATCTCTGCAGCGCTCCCTCAGTACTGTACTGGAATGTTAGCCTAGATTTTTGTCATTAAATCCTGACCTGGGACTTGAACCCATATCGTTCAGACCCAGAGGTGACAGTGCTATCAGCTGAGCTGTGGCTGAGACTTGAACATAAATCTTTCTCAAATCTCCATTCTTTTGGTAAAAGTCAAAGGTGATAAGCTCTGAAAAAATATATTTTAGTTATGCAAGAATAATGTAATGTGGATTATGTTCCAATCTCCATGGAGGAACTGTAAACCAAAATAGCCAAGTTTACTGAACAACTTCCAAATGAAGAAATTACCAAGATTGCATTTTTTTTGTAACCTTTATTTTAACTTGAATTTCAATTTAAATAGTTGATACAAAGATATGACTAACGCAATCACAAGCATCCGCATCACTCCCTCCATAAATGTGCAATCTCAGTCTTTCCAACTTGGCCTCTGACATGTAGGATTTCTCACTTTCCCAGTCAATAGATTCAGCCCTCAAGTGATGCTCAGTGGCAGATATATTTTATCTGAGGTCCCCGGATATAGTCTATGAATCCTCTCACCCTGGGTTGCAGAAGTCCTGATGGGGCATCCTTCCAGAGTTCCTTTTCAACTGGCCAACCAACCATACCCAGTTCCTGATCTGGTCCTCTGATGCAAACTCTTAGATTTTTTGCAAGTGAGCTATTCATACTGCTTTTAGGATTCACTCCCTTTCAGTTGGGTCATCCACGGATCCCTCAAAAGCTTCTGTAATGTTTTTTTTTTTTTGCTGCCAAACAGAAAACTGGCTTGCTCCTAAATGCACCATTGGACTTTGATAACTGCGTCCTGCCACTGCACTTCTTTGAATCTGCATCTGTATGCTGATCACTTTATGACTCTAGCTCTCCTTCGTGTCTGCAACTCTCCTTTGTGTCTGGTCACATGCCTTATGTCTTAACTTCCTTCATGTTGGTACTGCTTCTATGTCAAGAGTCACCAGGTCGCATGGACCAGCATTTTTCTTATCCAAGAAAATTACAGATTCCCCAGACTTTTAAAGAAATTACAAATTTTTCTTACAGTAGAGCTTCTGGGTCAAATGTTGTCACAGTTCAACAAGCTTGCAAACCCCTATTGGGATTTGATCTCGTTCTGTATTATTGATCCAATTGTCTGGATCATTAGTCCGGTGACACAGCCACTGCACCACCATATGCTTCTGCAAGACATTTATTCCTGTTTATCTTTGTGTACGTAACTTGGGCTGCAACATAAATTATCTGGGAAGTTGCTCATTTCTAATGAACTTCATCTCCTGCATTGATGGTCTTAATCTATAACTAATATAATTCCAAATCTCTTTCTAACAGAATCGTAAAATTACCTGTCCTCATACCTGTGCTAAGCCTTACTGAAGGAAATACCATCACTGTTGATGTTTCAACCCTTTTTGGAAAAACTGGTACTTATTTTATGAAGACATATGGCCTGTTGCTTCCAGTCTTTGGAAGCAACTCCCATTGTTCAGATTTGTTTTACTCACGGAGGGAGGGAATCACACTGGTAACCTCTTAATGCGTGCGACATCAATCGACAGCTATTATCACAGGGAATGTTTCCAAGATTTGAACCACAATGTGACTCGAGGCAATCTCTTGAAATATTGCAATGTTACAGTTCTTATCATTAATGCTGTACAACTTTTGTGTGAATTAGAATTTTCAGAAATGACCATCTCATTTCACTTGGATTTGACAAAGTGAAAGAGCATGAATGTGGAGAGGGAAATCTCATAATCACCCAAACAAAGGTACTACCTAATGTAGTACACACAAGCAAGAAGGCGGACATTTGAAATCTTAGATCAAGTTATATGGGCTACAAATGGGTCTGTGTGTTTTGGAGGCTAGGGAAGGAGAAATGGGGGAAACTCCTGTCCTTGATCTTTATTTAGGGACTCCCATGCCCTTTCCTCTCCAGAATAACATGCATCTATCTAAAAAGGATCCAGCGTAGCCAAAAGATCTGTTGACATTGTCAACATTCATGTATGAGGAATGGTTTTGGGGTAAAGTGCTGCAGAGATACCAACAATGAGCTGTAAAGCAACAGAAGTTGCTTCTGAATAAGGAAATGGAAGAATGATTAAGGACAAATCAAACTACAAAACATGACTGACCTCTTCACCATTCTACCTGATTTCCTATTATTTAGGCAATTGCTACACAAATCTTGTCAATCTTTGCACAAATCTTGCTCATTTATAGTTGAATTTTGTACGATACAGTGAATTACTTTTGACTATTAAGGACAAGCAAGTTGTTGAAAAGTCACTTACCTTGTTACCACTGTGCTATCCATTCAGTTGCAGCCCCAGAGGAGTTCATGTAAAAATGCAACTGAAGCATTGCTAATATTCACTATTCTCAAAGGGAATCTGGATGCAACCAACCACTGGCATTGAGCCAGGAATGCGGCACCATTTCAAAGACTATCTCCTGATTCAGCCTTAGTGGCCAGGCACTTCTCAAACTCTGTCGACGTCCATGGTGCCACTGGGCATCTGATCAGCATGGAGTCTGATTCTGTTAATGAGGTTATTGTGATTCACTAAAGGAATATTAGGAAGAAGTACAGAACTTGGTCCAGCCTGGGTTTCAATTTGGGCAGAGTCAAGGAACAATGACATCGAAAGTAGTGAAACAGAGAAAGAAATTTCTTTCTGTCAGTAAAATTTTTGGTGCAACCTTATTTCCCTAGATTTATTGCCCAGGTTTTTTTTTGCAATACTCAACTTTAATCACTGGGTTTTTCTATAAGTAGCAATGTGTCTGAGCACAATGGAGCTATGCAACAACTTGCTGCTTCATTAAACTATATTCCTGTGTCTTCTAGTCCCCTAAAACCAAAATTATCACAGTATTATCATGATCCATGTCCAAATTAATATCTTAAGACCTTGAATGTCACTGTCAATTACATCCTAGCTTTAATCAAACAGCTTTCACATTCATTGAAATCAATGGATTATTATGATTTCAATCTAGCTGGGAGGAGGGTTCGGGGTAACAAAATTACTTATCCCAATGTGCCTGGATTCCTCATCTCTCCGTAACAGACTAGTTATTTTTAGATCATCTAATTTTAACAATTGCTGTCAACCAGAGTTGACCCATTTAATTGAAAAGCAGAAAACTCCACACCCAGTCACAAGCAAAGTGATAGATACAGCTACTTCAGCCCACAGTATGTGAAGGCTCATGGCAATTAATGGCTGGTTAACTGGTCATAAATCTTACTGTGCTTGTTGGATGCTACTGGCACAGATTGGTAATGTCATTGTACTAGTAATACAGAGGCCCAGGCTAATGCTCTGTTGGATAGACTTGGGTTGTTTTCGCTGGAGCAGAGAAGACTGAGGGGCATGGACAGGGTGGATAGGGAGAGCTGTTTCCCTTAGTTGAAGGGTCAGTCACAAGGGGGCATAAGTTCAAGGTGAGGGGCAGGAGGTTTAGGGGGGATGTGAGGAAAAACTTTTTTACCCAGAGGGTGGTGACGGTCTGGAATGCACTGCCGGGGAGGGTGGTGGAGACGGGTTGCCTCACATCCTTTAAAAAGTACCTGGATGAGCACTTGGCACGTCATAACATTCAAGGCTATGGGCCAAGTGCTGGTAAGTGGGATTAGGTAGGTAGGTCAGGTGTTTCTCACGTGTCGGTGCAGACTCGACGGGCCAAAGGGCCTCTTCTGCACTGTGATTCTGACCATGGGTTCAAATCCAACCATGGCAGCTGGTGGAATTTGAATTCAATTAATAAATCTTGAATTGAAAGCTGATCACAGTAATGGTGATTGTCATAATGGTTCACTAATGTCCTTTAGGGAAGGAAATCTGTCATCCTCACCTGGCCTGGCCTACTTGTGACTCCAGACCCACAGCAATGTGTTTGACTCTCAACTGCCCTAACTAAAATGACCTAGTAAGCCCCTCAGTTCAAGGGCAATTAGGTTTGTGAAACAAATGATGGCCTTGTCAGTGCCACTTTTATTCCACGAAAGAATAAATAATTAAAATCCAATCTAATTTCCCTTCTGCTCACTGATTAGCTTAAACCTGTTTCTTCTGGTTACTGGTCCTGCTGGCAGTGAAAACCAGTTTTTTCCCTATTTACTCTTCTCAAAATCATCATTACAAACACCTCTATTAAACCTCACTTTAACCATCTCTGCTCTGAGAACAACCTCAGCTTATCCAGTCTCTCTTAAGTTTCTGAAAGTTACTCCCCCCACGGTACCATTCTAGTAAATCTCTGCATCCTCTCCAAAGCCTTGACATCCTTCCTAAGGTGTGGTGCCCAGAATTGAACACAACCCAAGTTGAGTCTTAACCAGTGATTTATAAAGCCATAACTTTTGCTTTTTTTAAAAAGCAAATCAGAATCCAATATGTATTTTTAATAGGATTATCAGCTTGTCCTGCCACCTTCAAAGACTTGTGTATGTGCGGCCCTAGATCACTTTGTTCCTGCATCCACCTTTGAAAATGTACCATTTTGTTCATGTCACCACTTCTCATTTTTCAATCTAAAGTATGTATGGTCAAAATACATCATCACTATGAGCTTTGTGGTGTCTGCCAGATAATCTGTGACCAGACTATTTGGTGATAGCAACAGATCACGTCCTACCTTGTATGGAGCAAAAAAAAATCACATCCTGCCCACTCAAGCAGTAGGGTTACTTTAATAAAAACAAAAAAAAACTGCGGATGCTGGAAATCCAAAACAAAAACAGAATTACCTGGAAAAACTCAGCAGGTCTGGCAGCATCGGCGGAGAAGAAAAGAGTTGACGTTTCGAGTCCTCATGACCCTTCGACAGAACTTGAGTTCAAGTCCAAGAAAGAGTTGAAATATAAGCTGGTTTAAGGTGTGTGTGTGGGGGGCGGAGAGAGAGAGAGGTGGGGGAGGGGGGTGGTGTGGTTGTAGGGACAAACAAGTAGTGATAGAAGCAGATCATCAAAAGGTGTCAATGACAATAGTACAATAGAACACATAGGTGTTAAAGTTGGTGATATTATCTAAACGAATGTGCTAATTAAGAATGGATGGTAGGGCACTCAAGGTATAGCTCTAGTGGGGTTTTTTTTTATAATGGAAATAGATGGGAAAAGGAAAATCTTTATAATTTTTTCATCTTTTTTTCATTGAGAACTGTCGGCGCGACATTAGTCATCTCAATTTCTCTGCTCCTCTCACCCATTCTAACCTGTCTCTCTCTGAACTTACTGCACTCCATTCTCTCAGGTCCAACCCTGACATTGTCATCAAACCCGCTGACAAGGGTGGTGCTGTTGTTGTCTGGCGCAGTGACCTCTACCTCACAGAGGCTGAGCGTCAACTCGCAGACACTTCCTCCTACCTCTCCCTGGACCATGACCCCACCACTGAACATCAAGCCATTGTTTCCAGGACTGTCACTGACCTCATCTCCTCTGGGGATCTCCCTCCCACAGCTTCCAACCTGATAGTCGCCCAACCTCGGACGGCCCGCTTCTATCTCCTACCCAAAATCCACAAACAGAACTGCCCCGGTAGACCGATCATCTCAGCTTGCTCCTGCCCCACAGAACTCATTTCTCGTTATCTTGACTCCCTTCTCTTTCCCCTTGTCCAGTCCCTTCCCACCTACATCCGTGATTCCTCTGACACCTTACGTCACATCAACAATTTCCAGTTCCCGGGCCCCAACCGCTTCCTCTTCACCATGGACGTCCAATCCCTCTACACCTCCATCCCCCACCAGGATGGTCTGAGGGCCCTTAGCTTCTTCCTCGAACAGAGGCCCGAACAATCCCCATCCACCACTACTCTCCTCCGTCTGGCTGAACTTGTTCTCACACTGAACAATTTCTCCTTCAACTCCTCTCACTTCCTCCAAATAAAAGGTGTGGCTATGGGTACCCGCATGGGCCCCAGCTATGCCTGTCTCTTTATGGGGTATGTGGAACATTCCTTGTTCCAGTCCTACTCCGGCCCCCTTCCACAACTCTTTCTCTGGTACATCGATGATTACTTCGATGCCGCTTCATGCTCTCGTCGGGACTTGGAATAATTTATTAATTTTGCTTCCAATCTCCACCCCTCCATCATTTTCACGTGGTCCATCTCTGACACTTCCCTTCCCTTCCTTGACCTCTCTGTCTCAATCTCTGGTGATAGACTGTCCACCAATATCCATTACAAACCCACCGACTCCCACAGCTATCTCGACTACAGCTCCTCACACCCCGCTTCCTGTAAGGACTCCATCCCATTCTCTCAGTTCCTTCGCCTCCGTCGCATCTGTTCCGATGATGCTACCTTCAAAAACAGTTCCTCTGACATGTCCTCCTTCTTCCTTAACTGAGGTTTTCCACCCATGGTCGTTGACAGGGCCCTCAACCGTGTCCGGCCCATCTCCCGCGCATCCGCCCTCACGCCTTCTCCTCCCTCCCAGAGACATGATAGGGTCCCCCTTGTCCTCACTTATCACCCCACCAGCCTCCGCATTCAAAGGATCATCCTCTGCCATTTCCGCCAACTCCAGCATGATGCCACCACCAAACACATCTTCCCTTCACCCCCCTTATCGGCATTCCGTAGGGATTGCTCCCTCTGGGACACCCTGGTCCACTCCTCCATCAATCCCTACTCCTCAACCCCCTCCTATGGCACCACCCCATGCCCACGCAAAAGATGCAACACCTGCCCCTTCACTTCCTCTCTCCTCACCGTCCAAGGACCCAAACACTCCTTTCAAGTGAAGCAGCATTTCACTTGCATTTCCCCCAACTTAGTCTACTGCATTCGTTGCTCCCAATGTGGTCTCCTCTACATTGGAGAGACCAAACGTAAACTGGGCGACCGCTTTGCAGAACACCTGCGGTCTGTCCGCAAGAATGACCCAAACCTCCCTGTCGCTTGCCATTTTAACACTCCACCCTGCTCTCTTGCCCACATGTCTGTCCTTGGCTTGCTGCATTGTTCCAGTGAAGCCCAACACAAACTGGAGGAACAACACCTCATCTTCCGACTAAGCACTTTACAGCTTTCCGGACTGAATATTGAATTCAACAACTTTAGGTCGTGAACTCCCTCCCCCATCCCCACCCCCTTTCTGTTTCCCCCTTCCTTTTTTTTCCAATAAATTATAAAGATTTTCCTTTTCCCACCTATTTCCATTATAAAAAAAAACCCCACTAGAGCTATACCTTGAGTGCCCTACCATCCATTCTTAATTAGCACATTCGTTTAGATAATATCACCAAAACTTTAACACCTATGTGTTCTATTGTACTATTGTCGTTGACATCTTTTGATGATCTGCTTCTATCACTACTTGTTTGTCCCTACAACCACACCCCCCCCACCTCTCTCTCTCTCTCTCCGCCCCCCACACACACACACCTTAAACCAGCTTATATTTCAACTCTTTCTTGGACTCGAACTCAAGTTCTGTCGAAGGGTCATGAGGACTCGAAACATCAACTCTTTTCTTCTCCGCCGATGCTGCCAGACCTGCTGAGTTTTTCCAGGTAATTCTGTTTTTGTTTAGGGTTACTTTAATATGCTTGCCTGATCTAGGGGGGTTATCCAAGACGGGGACTTATATTCAGTGAGGTTGGGCTGAAACTCACTGGTGAGATGCGAGCAGGAAATAAAATACAGCTGCAGCTCTTAGGGGCGTCAACTCAAAATTGACAGCTGTGCTAGTTCAGGAGAAGGCCAAGAAACTGCAAAAAAAAAACACACAACTGCTGCAGTTATGTTACCAGGAAGAGTTCCCTAAACTTGTGTTACTGGGGCACGCAGGGTGTTTAAACCTTGGATGCATGTCAGGGTGTTACTGTGACTCACCTATGCCGTGACCAATAGAAGACCACCTGTAGTTTGCTGGGTCAAGCTTTTCAGTCATCAGTGGAAGGCCTGAGAAATCAACCATGGTGCAGATAGGGAATTAACGCCCTGTATATGCAAGTATTTCGACACTTCTTTACATTGACTTTGGTGTCCTTTGTGGCTCAATAGCACTTTCAATGCCTTATATGTTCTGTACATGCACCCTTTAATCCTCCATCCATTCATCCTTGATCCATCTACCCTTCTTTAGTTTGCCCCCTCCTCCGCTCTGCAACACACACACACACACACGCACTCATGAAGCATAGCTGAGAATTTCACTTCTTTAGCTCTGCCAATACAGAGAGTGCATTGCTGCCATCTGTAGGGTCATAGGGTTAAACCTCTCTAATTCGAGCAAGTACAATATTTCACTGAGATTTAGTAATCAATCACAAATTCAAACTGTTATAACATTATAGAGTAATAAAGTACAGAAGGAGCCAATTCAGTCCATGCCTGCCTTTGTTGACTTATCCAGTTAGTTCCCCCCCCCACCCTGCCCTTTCCCCTAGCTCTGCAATTTTTTCCACTTCAAGTCTTTATCCATCACAGCGGCTTCCACACACTTTCGGGAAATATACTCCAGATTGTAATTCACATAATGACAGACTGGATGGCAAAGGAGGTTGTTGAAGTCCTTATTAACGATCCTACCCATGTGTTCAGCAAATGTCTCTAGGAAGAGTGAAATAAAAAGGGGAAACAACAAATGACAGATGCACAAAGCAAGCTAGTTAATGTCTGCAAAGAGAAAAGATAGATGAAGCTTTGAAATTGCCGAGAGTACAGAGATCTATCTGCCCATCTGTCAGGGTGGGTACCTGAACATTCACAACACACACGGATAATAATAAAGGCCATGTCCAGGGATATACAGGCAAAGGAATGAGTTCCGAAATGAAGGATACTGTTGAAAAGAATGCAAGGCTGCACAATGGATGTTCATGGGAAGCATAACAAGAATGGTCATTATGTCATCACAAATCTTCTACATGCTTCACAATCATTGAACATGAGAAATAGGAGCAGGAGACGGCTATTTGGCCCCATTCGATAAAATCATGTCTGATCTGATTGTAGCCTCAAATCCACTTTCCTGCCTGCTCCCCCACCCCTACATTCACAACCCCCATGACCCTTGACTATCTAACTCAGCCTTGAATATATTCAATGACCCAGCCTCCACTGCTTTCTGGGGAAAATAGTTCCACAGACTAATGACACTCTGAGAGAAAAATATTCTCTTCATCTGTCTTAAATGGGAGACCTTTAATTTTTACACTGTGCCCCCTAGTTTTTGACTCCCCCACAAGGGGAAACATGTTAAATCATAGAACCACAGAATTGTTACAGTGCAGAAGGAGGCCATTTGACCCATCCTGTCTGCACCGGCTTTCTGGGCATTTTAACTTAGTGCCAATCTCCTGTCTTTTCCCTGGAACCCTGCACATTGTTTCTATTTAAATAATCATCCAATGCCCTCTTGAATGCCTTAATTGAACCCACCTCCACCACACTTCCAGGCAGTGAATTCCAAACCCTAATTACGCACTGTGTGAAAAAGTTTTCTCTCACCTCGCATTTGCTTCTTTTGCAAAACACTTTAAAACTGCCCTCTGATTCTCGATCTGTTTACGAGTGGGAACAGTTTCTCCGTATCTACTTTGTCTAGAACCCCCATGATTTTGAAAACTTCTATCAAGTCTCCTTTTAGCCTTCTCCACTCCAAGGAAAACAATCCCAACCTCCCCAATCTTTCCTCATAACTGAAGTGTCTCATCCCTGGAATCATTCTCATAAACCTCTTTTGCACTCTCTCCAGTGCGTTCATGTCCTTCCTACAGTGTGGCACCCAGAACTGTGCACAATACTCCAGCTGAGGTCTAACCAGTGTCTTTATATAAGCTCATCAAAACTTCCCTGCTCTTGCACTCTATGCCCCTATTAATAAAACCTAGAATACTGTATGCTTTAGAAACAGCTCTCCCTACCTGTCCTGCCACCTTTAATGACTTATGTACATATACACCCAGGTATCTCTGCTCCTGCACACCCATTAGAATAACACGTTTTATTTTATACTGTCTCTCCATGTTCTTTGTACCAAAGTGTACCACCTCACACTTCTCCACATTGAACTTCATCTGTCACCTAGCTGCCAACTTCACTAATTTGTCAATATCCTTTTGAAGTTCTACACTGTCCTCCTCACAGTTTACAATTCTCCCAAGTTTTGTGTCACCTGCAAACTTTGAAATTGTCCCCTGCACACCAAGATCTAGATCATTTATATATATATATATATATATATATATATATATCAGGAAAAGAAAGAGTCCTAATATTGACCCCTGGGGAACTCCACTACAAACTTCCTTCCAGCCCATTACTCTATGTTCCCTATCCCTCAACCAATTTTGTATCCACGTTGCCACTGTCCCTTTTATTCCATGACCTATAACTCTCCTCACAAGTCTGTTCTGTGGCACAGTATCAAACGCCTTTTGTAAGTCCATATACACCACATCAATGGCCTTGCCCTCATTAACCATGTTACCTCTTTAAAAACTTCCAGCAAGTTGGTTAGACATGATTTTCCTTTAACAAATCCATGCTGACTCTTCTGAATCAATCCACATTTTTCCATGTGACTATTAATTCTGTCCTGAATAGTGGACTGGTTCATAGAATCATAGAACAGTACAGCATAGGAAGCCATTCAGCCCATCAAGTCTGCATAGGCTCTTTTGAAAAACAATCCAGTTAGTCCCAATCCCTCCTGCTCTTTGTCCATATCCCTATAGCAGTATTTTCTCGAGTATTGATCCAATTTCTTTTTGAAGACTACTTATTGAACCTGTATCCATCACCCTATCAGTACATTCCAAATTCTAACCACTCATTGCACAAAAAAGCTTTTCCTCATGTCATCTCCCATTCTTTTGCCAGCATCTTAAGTCTGTGGCCTCTCGTTATTGACCCTTCAGCCATTGGAAATGGTTTCTCTTTATTTACTCTGTCTAAACCCTTCATGATTTTGAACATCCCTATCAAATCTTCTCTTGGTTTTCTCTGTTCTAAAGAGAATTTTTACTTTTATCATTCTTTCAAGGGTTGTGAGCATTGCTGACTAGGCCAGCATTTATTGCCCATCCCTAAATGCCCTTGAGAAGGTGGTGGTGAACCACCTTCTTGAACTGCTGCAATTCATGTGGTGTAGGTATACCTACAATATCCCCAAGTTTCTCCAGTCTATCCATGTAATTCTAATCCCTCATCCCTAAAACCATTCTAATGGTTTTAATCTGTACCCCCTCCAAAGCCTTGACATTTTCCGTTTGGTGTCCAGAACTAGATAGAATATTCCAGCTACAGCTTAACAAGTATTTTATAAAGGTTTATCAAAACATCCTGATTTTAACATGCCTCTGCTTATAAAACCTAGGACCCATATGCTTAACTAACTGCTTTGTTAACCTGACCTGCTGCCTTCAATGATTAGTGCCCAAACAGCCCCAGGGTCTCCCTGTTCTTGCATCCTGTTTACAATTGTACCATGTAACTTGTATTGTAATGCTTCCTATCAAAATAGACCAGCTCACATTTTCCTGTGTTTACGTGCATCTGTTCTCTCTCTTCAGGTACCCATGCCCTAATAAGGCATTAGTGACCATGGACCTCCATGTTAATCTTGGTTCAGAGGCGTGGATCATCTTTGCTGGTGGTGCATTCATCCAGTTTGTGAGGCTCTTTAAAAAGACCATTCTTCGTCTATTTTGATCTCTTTCACCATGGATGCTTCCCAGCAGCATCAGACTTTCTAAATCATGACTGTTAGGGGGAGTTGGTGGTGTAGTGGTAACATCATTAGACTAATAATCTAGAAAGAGGTCCAGGCTAATGTTCTGGGGATAAGGGTTCAAATCCCACCATGGCAGCTGGTGGAATTTAAATTCAATTAATAATCTGGAATTGAAAAGCTAGTCTCAATAATGGTGACCATGAAACCACTGTTGATTTTTGTAAAAACCCATCTGGTTCACTAATGTCCTTAAGGGAAGGTCTGGCCTACTTGTGACTCCAGACCCACAGCAATGTGGTTGACTCTTAACTGCCCTCTGAAAAGTGTGGCAAGCCACTCAGTTCAAGGGCAATTAGGGATGGGCAACAAATGCTGGCCTTGCCAATGATGCCCACATCCCATGAAAGAGTAAAGAAAAAAAATTCTTACTACGTGCTCAAGAAATTCCAACTGCTACTCCTGAGTTCCCTTCGTCTCAGATTTTACCAGTACCTCTTCACTGATAGTGTGACTTGTCCGAGATATTTTCATTATTCGCCTCAAAAACCATAACTTTGCAGGCTCAATTCTTCTCTGCATTGCTTCACTGATGGTCCAACACTCGCTTTCGTATGTCAAAATTGGTGTGATGTGGCATTCCAGGATTCTCAGTTTTGTTTTCATGGCTAATTTTGAATTGATCATAATCTTTTTCATTTTGTGAAATGCATCTTTTTGACCATTCCAATCCTTTGTTTTATTTCTTGGTCACACTTTCCATCCGATGTTAACATACTTCCTGGGTAGCAAAGTTTGTCTGGCAAAATTTCATCTGCTATGTGTAATTTTTACTTTTAATATCACCTTTTTAATTTTCCAATTTTTTTCAAAAACAGATTCAAATTCACAAACTGCTGCAGTGGTGCAATGGGGTTCAGTTGACTCTTAATACAGGCCTTTGGATAATGGAGTGAAGTGGGGTAAGGGCAGGAACAAACCTTGTAAAAGGGGAGTACCTCTAGACGATGTAACTGGTTCAGGGGATGGGAATCCAAGACTTTCCTGTGAATGTACCACTTAGTTCCACGTTAGCTTAATTAATTAGAGGAATGGGACTGATTGGATCGCTCCACCCAGAAAAGGATGAGGTTCTTCAGCCCCTTGACTTGTTAATTAGGAACAGGAGGTGACCATTCAGCACCCCCTAACCAATTACACAGGAACGGGAGGAGGCCATTCGGCCCCTTGACCTGTTACACAGGAGCAGGAGGAGGCCATTTGGCCCCTTGACCTGTTACATAGGAACAGGAGGCCATTCAGCCTCTTGAGATATTACATTGGAACAGGAGGAGCCATTCATCCCCTTGAGCTGTTAATTAGGAACAGGAGGAGGCCATTAGCCCCTTGACCTGTTACATGGGAACAGGTTGTAGAAGGGAAACATGCAGAAAATATTTTTTAACAAAGTAAAATAAATCATGAGGCTATTCTGCAAATGCAGAAAACCTTTATTGTGGAAGTAGTAATGACAGGCAATTCGACCATTTCAAAATAAAATTGGAAGAGCACAAGGGAAATAAACTTGCTGGAGATAGAGTGGTGAACTGAATCTGATTGGAATCCTCTACACACAGCCAGCAAGGACTCGATGGGCCGAATAGCCTCCTTCCATGTTGTAAGGGTCTCCATAATTCATATGGTTTACCTTGTATTTCCCAGCCAGAGGAATACCGGGCGGCTGGGGGGGGGGGGGGGGGGGGGGGCGCTGCAGCTGGAAGAGCGGGCAGGGACCGGGGGCGGCGCTACGGTGGGAGGACCGGTTGGAGGTGGCGCTGCAGGGGGGAGGGCCGGTTGGAGAGGGCGCTGCGCTGCGCTGCGCTGCGGTGGGAGGACAAGGGGGGGGGGGGGGCGGCGCTGCGGCAGGAGGACCGGGGGAGGGGGCGGCGCTGCGGTGGGAAGACCGGGCAGGGGGGGCGCTGCGGTGGGAGGATCGAGCAGAGAAGGGCGCTGCGGTGGGAGGACCGGTTGGAGGAGGCGCTGCAGTGGGAGGACCAGGCAGAGGGGGCGCTGCGGTGGGAGTGTTGGTATCAGTGGGCCGCTCACCCACTTCATTGGAGGTGCTGATAAGAGCGAATGGTGGTAAGAAGGCGGCGCCTCCTGAAACAATAACACTTATAGCCAGAGTCGAGTTCGTGTGAGGTGGGGGTGCAACCCGATACCATTCTACTGGAACTCGAATTGACATTGCTTCCAAGGGGAGGAGGCAGGGCGCAGGACAAAGGGCTGGAGACATGACAGTTTGAAGGCGTGACCCGTTTTTCGGGGGCGTGGCCTCTGGGGGGACCGGGGATAAGGGCGGGGCCTGTCTCTAGTGGGCGTGGATAAGGGCTGGGCCTGTGTCTCGGGGACGCGGATAAGGGCACGGCCTGTCTTTAGGGGGCGTGGCTAAGGCCAGGGCCTGTTTCTAAGGGGCGTGGCTGCGTGCGTTTGGTCACGTGCTGCGGGAGAATGACCCTGAAGGATATTGCCCGTTGGAATGCCAGGGTCTCCCTGGTTTATGCCGTTGGCATCTGGACCATGCTCGGCACCTACGGCTTCTTCCACCTGAGAAGGAAGCGACAAGAGGCGACCACCAGGAGCGGCGCCGAGGACGCCACCGGTAAAAGCACCGCGTGCAAAATAAACCTCAATCTGTGTGGCGGCTGCCTGGTGGAACCAGGTTCAAATTTGAGGCATGGGAGAGAGAATTGGATTCTTATCTGAAAAGGAAGAATGTGCAGGGCTACGGGGAGAAGTAGCATTAAATGCCAAATAAATCTCACCCATTACAGAGTGGTTACGGGGCAGAAGGAGGCCTTTCGGCCCATCGTGTCTGCACCAGCTCTCCCAATGCACCTAGTACTGTTTCCCTGCCTTCTCCCTGTAACCCTGCACATTACTTTTTTGGCGTAATAATCCAATTCCCTCTTGGCTGCCATGATTGCACCTGCCGCTGCCACCTCAATCCCAGGCAGCGCATTCCAGATCTTAATCACTCGCTGCATGAAAAACTCTTCCTCGTGTCGCCATTGCTTCTTTTGTCTGTAACCTTAAACCTGTTGTTCTGGCGCCCCCCCCCCCCCCCCACCAGTAGGAACAGCTTGTCGCCATAATAAAAACAGAAAGTGCTGGAAAAACTCAGTAGCTCTGGCAGCACCTATGGAGAGGAGTCATATGGACTCAAAACATTAACTCCCCACAGATGCTGCCAGACCTGCTGAGATTTACTAGCAATTTCTGTTTTTATTTCAGATTTCCAGCATTCGCAGTATTTTGCTTTCACCTTACTACTTTGTCTAAGAGCCCTCATGATTTTGAATATCTCTATCAAATCTCCTCTCAACCTTCTCTTCTCCAAGGAGACCAGCCCCAGCTTCTCCAATCTTCCTATATAACTGATGTTCCTCATCCCTGGTACAATTCTCATGAATCTTTACTGCACCCTGTTTAATGCCCTCTTTTCTAAAGTGTTGTACCCAGAACTGGATGCAATATTCCGGTAGAGACCAAACATTGATTTATACAAGTTTACCATAACCTCTTTGCTTTTATACTCTATGCACTTAATAATAAAGCCTAGGATAATCTGGGCCTTATTAATTGCTCTATCAACCTGTCCTGCCAACATCAATGACTAATACACATATAAACCCAGTTCCCTCTGCTCCTGCACCCCATTCAGAATTGTACCTTTTAGAATAGAGATCACTATGTGTCAGCAGTGACTCAGTTGTTAGCAGTTACTTGCATCTGAGTCACAAGGTTCTGGATTCGGGTTCAACTCCAGGACTTGACAACAAAAATCAAGGCTGACACTCCAGTGCCAAAGGAGCGCTGCACTGCCGTAGGCACCGTGTTTTGGATGAGATGTTAAACCGAGACCCCATCTGCCTGTTCTGCTGGATGTAAAAGATCCAGCACTATTTTGAAGAAGAGCAGGGGAGTTATCCCCAGTGCCAATATTTATCCCTCAATCAACATTGCAAAAAAAAAGGTTATCTGGTTACAGATTTCAAAAGGAAATTGGATGAGCTCTTTGAAGGAGATAAACTGCAGGGTTACGGGGACAGAGGGCGGAATGAGACTGACTGTTTGCTCTGCAGGGACCTGACATGGGCTGAATGGCCTCCTCTGCCTGAAATGACTCTCAAGCCCCTCCAATATCTCAAATTTGTCATGTGCTTGTCCAGCATCCAGTATTAGATGAGCAAAAATTTCCTCCATTTAAATACTAGGAAGACAGATGCCAATGCCTTTGGTTCCTGCCACAAAGCCCATTCCATAGTCATGGACTCCCATCACACTCCCTGGCCACTGTATCAGGCTGAACCAGACTTTTGTTTTATTCTTTCATTATACATGGAGGTCTTGGAAAGGCCAACATTTATTACTCATCCCTAATTGTCCTTGAGAGGGTGATGGTGAACTTTCTTGGACCATTGCAGTCTGAGTGGTGTAGTTACACCACTATATGGACTCCTAGGGTTTTGAGCCAGCAATGGTGACCTCACAACCTCTACCCATGGCCTCTCCTCTCTGAATCTCAAACCTCTTCCAGTCCTACAACCCTCCCAGATCTCTGCATTCCTTCAGGTGTCATAATTGCTAAGCACAGAAAGAGGCTATTCAGTCTGCTGTGGCTGCACTGGCTCTCCACATGAGCAATTCCCTTAGTGCTACTCTCCCACCTTCTTCCCAAAACCCTGCACATTCTTCCTTTTCAGATAATTATGGCCTCTTAACACATCTTCGTCCACCATTGGTGGTTGTGTCTTCAGATGTCTAGGTAGGCACTTAGCTCTGAATTCCTTTCCTAACCTTCTGCACCTCACTTCCCTCCTTTAAGATCCTGATTAAAGCCTACCTCTTTGACCAAGCTTTTGGTCATCTGATCTAATATCTCCCTGTGAGGTTCAGTGTCAAAGTTGGTTTGATAATCATCCCTGTGAAGAACTTTGGAATTTTTTTAAGCTACATTAAAGGTGCTGTATAAATGCAAATTGTTTTTCAAAATAATGCCTCACGCGGTGTGCTTTTAACCTTCTCTAGGTAGGTTTATTTGTAACATATCTGAGCCACACCCTTAAACTACTCAAATAGCATGACTTGGAACACCTTCCCCCGACCCATGTTTTGGGGATAATGATAAATGGCCTTTCGCCTACGTTCGTTAATTGGTCTTTGCTTGCTTTTCTATAGAAGTCATGTGCCAAGCTGAACTCCAAGAGAGCATCACTTTTGAGTCTCCGAAACAACCTCCCAAAGAATTTGTCAAGACAAATGTTGTTGTAAAGGAAGGATTTGTCCCCTTTTCATCCAGAATCTACACGTACGGGAAATCTATCTTTGGTGTTCCACCTGATACTCCAGTAGAGAAATAGAATTCAAATGATGACTGCTTTGGATGGTATTGTTAAAAGCTCATGATTCAGTCTTCCTTTGCCACTGAGGGATTTTGCAAACAAACATACTTTCAATTTGTACAAATGCTTTGAGAAGGGCAAACTGCGCTTGAGCATCTGGTTTCTACCCGGGAGCATTTTTTGATCTATTACCTTGTACGGAGCTTGTGTCAGTTTTTAATGGATAGTATCTGTAGCATCTCTACAGTGCTGGCTTTGCACCTCATGTGGAGAGGGATTTCAGTTGCATTTTGAGAGAATTCAGCTGTTTTTAAATTATGCACAACATTTTTTTAGTCAAATAATCAAACTCTGCAGAACACCTTTTTGTCAGTGCAGACCCATTTTCTTTCTTTGTCCCTTCCTCGCATTATTGCTTTGAAGCCAGTCAGCTTGGAGTGCTGAGATGAATGATCCTTCCTGTCTCTCCAGGTGGCCTTAGCTTTTTTAAAGGTGGCTGAATACTATACTCCAGATAGTGAGTTGGTGGAGGATAGTACTGGAATCTTTACTCTGTCTTACCTTCATTTACATAGTGAAACATTTACAAGCATTCACCTCCAAACTCAACTAGACACAGTTTCAATAAGTGTCTCTTTAACAAAAACAAAAATCGCTGGAAAAACTCAGCAGGTCTGACAGCATCTGCGGAGAGGAACACAGTTGACGTTTCGAGTCCGTATGACTCTTCATCAGTATCTCTTTATATGTGCTCAAGTGAAACCCCAGTTAAAGCCTGCCACTCGCATACAATTAACAATGAAGACCCAAGCTAGAAGGAAATATTCAGTGTCAACACATCTGGGTCTAATGTTTTCTTCATTATTCACTTAAGAGTTATATAATTATACAAATTAATTATCAATGTATACATCTATTTGATTTCTTAATCAGCAGATGAGAAAAAGAGTAAAACTTGTCTAAAAGCAATGTGCATCTTGCTACCATCATAATAAACCTTCACTGTGAAAGAAGGGTCAATATGAAAATCTGTTGTGAAGTTATGCCTCTGAAGTCTCCCAAATATCTGGATTGTAAGTTTAATTCTGCACATTGATTCGTATAATGGTTTAAGTTCCAAGGGGAGGAGGGGTGGGGAGGTACAATCAAGCTATCTGTTCCCTTCGACTCACATTACCTAGGCGACAGGCACTGAAATTTTTTATTGTGCTGGCTAGCCTACTAATTTTCATTGTCTTTTTTGTGGATATAACATTGTGGGGGTTCGGTGAGTGCACCCCAATTACTGTAACTGATTCTTAAATGGCGGGCTGGACTCAGTGTTTGTGGACAGTGTCCAGCCAAAGCATGCAATAACTAACAGGAATTTGATCTGTGTGATTTCTGTTTTGAAGTTTTCAGAAATAAACTCTGATTAAAAGCTAAGAGCGTATTTGAGATCCGAGTTCTGGGATTGTTTGCGTGTTGGACGATCTATTGGATGTATATCGCTTCACTGTTTGTTTTAGGGAACACTTTTGGTATGGGTGCAATGTGTCAGTGTTCAACGAAGAGTGCAGGAGGGCATGCCAGGAGCAGCACCAGGCATACCTAAAAATGAGCTGTCAATCTGGTGAAGCTGCAACTTGCATGCAAAACAGCATAAGCAGCAAGAGACAGATAAAGCTAGGCATTCCAGAACGAAGGGATCAGATCTAAGCTCTGCAGTTCTGCCACATTCAATCGTGAATGGTGGTGGACAATTAAACAACTCACTGGAGGAGAAGGCTGCACAAATATCCCCATCCTCAAATGATGGGGGAGCCCAGCACATCAGTCCAGAAAATAAGGCTGAAACATTTGCAACAATCTTCAGCCATAAGTGCCAAGTGAATGATCCATCTTGGTCTCCCCTGGAGAACCCCAGCATCATAGGTGTCTGTCTTCAGCCAATTCAATTCACTCCACGTGATATCAAAAAAATGGCTGAAGGCATTGGATACCGCAAAGCCTATGGCCCTGACAATATTCCGGCAATAGTACTGAAGACTTGTGCTCCAGAATTAGCCATGCTCCTAGCCAAGCTTTTCCGATACAGCTACAACACTGGCATCTACCCGACAATCTGGAAAATTGCCCAGGTATGTCCTGTACACAAAAAAGCAGGACAAATCCAACCTAGCCAATTACTGCCTTATCAGTCTGCTTTTGATCATCAGTAAAGTGATGGAAGGGGTCATCAACAGCTCCAGCAAACAGTATTTGCTTGGCAATAACCTGCTTACTGGCGCTCAGTTTGGGTTCTGCCAGGGCCACTCAGCTGACCTCATTGCAGCCTTGCTCCAAACATGGGCAGAAGAACTGACATCCAGAGGTAAGGTGAGAGTGACTGCCCTCGACATTAAGGCAGCATTTGACTGAGTATGGCACGAAGGAGCCCTAGCAAAACTGGAGTCAGTGGGAATCAGGGAAAAACTCTCCACTGGTTGGAAGATGGTTGTTGTTGGAGGTCAATCATCTCAGTTCCAGGACATCACTGCAGGAGTTCCTCAGGGTAGTGTCCTAGGCCCAACCATCTTCAGCTGCTTCATCGATGACCTTCCTTCCATCATAAGGTCAGAAGTAGGGATGTTCACTGATGATTGCACAATGTTCAGCACCATTTGCAACTCCTCAGATACTGAGGCAGTCCATGTCCAAATGCAGCAAGACCTGGACAATATCCAGGATTGGGCTGACAAGTAGCAAGTAACATATGCGCCACACAAGTGCCAGGCAATGACCATCTCCAACAAGAGAGAACCTAACCATTGCCCCTTGACATTCAAAGGCATTGCCTTCGCTGAATGCCCCACTATCAACATCCTGGGGGTTACCGTTGACCAGAAATTGAACTGGACTAGACATTTAATACTGTGGCTACAAGAGCAGCCAGAGGTTAAGAATTCTGTGGCGCGTAACTCATCTCCTGACTCCCCAAAGCCTGTCCACCATCTACAAGGCACAAGTCAGGAGTGTGATGGAATACTCTCCATTTGCCTGGGTGAGTGCAGTTCCAACAACATTCAAGAAGCTTGATACCATCCAGGACAAACATTCACTCCCTCCACTCCCGAAGCACAGTGGCAGCAGTGTGTGCCATCTACAAGATGCACTGCAGGAATTCACCAAGCCTCCTTTCAAACCCACAATCACTACAATCTAGAAGGACAAGGGCAGCAGACACATGGGAACACCACCACCTGCAAGCTCCTCTCCAAACCACTCACCATCCTGACTTGGAAATATATTGCTGTTCCTTCACTGTTGCTGGGTCAAAATCCTGGAACTCCCTCCCCAATTGCACTGTGAGTGTACCTACACCACTTAGGCTGCAGTGGTTCAAGAAGGCAGCTCACTGCCACCTTCTCAAGGGAATTAGGGATGGGCAACAAATGCTGCAGCGACACCCACATCCCATGAATGAATAAAAAAACATGTCAGCAGTTTAGTGATTTTGGATATATCATATCCTGGGCATTTGACTAGATACAATGGATGAGCCATAATTAAAATTACAGCTTTACAAGATCGAAAAACACTCAATTCCCAGGCTAATTGTTGCATGCTTTAACTGGACACTCTTCACACCACCTGAGTCAGCCCCTGTGACTTAAGCATTGTTATTGCTGTGTGTGCCTAGTCAGATATGTTTACCTCCTTGAAATAGAACAGAGCTATCAATTGCTGACACAAGTAGGTGTAAATGTACCACAATAAACTTTAATAATTTAGACATTTGTCCTGTGAGTTGGACAAATGGGAGTTTTATTCACACAAAAGCAGGATACTGTGGATGCTGGAAAACTGCAGTAAAAACAGAGATTGTTGGAACACGAAGCCATTGCTGACAGAAAGCTCCCTGAAGGCAGGGAGCTACCTCAGAGAGCTGAAGACCTGAAACAGCAAAAATAAATGTTTCAGAAGCTGAAAAAAAGTGTCTATGCATCATAATCAGTCACCTGAAAATTTAACTAATGAAAATGCTGTCCACAGAAATTTATTTATACTTTTATTTCATCATGGGAATCTCTTCCCACCTGTGGATGAGGTTTGTTGAAAAATGCAAAGGCCGCATGGCCAATTTGCCTGCCCTCTGGTCCTAGACTCTTCCACAAGGGGAAACAACCTCTCAGCATCTACCCTGTCAATCCCCCTAAGAATCATATGTTTCAATAAGGTCGCCTCTCATTCTTCTAAACTCTAATGAGTACAGGCCAACCTACTCAACCTCTTTTCATAAGAAAAGCCTTCCTTACCCAGGATCAACCTAATGAATCTTGTCTGGACTGCCTCCAATGCCAGTATATCTTTCTTTAGATAAGGCAACCAAAACTGTATTCTAAGTGTGGTCTAACTAGTGCTTTGTATAGTTTTAGCAAGACTTGCCTATTTTTATACTCCATTCCCTTTGAAATAAAGGTCAACATTCCATTTGCCTTCCCTATTACCTGCTGAATTGGTATGCTAGTTTTTTGTGATTCATGCATGAGGACTCCCAAATCCCTCTGTGCTGCAGCTTTCTGCAGTCTTTCTACAGTTAAATAATATCCAGCTCCTCTATTCTCCCTGCCAAAGAGCATAACCTCACATTTTCCCACATTATATTCCATCTGCCAAGTTTTGCCCACTCACTTAACCTGTCTATATCCCTCTGTAGACTCTTTGTGTCATTTTTGTGTCACCCACAAACTTGGCGATAGTACATTCACTTCCCTCACCCAAGTCATTAATATATGTTGTAAATAATTGTGGCCCAAGCACTGATCCCTGTGACACTCCACTAGTTACAGGCTGCCATCCTGAAAATGTCCCCCTTATCCCAACTCTCTGCCTTTATTAGTTAGCCAATCCTCTATCCATGCTAATACACTTCCAACACCATGACCTGTTATCTTATTAAGTAGCCTTATGTGCGATTCCTTATCGAATGCCTTTTCGAAATCCAAATATAGTTAAAAATAATGATAGTTATTGTATTTATTTCCTCCTCCCCTCCCTTTTGCCCCTTGATTATTTAGTATTTTTGGAATGCTATTAGTGTCTTCTACTGTGAAGACTGAAGCAAAGTATTTGTTCAACTCCTCAGCCATTTCTTGGTTTCCCATTATTATTTTCCCAGCCTCATTCTCTAAGGGGCCTAGGTTCACTTTGGCCCCTCTCTCTCTTTTTATATATTTAGACAAGCTCTTATTGTCCATTTTTATATTACCTACTCATTCACCCTCAAAGTTTATTTTTTCCCCTTTTTCTTATTTTTTGGTCATCTTTTGTTGGCTTTTAAAACTTGCCCAATCCTCTGGCTTACCACTAATCTTTGCCACATTCTATGTTTTTTCTTTTAATTTGATACTATCCTTAACTTCATTGGTTAACTATGGTTGATTTATCCCCTTCCTAGAATCCTTCTTCCTCATTGAGTTATATCTTTGTTGTGAGTCACAAACTATTTTCTTTAACATCTGCCATTGTTCATTAACTGTCTTTTCTGCTAAACCCCTTTCCCAGTCCACTCCAGCCAACTCTGCCTTCATTCCTTTGTAATTAACCTTATATAAGTTTAGCACAGTTGTTTCCAACCCAAGTTTCTCACTCTCAAACTGAATGCTAAATTCTACCATGTTATGGTCACTGTTTCCTAGGGGATCTTTTACTCTGAGATCATTTATTAAACTTGCCTCATTACACATCACCAGATTCAAAATAGCCTGATACCTGGTTGGATCCTCAACATACTGTTCTAGGAAACTGTCGGTGATGGTGCTGGCTTATTTCCACCTTTAACAAATGTTTTTTCACCTTCCAATATCCAATTACTCCACATCTTTTGGATATTGTCCTTGAGAGGTTCACTTGTACACACATCAAAGGGCTGACCAACACTTGTAAGACCACCAGGAATAACTACCATGTTGATCTTGGTGATCTCCCACTCGCTGACCTCCTTGTTGCTTCCTGCTCCATACCTCTCTCCCAAGCCCCCTATGTGAGTGAGGGCTTGAGAGAGGGGCATCGAGCTAGAGGGAGTGAGAAGGGCGTTCAGTGGGAACGGTTAGGAGGACTGGCAAACGGGAATAGTCAGGTGAGCCATTGAGCGGGAATGAGCAATGAGGTTTGGGATAGTGTTGGCAAACAAAGTGGTGACAAGTATTTAAGGATCAGACTGAACACTGAGCATGTACAGTTATAACATGGATCTTGGTGCATCCACGGTAACTGCACTGCACAAAACAAAAAACTGAGGCAGTGCTATTTGGGTAAGTTCCCCAACTGATAAACCGTGCTAGAACAAAAGTCCACTATTAGAATGCGCTTTAAATGGGAATATCTGTATTTGGAGGAAGTGATTGGAATTGAACAAGTTGTTTAATGTGAGAATAGGTTCAGCCAGGCGGAGGAGGATGGTGGTGGATGGGAACTGGTTGGGTCTGCATTTAAAAAGTGGAGAGCCCTTGTTGAGCTTTATTCAGTTAATTTAGTGCATGCAGAAGGTAATGCACTACATTGGCACTTGAAAAATCCTAACAGTACTCCTAAATATTTTCTGTTTGTTACAGTCTGTTTCTGGTGTGAGCCTTAGAAACATTTGTAAATTAATCTGGGAATTCTGAATCAAATGATCATTGAATTTGTCTATTCTGAAGTTACTAATCTGTCTAATCTGAATAACTGTTCTCTGGTGCATTCTCCATGGCAACGCCTCAACCAGAGATCACTTGCCAACCAATCAGCACCCTTTTCTCATGCAGTATAAACTGTTGTTCCCTTTGAAATTTGGTATTCTTGCATTGGTCCTGAGGAGTGCAAGACGAGGAGCTTTGACAGTAAGTCTGTTTTATCAGCAATACACAAATTACAAATCCACAGCCAAGCCTGATCCTGTCCTCCCTGAATGTCTACATTCCATAAGAGTCACAGCAACCAGTAGAAAGAGCCCTTTCTGATTTTATTTCTCCCTCCATAATTCAGGAGTGTCAAAGCCAATACCCACAGTGACTGATGGATGAAATTGGCTAAGATTGCTTTTATTAGTACAAGTTGAGGTAAAAATGCATGTAAAGTAAACTCCCAAAAAAAGAATCAAAAGATCTGATGAAAGTTCACAGACCTGAAACACTAACTCTGTTTCTCTCTCCATAGGTGCTGTTTCTGGGATTTTTTTTGTTTTTATTAAAGAATTGAAAAGCCTACTTTCAAATTTTAATTCCAATCCCCTGTAAAATAAAAAGACACATTCTTTTTGATGTGAACATAGAGCTCACGAAAAGAGGGAAATGGAACAGATTCAATTTCATACATACAGTCTAAACACGAAGCTCTCAAACAATATAGGGTCTGAAGCTATCTCTATTCTGCTCCAATATTCACACTAGCTAGGCGGACATACGAACAAGCAGCAGGAGTAGGCCATTTGGCCCCTCGAGCCTGCTCTGCCATTTAGTAAGATCGTGGCTGATTTGATAGTAACCTCAAATCTGCATCCCGCCTACCCCTGATAACATATCACCTGCTTGTTTACCAAGAATCTATCCACCCCTGCCTTAAAAATATTCAAAGACTCTGCTTCATAAAATTTTTACCATGATTATTGGCTTAGGATTCATGTCTTAGGATCAGTTGTGTTACCTAATATGGGTTTCTGCTTTAAACTGCAACATATTTCTAAGAGGAAGTTGGGTTTCAATGTTTTTAAGGGTTAATTCTCAAGGGCCATTTCTATTATTTTCATGGGAAGAAACAGACTGGTATCAGTGAAAGAAAGAAAGAAGAGGGATGTTACTGAATTACCCTCAAGATATTGAGCTGGTCCTCAATCTTTATGAGACTGAGACAAATGGCTAAGTGCTTAACACATTCAAATACATCCAGTAAACATCCATCCATTAAGCATTAAAATGTCTCGTTCCTCTACAGAAGCTAATTTAAAGAAGGCCATAGCTGGGTATGGGCAATACCTAGAATTATAGAATGGTTACAGCATAGAATGAGACTATTTGGCCCACCATGCCTATGCTGGCTCTTTGCAAGAGCTACACAGCTAGTCCCAAGCACTTCCCCCATCCTTTTCCCATTGTCCTGCAAATGGTTTTTCTTCAGGGTCTTATCCAACTCCCTTTTAAAAGCTGTGATTGAATCTGCTGCCACCACACTTTCAGGCACTGCATTCCAGATCTTAACCGCTCGCTGTGTAAAACCCTTTCCCTCATCTCCCATTGGTTCTTTTCCTGATGGCTGTCATGTCTTCTGGTTCCCATACACAATCAAGAATGGCATCTCTTAGTCGCAGGCTACTACTAAAAGTCCCGAACAATCATCTCTCCAGTACAAGTTCTGTTCACTGAGCAAGGGATTCCTAAAAGGACAATATGTGACATTGTCTCAAAATGCTGGAACTTCATCGAGTGTGTTTCTTGTTGCTCTCCATGTGGCTGGTGGATTGATAGACTGATTGTTCTTGGTACATGACTGCAGTGTGACAGTGAATCTGGCATCCTGGGATATATATTTTCATAACAATTAATTCCTAGCTCTGTTCGCATAATAAAACAATATAACATCCCACTTTCTTAAAAAAACAGCCTCTATATCAATGTAATAAAAACAAAAAAAACTGCGGATGCTGGAAATCCAAAACAAAAACAGAATTACCTGGAAAAACTCAGCAGGTCTGGCAGCATTGGCGGAGAAGAAAAGAGTTGACGTTTCGAGTCCTCATGACCCTTCGACAGAACTTGAGTTCGAGTCCAAGAAAGAGTTGAAATATAAGCTGGTTAAGATGTGTGTGTGGGGGGCGGAGAGAGAGAGAGGGAGAGAAGTGGAGGGGGGGTGGTGTGGTTGTAGGGACAAACAAGCAGTGATAGAAGCAGATCATCAAAAGATGTCAACAACAATAGAACAAAAGAACACATAGGTGTTAAAGTTGGTGATATTATCTAAACGAATGTGCTAATTAAGAATGGATGGTAGGGCACTCAAGGTATAGCTCTAGTGGGGGTGGGGAGAGCATAAAAGATTTTAAAATATTTAAAAATAATGGAAATAGGTGGGAAAAGAAAAATCTATATAATTTATTGGGAAAAAAAGGAAGGGGGAAACAGAAAGGGGGTGGGGATGGGGGACGGAGCTCACGACCTAAAGTTGTTGAATTCAATATTCAGTCTGGAAGGCTGTAAAGTGCCTAGTCGGAAGATGAGGTGTTGTTCCTCCAGTTTGCGCTGGGCTTCACTGGAACAATGCAGCAAGCCAAGGACAGACATGTGGGCAAGAGAGCAGGGTGGAGTGTTAAAATGGCAAGCAACAGGGAAGTTTGGGTCATTCTTGCGGACAGACCGCAGGTGTTCTGCAAAGCGGTTGCCCAGTTTACATTTGGTCTCTCCAATGTAGAGGAGACCACATTGGGAGCAACGAATGCAGGAGACTAAGTTGGGGGAAATGCAAGTGAAATGCTGCTTCACTTGAAAGGAGTGTTTGGGCCCTTGGATGGTGAGGAGAGAGGAAGTGAAGGGGCAGGTGTTGCATCTTTTGCGTGGGCATGGGGTGGTGCCATAGGAGGGGGTTGAGGAGTAGGGGGTGATGGAGGAGTGGACCAGGGTGCCCCGGACGGAGTGATCCACACAGAATGCCGATAGGGGGGGTGAAGGGAAGATGTGTTTGGTGGTGGCATCATGCTGGAGTTGGCGGAAATGGCGGAGGATGATCCTTTGAATGCGGAGGCTGGTGGGGTGATAAGTGAGGACAAGGGGGACCCTATCATGTTTCTGGGAGGGAGGAGAAGGCGTGAGGGCGGATGCGCGGGAGATGGGCCGGACACGGTTGAGGGCCCTGTCAACGACCATGGGTGGAAACCTCGGTTAAGGAAGAAGGAGGACATGTCAGAGGAACTGTTTTTGAAGGTAGCATCATCGGAACAGATGCGACGGAGGCGAAGGAACTGAGAGAATGGGATGGAGTCCTTACAGGAAGCGGGGTGTGAGGAGCTGTAGTCGAGATAGCTGTGGGAGTCGGTGGGTTTGTAATAGATATTGGTGGACAGTCTATCACCAGAGATTGAGACAGAGAGGTCAAGGAAGGGAAGGGAAGTGTCAAAGATGGACCACGTGAAAATGATGGAGGGGTGGAGATTGGAAGCAAAATTAATAAATTTTTCCAAGTCCCGACGAGAGCATGAAGTGGCACCGAAGTAATCATCTATGTACCGGAGAAAGAGTTGTGGAAGGGGGCCGGAGTAGGACTGGAACAAGGAATGTTCCACATACCCCATAAAGAGACAACCATAGCTGGGGCCCATGCGGGTACCCATAGCCACACCTTTTATTTGGAGGAAGTGAGAGGAGTTGAAGGAGAAATTGTTCAGCGTGAGAACAAGTTCAACCAGACGGAGGAGAGTAGTTGTGGATGGGGATTGTTCGGGCCTCTGTTCGAGGAAGAAGCTAAGGGCCCTCAGGCCATCCTGGTGGGGGATGGAGGTGTAGAGGGTTTGGACATCCATGGTGAAGAGGAAGCGGTTGGGGCCAGGGAACTGGAAATTGTTGATGTGACGTAAGGTGTCAGAGGAATCACGGATGTAGGTGGGAAGGGACTGGACAAGGGGAGAGAGAAGGGAGTCAAGATAATGAGAAATGAGTTCTGTGGGGCAGGAGCAAGCTGAGACGATAGGTCTACCGGGGCAGTTCTGTTTGTATCAATGTAACTGTTCTAATCATTAGCTTTATTTTCTAAGTTAAAGGAGATTAATAGTCGACTTTTAGAAATAAACTAAACACCTTAAGAGTCTTTTTATAGCTTGGTTTTCTTTTCTCAGAAAAATATTATTCATAGTATCGCCTAGGTGCTAGGATGTTGTGCCTCCATCTTGTAGAATTGGCATTCATCACTCAGTGGTGAATTGACACACAGCACAGGCAATGTTGTGCATGTTGCTCCTGGTGTTGTAGGAGTCGTGCTTGATGTTGCTAATGTTGTGTCACTTGCTGGTGACATTGCTGATGTTGCACTGCTTGTTGGTGATGCTATTCATATTGTCTTGCTGGTAAGAGATGTTGATGTTGTTGATCGTTTCAGCTTTTCCAGCTCAAGCGCAGGTCAAATATGGACTCTGTTCCCTCTCATTTGCTTACTGGTTTCAGGCTCAATGATGACTGACCTTGGAATCTCAGCTTCACCAACAACTTTTGCTGGGTTCCAGATTTTCATTCTTGGATTCAATAGCATGAACAGTTTATCCTGTCAACAAGTCAGGCAGGGATTTAGTATTCTTGCTTAAGTGTTGACCTCCTTCTATCTGTGCATCAATGAGTTGTTGTCTTACTTCCTACTGGTCACTGGGAGGGAGTATCTTGCTTGGCAGAGCTGTTTTTCTTCCATTCAACAGTTCTGCAGGTGATTTCATGTCAGCCTTGAGAAGTGTAGATCTGAGCAACAATAAGGCAAGGTTTGGATCTTCCTTTGTCTCTTGGCATTTCATTGGGGTTCTCTTGACCGTCTGGACGTGTCCTTCTATAAACCCAGGTCCCCTTGGGTAATGTGGTGACTAGGTGAAGAGGATGTTGAACTCATACTGTTCAGTGAATCTCTTAAATTATCTGGAGGTGAATTGGGTTCCGATGTCACATATTGTCCTTTTAGGAATCCCTTGCTCAGTGAACAGAACATGTACTGCAGAGATGATTGTTGGGGACTTTTAGTAGTAGCCTGCGACTATGAGATGCCATTCTTGATTATGTGTCCAGGTGGTACTTCAGTAGCTATCATCTCCACTTACTGCTGTGTATTTCTGTACTTCTGGCATGCTTTGCACATAGATACTATTTTTTTGATGTCTTTGTAGATGCACAGCCAGTTCACAGCTGATCAGGCTCTGAGCTTACACTTCTCCATTTCCATGTGGCCTTCATATCATCTTCTGGAGTTCTTTTTGCATTGTTTTGCATATGATTATTCTGGATCCAGCTAGCTGAGTGGGTAGAAATGTGGCAAATGGAATTCAATCTGGAAAAGTGTGAGGTAATGCATTTGGGGGGGGGGCAAACAAAGCAAGAGAATACTCAATAAATGGGAGGATATTGAGAAGGGTTGAGGAAGTGAGAGACTTTGGAGTGCATATCCACAGGTCTCTGAATGTGGTAGGACAGGTGGATAAGGTGGCAAAGAAAGCATATGGAATGCCTTCCTTTAATGGACGAGGTACTGAATACAAAAGCAGGGATGTAATGCTGGAAATGTATAAAACGCTGGTTAGGCCAAAGCTGGAATTTTGTGTACAGTTCTGGTCGCCACATTACAGGAAGGACATAATTGCTCTGGAGAGAGTACAGAGGAGGTTTACAAGAATGTTGCCATGGCTTGAAAATTGTAGCTATGAGGGAAGATTGGATAGGCTAGGTTCCTTAGAACAGAAGAGGTTGAGGGGTGACCTAAATGAGGTGTACAAAATTATAAGGGGCCTAGATAGAGTAGACAATAAAGACTTGTTTCCCATAGCTGAGGGATCAGTTACCAGGGAGCATAGTTTTAAGATGATTGGTAGAATACTTGCGGGGACATGAGGAAAAATGTTTTCACCCAGAGGGTAGTGGGCATCTGGAATTCACTGCCTAAATCTGTGGTTGAGGCTGAAACACTTAACTCATTTAAAAAGGTACTTGGATCTGCATCTGAAGTGCTGTAACCTGCAACTTATGGACCAGGTGCTGGAAAGTGGGATTAAAATGAGTGGCTAGTTTCTTTTTCATCTTTTTCTGTCCGGCACAGATACAATGGGGTAAAATATTGAGAAGGGTTAAGGAAGTGAGAGATCTTGGAGTGCATGTCCACAGGTCCCTGAAGATGGCAGGACAGGTGGATAAGGTAGTAAAGAAAGCTGTTTCTGCACCATAACTTTTCTATAGTTCTAACACTATCCTCTAGTGAAATGTCATCTCCGATAGACCAGTTCAACTGTGTGCACGGCTGTGTTTGCTGTATCTTATCAGGCCATCTGTAACTCTTCATCTTTGTTAGTCTTATCTTTAATTTGACTCAGTTTCGGTGGTGTTACGTTCACTTGGTGATGGATCTTCATACCATATATCTTGTATTTCTCCTATAGAGGCAACAGAGATAGAGCATCTATTGAAGCATTTCTCTTCCTGGCTTGTATTTCAGAGTGAAATCATAACTCTGAAGCCTTATGAGTAACCTCTAGTCTTGCTGGAGCTCTGCACAGCTTTTTCTGTAGATCTGCTCCAGTGGACGAAAATCACTATGAACTTTCTCCCATTGCGATATGTATGGAGTTTCTCACATCCATGCATGACTGCCAAAAGCTCTCTTTCTATGTTGGCATACCTGGTCTCAGCTGATGTTCGAGTTTTGGGTGTGAATGCTATTGGCTTTCCCTCTTGTACCAGGGCTGCTTCCATTTTGTACAGCATCTACTTGCAGAGTGACAGGTTTCTTTCTGTTGTACTATGACAGACTTGTCACCTTGCACACTACTTCTTTGAGTTTGTTGAAACTCATCTCGTGCGACTCTGATCAATGGTACTCAACATCTTCTTTGATCAGCTCTTGTAGCTTTGCTGTGTGTTCTGACATGAGGTATGAAAGAACTTGTATTAGATTAAGCCAAGGAAACTTCTCAGCTCTTTCTTGTCTCTTGGATCTTCCATCTCAGAGATGGCTGTGACTTTTTTAGGACTCAGTTTGATTCCGTCAGGTATGTACACTATCTTGAAGAATTGGCATTTTGTCACCTGCACAATGCATTTGTTTGTGATCTCACCTTTCCTCATTCTCTCCATGGCTTCAAGTAGATGGTGGTCATAATCTTTTTCATCTTCACCATAGGTATTGTTACAACCAGGTGAGAAGGGGTGAACTGGCTCCTCTCTATTCAGCCTCCTCGTTTGGTCACAACCAAGGCTTAAGTTTCTTTTTTATGAGGTTATGCCTTTACCAAATCAGAATGTGTTTTACTATTTAAGCTATGAGCAATAAGGAGCCAATCAAACAAGGTTTTCTTGATTCAAAGAAAGAGTTAATTTATTAGCCATTAAATCCAAGACAAGTAATAAAACTGCGACATTAAGTATTCAGCCCTCATGCAGTCATTAGGGCAACCCCTCTCAGCCCCATCCCCCCCACCTCCATAAACACACACACACACACACACACACACCAGAATAAAGGGAGGGGAGTTATAGTCCAATCCAAAAAAAAGTAAAAGAATATATGGTTGTGTTCTTTGATTGTCCTTGAGGGGTAATTTTGAACACTGTGCCGAGTAAGGTTAGTTGGTTTCTTGGGTGCGGTCAGATGCAGAAGATGTTGTAATTATTACGTGATCTCAGTTCGCTGGTAGATTTCTGGAATAGTTGACTTCTCAAACCGAGCGACATGCTTATTCCAAAAGGAGAGGGAGAGAGTAGCAGCCGTCAGCTTGTTTCCTCTGCTGAAGTCTTTCTTGACACTGCCTGTATCACTTGCAATCTCTCTCTAGTTGCTGGCAGCCTTCCCCTTAAATACTTCACCCATTATGTATTTTCAAGACATTTTGGGTGGGTCAGACTGTGGCAACCATTGTTTCAATACCCAGTACTTTGCATTTTTAATGTAGCGTCCTTAGATAGTTACGAGTTTCGATGGATTATAGGAAATGTCTCTCTCTTCACACTCCCCTGGGGATGACTTGTTGGCCCCTCACCTTCACCTTGGAATGTGACCTTGCATTTTTAAGCAGTTTTCTTGGTCTCAGTTCAAATTGCAAAAGATCCAATCAGCTGGAAGTTGAAAAATCATATTTTCAAATGTAAAGGGGCATACCCCCACAACAGTTTTGATATCATCAGCTATGCCAACTACTCCCTCATATCCTTGATATGTTTCACCAACATCTGCTGGATCACATCCTGTCCCACTTTAAGGCCAATAGGTACACACAGGAATTTTTACTGGCCAAAGTGTGCGTTGAATATTGTCAACAGTGAAGATTCCTAGTCAAGCTTCACATTCCAGTAGCCATTTCTGGCATCAAGCTGAGAACTCTCTCCCCTGCCAGTCCTGGTGTGATTTCTCCCCGGTTGGAATAAGTTAGTGCTTTATTGCTGATTAAGATCTTTGGGGTGCAGGCAAATTATTACTCATCCATTTGGCTTTTCTTTCACCATGATGAAATTTACCCGATCTGTAGACTCTGTGACTCAGAGTTCTCTTGCAAGCTTTCCTTTTAGCTCTGTCGGTACTTTACATGGGGGATGAATCATTGGTTTCATTGCTGGATCAATAGTGATGTGATACTCAAAATCTTCAAAACATCCAACCGTCTCATCAAATAACTCGGAATAGGTTTGTACCAGATCAATGGATGTAACACCCAGTGTCACTTCCTTCACTTCATGGTTTACTGAGATAATTTTCATCTCTTCACAACTGCTCAACTCCAGGAGAGTAGGACCATCTGTTTCAGTGATGTAGAACATACTAGTAACAGCTTTTCCTTTGTGTGGCCCTCTGATTTGTATTGTTCTTAGCTGTTGAATCTCTGTTCGCCAGCATGCTGTTAGCATGATGTTTCCTGGTTTCAGAGCATCTTTCTTTGGCTACTCATTTACTTTCAAATTTTCAGGAAAGGTCTCCTGGTATAGTCTGAGCAGGATGATGTTACTCTGTGCTCCAGCATCAAGCTTCAAGTTTATGTTGTAGTCTTATTTCTCACCCTCTTGCTGATCTGAATCTCTAGGAATCATCACATCCAGCCATTTCATGGAGTTATATGGTTCCTGTGTCTCCTGTGTTCTCAAACTCATTGTCATCTTCCAGGGTCTAGATGCTTTGGATTTTTTATTTCTCATTTTCCCTGTTGTTCTGTCCCTGCACATCTTTTCCCAGTTATTGGGCTTCCCACAAGCTGTGCAGTTTGATCCACACATGGGATGTTTCCTTCTGATGTGAATTCATGTGGTTATACACAGCTCTTGCACATCTTTCTCTCTGTTCGGTGTGCATTCTTTTGTCACTGTTTCACTGCATCACCCTGCTACCTTTCCCCTGACTTAACTGAAAGCTAGCCATTTGGGTAGTCAGCGTCTTCATCTGTCTACTCATAACTTCATTTGCTCTGGCAGTGTCTACAGCCTGTGACCTTGTCAGCTTGTCCTTTCCAATCAAATCTTTTTGTACTTCAGGTTGTGCAGAACCTCAAATGAGCTAATCTAGCAGCCTTTCATCCATGTCCTTAAATTTACATTTTCTGGGTTGCACTTTTCAATCTTGTTCCGAAATTATCAACAGGCTCACCTGATTCCACCCTCAGGCCTTGAAATTAATATCAGTAGATCTGATGATTTGGCTTTGGCTGGAGTTGTGGGCTGAATTTTTCAAAAACTTTGTCCGGGTTTCTGCTGTTATCTTCAGCTCTCAGCTATTAAACAAATTTAAATCTTTCTCTTCTGCTCACAAAAGGATGTAGCTGACCCTTTCCCCTTCACCAGCGCTTTTTAGAAAGCTACTGAATGTCAGTCTGCAATTTTGTTCAATGCCTCCAAGACATCACCAGCCTCACAATTCATCATTGGCTGGAGTTGTGGCAGTAGCCATTCTGTTTTTGCACTATTCACTCAGATTTTTTCACTCTTTGGCACTACTTCAATCTAACTCAGCATTAAATTCATTTAAAATGCTTGAGTTTTTACTCATAGGAGACCACTGCCAACATGTGTCTTCTGGTTCCAATAAGTGAGAAATAATCACAATTTAGACTCAAAATGCTGGAGCTTCATCGAATGTACTTCTCACTGCTCTCCATGTGGTTGGTGGACTGAGAGGCTGATCCATCATTGCCGGGCACATGGCTGCAGTGTAACAGTGAATGTGGCGCCCCGAGATATATACTCACAAAACAATTAGTTCATTGCGCTTTACAAATAGTATAACAACCACCTTACATCGGTGTCCTCCAGTTCTCAACACTTCCGCCAACGGGAACACAATCATCTCACCTGTAAGGAAGAACACCACCAGCTTCTCCAATCTATCCACTCGGCTGAATTGCTTCATCCCCCAAACCACTCTCTAAGTCTTTTCTGCACCTTCTTTAAATCCTTCACATCCTTCTGAAAGTACGATGCGCAGAACTGGACACAATACTCAGGCTGAGGCCAAAAGCCAGTGCTTTATAAAGATTCATCATATCTTGCTGGCTTGCTTTTGTAGGAGGCTGTGAATCATGTGGGTGGTGGGGGTAAGCCCTGTTCTATCTTATTCCTGGTTTATGTTTTGTTAAATTGCACTTTAGTGTGCAACTCTGCTCCTGTCCTGTAGGGGTATCACTGCGCCGACTTTCATCAAGCCTGCTTCCTCTCTGTCTGGTTCAACACTGACACTGCACCAAGAGAAAAAAAACCCGGTTTCCAGCTACAAGCCCCGCTTGTCTTGTTACCAATCACACCATGAAGGCCATTATTCAGAGAGTCGCAAAGGCCAGTGTGACAGGTCAGTCTGTGTTTATTGGCAAAGCCTCCTTTTGTGGGAGGTGGGAGAGGAAGGGTTTTTTTTCCCTCTCTCTCTGTTGGGCATTATTAATTCATTGGTGTTGTTTGCTGTCACAAAGCAAAGGCCGGGGAGGCGTTTGCAGCTTGGAGATGGATTTGGGATAGTCAAGTGTGTGTGTGTGTGTGTGTGTGTGAGTAGTGGACAGTGGGTTGCATTGACACACACTGTAGGCTGGACAGAGCAGGGGGCTGACTCGCTCGCTGCTGCTCTCAGTGCAACGGTGTCCCTTTCAGCGCAGGAGCCGGCTCTCCGCTGTCTTCCGGCAGCGCCTCTATTTACAAAGTGCAGACCCAATCTACACACACTCATGTCTGGCACCTATTGTTCAGCAATGAAGGCTTGTAGTCAGTCCAGCTAATCCCAGTTCACACCGAGAGAATTGACTTGTCCCCAACTAAGATCAGATACATGCTCTTTGCAATTGGGTTCATTTCATCCTTGATGACTCATTTTTAGTCTTTATATACTTAACGCGTCGTTATTAATAACGGCTGGTGCACCCCACATGTGCGTGCCATGACCTTCTCCTGATAATCTACTACTTCATCCTGAGTGTCGTGCTACACAAGTCAAAACACTCTCTTCAGGCACAATCACCACAAGTGCATTTGAACATTTCACCCACTTACATTCTGTGACCGGAATCCTTTTTGGAAAAATAAGTCACGCCGTGAGCAAAAAAAAATGTTTACTTAAATATCAGTGACAAAACCTTTAGGATAATCAAGGCCTATGGGTGTGTAACAAAAAGGATTTGCATTAATATAGCACCTTTCAGGACCACAGCATGTCCCAAAGCACTTTACAGCCAATGAAGCACTTTTGAAGTGTAGTCACTGTTGTGATGTAGGGAACACAGCAGCCAATTTGCGCACAGCAAGCTCCCAAAGACAAATGTGATCAATCTCCTGACATATCCCTCTTTGGTTTGGTGGGTATCGGACTTCGTTCTGTTTCCATTTCCCAACATTTAAAAAGCAGATGTTGGTAGTTCACACCATCTAGTCTGCCCATATGCACCCAAGACAACTTGTGATATCAAAAACTTAACTGTGTTGATGTAACGAAGAGATATTAATGTGTAATGTTATTGGAGATTATTTTTAAATTGGATTTGTATTAGAGTCTGTGTCTGTGTATGGTTTAATTGGATTAAAGCCAGCTAGTCTGGGTGCTTTGATGTATAGTAGTTTGAGATGTTAATTAGATAAACGTAGGGCTAGAAGGTAAAGATTACATTTGCATTTGTTGAATAAACTATTCAAAAGAAGGAAGTAAAACCTAGCTAGGGGACACCAAGCAATGTGTTTATATCACTAATAAAATTGGTGCTATGGAAGGGGTTTTAATTGTTAGGAGAGGTGGAGTTCAAAGACATAGTGATACAATGACAATTTACATTCAAAGGGAAGGCTAGGTATAAACAGAAAGGGGTTTTGAATGTGCAGGTCAGAGACATGTAAGATCTAAGTGGTCTGTAAGCCCTACAACTGTGTCTGCAAAGGAACCAACCTGTCGAAGGGTCATGAGGACTCGAAACGTCAACTCTTTTCTTCTCCGCCGATGCTGCCAGACCTGCTGAGTTTTTCCAGGTAATTCTGTTTTTGTTTCAAATTGCAAGGGACCTCATTTTGAATTTGTAAGGCCAAATCTGCTTTGCCTGGTGTCTGTTTAAAGTCTTTAGGTTATTGTTGCCTTGGTGAAGATTTACCTGGGAGTGATTAATTTGGGAATTTGCTTAAAAGTTATTATGGTAGTAATATGTAGATGTGTATGTGTTTAATTTGTTAAATTAGTAAATGTTTAACTTAGTTTTATATAAAAACCTCTTGAGGCTTGGTGGTTTTATTTCTGAATTCAGAGCTGCATCTCAAACACATCAATTGAAGATATAGGTTAAGACAGTCGTTCAAGTTTCCCTCTGGGATTTAAACAACTCAGCCTTTACTGACTGCTGTGTCGTAACAGTTGTTGCTTGGACAATATTACACTATTCAAATCTAGATGTAATATAACCCTACCTATAACTCCTGAATGGTGAAACTATTGAAGTACACAATCACCAAATTATTTATTTAATACAAAGGATGAAAGTCATCTTGAGTGTGATAAGGAATCGTGTCCTGAATAATATTCCATCCTGAGAATGTTTGGATTACAATGTTGATTTTAGTAAACTGTTGGGATTTGAAGGGTCATGAGGACTCAAAACATCAACTCTTTTCTTCTCTGCTGATGCTGCCAGACCTGCTGAGTTTTTCCAGGTAATTCTGTTTTTGTGTTGGGATTTAATGTTCATTTACACAGAAAATTTGAAAAAGTTGAAGTTATTAATGAAATGTTAGCACCTGACCATTTATTGCCGTGTCTAGTGTTAACCAGCTATTGATTCTTTTCAAGTGGCCTTGATGGGGATGAACCAAGGTGAGGGGAGATTGCAGGTTATCTTTGGGAATGGCTCATTAACCAGAGGAAATGTCACAAAGCATGATGAAGAGGAGTCAGTGAAGGCATAAGAATGGGAATTTCCATTAGACACATTGAGTATGCTGTAAGTGATGGGGATAAGGAATTAGAACAAGTGAGTTGAAATAAATTTTGAAGGGAAAGACAAGAGCGTGAAAGATTTATTAGTGTACAAGAGGTTGTTAACGATGGGAGTCTTTGAAATTATGAAAAGGGTGCTGGCATCATCACTCACTGAGGTACTAGGACCCATGCCAATGTATTATTTGTAGAGTGAGTGATTTGAGAATGGAGATGGAGCAAAAGAAATTGTTCAGTGATAGATCTAAATCTAACTAGGTAATGGTACAGTAAATGGGATACAACATATCAGATTTACTATTATTAAGTCAAGTTACGATACTACAATACACTTAATTGACATTTATGCTTGGAATGATTTACAGTCTGATAATTCCTGCATACTTAATGTGCATTCAATATTTAATCTAATGATGTTAACCATGTCATTGTTGATGTGCTAACAAAATTATGAATTGCCTTTAGGTTTATATATAAACTCCTAGGCATGGCCCAACTCCATCGTGGAACCATGTACCTGTCCCTGATTCATCGTTGCCATCAGTTCTTAGAATGTCCTCCCTCTGTGCAGTATCATTCAGTCAAACGTGCTTGTGCTGGCTATCTGAAAGAGCTATCCAGTTAGAATGTTAGTAGCGTAGTGGTAAAATTACTAGTGATTCAGAGGCCTGGATTAATGCTCTGGAGAGTTCAAATCCCACCAACTGGGGGAATTTAAATTCAATTAATTAATAAATATGGAATAAAAAGCTAGTCTTATTTATAATGATCATGAAACTACCAAATTGTTGTAAAAAAAACCCCATCTGGTTCATTAATGTCCTTTAGGGAAGGAAATCTGCTGTCATTACCTGGTCTGGCCTACAAGTGACATCAGGCCCACAGCAATGTGGGTGGCTCTTTATTGCCCTCTGTAATGGACTAGTGTGCCACTCATTTATCAGCAGCTCACCACCACCTGCTGAAGGGCAGTTAGGGATGGGCAATAAATGGTGGCCATGCCAGTGATGCTCACATCCCAAGAAGAAATAAAAAAAGGTTCCATGCCCTTGCTCTTTTGCCATATTCCTACAATTTTTCCCCTTCAAGTATTTTTCCTTTTGAAAGTTATTATTGAATCAACTTCCCCCATCTGTTCAGGCAGTGCATTCCAGATCCTAACAACTCACTGCATATTCTTTGCCCCCCTCCCCCCTCCCCCCATGTCACTTCTGGCTCTTTTGCCAATCTCCTTAAATCTGTATCCTGTGTTTCCTGACCCTTCTGCCACTGGAGTTTCTCTTTATTTACCCTGTCAAAATCCTTCATGATTTTGAACACCTCTATCAAATCTCCCCTTAACCCCTGGTGCTGTGAGGAGAACAATCCCAACTTCTCCAGTCTCTCCACACAACTGAAGTCCCACACCCCTGGTACCATTCAAATACCTTTCCACCCTCTCCTCGGCCTTGACACCCTTCCTAATGTCTAGTGCTCGGAATTGGCTGCAATACTCCAGCTATGGCCTAACCAGTATTTTTAATATATGTTTACCATGGTTTCCTTGCTTTTGTACTCTACGTTCATATATTATAAAGGCAAAGGTTCCCATATGCAGCCTTTTTAGCGGCCTTCTCAATTAGGCTTGCCACCATCAAAGAATACACCCCATTTCTGCTCCTGAACCTCCTTTAAAAATTGTACTGTTTAGGTGATGCATAACATATATATTCCTGTTTTGACATAAAACATTGGAGTCTTATAGAGCTAGAATAAGAGAGACTGATGAGATAACAGAACATCCTTAAAATAATCATGGGTCAGTGGTCTTTTTAGAATCCAGACCTCACTGGGTCAGCCCTGATACCGCCCACAATATTTGAAAGGAATGGAGAAATATAGAGAATTTGTTTGCCAGCATTGTCGTTTGCGATGAAGAAGAAAAAAGCAGGTAAAGAGTGAGAGTATCTGTTTAAGGGGGTTACTAACCATCCAAAAAAAGTGGAAGAGAGATGGGCTCTTGAAACAGCCACATTGTGAGGATGATCAATGGCATAGCGTGGCACACATTAAAAACTGGAGGCGGGGACAGTGGGTGTTCAGAATGGAAAATAAATGAGGCCGTTGTTGCTTATTAATATTTATAGAGATGGATCTGAATTGAAATGAGCTGTTTAATATGGGAAATTCACCAACCCAGCTGTTACTGTTTGTCTAACCCCCACCTTGCTCAGTAAGTGCTCTGAAAATATCGACATACGCATCCTACTGTGAGATTGTGCTCCATCTCTCTCTTTGTGGAGTGTAACCAGCTTTTCCCCTCAGTATGTTGCAGGATGATCAGAAAGGCCTAGGCTTGGTTGCTGCTAGCTTGGGTAAGAAAGGACCATTCAAAGTCAGTGGAGAGAAAAACAGAGTTAGCGTTTTGAGTCCATATGACTCTTCCTTAAAGTTTTTTCCAGCATTTTCTGTTTTTGTTTCAGATTTTCAGCATCCACACTATTTTGCTTTTATCATTCAAGTCAGTATTGATCGCCAGTTCAATAACAAACTTCCTTTTTTGGAGGGGGTTGTCTGGTTTTATTCTGGGTGTAAAAGAGGATAGAAAAATCAGTGGAAAAAAGCCTAGATTCCAAAAATCCTGTGGAGATGCAGAGAATATTGATCTTTATTTTCAGTGTCTTTAAGAAAACAAGCCAACAACTAAAAATTGTCCAGCCAAACTCGATGAAAGCCCACAATTATTGACATGGTTTATGGACACAACTTTTATGGGTTCACTATCAGACTCCTACTAAACTGCATTTAAAGGGAAACCAGATAAAAACATGAGGGAATAGAAGGGTAAGCTAATAGGATCATTATCGCATTGCTATTTATGGGAGCTTGCTGTGCTCTAGTTGGCTGCTGCATTTCCTACAGTGACTACACTGCAAAAAAGGTACTTCATTGCTGGTAAAGTGCTTTGGAATGTCCTGTTGTTGTAGAAAAGCCCAAAAGAAATTACGCAGACCTTTCTGTTAGGGTCAGTTAAAGTGTGACAGGAGGAGGCTTGTGTGGAGCATAGAAAACAATATTTGGACCAGTTAGACTTGGTTTCTGTGTTGTAAACTCTGGGTTTTAGGAAGAAGATGAAAAATAAAATGGGACCGTGCTAATTTTGTTGGCGGCTTCTTCTGACATTGGCGCAAAAGCTCATGGAATTTGGAGTGCAAATTGTGTTCAACTTGAGTTTTCCATGATATTTTGCATTAGTTTTCACCCACAAAAGTGGCCACACCGCACCCCTCTCGCACCCCCCATCCCCTGGTGAATTAAGCACCATTGGGAGTTTTCACCACTTGGGCTGGTTTATAGGCCTTTGAGTGGGTTCTAGAAATTCAGCTGGCTCTTTTGGATAAATGTACACTAATAGACGGGTGATAAATGAACTTACCTTTTAAGGGAACTAAGGAACTGACTAGTGTAACCTAGTCTAACTAGGAAATAGTTTTGGATATCATTTTCAGTCATTCAAAATGGTGTTAGATGGTGTGTTGACACTGGTTTAAAATGCTTTTTTTTAGGTAAACCCATTTTCAGCTGTATTATTCAAACTTATCAAGTTGTCACTCTTAAGTATATTAAGAATATTGTTTAAAGTAAAATAAACACAAAAAAATGTTTTAATACGTTTTATATGTCAGCCATGGCTCGGTTGGCAGCACTCCCAACTCAAGACCCTCTCCAAGATGTGAGTACAAAAATCAAGGCTGACACATTGTGTGGTATCGAGTGGGTGCTGCACAGCTGGCGGCGCTGTCTCTCGGATGAGATGTTAAATTGAGGCCCCACCTGGTGGATGTAGAAGATCCCTTGGCACTATTTCGAAGAAGAGCAGGGGAGTCCTGGTGTCCTGGCCAATATTTGTTCCTCAGTCAACATAATAAAAAGTAGATGGCTGTTTGTGGGAGCACAAATTAGCTGTTGCATTTCCTGCATTCCAACAGTAGCTACACTTCAAAAGTACTTCATTCGCTTTGTCATCATGAGAAACGCCATTTAAATGAAAGCCTTTGTTTTTTAAAACACTGTCCGATTGCACTCGATAATTATGCAAACAAGGGTGAGCAGAAACTCGGCTGGGCGGCAGGAAGAACACTTTTAAAAACAGGCACGATTTTGGATGCAGTTTGTGCTGGAATTGCCGATTGCATCCATTCTACCCACTATATTTCTAGTAGGAGCTCCAGTATTGTAAGGTCTTCTTCTTAGCAGTCCCTCAGGATCAAGGGTGACTTGCTTCCATTCCAGTTTGATGGGTTCTGAGGTGGCTGATAAGTCCAATGTGCGATCTGCAGACTCTGCCACATGCAGGGCATGTGGTGCTTCGAGGGTGGTGTAGATGAGTGGTTTGGAGGTATATGTACGCTGTCCAGCTTCACCTCTGCGTGATTCTGAGGAAGTCTCTCGAGGTGTTCGGTGCTTTCACTAATAAACCTTCTTTGTTTTGGTTGATCACAAGCCAGGAGCTTCCATGAGTCAGCGGGGATCTTTGATCTCTCAGGAATGGTTTAAGGACATCCCTGAAGCATTTCCGGCATACCCCTGGTAGTCTCCTGCCGTGACTGAGTTCCTAGTAGAACAGTTGCTTTGTGAGCCTGGTGTAGATTATGATTTGGGAATGGCTGTGGTTCTACCTGTGGTAAATGGTACCTTGGTGTGTTCTCTGAGATAACCTTTGATGGGTCACTCAGCGTTCAGGGCACTATCAGCATGGTAACGAAGTCAGCGCTGACCAGGAATGAACAGACTGCTCTATCATGAATATATCCTCACGCAGCAGCAACCACATCCCTCTTTTAAAAAAATTTGAATTGCCTAGCCCTTATCTCTTTTCTGTCCACGACACTATGATCTGAACACCGCATTGACTGTGTGTGTGCTCATATCACAAAAGGGACACCCATGCTTAGATCTGTGTTTTGTTAAGATGGTGGATAATTTCAAAGTTTTCCCTATAAATTGAGGAGGAATAACCCCCTTCTATTAGTTTTAGGCATACGTTGGTAGAAATCTGTAAAACCTGCTTGTGTTCAGAACTACTGCGGACTCAGGTGTTAACTAGATTTTTTTTTTCTTTATTGGGTGTTACCAGTAAGGCCAGCATTTGTTGCCCATCCCTAATTGCCCTTGAATGGAGTGGCTTGCTACGCCATTTCAGAGGGCAGTTAAGAGTCAACTGGAGTCACATGTAGACCAGACCAGGTAAGGACGGCAGATTTCCTTCCCTAAAGGGCATTGGTGAACCATGTGGGTTTTTATGACAATCGACAGTCACCATTACTGATACTAGCTTTATAATTCCAGATTATTAATTGAATTTAAATTCCACCCACTGCCCTGGTGGAATTTGAATCCATGTCCCCAGAGCATTTGCATGGGCCTCTGGATTAGTGGTCCAGTAACATTACCACAATGCCACCATCTCCTCTGAAATTGATGAGTATTTTCACTCATAAAGAAGCACTAAAAACAATATCATGTGAAAGATGCCACTTTCTGCTTTATTGTGGGTATTTGGGATCTTCTGTGGTATTGCTTGCAGTGAGTTAGAAGGTGTATTGTGAGCCGTGTGCAATGTTATGAAATCCACAATATGCTATATATAGTTGACCTCCTGAGCTGATTTTTCTGGTGAAAAATAAACTAGGATTCTCCCTTTCTGCAACAGTTTCTTCATTCTTTCCCACTCGTTAGTTTTTCAGTCTCTTTCAGTTTCAGTTTATTTTTTCCCTGTATGACTCTGAAACTTTAGTCACTACAATGTCTGTCCGTTTGTCTCATTCTTCCCTCCAGCCCAGCTCCCACTGTTTCCATGGCCTTTTGCGTTGGTGCGTCTCCTCTCTTCCTTAATAATTCTTCAAATGTTAATTTCGATAGAATGTGCAGCATTCTGAAACGGGCATTTTGACCTGAAGGGTCCATGTCCATGTTTATGCTCCACACAAGTACCCCTTTTGTATCTCACTCTTTCAGCATGTCCTTCCATTCCATTCACCCAGCTATGGCTCAGTTGGGAGCACACTCACCTCTGAATCACAAGGTTCTGGGTTCAAGTCCCAATTCAGGAATAGAGCACAAAAATCAAGGCTGGCATTCCAGTGAAGTACTGAGGGAGCACTGCACTGTTGGAGATGCCATCTTTTGGATGCGTCATTAGACTAAGGTCCCATCTGCCTGGTGAGGTGGATGCGAAAGATTCCATGGCACTATTTTGAAGAAGAGCAAGGTGGTTTATCCCCGATGACCAGGCCAATGTTTACCCCTCAGTCAACGTCACAAAAAAACCAGATTATCTGGTCATTATCACATTACTGTTTGTGGGAGTTTGCGATGTGCAAATTGGCTTCCATGTTTGCATACATGTAGACATATGAATTAGGAGCAGGAGGAGGCCATTTGGCCCCTCGAGCCTGCTCCACCATTCAATAAGATCATGGCTGATCTGATTGTGGCCTCAACTCCACTTTCCTGTTTGCCCTCTTTCCCTTTGACTCCCTTGTCAATTGAGAAGCTATCTAACTCCACCTTAAAAATATTCATTGACCATGCCTCCACTGCACTCTGGGGAACAGAATTCCACAGACTCATGATCCTCTGCGAGATAATCTCCTCATCTCCATCCTAAATGAGAGATCCTTTCTTTTTAAACTGTGTCCCCCTGTTCTAGTTTCTCCCACAAGGGGAAACATCCTCTCAGCATCTACCCTGTCAAGTCCCCTCAGGATCTTGTACATTTCAAGAAGATCACCTCTCATTCTTCTAAACTCTAATGGATACAGTCCAAGCCTGTCTAACCTTTCCTCATAGGATAACCCACTCAATCCAGGAATCAGTCGATTAAACCTCCTCAGGATTGCTTCAAATGCAGTGATGTGCTTTCTTAAATAAAGAGACCAAAACTGTACACTGTACTCTAGAGGTCTCACCAAAGCCCTGTACAACTGTAGTAAAACATTCCTACTTTTACATTCCATTCTCCTTGCAATAAACGACAACATTCCATTTGCCTTCCTAATCACTTGCTGGACCTGCATACTAACTTTTTATGATTCATATACCAGGACGCCCAGATCCCACTGAATCGCAGAGATCTGCAATCTCTCCCCATTTGAATAATTTGCTTTTTTTTTTACCCTCCTTGCCAAAGTGGTCAAGTTCAAATTTTCCCACGTTATACTCCAGTTGCCAATTTTTTGCCCACTCACTTAACCTATCTATATCCCTTTGTAGCCTCCTTATGTCCCCTTCACAACTTACTTTCCCGCCTATCCTTGTGTCATGAGCAATTTTAGCAACCATATGTTTGATCCTGTCATTCAAGTCACTAATATAGATTGTAAGTAGTGGAGGCCCCAGCATTGATTCCTGTGGGCACTCCACTCATTACATCTTGCCAACTCGAAAATTACCCATTTTTTGCTCCTTTCTCTTTCCTGAATCCTCTACCCTCTACACCATGAGCCCCTACTTTGTGTAGTAACCTTCGATTTGTTACCTCGTCAAATGGCAACAGGTTCCCCTTTATCCATCTTGCTTGTTACTTCCTCAAAAAGCTATAATAACGTAGCCAAACACGATTTCCCTTTCACAAAACCATGTTTACTCTGCATCGAGATTTTCTAAGTGTCCTCTATAACCTCCTTAGTAATAGATTCTAGCATTTTCCCTATGACAGATGTTAAGATAGCTGGCCTGTAGTTTCCTGCTTCCTGTGTCTCTCCTATCTTAAACAGAGGAGTTACATTTGCAATTTTCCAATCCGATGGGACCTTTCCAGAATCTAGGGAATTTTGAAAAATTAAAACCAATGCATCAGCTATCTCCCCAGCCACGTCTTTTAGAACCTAGAATGAAGTCCGTCAGGACCTGGGGCTAACAGTTTTCAGTTTTAAACATTCTCTCAGTCCTCTTTCCCCGGTGAGTGCAATTGTTTTAAGTTCTGCCCTCCTTTTCACCTCCTGATTCACACTTATTTCTGGATATTATTTGTATCCTTTACAGTGAAGATGGATGCAAAATATCTGTTCCATTCATCTGCTCTTTCCTTATTTTCCATTATTAATTCCCCAGACTTACTCACTAGGGAACCAATGCTCACCTTACTTTTTTCCTTTCTAAATACTTGCAGAAACTCTTACTTTCTGTTTATATACTTCTAACTAGCTTTCTTTCGCACTCTAATGTTTTGCCTCCTTGTGCCTTTTTTTTAGCCATTCTTTGCTTTATTGTATATCCTGTCCAGTCTTTTAACCTGCCACTCATCTTCGTGGAATGATAAGCTTTTTCTTTCAATGTGATACTATCTTTAACTCCTTTAGTTAGCCACGACTGGTGTGTCCTTTCCCTAGAGTCTTTCTTTCTCACTGGAATGTATCATTTCTCAATATTCTGAAATATCTCCTTAAATGTCTACCACTGCATCTCTACTAATTTATCCCTTAACCTAATTTCCCAGTTCACTTTAGCCAGCTCTGTCTTCATACCCTCATAATTGCCCTTATCTCTCTGTTGAACTGAATACAAAATTCAATCATGTTATGATCACTGCTACCTAGGGTGCCTTTACTATGAGGTCATTAATTAATCCTGTCTCGTTGCTCATTACCAGAACTCTAGAATAGCCTGCTCGCTGGATGGCTGTAGTGTGTGCTGCTCTAAGAAATTATCCCAAAAGCAATCTTTGAACTCATCTTCCAGGCCACCTTTGCCAATCTGATTTGCTCAATCTACACGTAGATTAAAATCATCCGTGGTTATCGCTGTCCCTTTCACACAAGCCACCATTATTTCTTCCTGTATACTCCGTCTTACAATGCAGTTGTTGTCAGTGAGTATAAACTACTCCCACAAGTGCCTTCCTATCTTTATTACTTCTTATCTCTACCCAAACTGATCTTACATCTTGATCTTTAGAACTAAGGTCATCTCTCTCTATTGTATTAATGTCATCCTTAATTAACAGAGCTACCCCGCTTCCTAGCTTCCTGTTCTTCCAAAATATCATATACCCTTGAATATTCAGGTCCCTGTCTTTGTCATCTTTCAGCCATTCAACAACAAGGTGCAAAAATGTGTCCAGTTCTGGCTGGGCCATGTATAGACTGTCTGTGGACATGATAAGAAGAAGCCATGTCTCTATAACAGTAACTATATTTCAATAGTACTTTATTGAAAGTGCTTTGATACATCTGGTGGTTATGAAAATGCTATATAAATGTAAATTTTTCTTTTTTTATTTAGCTTCCCCTTAGATGCATCTATGCTATTTGTCTCAAACTCTCCGTGTGGTCACATGTTCCCCATTCTAACCACTCTCAGGGTAAGGAAGTTTCTCCTGAATCCCCTATTTGAATTATTAGTGACTATTTTATATTTATGGCCCCTAGTTTTGGCCTCCTCACAAGTGGAATCATCTTCTCTATGTCTGTTTCTACCCTAGTAAGTCTCAGCTTCACCTTAAAGACCCTGTCAGGCCACCCCATAGCCACCTTTCATCTAGAGAAAAATCATTCAATCATTCCTGTTGGTCATAACCTCCCGGTTCTGCTATCATCCTTGTAAATCATTTGGCACCTTTTTCAGTGCCTTTATATCCTTCTTATAATGTGGAGACCAGAATTGTGCATAGCATTCCACGTGTGGTCTAACCAAAGTCCGATGTAAGTTTAGCATAACCTCTCTGCTTTTCAATTTCGTCCGTCGAGAAATAAACTCCAATGTTTTGTTTGCTTTTGTTATGCCCTTATCCTGTGTTCCTACTTCCAGTATTTCTGTATCTGTACCCCTTGATCCGTTTGCTCCTCCATCCCATTTTGACTCATATTATCCAAACAGTCTGTGGCCTCTTTCTCTTCCAACTAAAATGTACCACTGACATTTTTCTCCATTGAAATTAATTTGCCAATAGCACACCCTTTCTCCAACATATTAATGTTATCTTGTATT